>NC_064642.1:504161934-504761934 GCF_023864345.2 Schistocerca serialis cubense | reverse complement strand
CATTATCAGTGTCATCACACGTGCGTCGTAATGTGCTTTGTTTGCGAGTAATGTGTCAGGCGATGAGCGACGCTAAGCGCATAGCGTTATGTTAAGTTACATCTAAGTGTCAATTCTCATAAAATTCTTGAATATGTTGTGATGAGGGAAACTATGCTTTCATATGCGAAATGAAACCGCTAGTGTTTGAACCTTCCACGGGAACGTGGAGAGGATGCCGTGCTATATACAGTCAATGCTTCAAAGTCAGCCTATCTCATTCGTGCAAACGCTTACCCTCATTCTTTGGAAAATCCGCATGTTCTTTCTTTTGTTACTCACAGTCAAGTAATAAAAACCAATGTAGCTGAGGCCGGCAGGTAAAACTTTTTATGGCAACGACTGACTAAAACGTATCCATACCAATCACTTTTAGCAGTAACTCCATTCTGGGCCACTAGTTCACCCGGCATAGTTCGTAAGCTGCAGTAATTGCACAGAAGCTACGAGGGACGTTCAGTAAATCATGCAATACATTTTTTTTCTAAAAGCAGGTTGAGTCTATTCAGGATTTCAATACGCTATATCATTCCCCACTCTTTTGCTACAAAACCCTATTTTTAAACATGAAATGGAAATGAGCGTTTGGCGTCATTGGCCGAGAGGCCCCTTGCGGGGCAGGTCCGGCCACCTTGGTGCAGGTTTTATTACACTGGACGCCACATTGGGCGACCTGCACGCCGGATGGGGATGAAATGATGATGAAGACCACACAACACCCAGTCCCTAGCGGAGAAAATCTCCGACCCAGCCGGGAATCGAACTCGGGCCCATAGGACGGCAATCCGTCACACTGACCAATCAGCTATCGGGGTGGACTACTTTTAAACATAATCTCCGTTCAGTGCGACGGCATTACGCCACATTACTGGTATGGCCTGTACATTCTCGTGGTACCACTGTATTGGTCGACGTCGGAGCCAACATCTTGCTACATCAATAAGCTCTCCACCGTCAACGTACTGCTTCCCGCGGAGTGTGTCCTTCATTGGCCCAAACAGATGACAGTTGGAAGGTGCGAGATGCGAGTTTAGGGTGGATGATGAAGAACATTCTAATAAAGTTTTGTGAGCTCCTCTCGGTTGCATATACTTGTGTGTGGCCTTGCGTTGCTAGGTTTGCATTTTTGTGGCGACGAACTCGCTGAAGTCGTTTCTTCAGCTCCTGAGGGTAGCACAATACACTTCCCAGTTGATCGTAGGACCATAAGGGAGGACATCAAACAGAGTGAACGTTTCAAAGTTCCAGAAGACCGTCTCCATGAAGTTACCGGCTGAGGGTGCGGCTCTGAAATTTTTCTTCGTATGAGAGGTGGTGGGTCTCACTCCATGGATTGCCGTTTTATTTCCGGTTCGAAGTTATGAACGCATGTTTCATCGATTGATGTTCGACCAAAAATTGTCGCTATCAGCCTAGTAACGCGCAAGAAATTCCACACAGAATTCCTTCATTGCTCTTTATGGTCTTCTGTTAGGCGGAGAGGAACCCAGTGGACGAGTGTGTCAGTGCTAAAAACTGAGACATCCAGCTGTGCAGCGAGGTGTATGATTGTGGTCCGTCAGTCACCTCGAACGAGAGTGTCCGCACGTTCCACCATTGCAGGAGTCACACCTGCGTGCGGCCGGCCGGCACGCGGGAGATGGGACGGGTTTGCGTGATCTTGTTGCGATGATGACAGACACCTCACCCAACATCCCATCGTGCCTTCGTTCACTGCTAGGTCTCCGTAGACATTCTGTAAACGCCTATGAATATTTGCAATGCTCTAGTTTCCCGCCAAAAGATACTCAATGACAGTTCTACGCTTAAAACGCACCTCAGTTACAGACGATGTTTTAAAGGCTACGTATAGCGGGGCCTCCTATCGAAACTTCAGGAAACTATAGTGGATGAAGCGGAACTATTCCACGATGTCCACAACAAATTCCGCAATTTTGCAACCAATATATGCTGAGGAAAAAATAAGTCGCATTACTTATTGAACGCCCTTCGTATTAGTGCCGACACAGATTTTATGGGTGGGTGAGACTGCAACGTACTGTTGGATGCATCCTGCAGGGTATAGTTGTCAGAATCGACTGTGAGGCTGGTCCCGGCGGAGGTTCGAGTCCTCCCTCGGGCATGGGTGTTTGTCCTTAGGATAATTTAGGTGAAGTAGTGTGTAAGCTTAGGGACTGATGACCTTAGCAGTTAAGTTCCGTAAGATTTCACACACATTTGAACATCTGAACATTTGTCATTAGAATCGTCTTCACAATCAGCCACCTTTCACCCATTTGCTTGAACCTTCTCCAGTGTTCTGTGAAATTTATTACCAGATTAAAAGTATATATCACATCAGGAATGAAACTGGAAATTTGCCATTTTTTTAGGGCAATATCTTATCAACTGACCAGTACAGGCAATTCACAGTACCAACTCTTTAACAGGTCCATTTGTACCATTCTCTCTCCCCACTTTTCGCACTTCTCTTTCTCGGAAAAACCCTCTAGGCTACGGCTAAGTTATTTCTCCCCGATATCCTTTCTTCCAGCTAAGTTAATCCAACGATGTACTAAGGGGAGTTTTTGTGACGTTTGTAACAAAGGGGAGCCTTCCGCTGTGGACGAGAGGTTGTAGGCGCTTCAGTCGGGAACCAAGCTGCTGCTACGGCCGCAGGCTCGAATCCTGCCACGGGCATGGATGTGTGTTATGTCCTTAGGTTAGTTAGCTTTAATTAGTTTTAAGTCTAGGGCACTGATGACCTCAGATGTTAAGTCCCATAGTGCTTAGAGCCATTTGAACCATTTTTTAAGAAAGGGGAGTGGTACTGGCGCAAATGAAGCAGTGGGGATTGCGCAGGCGGTCACCAGTGATTTTTTTTTCCATTTGACCCTTAAGTGATAGTTAAAGCCAGCATGAATAATGCATATCACTCTGGATGATTTTAACATGAAGGATGTGCTGCTTACTGACGTTTCGGGGCGACGGTTCCATTATTAGACTCAATGTAGATTTAACCAACACATGCGAAGTCCGCTATTCTGAAGTGTGCTTAAAAGTTCTAAGAGGCGCATGCTGATATTTCATATTCATACCCTATCCTAGCAAGCTTAGCAGTGTAAAAATGTAACGTCCTGCGGATAAATACGCGAAAGACTCATTGTTGTATGGTTACACTACTGCGGATAAATCACTGGAAACAGCAGTAATTGTTTAACGTTCAGGAGCTACCTGAATTAAATGAATGTCCAAAACTAGTTGAGGAGATACCAGATGCCCGGCTGAGATACACTGGAAGAATTATAAGGAAATATAAACCACCCACGAGAAAAAGTGTTTCCAAAAGACTCGTTCGAGAGATTCCTGATCACTCTCCGTCTGTCTGGGACCCTCACCAACCAGGATTAACAAAGTTCCTTGAGAATATCTAAAGAAGAGTGGTGCATTTCGTCGTAGGTTTGCTTAGTAAGCACGGAGATGTTGATCACTCTCCAGTGAGACACGCCACAATACAGAAGGAGTGCATAAAGTAAAAGTTGACTATTGAAATTCTGAGATTAAATGCTCCACGACGCCAGGCGATACATAATTTCCTTCTACACACTTTTGCTTGAGAGGTGACGTGTGAGAGGTGATGGAATAGTTGTAACTGTGCTTTCAAATCTGACACACCAATTGTCGAATAGATATACATGTTTCTTCTCTTTATGTTCAACAGTTCTGGTGGCGCTGTATTACTAACGTTGCTATGTTGATATGATATGATCAATAATTAAATAACGTATGAACTTTTACACTGTAATTACTGTTACCGATTGAAAACGGCAATGATAATACAGGACATTCACTACCTCATCAAAAGTATAACGACATCCTATAATGTTATCTAGATTAATTATAAATAAATAACATTGTGATGGAAATGGTGTTTGAATTCTGAAATCAAAGTATATTGTTCTGAGTTCTGTAGTACAAGTGAATTTCACTTTATCCTCGAGTATCAGTATGATATCACTAAGTGTGCACTTACCAATACTAAAACTTTAATAAAGTAAGTTTAACCTCTTTCTTCGTGCCTTTTAATGACTGTATTATGTTCTATTCGTAATGATTATAATAAAACAACGGCAAACGACCTTATGCCGTTTAAAAGTAGTTATTCAGCATCGAATCTGAAACGAGCTTGTAGCAGTGCATCAGGTTAGGGCACTACAAATAATTCAGAGTCTCTTTACGCATTTATAAGCACAGAAGAGTCTGCATGTGTACTAGTGCAGCTCACTGCGTTGAGGTTGAAAGGATAGCTGCAGGTTGTACTTATAATTAAAATTCGGGTTAAATAACGATTTGCCGAAGAGGGCAATGACACTGCAGAGGGTTCGATATGCCCAATCATCCTGCACGACTTATAAGGACACTGATCGCTGTACATGATATATTAAGGATCAGGTTATTCAAATTAAAGACTTGAAACGTATCTTAATATAAATCCCTATATATTCTTCACTAATTAATGTGTTTCCTATTATTTTTCAACAACAATATATACCAAGTCGTGCACATTCGGACATGAAATTTGTTATTCACAAAATTATTACAGTGGTCACCGAAAGAATGAATGATTATGGCGGATCAAGCAATATGTATGACTTAACAGATTCACAACTTTGACAAAAAGTATGCCGGACGGGGTGGCCGTGCGGTTCTAGGCGCTACAGTTTGAAACCGCGCGACCGCTACGGTCGCAGTTTCGAATCCTGCCTCGGGCATGGATGTGTGTGATGTCCTTAGGTTAGTTAGGTTTAAGTAGTTCTAAGTTCTAGGGGACTGATGACCTGAGAAGTTAAGTCCCATAGTGCTCAGAGCCATTTGAACCATTTTGAACGAAAAGTATACCACAAGGCATTTTGGTACATGGAGTAAAACGTTCCCAGTTTGTCATAGAGCGCATAGTGCTGTTGCATTCGAGCCAGTGTTGCATCATCCGCTGTGCTCTGTCAAAGGAACCATCCCGGCACTTGTCTGGAGCGATTTAGGAAAATCACGAAGAAGCTAAATTTGGATGGCAGGACGCCAATTTGAACCATTGTCCCGAATACGGGGAGAGTGTGCTAACGGATGCGCCGCCTCGCTCGTTGATCTGGAAGTGGCTTTTAGGCGGTTTCCACATTTAAATAGGTAAATTCCGGGTTGGTACTAATGTTCTGCCTCAGCTACACGCTCCCCAAATATTTAGAGAACCTTCTTCCATTTTAGCGTCAGATTTACTCTAGACGCAGACAAACGGGGCACACAAATTCCACTCCGGGAGGGTCTTGGTGTCAGGCTGGTCACCAGATGTCACTAACACTGCCACAACCCCTATAGCAACGTCGACTCAGCAGTGAAACGGTGAAAGGTAACAAAGAAGAAGAATAAGATGGGTATATTTATTGAGGCCCCTAACATCAACAACTGACAGCATCAGTCTGCTTGTGATTTATGAAAATCAACACGAAAAATTGACAAGTACAAAGCGGAACAACAATACAAGTGGCACATGTGAGTACCTACTTCAGACAATGCCTCGCTGGAGATACGAGTATTTTGTGTTAAAAACGTAAATTATGTAAGAATATTCATTACAAAATGCCTACCAGTTACTAATAAAAATTGGATATTATGCTATTAGCTATGGATTGCAGTTCTATGAGGACGATGTAATATCTCTGTTTATTTTTCTGCATATACCTATCTGCACCTGTACCTTCCTTACGCATCTTTCAGACTGTAACATTTCTTTTTACTTTAAGCGGCGTCACCGGTTTACTTTTGCTTTGCTCCAGGAAAATGGCGACATCGTCAAGCAAATACTACAGATTCCTCAGTAAATTTTTTCCACAGCAAAGTACTGCGCGGTATCTGATTAACACAAATAAAAACTATTAAGTAATCACCTATTTAGCTGGCAGTTGTGGCCGAGCGGTTCTAGGCGCTTCAGTCTGGAACCGCGCGACCGCTACGGTCGCAGTTTCGAATCCTGCCTGGGGCTTGGATATGTGTGATGTCCTTCGGTTAGTTAGGTTTAAGTAGTTCTAAGTTCCAGGGGACTGATGACCTCAGATGTTAAGTCCCATAGTGCTCAGAGCCATTTGAACCATTTTTGTCTCACCTTTTTACTCAGAGCTAAAGTTACAGTGTGGAATAAAGCATAACAGCGCTGCGATGTGTACGGGGGACGGTGGGTTGGGGGGAGGGGGGCGTTCAATAAGTAACGCCACTCATTTTTTTTCTGAAAGCAGGTTGGAATTATTCAAGATTCCAATTCTATTCTATCACTTGAGCTTTGTCCCGCACTTACGCAGGGTCATCCATTGTTAATCGGAGTTGGCATGTTAATGGTTAAGGGGTGGCCGGATGCCCTTCCTGCCGCCACCCCGTACTCCCCCCCCCCCCCCCCCCCCCCCGGGGCAGAATTAGTGTACCCCAACTGTCTGCGTCAAGTGTAATCCATGGAAGAATGCGAAAGTGTTCAGATGTCTGAGAGCCGCGTAACTGAGGCGGAACATGCGGACCAGCCCGGTATTCACCCACCGGGATGTGGAAAACTGCCTAAAAACCACAGCCAGGCTGGCCGGCACATCGGCCCTCGTCGTTAACCCGCCGGGCGGATTCGATCCGAGGCCAGTGCGCCTACCCGAGTCCAGGAAGCAGCGCGTTAGTGCTCTCGGCTGCCCTGGCGGGTCAGTTATTCAGGATTCCAATACACCATATTATTCCCTACTCTTGATACTGTCAAAAAAAAAATCCTATTTTTCAACATAATCTGCGTTCCATGCGAAGAGTTTCGCCACCTCATTGAGAGGGCCTGCACGCCCGCATGGTACGAGCCTACTCGTTGACGTCGTAGCTAACGTCTTGCTGCATCAAAACTTCCCCATAATCCACGTAGTGCATCCTTCACTGGGCCAGACATAGTGAAGTCGTAAGGTGCCAGATCCGGGCTGTAGGGTCGTTGACGAAGAATAGTACAGTGAAGTTTGTGGGCTCCTCTCGGGTGCGCACACTTGTGTGAAGCCTTGCGTTGTCATGGAGAAGGAGAAATTCGTTTGCATCCGTCGACCACCTCCAATAAGAGTGTCCGCACGTTTCAGTACCACAGCAATGACAGCTGCGTGCAGCCGGACGGCACGCGGGATGTCCGACAGGTTCCCGCGACCTTGTTGCGACGATGACAGACGCCTCGCCCAACGACTCACCGTGCTTTTGTTCACTTCCAGGTCTCTGTAGACATTCTGTAAGAGCCTATAAATATTTGCGATGCTCTGGTTTTCCACCAAAAGATACTCAATGATACTTCGAACGCTCTTCCGCTGCAGACGACATTTTAAAGGCTACGCAAAGCGCCGGCACGAGGAAGGGACTTCGTGAAACTACAGGGATCGAAGTGGAAATATTCCACGATATGCCACTATCGATTATTGCATTTTTTTATGCATTTTTTCAATAGAAATCAGCCGAGAAAAAAGTGTGTTGCATTAATTGTTGAAAGCCCCTCCTACATAATGCTTTCTACTTGTATCTCATCACTATCACACAAAAGAAAAGGGCAGCAGAGACACAACTGCTTTAAGATAACATCCTATCTTAGAACTATCATCATAGAACATCATAATTTCTCGCGATACTAAACGGGAAGACTACTGCTGTTTATGGAAGAGGTGTACAGATCAGAAAGAACATCTGTTAATGACAAATACCATGGTCGATAGCTTATTGAGATTATCACAGAGATGGATTTCAACTTACACTAGTCAACAGCCATTTTGCATCTCGAATGTGATACATCAACTAGTATGTATTTTGGTGTGTAGAAACCGGATATACCTCTCAAAATGTTCTAGCACGTACCATTTTTGAGTTTTTAAGAGTTTTTTATTTTTCGTATTCAGTATTTCGCTTTTTCTGTTCTTCTGTTTTGATGTTTAATTGTTTGTTTTTGACTTAGAGAGGAGAGCTAGAAGATCTACAGATCATCAGTAAATGGTTGGTGTGGTAATCCAGTGGTGTGAAAGTGATCCTGAGTGAGGGTTTCCTGTGGAAGATAGTGCAAACTTTTTGTGTTTAAAACTCACACTAAGAAAAATGGCAACTAGTAAATCTCGTTACTGTCTAAACCACCCCGGCAACTTTTGTTATGTGTGTGGGAAATTCACTCCAAAGGCCCAAAGAAAACCAATCACTGACTTGGTTAAGAAGGAATGTTGTTGTTCTGATCTTCAGTCCTGAGACTAGTTTGATGCAGCTCTCCATGCTACTCTATCCTGTGCAAGCTTCTTCATCTCCCAGTACCTACTGCAGCCTACATCCTTCTGAATCTGCTTAGTGTATTCATCTCTTGGTCTCCCTCTATGATTTTTACCCTCCACACTGCCCTCCAGTACTAAATTGGTGATCCCTTGATGCCTCAGAACATGTCCTACCAACCGATCCCTTCTTCTAGTCAAGTTGTGCCACAAACTCCTCTTCTCCCCAATTCTATTCAATACCTCCTCATTAGTTATGTGATCTACCCATCTAATTTTCAGCATTCTTCTGTAGCACCACATTTCGAAAGCTTCTATTCTCTTCTTGTCTAAACTATTTATCGTCCATGTTTCACTTCCATACATGGCTACACTCCATACAAATACCTTCAGAAACGACTTCCTGACACTTAAATCAATACTCGATGTTAACAAATTTCTCTTCTTCAGAAACGCTTTCCTTGCCATTACCAGTCTTCATTTTATATCCTCTCTACTTCGACCATCATCAGTTATTCTGCTCCCCAAATAGCAAAACTCCTTTACTACTTTAAGTGTCTCATTTCCTAATCTAATTCCCTCAGCATCACCCGACTTAATTCGACTACATTCCATTACCCTCGATTTGCTTTTGTTGATGTTCATCTTATACCCTCCTTTCAAGACACTGTCCATTCCGTTCAACTGCTCTTCCAAGTCCTTTGCTGTCTCTGACAGAGTTACAATTTCATCGGCGAACCTCAAAGTTTTTATTTCTTCTCCATGGATTTTAATTCCTACTCCGAACTTTTCCTTTGTTTCCTTTACTGCTTGCTCAATATACAGATTGAATAGCATAGGGGAGAGGCTACAACCATGTCTCACTGCCTTCCCAATCACTGCCTCCTTTCCTGTCCCTCGAATTTTATAACTGCCATCTGATTTCTGTACAAATTGTAAATAGCCTTTCGCTCCCTGTATTTTACCCCTGCCACCTTCAGAATTTGAAAGAGAGTATTCTAGTCAACATTGTCAAAAGCTTTCTCTAAGTCTACAAATGCTAGAAACGTAGGTTTGCCTTTCCTTAATTTTTCTTCTAAGATAAGTCGTAGGGTCATTATTGCCTCACGTGTTCCAACATTTCTACGGAATCCAAGCTGATCTTCCCCGAGGTAGGCTTCTACCAGTTTTTCCATTCGTCTGTAAAGAATTCGTGTTAGTATTTTGCAGCTGTCACTTATTAAACTGATGGTTCGGTAATTTTCACATCTGTCAACACCTGCTTTCTTTGGGATTGGAATTATTATATTCTTCTTGAAGTCTGTGGGAATTTCGCCTGTCTCATGCATCTTGCTCACGAGATGGTAGAGTTTTGTCAAGATTGGCTCTCCGAAGGCTATCAGTAGTTCTAATGGAATGTTGTCTACTCCCGGGGCCTTGTTTCGACTTAGGTCTTTCAGTGCTCTGTCAAATTCTTCACGCGTGTAATATCTCCCATTTCATCTCCATCTATTTCCTCTTCCATTTCTATAATATTGTCCTCAAGAACATCGCCCCTGTATAGAACCTCTATATACTCCTTCCACCTTTCTGCTTTCCCTTCTTTGCTTAGAACTAGGTTTCCATCTGAGCTCTTGATATTCATGCAAGTGGTTCTCTTTTCTCCAGAGGTCTCTTTAATTTTCCTGTAGGCAGTATCTATCTTACCCCTCGTGAGATAAGCATCTACATCCTTACATTTGTCCTCTAGCCATCCCTGCTTAGCCATTTCGCACTTCCTGTCGATCTCATTCTTGAGACGTTTGCATTCCTTTTTGCCTGCTTCACTTACTGCATTTTTGTATTTTCTCCTTTCTTCAATTAAATTCAGTATCTCTTCTGTTACCCAAGGATTTCTACTAGCCCTCGTCTTTTTGAATATGAATTGTATTTTGATTATCCTGTTGGTGATCAAGATAAAAATTTTGCACCTCATATTGCCTGCATAGCCAGTACTACAACCTAAACCGAGTGGTTGACAGGAAAACGCCGAGCCATGCCATTCGCTGTTCCGTTTGTGTGGTGTGAGCCTAATGACCATTATTCAGACTGGTACCTCTGTCTTACAAATATTTCGGGAGATTCGAGCAAAACTAGACATAAAATAAAGCATCCAAATGTATCTTCAGTGAATTTGCCTGTGCCCCATGATGAGGGGTCGTTTTTTCCTGTCTGTAACTTGAAAGCCACGGAACCAGACACCATGTCAAGTGAATCAGAAAGTATAAAACATATAGAAGAGTGCTGTCCTCAGAATCATGACACTTCGCCTCAGCTCTTTAAGCAAAAGGAACTGAACGAGTTAGTTCGCGATCTAAAACTTTCGAAACAGCAAATTGAACTCTTGGGGTTGAGACTGCAACAAGGAAACCCTCTATCTCCAGGAACAAAATTTTCCTGTTTCAGATCAAGAGGTGCTTCCTTCGCTCAGCACTTCGATATGCAGAATTCAGTGTGTGTATGTTGAGATGTCAATGTTCTGATGATGCAGGTAGGTGAACAACATAATCCACACGAGTGGCGACTATTTATTGACTCCAGTAAAACCAGCTTGAAAGCAGTACTTCTGCGTAATAGTAATGCATCTCCATCGATACCTTTGGCATACGCAGTAGACATGAAAGAAACTTATGAAACCATGGCTTTGCTGCTAGAGGCAACCAAATATAAGGATCAAGAATGGCAGCTTTGCTGTGATTTAAAAGCTGTTGGACTCCTTACAGTTTTACAGACTTGATTCACGAAATACTGCTGCTTTTTGTGCCTTTGGGACAGCCGTGACACCAAGAACCACTATACAGTCAAGGAATAGCCCATATGGAAGTCACATGTTCCTGGAAACGTAAATGTGTACAATATTCCATTGGTTGAGCCCGTTAAAATCATTTTGCCTCCCCTTCATATCAAGTTTGGCCTTATCAAGATCTTTCTAAAAGCTCTGGATAAAGAAAGTGAAGCTTTCAATTTACTGAAAAAAACAAGTTTCCCGAATTAAGTGAGGCAAAGCTGAAAGAGCGTATGTTTGTTGGACCACAAATAAGAAAATTGCTGAAAGATCCAACCTTTGATACCAGACTCACAGATATCCAATTAGCTGCTTGATCTTCATTTAAAGCAATTGTGAAGGGCTTTTTGGAAACAGAAAAGACAAAAACTATGTTACCACTGTTGGACAACTGTAAGAAAACGGGGTGTAGAATGCCGATTAAAATTCACTTTTTACATTCTCACCTTGATTTCTTCCCGGAAAATTTGGGAGCCGTAAGCGATGAGCAAGGTGAACGCTTTCACAAGGACATTCTTATCATGGAACGCGGTCGCGCGGTTCCAGACTGAAGCGCGTAGAACCGCCGACCACATCGGCCGGCAAACACCGTTACCAAGGCCATTGGAACCCTTCGATGATGGGTGACTACTGCTGTGATCTCGTTAGGGAGAGTGATGAAACGGCAACCAAAAGAAGAGCTCTGTCGTTGCATTTTTCAAAAACCAAAGGCGACTAAAGGTGAAAATATCTTCTGAACTAATTTGGACCTTTTATTGGCATCATGCCCATATATACATACAAAACAGTATTGATTTCAAACGTTCTGAATGTGTATTTTTGTTTGACTTAATTGTGTTAATTTTCGCTATTACCATTTTTCATTGTGGTGTGTATCTAGGAAACGTCATTGACAAAACTGATTTTACCAGTGTATTCAGCACCCAAAAATTAGGTAAATCCACTCACTTAGAAACCAGATGCAGAAAAAAAGTTTAAATTTGTTAAGTAGTGTTATTAAATCGGTGTGAACGTTAAAGTATAAACATTGTAGTCTCTGTCATAGAGCTTTCGTATAAGATAAACTTCTTGTTAAACCGTGGCAGGGCAGATTTTCACGAAGACCTCACGCAGCCGGTGCCGCGTACACGGAAACAAGTGCTGCGAAAGGGGATGTAGCTTTCTTGTCCCTCAACTGCTGTCACTACCAAGAACGCTAAGCGCTAAACTGAATTGTCAGAGAAGGTTAGTCGCTAGAGTCAACGTTACCAGTCCAAGACGAAATGTGCACCAAACTAGACGAAATACTTTAAAACGAAAGGATAAATGAGTGAGTGTACAGAGATATTGTGTTCAGAAGTAAAAGGATTCGTCAAATCTGTAGTCTTATTGCCGGCCGCTGTGACCGAGTGATTCAGTCTGGTTTCCGCAGCGCTGCGGCGATGACGTCTTGTTTACGTCCCGTCCGCGCAGTCGCGAGTGCCCATAGTTGTTTACTTGAGAGGCACCCACATGCCTTGCTCATACTGTGGCATCAAGCAGTCAGGACTGCAAGATGAGTGGTCTGCCAAGCGGAGTGGATTCATTCTTATTTATCGAGTAACCTGAGCTCTAGTACTCACGATTAAGCTACAAATTATTCTCCTGTTTGAATATTACGCAACGGAAGCGGAAACGCACTTCTGACTATTAGTAATTTACACAACTCTGACTGTTCACTACGCACTGGCAATACCACATTTTCTTTCTTATTTAACGGCTTTGATCAACACGTGGCCATCGCACTGAATATGAATGGCGCACACATTATAAATTCTGGGTATCATGACAACATACTATTCGAAGGAAAAGGCCACCAATCTTTTTCTTTTCACTATCTTATTTATTCCGATAAATTCTATAACCTAAACACACCATTACATTTTCTACAACAATTAACTCCACCCAGTGGGCATGGCTTTACATGGGTGATCTCTCCATCTTATGGTCTCGTAATTATCTAACACTACAGTGCACTTTCTGGATAGGATGATGGATCTTTTGCTATATCTCACACTTCGACTCTCACACCCATCATCACGGAAATTTCCTCCAGACCGAGCAGTACAAAAAGGAACATGCATAACCCACTGCCTCTGAAACTATCTTGTTACTCTCCCATGCCAACCACACATACTTAAATTTCGTGAAATACATCACACTGGCAACATACAATACAAAGAATAGTCACAACGTTATAATCACATCACTTTCAGCTTTCCCACTTCAATTAGTATTTATCCCAGTTTCACACGACACTGCCCCACTTCGTAACTTTTCTTTCCTACTATGAACTCTGGAGGATATATGCACGTCTTCCTGTGCAATGCAAGCCAAGTGGCGTTGCTGGATAGACCGCTGACTCACCTTGCTTCACTCTCAGAGTATTATAGTTTGAATCAAGCGTCACACGGAAACATAACACGCAAAGCAATATTAAGAACATGTTCATCACACACGCGAGTCCTCAACTGATACCATGGACGAGTACTTCTCCTTATCCTTTGTCTCACACACAGATTGAGACTCACACAGAACTCACCACGTGGAAGTACCCGTCTCTAATTTCAAGTCCTGCACACGCCATTTCTTAAATATTTCCAACTTATAGTACACACGCCAATAATTCAGCTTAACTTATGCACTCGGAAGTATTTCAAATTATTGCTACACGTGGTTTCATTGTGACCGTTGGTCACTTCCGAAGATTACTACGATCCCCTTAATATTACCTGCCTGACATTTAATTCTCCCCACAAAAGTTCCTGAAATAGAGAAATTATTATTCCAAACTACTCTTAAGTATTTTACATGCATACCATGTCTCCACTCTTTTGTCTTTAAGCAGCACACCTAAGACAGGTCTTACCAACACAAGATCCAGCGGCAGAGTGCTGAAAAAATGGCCGTTCTTCAGGTCAGCTCGTACCTCCGTCGAGGTGGGGGAAGACCATGCTACCCATTGGTCAGCCAAATTTCAGGCGCTCAAAGCTCAGGTAAATTTCATCTCTTTGGTTCCACCAAAGGTGACCAAAGAACCGTCTCAAAGATGATCATATATTCACATTCACTATCTGCGGTTAGCAGACGACCATACATTCATTCATTTCACAGATCTCACCAAATTGGATGTAGGGATTTATTTGTGGGAGTGCACATGTAATCAATTAAATAAATAAATTGTCATACCTTCCTACACTGGTATCCGGCTTCGCTGTATTATTAGAAAAAATATGTTGTTATGACAGGGATAACGAAGAATGTTGTACCTATTTTCAATGTCGGGCGGTACTGTACCCTTTCATACTACTTCGTCGCCGCTAGTTTAGAGTCCATCACTACCGACGCAACATGGCACATTCATACAGACAAACCACCATCAAAATCAGTTTTCAACCCGATCGTGCACGACCACGAGCTTTTGAAGTGGAACGTTTTCTACAAGTCAAGTAAGTGACGAGGTGTGCAACAGAATCGTGCGCGCACATGCGAACGATCTTAAATTCAAACATTCTGATGGCCATATTGGGGCGGTCTCTATCGATCATTCGGGGCTTGGCCTCCTTAAGATACGCGTCTTCGAACTCCCTTTCGAAGTACCATCGGACGTAGTCACCGCGACTTTCCAGCCTTACGGCAGAGTGGTCAGCCGCATGGCCTAAAAATGGACCACCTTTACAACGTACCCGGTTCTTAACGGGGTACGGCAGATCAAAATTGAACAGACCAAACATGTACCAACCTACCTTGTCATCGGCGGATGTATGGCGATCATTATGTATGACGGTCAGCCACGCACTTGCTCCGGTTGTGGCCAAGAAGGGCACGTCAGGTCGGATTGTCTCCGGCGACGGTTTACTCAAATCCCGACAGGTGAATCTATGCCTCCTTCTACGGTGACGACCCTTCCTCTCAATTATGCCGAGGCTGCACGGGCGGCAACCCTTTCCGACGTGCCGGCCGGGGAGGCCGAGCGGTTCTAGGCACTACAAAAAAATGGTTCAAATGGCTCTGAGCACTATAAGACTCAACTTCTGAGGTCATCAGTCGCCTAGAACTTAGAACTAATTAAACCTAACTAACCTAAGGACATCACACACATCCATGCCCGAGGCAGGATTCGAACCTGCGACCGTAGCGGTCACGCGGTTCCAGACTGAAGCGCCTTTAACCGCAAGGCCACACCGGCCGGCTCTAGGCACTAAAGTTTGGAACCACGCAACCGCTACGGTCGCAGGTTCGAATCCTGCCTCGGGTATGGATGTGTGTGATGTCCTTAGGTTAGTTAGGTTTAAGTAGTTCTAAGTTATAGGGGACTGATGACCTCAGAAGCTAAGTCCCATAGTGCTCAGAGCCATTTGAACCATTTGAACCTTTCCGATGCTGACCACATTCGTCCGATAGCCGCCCCCGATAGCGAGGCCATGATGGATTCTGCAGTACCTGATCCAGCCTCCACAACGGTGCCCCCTCCTGAGGATAATCACCGACCGACATTGCAAGAAAGCACGGATGCCAGGGCGGACATTGACCGACGGGCTGTGCCGACAGCGGCTTTCCTTCCAGACACTGGAGCAGCTGAAGGAATCCACCCACATTCGGATTCTGAAACACACGTCCGTAAACAGCGTTCCCCGCAGAAACACAAGAGACGGCGGCGTGCTCAATCGGACGAGTGCTTGCAACGATCTGTGCACACTCCGACGACGGTACAGGGGCCGCAGGAACATCCCTCCCAACAGATCGCCATGGTGACGGCTTCAGTCCCTCCAACCCCACAGAACAGCAGGATCACAAGCAGACAGCCGCTGCCGATTCCCAGCCAGTAGCGCCGAAGGAGTCTGCGCCGAGTGCCGCAGCAGCCACAAACAGCCACCAAGAGCCGGTGCTATTTCATGGCGATTGGGCGGACGACGGAGAGGAATCCTCCTAGCCCATCGTGTTGGACGACAGGCCGGGGGAGCCGGCCGGAGTGGCCGTGCGGTTCTAGGCGCTACAGTCTGGCACCGAGCGACCGCTACGGTCGCAAGTTCGAATCGTGCCTCGGGCATGGATGTGTGTGATGTCCTTAGGTTAGTTACGTTTATTTAGATCTAAGTTCTAGGCGACTGATGACCTCAGAAGTTAAGTCGCATATTGCTCAGAGCCATTTGAACCATTTGACAGGCGGGGGAATTTACCCTTCCAGTGTTGATCGTTTTCTGCCATCAGATACAGTGACGAGACAGCCTTACAAGGGTATTGATGGCCAACACGGGTGTTACGGATAGACCTCAAAGTTATCACGTTGCGACTATAAACATCAACACTATACGGACGCGAGCTAAGTTATCCTTACTTCAGGATATGTTGAATTCTGCTTCCATCGATGTAGCCGTTCTCCAGGAAGTATACGTCGACGACCTCCCAGGCATGTACGGTTTCAATGCATGCGTCTCTTCAACCTCCCCAAAGGCAGCGGTGTTGTTGTAATTCTTCGGGAAGGGATAGTGGCGGACGATATTCTCTTTCTGCCTGGGACAAGAGGAATGGCACTCACACTACTAGGTGCCCGCCTTATCAATATCTACGCAGCTTCCGCGACGGACAAACGTCGCGAACGTTCACGATTCTTTGCGGAAGACGTCGCCCCGTTCTTCCAATGCCGCCACGACCATCTGGTGTTTGGAGGTGACTACAATTGCGTACTGGCGCTCGGACCAACTCCCACGACATAATCCGCGCCCGGAACTCGAGACGCTATTTCGAGACCTGCAGATGGTGGACGCTTGGGAACATCTTCACGCCCACTGACCAGGATTCACACACTTCACGAGTCACTCTTCCAGTCGCATCGACCGGATTTATGTCTCACGCTCTCTTGCCGCTGGGACACAGGATGCGGTACTGTGGCCTGCAGCTTTCTCGGACCACTCAGCTTACATTTGTGCCGTTCACCCTGCGGCGGCAATAAGTGTTGAGAAGCCGCAGCCCGTGGAAACTAAAAATCGCTCACCTGTCGTACCCGGATTGCCGCCAAGCCGTTGAGGATACGTGGTATTCGTGTGAAAATCGCCTCCGTGCACATCCCACAACGATCAGCTGGTGGTTGGACTGCGCCATCCCGTCAGTGAGGCGAACGTTGATAACCTACGATCGCGACCACGTTGCTTGGCGTAGACATACACGCGAGTTTTACTTCAGGGTACAGCGCGACTGCGATGCTTTGGCGCCGTCTCCAGAACGACAAACGGCGGTCAGCATGCTAGGGCTAATATGCGACGCCACCTAGAGGGGGTGATCATCCACTCGAGGACGCAGGATCGGATACCGAGCGAACGCCCGTCGATGTTCCACGTACTTCATGAACGTAAACGATGCCAACGAGCGCTGATACGCTTCATCGACACGGAGAACGGTCGTCACCTCACCACGCAACAAGACATAAAGACAGCGTTCTACGATCATTATTCCCAGCTCTATTCCGCTCAGACCCCTGATCCGACAGCACTGGAGGACGTCTCTCAGATGATTTACGGCACCATCACCGGCAATGTAAGCGGCCTTGATGGAAGAAATTACGGAAGAAGCAGTGATCGACACCATTAGAAAAGGAGCTGTCCCCGGGTCCTGATGGCCTCCCCTTGGAATTTTACCGGACTTTTCAATATTTATTAGCCACCCGATGGACGGACATCTGTCGCGAACTACTATCCCCGGAATTGCCACCCCCTGCGACCTTCGTGGAAGGGATGATTATTTCTATTCACAAACCGTCCGGTAGCTCACGGCTGCAGGACTACCGCCCGTTGACGCTATTGAACTGCGACTTTAAGATCTTTTCTCGACTGTTGGCGGCGCGGATACACCAGACCTCACGAAACGTCATCTCACCAGATCAAATGTCATTAGGAGGCGACAATTATATTCAAACAGCACTCAGTGAATATCGTGACTTGATCTCACTGCCGAGGGCATGTCGTCTGAAAGGTGCACTGGCGGCAATCGATTTCAGTCAAGCTTTCTTCCGCATGGACCACGACTACTTGGAAGCGGTCCTCCAACATATGCTGTACCCACAGCCATTCGTCACTGTCGTCATGCGACTACTCCGTGGCGCGACATCCAAGGTGATCGTCAACGGCCGACCTACGCAGCCCCTCACCATTTCTCGGTCGATACGCCAAGGCTTCCCTCTGTCCACTTTACTTTACCCTGTAGCCATGGAGCCAGTCCTATGCCGCCTCCCCAGCGACTAATGGGTATGACGTTACGAGGCCACACTTTCCGATGTAAAGCATTCGCTGACGACCTAGTGATTGTCAACCGCAACGGCGACGACACCGCTAGCGCACTGAATTGGACAGCGACATATAGCATGGCCACTGCTAGTCGTATCAACGTCACAAAATCGGTGGCGATGAACATCGGGGTCGGACTGTCTGAGGACAGCGTCACCAAAGCCTCGGCATTGATTTCACAGACGATATACGTCGAACCGCTGCTCACAACTTTCGACGGCTTTTACGAAGTGTTCAGACTGGGATAGCCACAAACCGACTACGAGCCCTGGACATCGTCCAACGGACCCAGTATGTAAACACACATTTAGCGTCACGCATTCCGCACATTACCCAGATATTACCCATACCGGTAATGTTAGCTCGCTGTATACGGGCAGCTTTTGCGTCCTTCGTGAGTTCGGGAATGCTTTCCAACATTAAATATGAGACTCTCATCCTTCCCCCGGATCGGGGAGGGATTAGCCTTTATCACGTTCATGACAGAGCGGTCGCCCTATTTGTGAGTGCGTTGGTCAAACTATGGCACTGCCGTTCGGACAGTCTGACTAATTTATTAATAGAAGAACTAGCACCGCCATCCCTGTTGCCACATGTGCCGATACACCACGTCCCCTCGTCGCTCTTCTACATCGGTGTCTTTTACCTCGAACTCAGTTACGTTCGCCTTGCCTTACCAGCGACTCAACTGCCGACGGCAAACACGGTTTATCGGGTCCTGAAACGTAGACGACCCGATAATGTCGTGGAGAGGAAGCACACGAACGTCAACTGGCGAGTAGTGTGGAGGACAATTCACCACGTAACACTGGACACTGACGTCACGGCGATGTGGTATATCACTGTCAACGGTAAGCAGGTGACCAGATCAAGGCTACATGCGATCCATATGGTGGACTCACCCACGTGCACGAGCTGTGGAATTCAAGACAACGATGAACATCGTCTTATCTGTGGCGAGTCCACGGCAGTGTGGCACTTAGTAAAGCAAATGTCAGCATATTTCCTTCGAGTGACGCCGAATCATATCGACCCCAAGACTACCTTATTCCCGGATGAGGCGTATTACCCACGCACGGAAACGAATGCCATGACGTGGCTTCGTGGACATGCAGTGTATTATTTGTTACAAGACGGCACTAAGGACACTTTAGACTTTTAGAACTATTTGCAAGAACGACATTGCAAGATCCTCCGTAATCCAAAGTATCGACAATATTTTTTCCAATTATTTGTGGAGTGCGTTCCACGACCCTCCACGTAGCTGGAACATCACGGGTAAGAGAAGCTAAAATTACAAGACGATGATGGAACACCGCATGGTACAACGTGGGATCTACATTGGTCATCGCGAGAAGTCATACGTGGATGATACTGCAGATGGAGATTTTCGTCGTGACCCCTCGCACTCTGTAGCAGTATTTGCCCCATTTCCTCTTTTTGTCCTTGGTGCGAAAAGTTCTGCGCAGTTTTTGTTTCCCATCCGGTGCAAGATGTAGCACCGGTTAATGGTGGTACGGACTCCACCCTTAGGTTTTGTTTCATGGCTTCCTTAGCCTCACACTTTGCTCTCTTTCTTTATGCCCTTTGCTGCAACTATAAGAATGTTTTCAGTTATGTGCGTCTCCAACTCGACGCAACGAGTGTACCTACTAGTTTCAGTTACTTACTGTTAAAAAAATAAAATAACAAAAAAACCATTCACAATAACACACCCATTGCATCCTTTGTACCACATCCCCAGGATCGGAGGCAGACATCGTGGCCAGGCCTGGGGTTGTGACCCCTGCCCATCTTGCCTCCACCACCCCCTTACCTGATCCACTCCCCACAAGAAAATAAATAAACAAATAAAAATAGAAAAAAGAACTAAAATTGGTTCTAGGCGTTTCAGTTCGAAACCGCGCTGCTGCTACGGTCGCAGGTTCGAATCCTGCCTCGGGCATGGATGTGTGTGATGTCCTTAGGTTAGTTAGGTTTAAGTAGTTCTAAGTGTAGGGGACTGAAGACCTCAGATGTCAAGTCCCACAGTGCTTAGAGCCATTTGAACCATTTTTGTAATCTTACTTGTGAATGTTTCCTATACATTTGTAACTTGTTGGCTCACACTCGTAATAACAATTTTACAAACAATAATGAAAGGCAGTCTAATTTTGAAGACTAACTGTGCTAGATTAAGAAGTAAATGTAAAATTATAATCAGCGCTAAAGTAAATATGACCTGCAAAACTGATAAAAAAAGAGTGAAAATAAACAAAAAAACGTAAGTAACGAAAAGAGTAAAAACTGTTTATAGTAATAAGTAAATCATGCGAGCTGTTAATGATCAAAACAAACAAAATTGTAAGAGAAGAATCCACATTGTTACAGTAGGCACTCAAGATGCTTTAAAATAAAGCGAAACGCGTCTGGTCTGAATAAGACTTTTATTACAGTTCTAAAGACGGCAATTAACATTTACAACTTGAGGCTGCAAATGCAGAGTAGGGTTTTGAAAAACTTATATTCAGCGGAAATCCTAAGTTCGCTGTAAAATTATGAAATCCCATGTCATTAGTGTTCGACTTCTTTCGGTTGCATAACGTATTCCGTCAGCATGAGTGCTGTACCCCTCTCTGCGTTTGTCGTGCGGTTTCATGGAAGTGAAGTCTAAATCTTCAAGCTTCTTCCCAAAATATACCCAACACAGCATCCGTAAAGAACGCCGTTTTGTGGCGCAGGAGCGGAGTGTGTTGGTAGAAACGCTGCGCTACATCACTTGCTGCCTTTTCACATCACAGGGTTCTGATCTTACGGGGCCGCCTTTCACAGCTTTCGTGGAAGCCTTGGAAGAAGCTCTTTACGGAGAACAAGATAAGCTGTTCTTTGTGTCCCAGAAATCAAAGTTAGCGAATCCAGTCTCAAAGCTCCAGCGACCTCAGTCGTAACGGCGTCTTACGGTGCGGCCTGTTACGCCATATGCTTCGTAATAGGTCCCTTTCATAACCGTAGAGTGTGGCGTCTTACGGTATGACCTGTTATTCCACATACTCCATCACATCTCCCTTTCATAAACGTAGAGTGTTATTTCTGCGTGTTCTATGAGTGTAGGGAAATTCAGTGAGATCATTCATCACGCAGTAGGATTGCTATGGTGAGAAGATTTTTTTCGGTCTGTGTTGATCAATATTTTTGTTAGGTGCAGTTCGAGAGTAAAGCTATGTGATGACTGATTTATTATACAGTCCACCTTGAGAAGCTAATTTACTTAAATCATTTTTATTAACTGTAAACACGGTACTTAATGAGAATTTTGCAATCAGTATGAAATAAATAACAGATGCGGCAGCAGGATGTAATCAATGTACGAGTATATTTAATTGTTTTTGTTTTAAAAAAGTGTGTCACTGGTTTTCCCTTAGTTGGAAACTGACTACAGAATAGGGTTATAGTTATTCATTCGAAGTGTGACGCACTCAATTTTGACGCTCTCTCCTGCACTTTAGGTAATGCAGTGCATTATAGGAAGGACACTTAAAGTTTTGCATAACTGCGTAGGCTTCCGCAACCAGAAGTCAGTCGACATAGAAGTTTTCTGATTATCAAACCAACGTTTCGGCCACGGTTACATTCGCCTTCTGCGTCTATTGATGTGCTTTAGCTGTGAGAAGTCGCTTACATTTTGTCATTGCTAATCACTGAGCATGACGTTACGTCATAATTGTAAAATATAAGCGACTCCTTACATCTGAAGCACATCAGAAGACCCAGAAGAAAGCCACTTAACAGTGGCCGAAACTTTGATTTCT
Organism: Schistocerca serialis cubense; assembly: GCF_023864345.2. Taxonomy (NCBI): domain Eukaryota; kingdom Metazoa; phylum Arthropoda; class Insecta; order Orthoptera; family Acrididae; genus Schistocerca; species Schistocerca serialis. The sequence continues at coordinate 504,739,739 of NC_064642.1, read as the reverse complement.
CCAGTAAAGCTTTTCACATTAAGACGCGGTACACTACTCAGAAAAGTTTTATGTCGACTTATATTTTTGTGATTGCCAGAATTTTGATTAATAATTCACATGTATTTCACTCCCACGTGAAGAATGCTCACTGTTTGATTAATCTGAACTCGACATAAAACATCAATTTAAATTCACCATTACTCATTTTACGCTTGCGAGTGATAGCCGCACCATGCGGATGTGCGTCTGATGTGCTTCGATATTTCACTTCGACTCTGTGGGGCATACTGAAGCTGCTGTGGTCATCATTGGTACGGTAGTGTAACGGGAGGCGTGAAATCAGCTAAATGTGCAAAATCCGTGCAATTTGTGCGTTTACTTACTTAGAATCCGACTTCCGGCATTTCCTTTATCTTCGAGAAAAATGAGGAGCATCACATTAATTCATTCCAAAAACTTAGGCACAGAAACTTGACGTAAAATTTAAATGTGTTTTTCGTGCTGAATTTATCTTAACTTGTGCGAGTGTCGTGATGTATTGAGTAGTATTAAATCGTCAATTGTAAACATAACCTGGGCTTGTCAAGAACTAGATATATTGCATGGTATTTTACTCATAAACTCTGACAGCAGTATCCTCATTAACAACTAAGATTTCCAAAATGTCATTATATATCTGTGTTAAAAAAGATATATTTTTCAGAAGTTTCGGAAGCTTGCAATGATTTTCGTAATTTATGAGTATTTTGCATAACCTATTTGTAATAAATCGGCATTTGTGATTTACAGTGACTGTAGCGTGTAACATCAATTCTATCTTTTAATATGACTGTATATTGTCTGCATATGTCGTAAATTAACGCTACTGTCGAATTTTCTTAGTGACCATCACCTGGAAAACGCTCCAGAGAATCGATGAAACTTGTATCAAGTTTTCTGTTGCCGTAATAAATATCTCTCATTTGGCTGTAAATCTCTTAAGTTCGAAAAGGCTACTGGTAATATTTGTAGCATATGAAGCTCATAAATTAAAAGAGAATCAGCAAGCTTAGTACAAAGTTATTTATTTATTAATGTGTAAATATTTTATTAGGGATATGTTATCTGATTTGTAAAATACTGCCCCAGGCGTAGTGCAGCTCAATTGTGTTCTTGGGCAGGGTGACGAATTGGTTGCGATTCGTAAGTAGCTGGATACCGTCCATCCTACTGGCAAGCCACCAGAAGCCTGTGAATGAGTGTGTTGGCAGGACTACCAAGAGTTGTGTACCAGAGATACCAAAGGTACCTCAGAGACTTCCCTCTCCTGTTGGCACTTTCTCTCGTGTGGAAATAGAAGCCCCATCATTACTTGTGCACTTGGCTGTGACTGGCATGTCAATGGTGGGCCTAGGCGTCTTGTATAGGGGGGACAGAGATCAGGTGAAGTTGGCAGTAGTAAGGTCTTTGGGGAAAATTTAATCATACACAGAAAGGATAGCGAAATGAATATTGTAGGTGGTGTATTTGTCGCAGCAGAGAAGGAACTCAAATCCACCGAGACAGAAACTGAAGTTGCATGTAAGATTGTTTGGGTAAGACTCTCTATCATGGTGGGCATAAAATTATAATACAGTCCTTCTATCGACCACCCGACTCGCCTTCTGATATAAACGAAAACTTTAGAGGAAAACTGAGTTCGTATGAACGTAAGTCACCTAATCATGCCTGAAGGAGATTTTAACCATCCATCAGTCAACTGAGATAATTATACTTTTCTTAGTTGTGGGTGTGACAAGACATTCCGTGGGACATTACTAAACGCGTTCTCTGAAAACTACCTAGAACATATAGTTCAGAACCCCACTCATATTACAGATATATTAGATCTAATGGCAACAAACAGACACCTTTGAGGAAGTCCACATCGGAAATGGTATCAGTGACGATGAGACGGTTATAGCAAGAATGAATAGCAAAGTTCAAAGAGTAACTAAAAAAGATTTTATATGTTTAGAAAACTAGACAGAGAAACAGTAGTGTCATATCTCAATGGAGAACTTGAAACTTTTAGCTTAGGACAGAGGCATGTAGGGCAACTAAGGCTCAAGTTTAAAAGGATTGTTGACCATGCACTGGAGAGATATTTACTCATAGAATAGTTCATGATGGGAGAGAATCTCCATGGTACATCGTCACAGTAAAGAAACTTTAAAAGAAGCAGAGACTACTGCATAATTTGTATAAAACATAGCATAGGGCTATATATAGGAAGACGCTAACCTAAAGAAATTCTGGTCGTATGTAAAGGCCGCTAGTGGTATCAAAGTTAGTGTCCATTCACTCATGGACAACTCAGGAGTGAAATTGGCAGTAGCAAACCAAAAACAGAAATGCTTAACTCTGTTTTTTAACGTTCCTTTACACATGAAAGCCCAAGAGTGTTGCCCCAGTTTAATTCTCATACCACTGAAAGTATGAGAGAAATACATATTAACGTCAGTGGCATTAAGCAACAGCTGAAATCGTTAAAAATGAAGAAAAAAATGTTTCAAATGGCTCTGAGCACTATGGGACTCAACTTCTGAGGTCATTAGGCCCCTAGAACTTAGAACTAGTTAAACCTAACTAACCTAAGGACATTACACACATCCATGCCCGAGACAGAATTCGAACCTGCGACCGTAGCGGTTTCGCGGTTCCAGACTGCAGCGCCTAGAACCGCACGGCCACGGCTAAAACTGAAGAAAGGCCGAGGGCCCGTTGGAATCCGTATCAGATTCTACACCCAATTTGCCTTTCTGTTAACTAGATCCCTCGAACAAAACACTGTGCCCAGAGTTGGAATAAACCACAGATCACACCTGTCAACAAGGGTAGTAGAAGTGATCCACAAAACTACCGTCCAGTATCCTTGACATCCATCTGTCGTAGAATCCTAGAACATATTATGAGCTCAAACATAATGAGGTATGATGAACAGAACGACCTCCTCCATGCCAACCAGCATAGATTTAGGAAACATAGATCATGTAAAACACAACTCCAATTTATCCCACATAACATTCTGGAAGCCATTAATCAAGGCAGTCACGCAAATGCAATATTTATCGATTTACGAAAGACCTTTAACTCAGAACCTCACCTACGCTTACTATCAAAAGTGCAATCGTATGGGAAATCAGACGAAATTTGTGACCGGACTGAGAATTCCATGGTAGGGAGGACACTGGGTGCTGTCTTGAATGGAGAGTCATCGACAGTTGTAGAAGTAACTTCAGATGTAACACAGGACAGCGTGATGGATTCTTTGCTGTTCATGTTGTGTGCTAACGATTTTCCGGACGATATTAATAGTAACCTAAGACTTTTCGCAGATGATGCAGTTATCTGCAACAAAATACAACCTGAACAAAGATGTACAAATATTCAGTCATGCCTTGATTAAGGTTTCAAAGTGATGCAATGCTTAGCAACTTGCTCTAAATGGTGAGACATGTAAAATTGTGCACTTCACAAAACGAAAAAACATAGCACCCTATGAATATAATATCAGTGAGTCACAGCCGGAATCTGTAAACTCATAGAAATACCAGCATGTAACGCGTAGTAGGGACGTGAAACGGAACGATCACATAGGCTGAGTCATGGGTAGAACCGGTAGTGGACTTCAGTTTATTCAAGAACAGAGGAAGGACAGCATCGAACGTAAATTTTAATCCATTTAATGCAGATCGATTTTAGATACACCTTCAGTGCAATTATATCCTAGTAAAACATTAAGGAAATGCAATCAGAGTAGAAAAGAGATAGCTTAAAAATCACCTGTGAAACCTATAACGTTCGCATATTTGGGCGACCTATTTGGCGTCCTGGAATTGGAAGGAGGTAAGGAAAAATTGTACGGCTGAACGCAATACGGTGAGTCGAGGGCGTGCAGCGACCGGATCAGCAGAGCTACTGGTACGGCCCTGCTCACCGAGGTACAAAGGCGAACAGCGCTTGGCAGGAAATGGGTAAATACCAAAAGCATGTGGAGAGTAGTTGCTCCCGTAACAGAAGAACGGACGGTGAACCAGAAACGGCAGAGTGTAAGCCTATCTGAGATATGACTTCTTACAACTCTTAGAAGTTCTATAATTAATCACAGTTACATAATAAAGCAAATCTGAACACATCGGCTATCTTAGAAAAAGTGAGGCGCATCCTGTGAAACAGTAATATTTTCAGTATTTTAAAAAACCCAGATGTTAATACGAGGGGCGTTTGAGAAGTCCATGTAAAGTCCGAGAGATGGCACCACAGGAGCGTATCGAGGTCATGTTGAGTTAGTAGCATCTTTGGAAAGAACGCACACCATGTTTCATCAATATTGGTCTATTTCTTTGTGTTTGGCATTCGTGTGAATCAAGGAAGTCGAGTGACTGTCAAAAAATGGACGAAAAAGAATTTCTTGTGAAGATTAAACATTACTTTATGAAAGGCAAACCGCCTCAGTTGACTAAAGACAAGTTTGATAAACATTACGGTGACTCTGAACCTTCGATTAAAACAGTTTATTAGTGGTTTCAAAATTTTCGGAGTGACCATATGGGCAAAAGTGATGCTGTACGTTCTGCACGCCCTGTGGAGGTTAAGAATCCAGAATTCACTGATAAAATCCATGATATGGTAATGGATGACAGAAGAGTTAAGGTGCATGAGATTGCTAGTGCTGTGGGCATCTCGAATGAACAGGTACGTAATATTTTGCATAAACATTTGGACATGAGAGAGCTATCCGCAAGATGGGTCCCGCGATTGCTCATGCTTGACCAAAGCCGGAATCGTGTGAAGTGTTACAAGGATGGTTTGCAGCTGTTCAGGAAGAATCCGCAGGATTTTAAGCGTTGTTTCGTCACTGTGGACGAAACACGGATACTATACTCCTGAGACCAAACAACAATCTAACAATGGGTTACCAAAGGAGAATCTAAACCAAGAAAGGCGTAGACCATTCCTTCAGCAGGAAAGGTTATGGCGACTTTCTTTTGGGATTCGCAAGGGATAATCCTCATCGACTGTCTGGAAAAGGGTAAAACTATTACAGGTGGATATTATTCATCGTTATTGGACCGTTTGAAATCCGAGCTGCAAAACAAACTCCGGCGATTGGACCGCAAAAAAGTTCTTTTCCATCACGACTATGCACCAGCACACACCTCAGCAGTTGTGGTCGCAAAATTAATGGAAATAGGATTCCAACTCGTTTCTCATCCCCCCTATTCTCCAGACTTGGCTTCCTCGTACTACTATCTGTTGCCCAATTTAAAGAAATGGCTGGCAGGACAAAGATTTTATTCAGACGAGGAGGTGATTGCAGCAACTAATAGCTATTTTGCAGACTTGGACGATTCCTATTATTCGGAAAGGATCAACAAATTAGAACAGCGTTGGATGAAGTGTATAAGTCCAAGAGGAGACTATGTCGAAAAATAAAAAGGTTTACCCCAAACACGTAAGTAGTTTTTATTTTTGCACGGATTTTTCAAATGCCCCTCACATTTTACAGTGTTAAACATTTTTACAATGAACCTTACAATTAACAACTTTTAAACGGCTCATTAGATTTCACCAAACGACATCTCAGATGATAGCATTGCATATAGCTATCATCCCTGAAAGCTATATATATATATATATATATATATATATATATATATATATATATATATTAGCTATTGATTACAGTTGTATGTCCTTTTCATTATGCAAATGTCCATCGGAGCATCGTATCCTCCACAATAACACAGCCACTGAATGAAGCGTGCATACCTGATATTACAGACTATTTTATATTCCAGGCAACCGCAGCTGTTGAAAGGCATGATGTTAGGAAGAACTCCGCTCACAGGTTGTAAAATTGTTATTTATTAGCATAAGAGCGGTCTCGTGGCCTTCAGTCGCATCATCCGGTAAACCTACGTGGTAAAAAGCAAAGTACAGTGTCACCACTTCGTAGAAAGTAGAAAACATTAATATGTGATAAGTTATAGCCATTTTGTTCATTCATATTCAAAACGGTCTTGCGATATTTCATGTTTCTCATTGTCACAAGAATAAATGTGTTTTGACACTGATCTGTTGTACTTTTTTCCATATTTGTCATACTGATAAAATACTTCCACAGACAAAAATTTAGCTTTGAATATCTTTGGTTCACTTGAAAACATGTATCGAGTAAACTTTTTGGTAGAGAAAGTGTATTATTTAGTGCAAAGGAAGACAGTTTTTGACCTTTCACTTTTCAAATAAATGCAAAATAAATTATAATCATAAAAGGGTTAACAGTGACGCAAATCCTGCTGCGTTACATGGGCGATTTTCAACTTGTGAAAAGTGGGTTTTTGGTCGCTGGTTCCCAGATCACTGTGTTGTTGTTGTTGGAGATTTTCTACAGGGTAAAGGTGTTCAAGTCTTCACAAGATTACTTGTTCAACATGTGATATTAATGCCATCAACAGTTCTTAGTAGCACATGTGCAGAGTTCGTCGTCATTATTCAATAGCGTTGGTTAAGCATTAACAATAATTAATCATTTTCAAACTGAGTTAGCGTGATTACAGCCCAGGGAAACCATCCCGTCGCATGCAGTTCAGTTAAAAGCTGGCCACTTCTATATAAAGTTGTTTTGATAGGATTTCACAATTTAATGTTGCACTGTTTAATGTTCAGTTTTGCAAGCTATGCCTGCCAGTTTCTACTTGCGCGGTATCTTGCGAGTGTGTTCTGTTGGGTTTATTTCTTTGACTCATTACTAAAGTCAGATAGTTTACACAATTGGTTATTGGGCCATTAACATACCTATAACAAGGAATGGCATCAATAAATGAGGGCTTAGTCTGAATATTTATTTATTTACTTAACCTGATCTTATTAAGGCAATGATGCCCACTCTTACGTCGGAACCAGGGTTTCACACACACAGTGCCTTTTTTTACATCATAGTTACCTAAAAAATAACAATTTTAGTGTGATTCAGTGTATTAAAATGATTTGAGTGTTGCAGTGTGCGAAAATTATACTGACTATGAACTTCAGGAGGGCCAAATGGAGACGGCCCTGTGTGAGATCTGGATGGCTGCAGGGAACCTGTGAAGCATCTTTGTTGCTAGTAAAACATTATTATAATTTAGTTATTTAATCACTGTGTTTACAATTCATTGCTCTCCCTCACCAGCCTCGACTGATGCTTCGTTCAGCTGGATTCTAGCTGACTTCTGCTTAGTCAGCTCAGCATCTGCCTGCCCAGGTGGTTGTGTTAGTGACCTCGGTGCCAGGCGGCTGTGCCCAGCACAAGGCTTTCGTCTCACACTGGCTGTTGGGGTGTCCTCAAACCCACCACAGGTTCTATGGTGAACCCCATCAGCGGAGTATCTGGTGTTGGTAGTCATGTGGTCGACTGATCTCCTCCCTACCAGCTTGGTAGGTTTCAACATCTGGAGGCACCTGGATGTTGAACAGCAATGTGGACCTCAAGAGGCCTTATTGCTGGCTGCCACATTGAAGTTAAGTGCTTGCAACATTCGTCGATGTGGAGTTGTCGGAAGACAGTTTCTCCATCAGTAGATGGTAAGCAGCGAACAGCGCGAAATTCATCGTGTGATGACCATCTACATCTACATCCATACTCCGCAAGCCACCTGAAGGTGTGAGACGAAGGGTGCCTTGAGTACCTCTATCGGTTTTCCCTTCTACTCCAGTCTCGTATTGTTCACGGAAAGAAGGATTGTCGGTATGCCTCTGCGTGGGCTCTAATCTCTCTGATTTTATCCTCATGGTCTCTTCGCGAGATATACGTAGGATGGAGCAATATACTGCTTGACTCCTCAGTGAAAGTATGTTCTCGAGACTTCAACAAAAGCCCGTGCCGAGCTACTGAGCGTCTCTCCTGCAGAGTCTTCCACTGGAGTTTATCTATCATCCCCGTAACGCTTTCGCGATTACTAAATGATCCTGTAACGAAGCGCGCTGATCTCCGTTGGATCTTCTCTAGCTCTTATATCAACCCTATCTGGTACGGACCCCACACCGCTGAGCAGCATTGATGCAGTGGGCGAACAAGCGCACTGTAACCTACTTCCTTTGTTTTCGGATTGCATTTCCTTAGGATTCTTCCAATGAATCTCAGTCTGGCATCTGCTTTACCGACGATCAACTTTATATGATCATTCCATTTTAAATCACTCCTAATGCGTACTCCCAGATAATTCATGGAATTAACTGTTTCCAGTTGCGGACCTGCTATATTGTAGCTAAATGATACGGGATCTTTTTTTCTATGTATTTGCAGCACATTACATTTGTCTACATTGAGATTCAATTGCCATTCCCTGCACCATGCATCAATTCGCTGCAGATCCTCCTGCATTTCAGTACAATTTTCCGTTGTCACAACCTCTGGATATACCACAGCATCATCCGCAAAAAGCCTCAGTGAACTTCCGATGTTTTCCACAAGGTCATTTATGTATATTGTGAATAGCAACGGTCCTACGACACTCCCCTGCGGCACACCTGAAATCATTCTTACTTCGGAAGACTTCTCTCCATTGAGAATGACATGCTGCAATCTGTTATCTAGGAACTCTTCAATCCAATCACACAATTGATCTGATAGTCCATATGCTCTTACTTTGTTCATTAAACGACTGTGGGGAACTGTATCGAACGCCTTGCGGAAGTCAAGAAACACGGCATCTACCTGTGAACCCGTGTCTATAGCACTCTGAGACTCGTGGACCGTCTTTTTCGAAACCCATGCTGATTCCTACAGAGTAGATTTCTAGTCTCCAGAAAAGTCATTATACTCGAACATAATACGTTTTCCAAAATTCTACAACTGATCGACGTTAGAGATATAGGTCTATAGTTCTGCACATCTGTTCGACGTCCCTTCTTCAAAACGGGGATGACCTGTGCCCTTTTCCAATCCTTTGGAACGCTACGCTCTTCTAGAGACCTACGGTACACCGCTGTAAGAAGGGGGGCAAGTTCCTTCGCGTACTCTGTGTAAAATCTAACTGGTATCCCATCAGGTCCAGCGGCCTTTCCTCTTTTGAGTGATTTTAATTGTTTCTCTATCCCTCTGTCGTCTATTTCGATATCTACCATTTTGTCATCTGTATGACAATCTAGAGAAGGAACTACAGTGCAGCCTTCCTCTGTGAAACAGCTTTGGAAAAAGACATTTAGTATTTCGGCCTTTAGTCTGTTATCCTCTGTTTCAGTACCATTTTGGTCACAGAGTGTCTGGACATTTTGTTTTGATCCACCTACAGCTTTGACATAAGACCAAAATTTGTTAGGATTTGCTGCCAAGTCAGTACATAGAACTTTACTTTCGAATTCATTGAACGCCTCTCACATAGTCCTCCTCACACTACATCTCGCTTCGTGTAATTTTTGTTTGTCTGTAAGGCTTTGGCTATGTTTATGTTTGCTGTGAAGTTCCCTTTGCTTCCGCAGCGGTTTTCTAACTCGGTTGTTGTACCACGGTGGCTCTTTTCCATCTCTTACGATCTTGCTTGGCACTTACCCATCTAACGCATATTGTACAATGGTTTTGAACTTTGTCCACTGATCCTCAACACTATCTGTGCTTGAGACAAAACTTTTGTGTTGAGCCGTCAGGTATTCTGAAATCTGCTTTTTGTCACTTTTGCTAAACAGAAAAATCTTCCTATCTTTTTTAATATTTCTATTTACGGCTGAAATCATCGACGCAGTAACCGCTTTATGATCGCTGATTGCCTGTTCTGAGTTAACTGTTTCAAATAGTTCGGGTCTGTTTGTCACCAGAAGGTCTAATATGTTATCGCCACGAGTCGGTTCTCTGTTTAACTGCTCAAGATAGTTTTCAGATAAAGCACTTTAAAAAAATTCACTGGATTCTTTGTCCCTGCCACGTTTGAGTCTCCTAGTCTATATCCGGCAAATTAAAATCTCCACCCATAACTATAACATGGTGGGGAAATCTACCCGAAATATTTTCCAAATCATCCTTCAGGTGCTGAGCCACAACAGCTGCTGAGCCAGGAGACCTATAGAGACATCCAATTACCATGTCTGAGTCTACTTTAACCGTGACCTTCACCCAAATTATTTCATATTTCGGATCTCCGTCAATTTCCTTCGATACTGTTACACTTCTTATCGCTATAAATACGCCTCCCCCTTCACTGTCCAGCTAATGAGAGCAGTTCTGGGACCTTTCTATAGATGCTCCTGCAGTTTACTATTAGCAGATTAATATTGTTATTCCCTGTTGCATTTTGACTACTCCTACATTGCCGCGTCTCAGGAGGCGTCTTGTCGGGCCTAGGGAGGGAATTCTCTAACCTAAAAAACCCATCAGCTCGAGTACATCTTTGGCTAGTTCACATACTGAGCTGGAGCATTTAGGACATAGATTTCTTATAGTATCAAATTATAGAATTGAGTATTTTCACTTTGAATACTACAGATCCCAAAGATTAAATGACAAAGAGCTGTAAAACTGGTGTATTAAATGGGGCTAATGCGCTGCTGTGATGTGAGGTTCGGCTCATAATGACAGCATGTGTCTCCTTATTCTGTTATATTCATTTAATAGGCTGTTAACTGCTGTGTCAGTTCCTCATTATATGCCTTTATGTAAGAGATAGAGTTTCTTGCACCCTGTCTTGCGACCTAGTGAGTATGCTTATCTCTCTTCCCTCGTGTTTATGTCACAGTCTTCTTTCTGCTGAATGCGTATTTCTCAATTGGTGGACGGTGTCATGATGCGTCGAAGGCCTGACCCACCACATGCGAGCCGGCCGAAGTGGCCGTGCGGTTAAAGGCGCTGCAGTCTGGAACCGCAAGACCGCTACGGTCGCAGGTTCGAATCCTGCCTCGGGCATGGATGTTTTATGATGTCCTTAGGTTAGTTAGGTTTAACTAGTTCTAAGTTCTAGGGGACTAATGACCTCAGCAGTTGAGTCCCATAGTGCTCAGAGCCTTTTGAACCACATGCGACATACCTGTGCGCTTCCTGCTTCAGCTTCTCTCTCTGGCTTAACGTTGCAGTGTGAATGTAGCTTTAATAAAAATTTCCTACTTCCTTTCTCTTACTATATTGTGTCATAACAGGACTAACAAAGTTAATACTAGCAGCTGCTGCCACTACTAGTAATAATAATAATAATAATAATAATAACAATATATGCCAACAAATCAATCTAAAAATCATGTCAACATCACTTCGAAAGAACCTAAGAAACAAAAAGCGTGGCGATCCCAAATCCTTCACCTACCTGAATTTGAAATAGATCATGTTGCGATCTCCTATGATTTCCAAAAATAAATACACGACGTTCAAGTCTGCAAAGGGGTAAATAGATTCTGATCACTATCTTATCAGAGTCAAAATTAAATTCGCACCAAAAAGGAAATTCTGAAAGAAAACGCCACTAATTCCCAAAATCGATTTAAAAAAATCCAAGACTCAAAAATTACAGAGCTACGGAAGAAACTACCTACAAACAACTAGACAGACTTCCAAACAAAAATTATACAGAAAGAAAGAGAACTGATTCCATTAAAGTAAAAGTCCAAACATCCATGGTGGAATTCAAATTCTGATAACCCAATAGAAGAGAGAGACAACGAGCCTTCTTAAACTACAATTGTGGCAAACCCGAAACCACACAAGAGAAATTTTTCAAAATCAGAAAACAAACAGTTAAAATACTTGAACAAACTAAAAAAAATATCTTAATGAACAGCTAAAATCAACTGAAGAAGACTTTAGGATTCACAAAACACTCGGCTTTTACAAAACTTTTGCAAATCAAATCAAAGGATACACCCCAAGAGACCTCTGTTCCAGGAAACAAAATGGAAAATTAACAATCATTAAGAAAGAAAATTGTCAAGAACTAAACAAATATTTCTCACAACATCTAAATTACTCACAACCAATTGCGAGATTCCCCAGTTTACAAGCAGAACACACGAGTGAAACTTCAGTACTGCCAACTCAAGAAGAAATTTATAGTCACATTAAAAAGCTCAAAAATAAAAAGGCATCGATAGAAGATGAAATTGTAGCTGAACTATTGAAGAACCTTGGTCCAAATTCTTTAAAACAGATCACTCAAATCATCCAAGAAATTTGGCAGAGCGAAAATATACCAGGGGGTTTGAGACGTAATCTAATTCATCCATTGCACAAACTGGGAAAGAGATCAGATGTAAACAACTACAATGGCATTTCAGTTTTGCCGGTCACTTACAAAATTTTATCCGCGTGTATTCTAAAGAGAGCACAAGGAAAACTACAACGTACAATTTCAGATTACCAAGCAGGCTTTCAACTTAATTGATATTTCCCGGAGCAGATCTTTTAATCTTAAAACTACTTTAAAAATTAAAGCAATCACGGCAAAACCAATAGTCTGCACATTCGTTCATTTTAACGTCACAACCAATAGTCTGCACATCCGTTTATTTTAATAAATCCTTATAGAATATTCTAGAAGAACGGGGACTAGACTGCAAAACTCGAAACCTGATCAAACAAACACTGACAGAAACCAAATCAAAAATTAAATTCATAGATAAAATCTCGGAATCATTAGTTAAAACAGGAGTAGTAGGAGATGGGATCTTGTACCTCTTATTCAACACAGTTTTAGACAAAGTAATGAAAGAATAGGAAGTGGAACTAAGAAAACAACAATCTGTAAATTTAGGAAGAGGTCAAGGAAAAATGACCATTCCTTGTTTAGCATTTGCAGATGACTTAGTAGTAAAACAAATCGAGACTCTCAAATACTGTGCAGAGAAGGTTGGCCTGCAAATCTCCTCTGAGAAGACTGAGTTCCTGTGTCCGAAGTTAGATATTCCGAAACTTAAAAAGAATTATGGTGAAATCTACATAGTCAAACACTTTAAGTGCCTCAGTGAAGTTATTGAACCAACAGGATTTGAAAAAACAGCACAAAAAACAGATTTTAGAAAATCAAGAAAGCGTCCAGACTTTTTTCAGATCTGTATAATAAAAAGTGTCTGTCAACAGGCACTAAATTTAGACACTACAACACAATAATCAAACCGACAGTCAAATATGCACGTGAAACATTCTCACTGAATCGAAAACTATATTTACAAGAAATTAAGAAAGTAGATAGAAAGATTAACAGGAAAATTCTTTGAGCACGATACGCACAATACGGATACGGGCTACAAAACATCGAGTCAACAGAAAAAGTATCAAATACAGAAATTGAGATCAGAAAGAGACGACTGAAGTTCTACCGACACCTAGACAGATTACCTGGGAACAGACTAACTAAATGTCTATTGGAGTACTTGACATCATTTAAAGCATGAAACTTAAGTTGAGAAGGATTTGACAAAAGCAAAAATTGTCGTAAGGAACACATCAGACAGGGATACATTCAGAAGCAAACTTGGCAAGTGGAAGTTTACTCCAGTGACGGAACCCAAACCATACTGCCCATAGTGGACCGAAGAACGAAAGAAGGCCTTTGGGAGAAAATGAAGAAACATTGGGAAGATAAGAAGAATCCTACGAAAGATTGAAAATCACCTGCTTGTCGTTTTCAAATGGGTACATTCGCTAATAATAGTAATAATAATAATAATAATAATAATAATAATAAGCTGTGGTTGTTCCTTTGCGTTTCCACTTCACAATCTCATCATCAACAGTCGACTTGGGCAGCTTTAGAAGGGTTGAAATGTCTCTGATGGAGTTCTTACTTAGGTGACATCCAATGACCCATCCCCGCTGGAAGTAACTGCGCTCTCCACGTCGACGTATTCTCCTGTTAATGCTTCTCTATGGACAACAAGATTTCTCTTTTCACGCTGTCGATTTCGCCTCTCGAGATATCTAGACGTCAGTTCCGCATTACATAAGGCTGTCTGGATGCTTTTGATAAGACAGAATACTAATACATGAGTTGCTGGTGAAAACTATGGTTGAATGGATGGTGGAAGGGACAGGCCTAGATATGACTATATAAGGCAGTTCAGTGGTTAGATTTGGCACAGATCGAAAACCTTTATGTGAATGTTAAACACAGTAATTAACACTCGCAGCTGGAAAAAAAAGCTTTTTCTTATTTCTTACAAGTACAGTGACGACTATTTCTCTTTTCCGGGCAAAAATCATTATTGTAAATATGCACTCAGGTAAAAAGACAGCCGCTATTCCAAACTACAAACGTATACGAGCGTTGTCCAAATCACACAAAAACAGATGAACATGAAACGATACCAAAACCGTGACAGTAACATATTTATATTTCAAAGCTTGTATTGTCTCATGTACATAGTAATCGATCTATCAAGCGAGACAACACGAGTGTTATAAATACGTCTTTGACGTTCACGGACAGGGGAAAAGTGATAGAGACGATCAGTGTGATTGCTTTGGCTATGAAGCATCTCATGAAGCAACCATCTTGTCTGCGAGAAAGGAGCTTTTGTTTTACGAAGTGTCAACAAACATGCCTAGCTCTACCACGCCGGACAACCTGTTACTGGGAATAACAAGTCCCATGTGACTCAATGTCGATACAAGACTAAAGAAGGGCCTTTGAGATGTTCCACAAGATGTCAAGAAGGAAAGGAGGACACGCAGACGCTTAGATATCTTTGTAATGCAGGACTGTTCACATACAGTTCCGCAGGACATATACAGGATGTCCAACAAAAGATTTCTCTGCAAGTATCGCCAGCTAGTTCGCAAATGAGAGGCGTGGTATGCAGAGGCTGTTTACGGCAAAGCCCAACAGGACTGTCTTCCAAAACCCACTCTTCTAGAGTTGTTTCTCCCATTCTTCCGTGACCTTGTCTAGGACGATGCTGAATAGAATTGGAGAGTGCCTATCTCGTTCTCTCACACCTGTTTGAATGTCAAAGAGTTCTGAACTTTCCCCCATAAATTTAACTTTAGATTTCATGGCAGTTAGTGTATGTCTTATGAGTTCTCGTGTTTTGGGATCTAATTTCCTCTCCCCCAACATTTGCAAAAGTGAGGGCCTATCTACCGAGTCGAACATCTTATTCAAATCTACAAATGTGGATACTACAGGTTTTGTCTGACGGCTCGCATTCGGAGGTTGAAAATTTGTTTAGGGCATTACCTGTTCTGCCTCAATTCTGCTCGATACTCTCCTAATGTGGTTTCTAATTGTTTTGTACTCTATTCAAGAGACAAGCTGATAGGATCCGATCTGTTGCCGTTTTTATGTGGTGGATGTATTGGAGCAATCTTGCAGTCATTTGGAATGTTTACAGTTTGCCAAATGTTTCGAATTATTTGTGCAATTTCTTTAAGTGAGTTGGGACAAATTTTTTCAAGAGTTCAGCTACAATCCCGTCATCCCCTGATGATTTGTTGTTTTTAAGTTTCTAGAGATGTGAACAAACTTCTTGTGGTGGTGGTGACGAACGTTCTATTGTGATTTCTGGATGTATTTTCGGGAATCTTTCTTTGGGTTCCGGATAATTTAAAAGCTGCGAAAAATATGTGGCTAATTCTTAAGAATTTTCTTTATTTGTCAAGGCTAATTTACCACCTTCATTTCGAAAGCAGAGGTTCTGTAACGAGTACTCTTTGATTTGGTTGCCAAAGGACTTTTAGACATCGTGTGTATTGTAATTTTTGAGGTTGTCTTTAATTGACTGCATGCAGTTGTTTATTGCTGTTATTACTACTGCAAATTATTTTATTACTTTTTATTAACAATGCAAATTATTATTATTGAGTTCGTTATGAAATAACTAATTAATATAATTATTAATTCTTCCATTATTTAATCATTTTTATTAGTGTGACTGTTGCTGTTGCCGATTATTATTTTTATTAATGTCAATTTTTTAATTGTGTTTGTTATATACTACTTTTCTGTTTGTTTTCCTCGTCAGATGTAACAGTCTCAGAGCCCTATCTGGCCAGGCTAAACAAGCAGTTAATAAATAGATTAATTAATTAATTAATTTACAACATACTGTTTTCATCTAGGGATACAGGGACTCCTCAGACACACTGCATAACAGTAACCTAGCGCCAGTCGAATCTGGCTCAGCCCCTCTCGCTAAGGAATCCCAGGGCGCCGTTTTTACAGTAGCTTTTGCCGCATGCGCTGCTAAACCTAATCTGCTCTCCCACCGTAGCGAGAGTAATTGAGCGTGCGGCGCGAAACGTACACACGGCACTCACTGATTCGGCGCGGCCTTGTTTAAGCAGAGACACCGGCAGAGATTAGTCTGAGCCGGCGTGCGCGCTGCCCGCTTCCAGTCCGGCGGGCGCACGCGGCCGCGATCCGGCGGGTTTCCTGCCGCAGCGCAATCGAGCGTTAAGGAGCGGAGCGAGCGGCCCACGCCACGGCTGCGGCACGTGTGGCGCACGCGGCCATTGTGGCGCCATAATCAAACGAGCCGCAGACGGGCCGCCGGCCAATTGCGTAATGCGACGCCCTCTGTAGATTAAACGCCACGTGCGGGTAGATCAGCTTTCTGGTGCGCTAATCACGCTGCCAGGGCCGTCTCGCGGCTAATCTGTTACGGCTTCCGTGAAACACACCGTTACGCTCCGTTTTATGGCTACTTTGTAGACCTGTTCAGCTGTTACCGTCAACTGACCAGTTAAGGTGAGTTCACTATGGGCGTCACGGAACGGAACGTCAGAAGATTTCAAAACTTTATCATATGAAAGATCACAGATTCCCTTAAGAGGCAATTTATTCATGTTGATCATTCATACACCATACACGACAGACTCCGGAATACAGGTCCCATCATCGGATGTATCTGGAAAATCAACCACATTTCTATTGAACCAGTGCAATACGTCCATGCATGAGTATCCCCCAACAACTGATTAACGAATGTCTGGGCAGAAGGAATAGATTCTCACATATATGAGTGACTCTAAGCTGCACTCATCAGCCAGAACATTAAGATCACATGCCTAATAGCCGGATGTCCATTTCTGGCATGGATAACAGCGACGACGCGTCGTTATATTGAAGCAATGAGGCCCTGGTAGGTCGTTGGAGGGAGATGACACCACATCTGATCACGCAAGTCACATAATTCCTGTAAATTCCTGAAAAGGGAGGGGGGGGGGGGGGGCGATGAGCTCTGATGCCACCTTCAATCGCATTCCAGATATGTTCGATCGGATTCATATCAGGCGACTTGGGGGACCAGCGCTTCAATTGGGATTCGCCACTGTGTTTCTCGAACCACTCCATCACATTCCTGGTCTTGTGACACAGCGCATAATCTTGCCGAAAAATGTCACTGGCGACGAAAAACATGATTGTCATGAAGAGGTGTAAGCGGTCTGCAACCAGTGTACTGGACTTCTTGACCGTCATGATGCCTTGCGTGGACCCATGGATGCTCATGAGAGCATTATGGAGCCACCGCCAGCAGCTTATCTCCGTCCCTTAACACAGATGTCGACGAGCCGTTCCCCCGCATGACAACGGATTCGCGCCCTCCCATTAGCATGGTGCAGAAGGTATCATGGTTCATCAGACCATGCAGCACTCTGCCACTCGGCCACGTGCCCATTTCAGTCGTAGCTGCCAATATCTTGGTGTCAACTTTGGAACATGCGCGCGTCATCGTCTGCGGAGGTCCATCGTTAGGAGTGCTCGGTGCACTGTGTGTTCAGACACAATCGTGCTCTACGCAGCATTAGAGTCTGATGTTAGTTCCGCCACAGGTGGCCGCCTGACCTGTTTTACCAGTCTGTCTAGCCTACGGAGTCCGGCATCAATAATGAGGAGTGTCTGCCTAACCCCACGACGTCTGGACATGATTTTACCTTTCTTTTTGCACGTTTTGAAGACAATCACCAAAGCACTCCTCGAACACCCGAAAATTCATACGGTTTCCGAAACGCTCGTGCTCAACCACCGGGGCATCACTCTCTGCCCTCGGTCAAACTCAGATAGATCGCGTGCGTTCTGCATTCTACACTTGGACAGCATGCTCACTGACACTACACATGGACAGCAAGCTCACTGATACTACATGCACCCCGTGTTTGTCGGACTAGCAGTCATTCCTCGCCAGCTGACGCGCTATCGCCTGGATGGGTTTATATCGACAGTAGGTCGGTGGTCAACGTTCTGGCTGATCAGTGTATTTCAAGTAATGGAAAGGTGAATGTTAATCAGAGAGGTACTATCAGCAGAGCCCCAGGGAAGTGTGATAGAACCATTCTTGTTATTATATATACACGATATCTGACGGATTGGGTGAGCGGCAATCTGCGAGTCTTTGTTGATAACCCAGTAGTGTACGGAAAGGTGTCTCCGTTGAGTGACTGCGGAAGAATACAGGACGACTTGGAGGGAATTCCTATTTGGTGCGAAGAATGGTGGATTGTTCTAAATGTTGGAAAAGTTAATACGCACGAACAGGAAAAATGGTTCTCTACTGTTTGAATACAGAATCACTAGTGCCCTGCTTGGCTAAATCACGTCGACTAACTGTCTAGAGGTAACGCTGCAAACTGACATGAAATGGAAAGGCTACGTACACGACACTTGTGCAATCAGATCGGATTAATGGAAATCATCGAAGCAATTCAGAGTCATGGCGATAGGTTTGTTTCCATTAGGTACGATTAGTACACAAGTACTTTGAAAAAGCTTCATGATCTCAAATGGGAATCCCTGGAGGGGAAACACAGCTGATAATAGTTTCTGTTGGATGTTTCCCATAGCGTTGATAAAGCGTAGAAATGACATACTGTAACACATGAGGTTGCTGTAAAATTTAGTTTTAATTGTACAACTGGTTTCTATCAGAGATAAGTTCCCAGTACAACGTTATAGATACAGGACAATTTTCATGCAAAAAGGGAATTGTATTAAAATGTACACAATACCAATAAGGTTTTGTTAATAGCAGGTGTTACAAGTATAACATAAAACCAATCTCAAAACGTAACATTTCTAAATAATATTTTATTATGCTAAGATAGATGTATGGAGTGTTAGCTGCACAACTAAACAATGAATGTATAATTGAAATGAAAAGAATTGCCATTATCACTAGCATAATACAATATCACGAAAATGTTCAATAGACTTTTTGCTTTCCAGTTGCAGTTGTTCATTAAAAATAAAATTAGGATATTTAACATATCGTGAAAAAATTTCTATCTCTTCCATGAGACCCTTATATCTACCTTTATCTGCCTTGTGTAGAGTACGAAAACTGTATTGAGTTTTGTCTAGTGGTTGCTTTTCGTTCCGTAAAAGTGTAGCATACGTCGATGGGTTTCTTTCGTCAATTTTACAGTGTTCTTTATGTTGTATACATATTTTTCTACTGGTTTAGGCAACGTAAAACTTACTGCAATCGTTGCACTGTGTTTTATATACGCCTGATTGGTGGTAGCGTGGTATCAGTTCAGATTTATGTCCTATTTTGGACTGAATTGTGTTACCGGTGTGAACACCACTTTTCATTCCTATTATACGAAATATGTTGCGTCTATTATCAGATTTTTGTCTGATATATGGTAAAACTCCATATTTTGCTTTCATTTATTAAGGTTATTTCTCTCTTACATATTTTATGGTTTTTGGTTTTTTGCCCCTGTTGATTTTATTAATTACATCAAGGTTTTATCCATTTTCAATAGCTATATGTCTTTATGAATCTAGTTTCATTTCAGTCTCATTTCAGATAGTGGTAATCAGATTGCTCTGTCTACCAAGGAAGGTTTTCTATGAGGTGTGGGATGACATAGGTATTATGGATGTTCCCATCAGATGTGGTTGGTCTTCAGGAAATATTAAATGTATGAGTTCTATTTCCACTGTCGATAGTGAAATCTAAAAAATTTATGCTCATATTCAATGGTGAACTATATGTTTTGTGAAGTTCATTGAATTTCTGATTTAGCATGTTTGCCTCTTCTTTTACTGAGTTGAACAAAACAATCGTGTTACCTACATATTTTCCCTACTAGCGTAGACTGATCTTTGGAGAACTAATTTTTCATGTTCCTGCCATGTTACAGTCCATGGCTAAGCATTTATTTTGCTTGAAGATTTTACCATTAAAAATGAAATAATTGCAGAGTGAGACTACTTGTAAAAATTCAGTAAGTTTAACAATTTCTGATAGGCTAAGTTTCTCATATTTCAAAAAATTGTTGTCCAAAATATTATTTAATCTAGATGGAAACTTTTATATAAGTACACCACACCTAATGAAAGATATTTACTCTCTGGTGAGGTGTTAATGCTTTAATCAGGTTAATCAATTCAGTGATGGTCTTAAAAAAGTATGGGTTATTGCATGTGTAATCGTTCCTGATTATTTTACGTGATTATTGACTCCACAGATAAGCAGAGTTTCCCCAGTAGTTTGTGGCCAGTGTGATGGGCACGTTATCTTTATGTGTTTTCAGGTCCGCTCTTAATTTAGGAGCTTTTGGAATCATAACTGTACAAATTTCCTTCCTCTGTCTGTAAGCCAAAAATGATAGTAGTTGTGTACAGTTTTAAGCAGTTTGTTGACTCTGCTCACTACCATCACTGTGCAATGAATTTATTTCCAATTTTAATTGGTTGTCATGAATATCAGGCTCTCTTGGTGCAGCGTCAGCAGGACGGGCTTGAGAATGAACCAGCTGGTTCGAAACTAGTCGCCAAAACATATGTACTGCAACTGTGATAGATTTTTAACAAACTCTTCATGATACAAAAAAGTGTTTTTTCAATCCATGATAGAACAATCCATTTACCACTCTCTGATAAGAACGCTTAAATATTGCTGAATACATGGAGACACACAGACATAGAAAATGGATACAAACCTTAGTTAATAAAATCCACAGAGACAAGGAAAATAAAAACTATAAAATATGTAAGAGGGAAATAGCCGTAATAAATAAAACCGGAAGATGATGAGAATAACACTCACTGAAACGTCGCAGAATTGAGTGCAGTCACCCGGCAGAAGCCAGAGAAGGTTTCATCAAACAATTTTTATTCCTGTTTTCGAAATCTTACTTTTTGTTCTATATATGGTAAGACTACATAATCTGCTTTCGTCTATTAACGTTATCTTCTGGCGAAGAGAATGACACCCGTCGAGACGTCGGAGAACATTTCATCAGCAGTACAGGCCGGGAAAGCCTATATTACAATAAAAATTAATTTTCAGACTGGTAATACAATGCAATCCAATATAGGAATAAATCTGACCTGATTCCCTGGTATCACTAATCAGACGTACATACCTTTATAATACAGTGCAACGATTGCAGTAAATTTTACATTAAACGGCAGACTGATATGTACAAGAAATAAACAACATTGTAACACTGGCAAAAGCAACCCATCAACATTTGCTACGTATTAGACGAAACTGAAAACAGTGTTAGTATTCTACACAAAGTAGGATCTAATGGAAGAGATAGAAGTTCATTCTGAATTCACAGCTTGACTGCAAAACAAAAAGTGTCGAAAATTATCACGATATTGTATTACAAAGATGTCACTAGCGATAGTGGCAATTCATTTCCGTTTTATTTTATATATTTATTGGACATTTGGGGAACTGATACTCCACGCATCCACCATTGCATAACAAAATGTTATTTACAAATATTATATTCTGACATTTGTTTTACTATATATATGTAATACCTGCTGTCAACGAATGTTTGTAGGTATTGTGTACATTTTACTAAGATTTAACACGCTTTTTCATGAATAATGTCCTGTATCTACACTATGTGATCGAAAGTATCCGAACGCCCCAAAAACATACGTTTTTCATATTACCTGCATCGTGCTGCCACCTACTTCCAGGTACTCCATATCAGCGACCTCAGTAGTCATTACAGATCGTGAGAGAGCAGAATGGGGCGCTCCGCGGAACTCACGGACTTCGAAGTATTCAGGCGACTAGGTGTCACTTACGTCATACGTCTGTACGCGAAATTTCCTGACTCCTAAACATCCCTAGGTCCATTGTTTCCGCCGTGATAGTGAAGTGGAAACGTGAAGAGACACGTACAGCACAAAAACGTACAGGTCGACCTCGTCTGTTGATTGATAGGGACCGCCAACAGTTGAAGAGGGTCGTAATGTGCAATAAGCAGACATCTAGCCAGACCATCACACAGGAATTCCAAACTGCATCAGGATCCACTGCAAATACTGTGACAGTTAGGTGGGAGGTGAGAAAAATCGGATTTCATGGTCGAGCGGCTGCTCATTAGCCACACATCACGCCGGTAAATGCCAAACGACGCCTCACTTGGTGTAAGGAGCGTAAACATTGGATGATTGAACAGTGGAGAAACGTTGTGTGAAGTGACGAATCACGGAACACAATGTGGCGATCCTATGGCAGCGTGTGGGTGCGGCAAATGCCCGGTGAACGTCATTTGCCAGTGTGTGTGGTGCCAACAGTAAAATTCAGAGGCGTTGGTGTTATGGAGTGGTCGTGTTTTTCATGGAGGGGGTTTGCACCCATTGTTGTTTTGCGTGGCACTATCACAGCACAGGCCTACACTGATGTTTTAAACACCTTCTTGCTTCCCACTGTTGAAGAACAATTCGGGGATGGCGACTGCATCTTTCAACACGATCGAGCACCTGTTCATAATGCACGGCCTGTGGCGGAGTGGTTACACGACAATAACAACCCTGTAATGGACTGGGCTGCACAGAGTCCTCACCTGTATCCTACAGAACACCTTTGGGATGTTTTCGAAGGCCGACTTCGTGACAGGCTTCACCAACTGACAACGATACCTCTCCTTAGTGCAGCACTGCAGTGAAGAATGGGCTGTCATTCTCCAAGAAACCTTCCAGCACATGATTGAACGTATGTCAGCGAGAGTGGAAGCTGTCATCAAGGCTAAGGGTGAGCCTACACCATACAGAATTTCAGCATTACTGATGGAGGGCGGCACGAACTTGTAAGTCATTTTGAGCCAGGTGTCCAGTTTGATCACATAGTGTATAAAATTGTGCTGGAAAACTGTCTCTGACCAAAAACGGTCGTACAATTAAAGATAAATTATACAGCAACAGCGCCCGCATCTCGTGGTCGTGCGGTAGCGTTCTCGCTTCCCACGCCCGGGTTCCCGGGTTCGATTCCCGGCGGGGTCAGTGATTTTCTCTGCCTCGTGATGGCTGGGTGTTGTGTGCTGTCCTTAGGTTAGTTAGGTTTAAGTAGTTCTAAGTTCTAGGGGACTTATGACCACAGCAGTTGAGTCCCATAGTGCTCAGAGCCATTTGAACCATACAGCAACAGCACGCGTTTAATAAGTCTTGTCTACTGCTGCGAACGCTTAGGGAACTGTCATTTGAAACAGGCTGCAGAACGGTTCTACTGGCACCGACGAAGATCTCGCGTTAACGACCGCAACGAAAAGATAATAGAAATCAGGAATCGTACGGAAGGATATAGGTAATGGTTTCTCCCTCGCTCTATTTGCGTGTGGAAGAGGGATAACTAGCAGAGGTAAAAGGTACCCTCCGCCATGCATCGTACATTGGGTTGCGGGGTATGTATGTATATGAAGATGTAGATGTAGATCCTGTCATTCCACTTTACCACGTACGTCCAGTCGCTTGAAGTTAAGGTTAAGGGAATTTTTTTTAGTGTATATAAATATATATATTCAATACGATATCGAAACTCATGGAGAATGTCGTTCAGTTTGGGTTTCGTATGTGCTTTAAAAGACTGGATGTATAAAACTTGTGTTAGAATCTTTAGTGATATGTTCTTGACTTCAAAATATTACAAGTAGTCCGGATGAACGTATATCCGAAAATCCTTCATTAGGAAGGTATCAAAGGCATTCCCTGTAGTGGCTCCTGGTTGCGTAACTTACTTCAGATGTGCATGTTTAGTACTTTCTTGTTTAAAATTGGTCATAGCATTTGTTTTGTTTTACCTGATTGTCGTTTGTTTTGTTTTACAGTTACCTGAATCTCAACACTACACAACGACGTATTCAGTGACTGAAACGACGGAATTCACTACATCTACGGCCTAGCAGACGGTAATACGTCAACTTTATACTGAAAGTTGCCCTGGCAGGCTGAGGCTATTACCTAGCGGAAGAAAGTTTGTATCACTCCAACAATGCTTGAGAGAGACAGGCTCATTTGAGAAGAGTACTAGATGGTGGGAGACCACGCGGGTATGAAGGCCTGAGCTTGAAGAGAAAGCTTTTGTGCTATTACAGGCTGAACTGCGAGGATGAGAGGCGTTAATCGCATGACGATCTAGAACATTTTGTATGAAAATCTTCTGTTCCGTATCACCTTTAACAGGTGCAAGGATTACGTGAGACAGATCTTCAGCCATGAATAACCATCTGTCAACGCATGTTAGGGCAGTGTGCTGTCTTTCTTGAGTTATTAGCATGTATCTTGTTCACTGTAGCTGCTAGCATTTCACGTGATGGAACCTTCAGTTACCATAACAGTAACATCTTGGCTTATGAAAATCCTCACGACAGACATCAACGAGTCTCAGTCTCAACGTGTGGGTGGAATCATTCACGGTCACCTTGTAGGTTCCTACTACCTTCCGCAACGTCTTACATCTATCTACATCTACATCCATACTCCGCTAGCCACCTGACGGTGTGTGGCGGAGGGTACCCTGAGTACCTCTATCGGTTCTCCCTTCTATTCCAGTCTCGTATTGTTCGTGGAAAGAAGGATTGTCGGTATGCTTCTGTGTGGGCTCTAATCTCTCTGATTTTATCCTCATGGTCTCATCGCGAGATATACGTAGGAGGGAGCAATATACTGGTTGACTCCTCAGTGAAGGTATGTTCTCGAAACTTTAACAAAAGCCCGTACCGAGCTACTGAGCGTCTCTCCTGCAGAGTCTTCCACTGGAGTTTATCTATCATCCCCGTAAAGCTTTCGCGATTACTAAATGATCCTGTAACGAAGCGCGCTACTCTCCGTTGGATCTTCTCTAGCTCTTCTATCAACCCTATCTGGTACGGATCCCACACTGCTGAGCAGTATTCAAGCAGTGGGCGAACAAGCGTACTGTAACCTACTTCCTTTGTTTTCGGATTGCATTTCCTTAGGATTCTTCCAATGAATTTTAAATCACTCCTAATGTGTACTCCCAGATTATTTATGGAATTAACTGCTTCCAGCTATTTTGTTCCTAAATGATAAGGGATCTATCTTTTTATGTACTCGCAGAACATCATACTTGTCTACATTGAGATTCAATTGCCATTCCCTGCACCATGCGTCAATTCGCTGCAGATGCTCCTGCATTTCAGTACAATTTTCCATTGTTACAACATCTCGATACACCACAGCATCATCTGCAAAAAGCCTCAGTGAACTTCCGATGTCATCCACAAGGTGATTTTTGTATATTGTGAATAGCAACGGTCCTATGACACTCCCCTGCGGCACACCTGAAATCACTCTTACTTCGGAATACTTCTCTCCATTGAGAATAACATGCTGCGTTCTGTTATCTAGGAACTCTTCAATCCAATCACACAATTGGTCTGATAGTCCATATGCTCTTACTTTGTTCATTAAACGACTGTGGGGAACTGTATCGAACGCCTTGCGGAAGTCAAGAAATACGGCATCTACTTGCGAACCCCTGTCTATAGCCCTCTGAGTCTCGTGGACGAATAGCGCGAGCTTGGTTTCACACGACCGTCTTTTTTGAATTCCATGCTGATTCCTACAGAGTAGATTTCTAGTCTCCAGAAAAGTCATTATACTCGAACATAATACGTGTTCCAAAATTCTACAACTGATCGACGTTAGAGATATAGGTCTATAGTTCTGCACATCTGTTCGACGTCCCTTCTTGAAAACGGGGATGACCCGTGCCCTTTTCCAATCCTTTGGAACGCTACGCTCTTCTAGAGACCTACGGTAAACCGCTGCAAGAAGGGGGGCAAGTTGCTTCGCGTACTCTGTGTAAAATCGAACTGGTATCCCATCAGGTCCAGTGGCCTTTCATCTTTTGAGTGATTTTAATTGTTTCTCTATCCCTCGGTCGTCTATTTCGATATCTACCATTTTGTCATCCGTACGACAATCTAGAGAAGGAACTACAGTGCAGTCTTCCTCTGTGAAACAGCTTTGGATAAAGACATTTAGTATTTCGGCCTTTAGTCTGTTATCCTCTGTTTCAGTACCATTTTGGTCACAGAGTGTCTGGACATTTTGTTTTGATCCACCTACCGCTTTGACGTAAGACCAAAATTTCTTAGGATTTTCTGCCAAGTCAGCACATACTTTCGAATTCATTGAACGCCTCTCACATAGCCCTGCTCACACTACATTTCGCTTCGCGTAATTTTTGTTTGTCTGCAAGGCTTTGGCTATGTTTATGTTTGCTGTGAAGTTCCCTTTGCTTCCGCAGCAGTTTTCTAACTCGGTTGTTGTACCACGGTGGCTCTTTTCCATCTCTTACGATCTTGCTTGGCACATACTCATCTAACGCATATTGTACGATGGTTTTGAACTTTGTCCACTGATCCTCAACACTATCTGTACTTGAGACAAAACTTTTGTGTTGAGCCGTCAGGTACTCTGTAATCTGCTTTTTGTCACTTTTGCTAAACAGCAAAATCTTCCTACCTTTCTTAATATTTCTATTTACGGCTGAAATCATCGATGCTGTAACCGCTTTATGATCGCTGGTTCTGTGTTCTACGTTAACTGTTTCAAATAGTTCGGGTCTGTCTGTCACCAGAAGGTCTAATAACTTATCGCCACGAGTCGGTTCTCTGTTTAACTGCTCAAGGTAGTTTTCAGATAAAGCACTTTAAAAAAATTTCACTGGATTCTTTGTCCCTGCCACCCGTTATGAACGTTTGAGTCTCCCAGTCTATATCCGGCAAATTAAAATCTCCATCCATAACTATAACATGGTGGGGAAATCTAATCGAAATATTTTCCAAATTATCCTTCAGGTGCCCAGCCAAATCAGCTGCTGAGCCAGGGAGCCTATAGATACATCCAGTTATCATGTCTGAGCCTGCTTTAACCGTGACCTTCACCCAAATCATTTCACATTTCGGATCTCCGTCAATTTCCTTCGATACTATTGCACTTCTTATCGCTATAAACACGCCTCCCCCTTCATTGTCCAGCCTGTCTCTGCGGTACACATTCCAATCTGAGTTTAGGATTTCATTACTGTTTACGTCTGGTTTCTGCCAACTTTCTGTCCCTAGTACTATATGGGCGTTGTGACCGTTTATTAATGAGAGCAGTTCTGGGACCTTTCTATAGACGCTCCTGCAGTTTACTATTAGCACATTAATATTGTTATTCCCTGTTGCATTTTGACTACTCCTACATTGCCGCGTCTCAGGAGGCGTCTTGTCGGGCCTAGGGAGGAAATTCTCTAGCCTAAAAAACCCCCATATGCACTCCACACGTACTCCGCTACCCTTGTAGCCGCTTCCGGCGTGTAGTGCACGCCTGACCTATTCAGGGGGACCCGACATTTGTCCAGCCGATAGCGGAGGTCGAGAAATTTGTACCTCAGATCTCCGCAGAATCGTCTGAGCCTCTGGTTTAAGCCTTCCACTCGGCTCCAAACCAGAGGACCGCGATCGGCTCTGGGAACGATACTACAAATAATTTGCTCTGATTCCACCCTGCGAGCGAGGCTTTCCGCCTTCACCAATTCCGCCAACCGCCTGTACGAACTGAGGATGACCTCAGAACCCAGACGGCAGGAGTGATTGGTGCCGACATGAGCAACAATTTGCAGTCGGGTGCACCCAGTGCTCTCTATCGCCGCCGGCAGGGCCGCCTCCACATCTCGGATGAGACCCCCCGGCAAGCAGACAGAGTGAACACTGGCCTTCTTCCCCGACCTTTCCGCTATTTCCCTAAGGGGCTCCATCACCCGCCTAACGTTGGAGCTCCCAATAACTAATAAACCCCTCCCCCCGTGTGCCTGTTCGGACCTTGCTGAAGGAGCAGCCACATGTCCACTTACTGGACAAACATATCTGAAGTTTGTCAGAAATGAGCTGCTGCATTTACGCTAGTTGATGTCCCTCTGGACATTATTCAACGAATGCGGTTTGTGCACGATGGTACTCCATCTCACTTATCATGGATAATTCGCAAGTATCTCGATATCCAGCCTTCGAAAAGGTGGACTGGTCGAGGAGGACCCATTACATGGCATGTCCGATAGCCTCGGTTGAATCCAATGGAATTATTCCTTGGAGTACGTTTAAAATTCATGGTGTATTAAACTTCCGTACCCAAAGTCGATGTTCTGGGAGAATTTATTCAAAAGAAATCTTTTCATATAAGTAAATGAGTTTGGTAAATGTGTTGTTTCTTGGAGTCCAACCTACTCGGTTCGTTAGACACACAATCAGACAACTGGCATTAATGCCTTTTATTACGATCAAGAACAATTACAATACTTTGCTTGATGTGTCGCTCGCAAAGTGCGACATACAGAATAACCACTAGTCTTCTGAATAGACAAATACAAGTCTGTGTAACATAGAGAGAGCTAACGAAGTCGCTGACGTTGACGCTGCTATCGTACTGGACAGCCACCAGTCGGGCGCGACGCGTTTGTCCTCTTCACCTAGTGGCCGCCGATGCCGCGTTGTCGTCCTGGAAGGGAGGTCGATCAGCGTGCGATTGGCTGACTTCTTCTCATAGCCTTCTCTTCACTGTCGTTCTCGACTGGTGCACCGGAAATGGGGCTAAAATGAAGAGCTAGCAGTCATGGTAGTGGGAGAACTGATCTTTCCCAGAAGAAAGCCACAACAGTCGTACGGTATGACTATCAATCAATTTCCATACTTGCAGTGCAAGGCAGTATGCTGAGATTTACGTAGATTCCCTTCGTATGTTTAGTTTTATAAGTAACCAATATCTGTATCCATGTAGTGTTGTTTTGCAGACGCACAACTAAGGGAAGCAGATGCCCTCATTCTGGCGATCTGCCTGCCCTCACACTTATACCCTCCACACCTGCTGCCTTCCTCTGCCACCAGTAACATCCCCAAAATACAATTTATCCCTCAAAGCGGCTCTACTGTACTTAGATATTATACAGTCAATTAACATTTAACATAAAATTCATGCCATTAAAACATTATTTTTAATAATTTGTGACTTTTTACATCCACTTTAACGCAGTAACTATTAGTTCTAAAGACAAAAATGGAAAAAATGAATCAGACTTTTTTGTGGGACATTACATGTTGTTTAATTTTCTACTGGGACATTTTCGCTGGAATCCGCTGTTTTCGATTTATTCACGAAAAACGCAAAAAAGTGATCTTTAAACGTCACCCCAATCCCCCACCCGCCCAACGGTCATATCCCACAGGTGGGGATTTTTAGCGTGTTACTCATGGCACCCCGGCCCTCTACCAATGTTCAAAAATTTGCGGCTACACAAATTCTTTCCCCCATTGGCCCTTTTTTTTTGTCTTCGCTGACTTGGCTATGTGACGTTCAGGAAGGCGTCGAAGCTGATTGACTGCAGGACGATACAAAATGAGTTAGATAAAATTTCTAGTTGGTATTATGAATGGCAGCTCACTCTAAATGTAGAAAAATATTAAGTTAATGTGGATGACTAGGAACAACAAACCCGTAATGTTCAGATTCAGCATTACTAGTGCGCTGCTTGACACAGTCACATCCTCTAAATATCTGGAGTGAACGTTGCAAAGCGATATGAAATGGGACGAATGTGTGAGGAACACGTGAGGACTTTGGTAGGGAAGGCGAAGGGTCGACTTCGCTTTATTGGGAAAATTTTAGAAAAGTGTGGTTCTTCTGTAAAGTAAAACCCATGTAGGACACCAGTGCGACCTATTGTTGAGTACTGGCCGACTGTTTGGGTTCCGCACCAGTTGGATTGTTTATCCAACAGAGAGTATGGAAATGTCTACGCTTCTCTGCACGCAGCTACGATAGGTGTGTATATGATGGTGAAATGTGGTCAAAGAGTCTAACGTCACAGACTTAACGAACACAGCCATTTACAACCAGTTCCAGCCGCCGTTAGCTTTGCTGAGAAAAGCCTTGCAGTATATCATCGCTGTGATCAGTAACTGGAAGTTGTACAAGTTTTTTCTCACGTCGAGATATAAGAGCCTTTCATATTTTTGTAGAGCGTGGAGAGATGCTGATGCTTTCTTGCACATTACACTTATGTGCTCAGCCCAATTTAGATTTTCCTCTATTATTATTCCTAGACTCTTTGCTGAAGGAGAGAAGTTGATATTTGTTCCATTTAGGGTTAAAGATGGCAGGGATTCCCGAAATCTCTGGCTAAGGAGCCTAGAATGTCCAACCAGTATCACTTGGGTTTTGGATGGATTGGGCTTTAACTCTATTGCCTGCGCCCTTTTTGACAGTGCACTCAGGCTCGTATTGAGATTGTCGATAGCTGTCTTCAGGTTTATAGATTTTGCACTTAGATACAACTGGAGGTCATCAACGTACATGTGGCATTTGCAATACGACAAGACTGATGGCACATTATTTACGCACAGTGAGAAGAGTATAGGACCTAATATCGAACCCTGGGGGACGCCTGATACTACCTGCCACCATTGTGACTCTATGGTGCCGGACATCAGGCATTGCTGGCGAGACGTCAGGTACTAGCGAAACCATTGCACTGCGCTTGACGAGAAATCTATGCTGCTAATACAGGCAAGTAAAACGTCATAGTAGATCGTGTCAAAGGCTTTGCTGAAGTCTAAGAAGTACATGAAAGTTGCCTCTTATGTGTCCCTGGTAAGTTTCAGGTCATCTGTTAGCTTTATTAAGGCACACGTTGTGCTGCGGTGTTCACAGAAGCCTTACTGGCATTCGTCTAGTAGGCTGATTGTAGTAAGGTAGTTTGTTAGCTGGTCTTCGACTATACATCCTAGGACCTTAGACAACGCAGGAAGAACGCAAATAGGTCGGTAATCAGAGGGTGCTACAGTGGCAGAGTCCTTTTCAGGTAATGGCTTAACTAGTTTCTGTTTCCAGGCCTCAGGGAAAACACTTATGGTAAAGGAGCACTTGAAGAAATCTGTTAAACTGGGCAGTAATGACTAAGATAGGCAGGCTAATGTGCTCACCTTATATCAGGGGCGGGCAAACGTTGCACGCAGTTCACGAGCGCACAGCGCTGCACGTGTGCTGCTCGCGTGCAGGCGTCAACCGGGGCTGTGGAGACAGCCGGCAGGTTGCGGCGGTGTAGTGCCAGGCTAAGCTGCGGACGTTGATGCGAAGCGAGCACTATGTAGTGAACGTTGTACTTCAAGAAACGGAGAAGTGGAGATTTGCTATCTTTTAAAAAGTAAGGAGAATAATTTTTTCTTTGTGCAAAAACGTGAAAATTCGAAATGTTTAATATGTGGCAGTATTCTCGCTGGTCAACGCAAGTTTAGTATTGAAGGGCATTATAATAAATTTCACAAGGACAAGTACAATTTACTGTCGGATTCTGAGCGGATGGGGAATTGACTGAGCTTAAGAAGAGCGATCTGACGATACCAGATGAATCTGTCGTAGTTGGCCGGTCGGAGTGGCCGAGTGGTTCTAGGCACTACAGTCTGGAACCGCGCGACCGCTATGGTCGCAGGTTCGAATCCTGCCTCGAGCATGGATGTGTGTGATGCCCTTAGGCTAGTTAGGTTTAAGTAGTTCTAAGTTCTAGGGGACTGATGACCACAGCAGTTAAATCCCATAGTGCTCACAGCCATTTGAATTTGTCGTAGTTGCTGTTGTCACGAGAGATCTGCGACTTTCCCTCGTCATGTCTCTCATCTGATTTAACATTTTATGGGGCACTGTTTTCTAGTTTTCAGGACGACAACAATAATAGCCCAGCGGTATGTGCAAGTTATAAGACTGCGCTTAATATAGCGAGAGCTGGAAAACCGTTTGCTGAATTAATAAGTCTCGGTTAAGAGCAAACATCAGTGATGAAAATTTACGTAACTGTTTGTGTTTGTCTGTATGTAGAAATTTTGTTACAGATATTAAACGTATTGTAAACTCCACCTGTGATAATTAAATAAAACGTATCGTAGGTAATAGGTACTCTTTCTAACCATGATTTCTTTCAAGCACTCCTACTAACCTTATTCATTCACTCAATAAAGCAAGCTAGGAAACAAAACGCATTACAGAGGAAGGAGCGGGCAGAAGGTATGGTGGAGATGGGAGATAAGCGGGTGGCCAGCTTGCCCCTGTGTGCACGCGGAACGCCTGTTAACTGCACGCGTGCAAGTGCACCGCACATGTGCAGGATTCCTGCCCGCCCCTGCCTTATATCCTTCATGCGAGAGTCATGTGACTGGATGCCACACTGGTCCATTGGTTCCCGCCAATTTCTTCACCCATCACATCACAATTTCGAGCGCGTTCTGGTGATAGCATCGTGAACTAAGTCAGTAGGGCTAGGGTTGTTGAAAAGCACACATTCGACTCTTAGACATATTTACGGGCCATATCAAAAGAGGCTAACAATTTCAGCACAAACAACTATCTGCATGAGTTGAAAAATGCAACTTCATCACATCCCACTTCATGACTTTCTTGACGGTGTTACAAGTAACATGCTTTAGATAGAATTGTTCGTGGTTACAGTCGTTTCCTTCACGAAGTGATCCATGAATCTCTGTTTCGTTTGTGGTTCAATTGCTGTTGTAGTTAATGTGATGTACGGCTTCAGTTCATCGGCTGGGACAATGGGATCGGATCCAGCTTTTACTTTGCCTTTACCAAGACCGGGCAGTTTTTTCCATAGAAATGTAGGGGCGAACCTGAGTTCTGCATTTCTCACAGGTTCACAGGCTCTGTTCCGTTTCTTCTGGTAAGTAATATGATTTCAGGATTGGGGCACTGTTTGTATGTCCGATGTACAGTGTATCTGAGAATTTCTGGAGGGGTCGGCCGAGGAATAAGCCATTTATGTTATTGAAGTTTCTAGTCAGCGGTTGCTGCAGTGAAAAGAGTACAAAATGATAATCCGAGGGCTGTTGTCGAGTCGTTCTCCAGAGCCTTTCCTTTTATTTTCAGTTTTTAGGTTAGTCCCAGTGCAAGTAAACCGAAATAATGCCCAGTTAATAATAACTTCAAAAAAAGTATGAAAAGCAAAAGAAATGGAAAACGTACAATTTGCAAGTCTGTTATTTTACTTTGATGATTTACACGTGCTGTGGTATCACTCACTATGAAAACAGAGGAAGCAGTGTTTCTCTCGGCATCTTTCACTCGTCGTAAACGCAGCATTTTCAGAATTACATGATTGTTTTAAAGCTTCTATAGAAAAACAAACTTGGTTTACACTCATAAAAGGTTCTATCTAATCGCACAGATCGGCTGCAAATCATGCGCAATGCATCACTTTGCCAAATATGTACATATATTGTACAGGTGATGTACAATGGAATGCATTTTGATGCTGTCTTCTCGGGATGCGAATTATCGAATTATTATCTTCTTCAAAGAGATAAGAGCAGTTTTGAGGCTTTTTGATCAAATTCTTTTACCTGATGACAAAAACAGACACCATAGGTTGGAACTACAGGAGTGCGTTTTCGGGAATCGCTTTAATACTGCACAGTGGCAATCCTTGTTTATCTTGATAAACCTCGTCGTATGATTGTGGATTTGTGTGTCCCCCACGAGTCAGTTAACGGAAGGTATTTGTTCTCCTGCACTTACGGCTTCATTTTCAATACCAAGTTCTCCTCTGTCTTTCCATTTCATCTATTTCAGGAAAACATTAATAAGTGCAATATATTGAGAATAATTTCGGTATATTTGCTGTTTAACTAAAATAAAAAATTAGAAAAAAATGGTTCCACGTAGGGTGTCAACCGCAAGACGTTACCGGAAGGCTATACTTTACTTTACTTAAAATGTGGCAAGGGCCTTATCGACCATACGCCTGCTGTATGAGCCTCTTCCACATCTGCTTGTCCAATGCGCTGTTTGTCCAGTTGCTGCTGCTGCTGTTCATCCTCGTTGTGTCCTCCCGAATGTTATCCCGCCATCTGATTCTGGGTCTCCCTCTTCCTCTCGTTCCTTCTATTGTTCTGCTGAAGGCCATTCTAGGTAGTCTATTCTCTGTCATTCTTGCTATATGGCCTGCCAATTCAACCTTCTCCTCTTGAGCACTTCGACGATGCTACGGTGTTTGTACAGCCCTATTAATTCTTCATTTCTTCTTATTCTCCATTCCATGTTATTTTCGTCGTATACAGGTCCAAAAATTTTCCTTAGTACTTTTCTTTCGAATATTAACAGTTCTTCTTCATCTTTCTTTCTAAATATTAATGTTTCACATCCACATAAAATCACAGGTGATTGATATAAGTGGATTTTGAAATTACTGCTAAGTGATCTTTTTCTTAGAATTTTGATGCAACTAAAAAGTGTCTTGTTTACTGTTGATAAACGGGCGTCTATTTCTATATCTATTCTATTGTTATTGCTAAAAAGACTTCCTTGGTACTTGTAGTGGTCAACAGTCTTGAAATTGAATCCATCTGCAGTCAGAGGTGCATCTTTTGCTAACGTATAAAAGGCTCATGCCACACCCGTCCGCCGGCCGGAGTGGGAGAGTGGTTCTATGCGCTACAGTCTGGAATCGCGCGACCGCTACGGTCGCAGGTTCGAATCCTGCCTCGGGCATGGATGTGTGTGATGTCGTTAGGTTAGTTAGGTTTAAGTAAAAATGGTTCAAATGGTTCTGAGCACTATGGGACTTAACATCTATGGTCATCAGTCCCCTAGAACTTAGAACTACTTGAACCTAACTAACCTAAGGACAGCACACAACACCCAGTCAACACGAGGCAGAGAAAATCCCTGACCCCGCCGGGAATCGAACCCGGGAACACGGGCGTGGGAAGCGAGAACGCTACCGCACGACCACGAGCTGCGGACAAGGTTTAAGTAGGTCTAAGTTCTAGGGGACTGATGACCTCAGAAGTTAAGCCCCATACTGCATAGAGCCATTTTGAACCACACCCGTCCGGCGCCAAAAACGTTTTTTTTTTTCTAAACGCTTCGCCATCTGGTGCTCCTACTTCTGCCACTTCGATTTCTCGGCAGGCCCCGCACATAATATGAACTTGGACGAAGTCGTTGACGAGGAGTAGGCGCGGTCTTGGTGTTAGTGCAGTGCGGCGACCAAAAGAAAATACCGGACGCATTGCTCTGCGGCTTTACACGGAAACTCTTATTTCCTGACCCGGAGTAAATACCTCCGATATTACACTTATGAAATCAGTCTAAGAAACGGTCGCCAGCTTCGCTTTGATCCTCGAGACGAGGTGAAAATTGTCACTTCTCCAAAATCAATAATGATTACCCGATAACAAAACTACTTTCAAAAATACTTTCAGAAAGACTCGGCGATCCGACCACTGGATTACGGAATCTACTCCGCTTGTAGTTCACACTCCGCCTCCGGCTGGCTTCTAGCATCCACAACGACAACGAAACTGGAATACAGCTCAATGTCAACAGGTGAAAGACATACGGAAACACCACGCTTCAAGTTTCCACAGAAACGAATTAATTTATTGGCTTCATATAAATCTCGTCAAGTCCGGCTTTCACCTCGAACTGGTTGCTGAATTCACGGTCTGATATATCTCTGCCTGAGTAACTTGTGCACACTCACTCACTATTTGCACCACTCGTCCTTCAGGTCAGCGTATTAGACGCAGGCAGACCACAACCCTTATAGACGAACAACGGGAAAGGGGGCGCATCACCTCAAGGCTGGACAAAAGCCTCCTTGTCCCAGACACCGGAAACCGGCTGTGCTGTACACAATGGTGAAGGACGGAGCCCGCTGACGTGGCCAAGGAATGGCACGTTATCTGGTGTCCTGAGAACAAACTGAAATTAGCTGCCTGAGACTGATGCCGAAGGGAAACCATACGTCGCGAAGAAAGTCGATAATCAAACTAAGCAACGTCGCGGCATAAAACAAGCTAAGACATCTGCAACCACCTCGGTATTTCATTTATTTCACCACAAGTCATGTTTGATATCCAGCGGATTTACATAAAATCAACAGGTCCCCGAGGACTGTAATTACTTGTGACGATGTCGGGACACTACGGCACACGGTGCTTCACAGATCATGATACGTCTACACGAGACGTGAAAGAGCATACAAAATTTTACACAAAAATGAACTCGGTGAAGTACTGAGTCTTCTGATAATTAAGCAGGAGTGGCAATGATAGGGTTCTCCAGTTGGCCGTGTTGAATTTCACGCTAGATCCAAAAGTTGGAGCCAAATCTCGCACAGTAATGCAACAGACACTGAAGCTCACTGAAGATGAACCTCATCACAAAGTTAACTGTGGTCCTGAGGCACAATGTCTAGCTTTTTTTCACTTAACGTAGTGATATTTAACTGCATACTTTTCATTTAAGTGCAATGTTGAGTCCGATATTACTTCAAAGTGGCAATTAGCGAAGGGTTATCAGCACCAGAAGAGAATATGTAGCGTACGCTCGTCTCCGCGCAAGGGAGGTAAACGTCTATTGTCTTTAAAGTAAATGAAAAAAAAATTGGATTATTATCAGCTATAATGTTGAGACTTATCAAAAACATTGTCAGCAACTTGTGAAATTACAGAAATATGACATTTTTTAATGATACTCTTAACATCAATGAGGAAAGAAAGTTGCAGTTATTATTGTGAATCACTGTTTTCTGTATTTGTGACATGTGTGGCATGCTATGGTATCTAGGAATCAGGTGACGAAAGCAAATACAATAATTAAATAATGCCCAATGTTATGTTTTAAGAACATGTTTCAGGAGATAGTACTGCTCAAAACTAGAAAAAGTCTGGAAACAAATATGCGTTGATATATCAGCCAGTTTACTTGCGTACAGAGCGGTCAGTACTCTGTGACATTGACTGACTTCCTGTAGTCGTTCGTTACTCATTTCCTCTCGGTTGTGATTGCTCCTGTGATGCTTTTATCAGACATAATCCTACAGCAGCCATTAAGTATGCATCATTTTTAGGTTGTGCTAGCACCAAAACAAGATGAATGAGTCCGTAGAGTGGATACTGTGAACACCAATCTGCGATTGTTTGCTGATAGCGCCACAGTGTACGCGGAAGTGTCTTGTTGAGTGATGTAGGACAATACAGGATGACTTAGACAGAATTTCTCTTTAATGTTACGAATGGTGGCTTTCTCTAAATATAGAAAAATGTAAGTTGATGGAGATGAGATGGAAAACCATTCCTGTAATGTTCGAATACAATATTAGTTATGTGCTGCTTGACAAAGATATGTCAATTAAATATCTAGATGACTTAAAATGGGACGAGCCCGTAAGGTCGGTTGTAAGGAACGCAAACGGCCGACTTCGTTATATCGGGGTAAGTCTAGGAAAGTGTGCTCGTCTAATTAGGGGACGGCGTACAGAACATTTGTGAGAGCCATTATTGAATGTCGTTCAAGTTTTTCGGTTCCCCAGCAGGTCAGATTACAAGAAGATATCGAAGAAATCCAGAGGCACCCTGCTAGATTTTTTAATTGGTAGGTTGGATCAACATGCGAATATTATGGAAATGCCCCGTGAACTCAATAATGGAAATCCCCGGAGAGGCAAAGACGTCCCTTTTGGCGAACAATATTCAGAAAGCTTAGAGAACCGTCATTTGTGGAAGACTGCACAACTCTTCTACTGTCACCAACGTAAAATTCGCGTGGGGGTTGCGAATATAAGGAACGAGAAATTAGGGCTTTTACTGAGGCTTATTGACAGTAGTTTTTCCCTCGCTCCATTTGCAAGTGGAACAGCAAAAGGAATCATTAGTAGTGATGCAGTGTAGCCTCCACCAAGTACCGTATGTGGCTTGCGGGCTGGGTATGTATACGTAGATGTCGGTGTAGATTTACATGAATAACGTAAACAGTAAACTGAATTCTTATTAATCAACGTAGGAAATGACAGCTCCTTGCAGAAAGACAGCACCTATTAATGCACAACATGTCATAACATATCTTCTACGCCTCGTGCGACAGTATCTAACACAGACTTTTAATATGCGACGTTCTGGTCGACGAAGTCAGTAGCATGCCCATTCCCCATCCCTCCGTTTACCAGAACTGAGTACACTCAAAGACAAAAGAAAGATGCACCACGCAGGAATTACCCGAATCTGACCGCAATCGGTAGATGTGATGTACAGGGTGATTGTAAGTAAAGTTTAAGATTCAAACAGCTGTAGGAATAACACCACTGGTCAGAATGACGTCAAACCGCAACGGAATATTATCGGAGAAGGGGGAAAACGTATTGCCGGAGAAAAAAAAAATAGCGTGAAAATTGATCAATAGATGACGCTGTGTGTGTCAGAATGCCAAAACGAAACACCTGTCATGCGCACGACCCACTGAATTTGGTATAAACACGCAGGATACACGGCTTTTCAAAAAATGGTTCAAATGGCTCTGAGCACTATGGGACTTAACTTCTCAGGTCATCAGTCCCCTAGAACTTAGAACTACTTAAACCTAACTAACCTAAGGACATCACACATATCCATGCCCGAGGCAGGATTCGAACCTGCGACCGTAGCGGCCGCGCGGTTCCAGACTGTAGCGCCTAGTACACGGCTTTTCATCCTTTAGCGTCTGCGACTTTCGCCATGACTGTCTCAATGCAGGATCGCTCTCTGCTTGTAAAGCTATATTACAAGAATGATGACTGTGCACATATCGCTTTGCAGA
Source organism: Schistocerca serialis cubense (assembly GCF_023864345.2). Lineage (NCBI taxonomy): Eukaryota > Metazoa > Arthropoda > Insecta > Orthoptera > Acrididae > Schistocerca > Schistocerca serialis. The sequence continues at coordinate 504,700,938 of NC_064642.1, read as the reverse complement.
AGTTCCGGACACTAAGGGTATTGAAAAAAAGGCGTTGGTCCGATGACTGCCGTGGGTCTGAAGGAAATGATTCGAAAATTCGAAACGACTGGTTCTTTTGGTGTGAAACATGGTAGAGGGAGGGAACGAACTGATTCGATGTCAGTGGAAGCAGTGGCCACAGCATCGCAGGAGGAGACGAGCGGTGGTGCGCAAATGTGTAGTGCATGGAGAATTGCCTGAACATTGGACATACCCTTGAGCACGGTGTGTAAAACCCTACGAAACATCCTTCTTTGCTATCCATTCAGAATTACCCATGTGCACGAGTTGCTTCCTGTTGACCTGCCAGCAAGAGAGACCTTTGCTTTAGAATTTCTTCCTCGAATGGAAGTTGACAGTGAATGGCTGTGGAAGATTTTATGGACAGATGAAGCCCGCTTCCATCTGACAGGATATGTCAATACACAGAATTGTCGAATATGGGCAACGGAAAATCCACACGCAAATCAACCAGTACCACTTAATTCTGAAAAGGTCACCGAGTGTGGTGCGGGTTTACGGCATCATTTATGATAGGGCCATATTTTTTCGAAGAGACAGGTGCTTTCGGTCCTGTCACCTATAATGTCAGTGGTAAATGCTATGAGTGTGTTTTGCGCAACCACGTCATTCCAGCTCTCTAATAGCTTGGAAGTGAGGATGGGATCAGTTTTATGCAAGACAGCGCACCTCCGCTCATTGAAAATGCAGTTTAGCAGCTGCTGAAGCGCCCATTCCGGAAATGCTAGAATTATCATCCGCCATTTCCCTACAGCCTGGCCATCCCGATCATCTGATCTTAATCCGTGTGACTTCTGGCCGTGGGGCTATCTGAAAGAAGATGTGCTCAGTGTTCCGAATGCAAATTTAGCTGCGATGAAGGCACGCACTTCGCAACTCTTCTGAACGTGACCCCAAAAAACAAAATAGCTCTGAGCACTATGGGACTTAGCTTCTCAGGTCATCAGTCCCTAGAACTTAGAACTACTTAAACCTAACTAACCTAAGGACATCACACACATCTATGCCCGAGGCAGGATTCGAACTTGCGACCGTAGAAGTCGCGCGGTTCCAGACTGTAGCGCCTAGAACCGCTCGGCCACCCCGGGCGGCCCCCGATAACACTTCGATCAGTTGTGGAACATGCTGTTTCTCGATATCAACTTGTTTCAGAAAATGGTGGACAGCATACTGAACGTGTTTTGCTCCAGTCACACGGAAATTAATAACCCGATTTGATTTTGATTGATGCTATTTATGCGGTTTTTGGCCTCGGGACAATTCAAAACCGATGTGATTGATGCTTTTTATGCGATTTTTGGTCTCAGAACAATTAAATCCGATGTGAGTGATGCTTTTTATGCTGTTTTTGTACTCAGGACAATTGAAAACCGATTTTTCCCATCCGATGCGATATAACCTTGCCGTGGTGGATGGGCTTACGTAACTAACAGCGTAACACTGTGCACAAAACGCACATTGAGCAGTACAGTGTGTTTGTACACCTTAGGCATTGTTGTATGATTCATATAACTCATTTGTAGTTGACCACTATTAAATTATGATGCTTACAGTGCCATATATTGCTACATTTTGTAACTATTTATTTTTCTTCTGCCATACATTTTCTCCCTTCTTCGATAATATTCCGTTTCAATTTGACGTCATTCTGACCAGTGGTGTTATTTCTATAGTGGTTTGAAAGTTTAACTTTAATTGTAATCGCCCAGTACATGTACAGATAACAAATGATTACAATGTTAGAAAAATGGAATGTGTCATTTAAGAGGAAGAGCTTCACAAATGAGGAAGTCAGTAACGCGTTGATCCACCTCTGGCCCTTATGCAGGCACTTATTCGGCTTGCCATTGAGTTACAGAGTTGGGTGTCTCCTGAGTGGAACGTTTGGAGTACTACGGGCAGTGCTCTCCAGCCCGCTCGGGATTTTTACGATCTAACGCTCCAGTTGGACAAAATTTGGCACGATATCCCTCAGGAGGACACCCAACTCTATCAATGAAGGCCAGGTAGAATAAGTGCTTGCATAAGGGTTAGAGCTGGACCAACGCGTTATCGACTTGGTTAATTTGTTAAACTCATTCTCTTGAATAAATCATCCATCTTTTCTGAAACTGTAATCATTTGTTTGTATGTATATGTACATCTCATCTCGCGATTTCCACCCAATTCGGATAATTCCTTCGTGGTGAGTCTTTTTCCGTCTTAAGGTATAAATAACTACTACAATTTAAGCAGGAGATCCCAGGTTCGAGTCCCGGTCCGGGCATACATTCTCAGCTGTCCTCGTTGACTTATATCAACGCCTGTATGCAGCTAGGGGTATTTATTTCATTGTAATTTCATTCTAACGAGCTGCATGGTCACCGATGGTTTCTGTTTTTTGGGACATGTCGGAATAGATACCATCTTTATATATGTATAGGACCTTCTGTATAGCTTTATGGCTTTGTATCAGTATTATTTCCTGTACACAAGTGAGACACCTTTTGTAAATACATTGTATACATGGCACCCTTACGTTTTAGATTTAATGTATTGAGAATGGGTTGTACATTTCTTTTTGCAGCCCTTATTTGTACATTCCTATTATCCATTATGTAGTAGACCTTCCCTGTGGTGGATTCCAGGCCGTTACAACAGACGTGGCATCCGAATGACGAGGCTGGGAATGGTGACCCACTGATGTGACACACTAGCAGATTCTGAGCCTGCGGAGAAGGAAACCGTCTGAGCGAGTCGATAGCAAGGAACGCCGCCCGACTCTGTCCGCCGAAATCCGCCTTTCACGCGCCGGTGCGCGCTCAGTGCGCTGCCTGGCTGTCCTTCAGGCCGGCGCGGCCCGTGGGAGGCGGGGGTGGCCGCGCCGTGCAAACAGCAGGGCCGAGCCGCCGCCGCTGCAAGTGCATTGAGCGCCGGTAATGAGGCACGGCTGCTAATCCGCCAGGTGGCCGCGCTTTGTGCGCGCTCTCCTCCCCCGCACACCCGCCAGCCGACCCCAGCTAGCCCTTCCCTCCCACCCACTCCGCTGATTGGCGCTCGTTAGCGGCGCCGCTCTGTCTGCCGTGCCCGTCCTCCGGGGCAGCCGCCGACGGTGCAAGCCCGGCCGATACCGCCACGTAAACAGCCCAAGCACTACGCTGCGAGTCATCATCCGCAGCAGAAACGCATCAGGCGAATATACACTACTGGCCATTAAAATTACTACACCAAGAAGAAATGCAGATGATAAATGGGTATTCATTGGACAAATATATTATACTAGAACTGACATGTGATGACATTTTCACGTAATTTGGGTGCGTAGATCCTGAGAAATCAGTACACAGAACAACCACCTCTGGCCGTAATAACGGCCTTGATACGCCCGGCCGTTGAGTCAAACAGAGCTTGGATGGCGTGTACAGGTACGGCAGCCCATGCAGCTTCAACACGATACCACAGTTCATCAAGAGTAGTGACTGGCGTACTGTGACGAGCCAGTTGCTCGGCCACCATTGACAAGACGTTTTCAGTTGGTGAGAGATCTGGAGAATGTGCTGGCCATGGCAGCAGTGGAACACTCTCTATATCCAGAAAGGCCCGTACAGGACCTGCAACATGCAGTCGTACATTATCCTGCTGAAATGTAGGGTTTCGCAGGGATCGAATGAAGGGTAGAGCCACGGGTCGTAACACATCTGAAATGTAACGTCCACTGTTCAAAGTGCTGTCAATGCGAACAAGAGGTGACCGAGACGTGTAACCAGTGGCACCCCATACCATAACGCAGGGTGATACGCCAGTATGGCGATGACGAATACACGCTTCCAATGTGCGTTCACCGCGATGTCGACAAACACGGATGCGACCATCATGACACTGTAAACAGAACCTACATTCATCCGAAAAAATGACGTTTTGCCATTCGTGCACCCAGGTTCGTCGTTCAGTACACCATCGCAGGCGCTCCTGTCTGTGATGCAGCGTCAAGGATTACCGCAGCCATGGTCTCCGAGCTGATAGTCCATGCTGCTGCAAACGTCGTCAAACTGTTCGTGCAGATGGTTGTTTTGCAAACGTCCCCACATGTTGACTCAGGGATCGAGACGTGGCTGCACGAGCCGTTACAGCCATGCGGATAGGATGCCTGTCATCTCGACTGCTAGTGATACGAGGCCGTTGGGAACCAGCACGGCGTTCCGTATTACCCTCCTGAACCCACCGATTCCACATTCTGCTAACAGTCACTGGATATCGACCAACGAAAGAAACAATGTCGCGATACGATAAACCGCAATCGCGATAGGCTACAATCCTGCCTTTATCAAAGTCGGAAACGTGGTGGTACGCATTTCTCCTCCTCACACGAGGCATCACAATAACGTTTCACCAGGCAACGCCGGTCAACTGCTATTTGAGTATGAGAAATCGGTTGGAAACTTTCCTCGTGCCAGCAAGTTGTATGTGTCGCTACCGGCACTAACCTTGTGTGAATGCTCTGAAAAGCTAATCATTTTCATATCACAGCATCTTCTTGCTGTCGGTTAAATTTCGCGTCTTTAGCACGTCATCTTCGTGGTGTAGCAATTTTAATGGCCAGTAATGTATCTACCGGGTGCAGCTACTCAGCGAGGTCCAGTTGGCAGTAAAACTCGGTAGTTATGGTAATGCGTTAATGTGGAACTGATTTAAGATTGAAAAAAAAATTAGTTCCAGTTTGGGCCACCTGGTATAAATCTGCCACTGTTAACGCGAGAAAGACATATAGGAACATTTCCATTCATGAAGGATTTAGAATGGGGCAGGGTAGAAAAAGTCAAACAAGTGAGACACGCGTAATGTTCATTTTATTATTAACCTCCGCTTACACCATTTGTTCAGTATGAGCACCGAAAACGTCGACAAGATGCTGTATCCGTGAAATGACGGGGTCGACGGTTACTCGCATCAGCTCCGGTGGAATCTGAGTAACGTATTCCCGTATAATGGCTTTCAGATAAGGTAGAGATCGAACGTGTCCCTCGTAAAAGCGTTCTTTTAGATATACCCAGAGCCAAATGTCACATGGATTCAGATCAGTTAATAGTGCAGGCCATACATCTCGAAAACCTCTGGAGATAACACGTTCGCGGAAGGTTGCATTACGATGGTCTTTCTCTGGCTGAGCGACATGACATGTAGCCCTATCTTGCATGAAAACAGTGGTTTCCGTACAGTTGTAATCTTCCACAGCAGGAATCACATGCTGTACAAAGAGGTCTTGATAACATGCAGACATCACGGTGCACTTGAGATGCCTTTGGGTGTATTCTCCTCAAACAAGAACGGAACGAGAAAAAAAGTTGCTTGTGAATCCGAACCACAGAATCATAAACTTCGAATGCAATGGCTCTTCGCGAACAACGAGCGGTTTAACAGCACCCCAATTTCGACCGTTCTGTGTATTCACTACACCTTGTAGTGCAAAATGTGCCTCGTCACTCCACAGAATATTGCCTGGCCACATGTTATCAACTTCGATCCATGCCATAAACCGAAGAGCAAATTCAGAACGTTACTGCGGATCATTATGTTTCAGTTGTTGCCCGTCTGGATGTCGTGGGCACAAGTGAAAAATTGACAGTGCAACTTTCCGTACTATAGACCAACGGATGGACATGGACAATTTTCAGGAAACTGCAGGAGCACTAGCACTGTCACTAGCAGGGTCACTTTACAGCAACAGCAACCTCGTTGCTAACTTCCACAGGGATACGTCGTCTTCCTGGTCCAAGTGTCGCACCAAGCTCACCCGTGTTTTAGAATTTAATTGTCACTATCTTTAAGCACTTTAATGACATCGGGCGTCTCCTCAGATCTATCACTCGGCGATACTCTCCCACACAAAACAGGTTCACTAACAGCGCACGGTACCTATTCTCGATAGCCATACTGTTCACTCACGTTACGGCCTGTCAAATGACAGCGTGGATATCTTATTCTCATACAAACACTTTACAGCGCCAGATGTGAACCTAGTGGCCAAAAGTGAAACTAACTTTTTTCCCAGTGGAAATAGGTTCGCATTAACGCATTAGCATATGTACCAAGTTCGCTGCCTGCAATAATTACAGCCCACACTGGTCTCGGTAAGTGGCTACACTTTAATTGTAACCACCTGGTACATGTACAGCGATTCCGAAACCTTCCTGCGAGCTCACTAACGCGCGGTATTCAGAAAGCATTTGATAATAAGACCGCCGGACAATTGCCCAGACAGCCTGGCACTAGATGTCTTGAGAGGTGGACCCAGTGATACAAAAGGAAGCAGAGAGATTCCGTTGTCAGCAGAGGAACAGTAACAGCACAATGCGTCGGTCACGAGAGTTCAGCGACTTCGAACGTGGACTACTCACTGGATGTCACCTGAGTAACAAACTCATCAGAGACATTTCAATCCTTCTAAAGTCAATTATGTAGACTGTTGGTGATGTTACTGTGAAGAGGGAAAGCGGAAGAACAACCCCAGCTAACCCTAAACCATTCAGACGTCATGTACTGACGGGCAGCGACCGTCGGGCATTGTGCAGCAGACTGTAAAAAATCGGATGAAATCAGCCGAAGAAATCACTCGTGATTCAATGTCCTACCAGCAATTCATCTAGCACAATAGCTGTATGCAGGGAGTTCAAAAGAAAGGGGTGCAATGCTCGAGAACTTTCTCATAAGACAGATGTTTCTGTAATCAAAGCTAAGCGACTTAACAGTGGATGACTGGAAGCAAATGATGAGTCATGAATCACCACGGTATGCCCCGTAGCAATCCGATGGAAGGGTTTGAATTTGGTAAATGCCTTTTGAGATCGTTACCTGCCATCATGCGTGGTGCCAACAGTGAAGTACACCTGAGGTCTTTCGTGTTGAGGAATGCACTTAAGAAAAGCCTAAAGGCGGAAGGATATGAACACATTTTCCAACATTATGTACTGCGTACAATAGAGGAACCACTCGCGATTTTTAACAGTCTAACATTGCACCCTGTCACATGGTAAGATTAATGCCTTAAAGCATTCTAATACATCTATTCAGACATCTTTAATGAGTCGACATTAGAAAGTGCATATATAATTAAAATCTGTAGGTCAATCATTTGTGGACATAACATTAATGAAATACTCGTAGACTGGCCTGTCCAGAGACCAGAGCTGAACTCAATGGAACACCTTTCGGGTGTGTTAGGACGTCGACTTCGCTCCAGATCGCTGCGTGCAACATCACTACCTCCTTTGATTTTGGTTCTTTAGAAAGAAGGAAGAATGGCAATTCCCCCTCAAACATTCTGACAAGTCACTGAAAACGTCCTTACCAGAGTTCAAGCCATCATAAAGGCGGAGGGTGTACACACCCCTATTAATGTCCGCTAATAGGTGTCCGTATAGTTTTGATATTGTAATGTATTAGTAGTAGTTCCTTTCAAGCACTGTAGACGGCGCAGAACTGGTAGCATTAACACTCCCTTCCAGTCTGATGATAACCCAGTATATACTGGTTTGTAAAGGAACTTCCAGCACTAGCACATGTCGTATTATTTGCCCGCTGCGTCATCGAACAGCAACCGTTCCGCACCATCACTGTTTCATGATAATTTACAGGAATTCGACGTCCACAACTCGTGGGCTATTGGTTAGCGTAGCTGCCGCTAGATCGCCGGATCCTGGGGTCGATTGCCTGCCGGGTCAGAAATTTTCTTCGCTCGGAAACTGGCTGTTCGTGTTTCCTCATCATTTGATCTCATCGTCATCGACGTGCAATTCGCCGAAATGGCATAAAATGTTAAGACACCAGACAGCTGAACGTCTCCCCGCCAATAATACCATACAATCATTTCATTTCGCATGAATACGGCAGCACGTTTAGACATTCTCATGGATAAGCGATACGTGGAACCTAACATTAATTTTTTTGGAAATTTGTGGCAAGTTCCTATGGGACCAAACTGCTGACGTCGTCGGTCCCTAGGCTTACACAGTACTTAATCTAACTTAAACTAACTTACGTTAAGAATAACACACACACACACACACACACACACACACACACACACACACACACACACACCAATGCCCGAGGGAGGACTCGAATCTCCGACAGGGGGAGCCGCGCGGACCGTGGCAAGGCCTCCTCAGACCGCGCGGCTACCCGGCGCGGCGAACCTAACATGAGCACGCAACTCTTAAAGTGGATAGAAACGCAAGCACCGTTTCCACACAAATGTATAACGTATTTCAGACAGCGTCTGCAACGCATATTATGATGCACACACGCACCACAGTACCCATTCCAAGTGCATACAGCTGAGCTCACTGAAATACTAGGGGGACTTAAATACGCTAAGTCTTAGATACAGGTACTCCCATTATTCTGACAGACTTACGATCAATGTTGCAGCTCATTTGGAATCATGTTGTCAATAATACCAACAATTACTGGGTACACCAGATTACAGTCCAGACTATGGTACAGTAACAGTAGAATCACCATGATATGGGTAAAGGGTCACCATGGTATCAGAGACATTGAAATTGTTGAAGTTCTCACTAAAAGTATCATCCACCATGGGACAAAGACGTATGAACACCTTCCATAGACAGACCTTATCCAAGATACGCGTAGGCAGACTAGAACCCTATGGAACAATAAGTTCCACCTATCATACCAAGATAGGGGAAGACATTATGCAGCTACGAACTTCCACCATGCTGGAATAATTGCAGGTCAGCAACTTCTGTTAATCAATACAACGAAAACCAACCAAAGTTGTAAATTTAACTTTTCTTTTATTTATTCGATGACCAGTTTCGGGCCGGGACCCGTTTTCAAATCATCGTACCAGATAGTCAAATTGGTATTTTCGAGGATTCAAGAAGCATGTGAAAAATATACACTTCATAATACGTATATATTTTTGACGTTGTTGGAAGGCTTACTTCAGGCAACTAAGGCTTACTTCAGGAATCTGACATCTATTGTGTCTTCTAACTACCCACCCATTTAGCCATAGATTATCCACTTACTGAACTTGTTTGGTTGTACCTATCTGTCACATTATATTTTAATAATGTTTACATAGTGGTATTTGTTATAGTGTGCTACGTTAGTGTTTTATTTCAGTTTTTGTTTATTAAGTATGAGACACTTAGGTCTCTGAGGTTGACGCATGTGTCTGACCACCGATACATAGATTAGTTTTTAATTTTGTATGTCCTTAATATATTTATATACATGTTTCACAGTTAACATTCACAAAAATTTTATAGCTGTTCACTTTTTACTTCTGAATGATTCACTAATACGGATGTAACATCCTGTACGGTTGGCTGTTGGCAAATATTTACTGTAAATTCCCTTGGATGTCATTGATCTCTCAATTTTTATACTGTCTTTGTAATAGTATGTTCGTTAGCTTGCTATTCTCCCATTGTTGTTTTTACACAGAGGCCTGACAATAATGAAACTGAACACCAAAACTGGTTGCGTAAATATTTTAAATGGAAAAGAGACGGTTGCAGATGTTTTCATTTTCATTTCATTTACGAGAGTTAATCACAAACTTTAAACTATCATTTACAAAGAAAATACAGTTAAGTAATTTTCTGTTTGTTTTCAGCTACACGTCTCCAGCTCTGGGAGTCTTTAAAATCCCTGCGCCATAGTCCTGTAGCACGCCGCTAGAGGAGGCAAAATAAAATGACGTAGCCACTGGTAAAGTGAAGATGGGTTGTGCCACTTGGTTTTGGGTCCTATAGCGACGTGCTACGGTACTGTGGCGCTGCGATTTTAATGAGTAACAGAGCTGCAGACACGTAGCTGCAAAAAAACAAACATTATTCTTTCGAAGTGGCAGATAGAACTTTACGACTAACCACAGTACAGCGCGAGAGGTTTTCAGGGAGCACTATCAGTAAACAGTTAAAAATTATCTACTCTTCTGATCCCTCTTTTATTTCTCATCATCTTCTTTCTTTTCTTCGTTTCTTGTGCCAGGGCAGAGCACAATGATTGTGTAAATCTTTTCTACGTGTATTCGTATTTCCAAATTTCGTTTCTTTGTTTTCAGAGGCGGAGATGGAGGATGCATCTGCTTACCTTTAGACGATGGCGAAAAACAATATTAACTTCATGCTCACAGCAACGCGAACTGCATGACTACTCTTACTATACCACTGAACAAAATAATTCGATGTAGAATTGTGCTCACTGGTTAACAAAAGTAGTCATACAAATAATTAATTTCTAACCGGTTTTTATTTATCAGTGTTTCTGTTTTATATAGTGCTAAGTCCGACCAGTCACACTCCATGACAAGTCCAGGGCACTGTTCTCAGTATTATTTACTATAGCATCATCAACAACGGCAACAAATCCACGATATGTGATGAGGCGTGGACATCCAACACCTGCTCGCTTAGATGTGCTTTCACCGTCATTCACCCACTTTCCATAGACGTTCTCGACAGTTCGACAAGAACAACTGACCAGCTTCGCCGTTTCCAACATTCTTGCGAGGCACCGGGCCATAACAAACAGTCCTTTGCCTAAGTCGCTTACGTGATTGGATTTCCCTATTCGGGAGCAGTATTGTCGCTAGAAATATTCCATTTTCGTCGCTTCTCCGCTTGTACAGTATCTGATCAAAAGTATCCAGACGTCTGTTAGTGGACATTAATACAGAGAGCGTCAAACCTCCGCCTTTAAGACGGCCAGAGCTGTGCTGAGGACACATTCAGTGAGATATCTGAATGTCTGTAGGGGAATAGCAACATATGCTTCCTCAAGAGCCGAAAACAAAGAACGTAGTGACGTTGAATGTTTTCGATCTTGAGCGAAGTGGATATTGAGACTCGTCCTATAGGTATTCCATTGCATTCAGGTCAGGACTCTGAGTAGACCAGATGCTACTTTATGACACGGTGAATTGTCATGCTGACACGAACCATCATCGTCTCCGAATTGTTCCTCTACTGTACGCAGTAGACAATGCTGTAAGACGTGTTCGAATCTTTCCGCATTTAACATTTTCTTAAGTGTAATTTGGGGACCAGTCCCTAATCAAGAAAAAAAAACCCCATACTGCGACACCACCTCCTTTGTTCTTCACCGTTCGCTCTACACATGATGGCATATAATGTTCTACACAGGCAGTCACCAAAACTATACTGCTCCATCGGTTTCCAATGGGGTGTAACGTGTTTCATCATTCCAAGTTCCTCGTTTCCAGTCATTCACTGTCCAGGTGTGTCGTTCGTTACACCACCTCGCGTCGCTTAGCACTGACTTCCTAAGTGTGTGTCTTATGAGGAGGTGCTGGACCAATGTAGCACATTAGTTTTAACTCTCTATGCACAGACACTGTGCTAGCTGATTCCTGGTAGCTCTTTGCATCTCGCCATTGATTTCTCCCGCTCATTTCATGTGATTTTTTAAAACCATGCTCCGCAATGCTCGATGGTCACTGTCCCTCGGTACACGAGGTCTGTCTGGTCTTGGTTTAGTTCGTGTTTCTACATCGCAGACACATCACTAACGGACGACCTACGCACCTTTAAACGGGCAGAAATGTCCCTGGTGGATTTGTTACTGAGATGTCGTTCTATGACTACACGCTGATGTCTGCAGACCGAATCATTCTGCTGTCACTGCTTCTCTACTGACAGCACAGTACTCCCCGCCTCCTTTTATACATTCCACTTACAACCGATACGCCTCACGTATCGGTTAATCCTGTCTAGTCGAATTGCTTGTGAAGTGGCAATAGTGTTTCGAAAGTTGGCTACATTGCATTTTATTGGTAATCTCAGTGCAGCTGTGTGTTCGGGCGAAAGTTGGTATCACAAGCTCGTAATGTTGAATTGTTATTATAGAAATGTCGGGTGTTGCATAAGGACAGGTTCCATCAAGGGCCGTAAAAAAATATTTCAAGCGATGTAACCTGGTAGGAAACTCCCCTTGACCAGCACCACTCAAGATATGTGCAGGAAATGGAGGCCTGGAGGGTCCGTTCGGACTCTGCAGACGAACAGTCGAGCGACAGTGGCGAACTTTGAGGCTACAGGCCGAATTTGCATTGACGTTACGAGAAGTCGACGCAAGTCGATAAGGAAGTTATCACAGCAGGATGGTATATCTCATACATCTTATCGTCGTGTACTAAAATATATTAAATCAAAAGCCTATCGTGTGAGTACGGTGCAACAGTTGAAATCTGAGGATTGGGAAAAAAGAGTTCATTATTGCAACTGGGTGTTAAGATCAACTGCGAACGGATAGTGGGACCTGACAACCCGTATATTCTGCATGACTCTCCAGTCAGAGAAGATAGGTGTTTGGTGTGCGTTGTCCGGTATGGGCATTATTGGCCCCATATATTTCAATTACACTTTACATAGTGCCAGATACCTAGAGATCTTTGACTCTTTCTACGCTAACAGATGCAGAGAATGTGTATGCAAGATTCCAACAATATTGAGCAACCGCTCACATATCCAACCAAAATACGGCCCACATTACCAACGAGTTCCCTCAAGACAGACTTGTCAGGAGGCGTCCCGCAGGTCTCCAGACTTAACAGCGTGTAATTTTTATTAATTGTAGGGCACACTAAAATGTAATGTATTGCTGACTATCCTGATACAACAGACGATCTTAAACGGGACGTTACTAGAGGAATTAACATTATGCAAGCAGAACTACAGTGTCTTACTGGTAACGTCATCACACGAAGTCAGCGATGCCTGGATGCACAGGACCACCACTTCCAACTTGTCTTACAAAACAGGTAATTCATGATTCTTAACGTTACTATTATCTATCCTTTTCTACTTACAAAGGGAGACCACAACGTTTGGAACGAGGATTTACTGCAAACTTCGTACACTCGTAGTACTCCATGAGGACAACAAAAATGTGTAAGCTGTAGCGCGTACTTCTCAAGCATTATTGAGAAAATCGCAAGATAATATCGGTCGTCAAATATATACCTGTGCGTGGCCATTTTTACCATGAAGTGGCGGCAGCATAGTGATGCCAGCAGGCCGGCCGTTGTGGCCGAGCGGTTCTAGGCGCTTCAGTTCGGAACCGCGCTGCTGCTACGGTCGCAGGTTCGAATCCTGCCTCGGGCATGGATGTGTGTGATGTCCTTAGGCTAGTTAGGTTTAGGTAGTTCTAAGTCTAGGGGACTGATGACCTAAGATGTTAAGTCCCATAATGCTTACAGCCGTTTGAACCGTTTTTTTTATGCCAGCACGGTAGCTCAGCGTGTTCGGTCAGAGGGTTAGTTGCCCTCTGTAATAAAAAACTGAGTCAACGGCTCAACACTGAACTTGAACGGGTGTCCTGGGACATCTGCAACGAAAAACATCGAACAGTTTTTCTTATTTCTAACAGTCATTTTCTTTACTATTTATATTGCAATGGATATAATGGGAAAAATATGTGTAATCGGATGAACTTTTATTGAAATTAGAATGTTATTTAGCAGTCTACAAATTTTTACTATCACAAATAATATAATATTCATAACTATCGACCAGTAAACGACCAAAAGCATAAAGTGATACTGAAAATGTATGCTTGTCTACGATTTGAGAACTCCCTTATACGTGGAAGGAGCCCGAAACGACTTGTTAACTGCAGGTTTTGACGGAAACAGATGGCTTTCGAAAGATATACCAATAATCGTCGCTTTCGACATTACAAGTTGCAGAATGGTATTTTTCGTAAAAACATGGAAAACATAAAGTTAAACGGCACCAGCTGCATTGAATAAATGCTATGTTTCCGCATACGCAACGTCTTTTGAGGTTTTCCGTGGAAAAACAAACATCGTGAACATTTTCAAAAACCTCTCTTTAAGACGACAATTTGGAAGCAAACCACGCATAACGCAGCATTTCCTTAAATATCGGCGCTGATAATTGGCCATGCCGTATCGACTGTATTTTAATAGCGTCTTCACGAGAAGCGATTTCTCGTTCTCTTTCGATTAAATACGAACAATTTTGAGGACACGGACAAGCATACATTTTCAGTATCACTTCATGCGTTTGGTCTTTTACTAGTCGATAGATACGAATATTTTATTATTTGTGATAATAACAATTTGTAGACTGCCATATAACATTGTAAATTTAATGAAAGTTCATCCGATTACACGTATTTTTCCCATTATATGAATTGTAATACAAATAGTCAAGAAAATGGCTGTGTTGAAAATTAAAAAAAAAAAAAACTAACGAACGGGACTCGATCCAGCGATGACGGGGCTTGAACGCTAACCACTCTGCTGCCGCCGCTTCATGGTAAAAATGCCACGCACAGGTATATATTTGACGACCGAAATTATCTTGCGTTTTTCTCAATAATGCTTGAGAAATAGGCGCTACTGCTTACACATTTTGTTGTCCTCATGGAGTACTACGAGTGACGAAGTTTGCAGTTAATTCGCGTTCCAAACGTCGTGACCTCCCCTTGTTAGTTCATTGTTACTTGACTCTCGGACGTCAGGCGTGCCAGTTTTATGTCGGACAACCCGTGCTAGCGGTGGTCACCACCTCATGAGGTCTACATTGGGGATACTTTTTATCAGAGAGTCATGAGGTCTACATTGGGGATTCTTTTTATCAGAGTGTGTACACTTACCTTACCACCTCATGTTCCCGCATCGCCAGGAGATTGCATTCAATCTTGAGATGGACAATGTCTGTAATGATTGAACTCACCAGTGTATTATTCTACTACGTGCTGGTTAATCCGAGCCTGACAGTTAGGCCGTTCCATCGAAGGAGCCAGCTGTCGATCTGTATGAGCCCTCGCACACGTACGTACGGCTATCTGGCAACCGGCGGTGTGTCGCGTGTGTGTGGCTCTTCCGCAGAGCGCGAGCCAGGAACAGACGTGGGAGGGAGCGCCCTCGATCAGGGCGATTGCGCGGGCGGCGGCGGCAGCAGCGGCGTGGCGCCGGTCCTAATTAATTACGATGCTTGGCAACATAATGCAATCCGGGCGGGGGCATTGTGCGCCGGGGATTACCAAGCTCGCGGCGGAAATAATTTTGATATTCGGCGCCGTGCGGAGAGCCCCTTTTCAGACGCAGCCAAATTAATTAGTTCTTTGCTGTCGCAGCTCCCCCGGCGGGTAATCTTGGGCGCCGCCGTCTTCCATTCCGCTCTCCTCCGAGGTCTCCTTCCGCCCGCCAGCTCCTTGGCGCACCGGCCGTTCGTTGTTTCCCGGGCGTGGGTGGCGTGGGCGGGGCCGAGCCGCGGCGCCATCTTAAGGTCCCGTCCCGGCCCGGACAAATTAATGAGTGGCTCGGAGCGCGCCTGCTGCCGGACCCGGAGCCCCAGCCGCTGTGTTTAAGTTTCATATAATATTGCGAGAGCTCTCGCCGGCTTAGGGGCGCCGCGCACCTACCGTCTCTCCTCTACACAAGAACACTGTTTCTCTGCTCCACTGCGTCCGCATTACGCCGCTGAAGTGAATTCAGAAGCGTTCCTACTCTTCATTCATCTTCGCACAAAGGAACAGTTATGCCAGTATTAAAGCGTAACGTGTAGTGAAACAAACGTTTTGATTTGTTACCTCGCAGCCAGACGTGCTTTAACGAGGCTACATTGAATACTGTGGCTACGTAAACTTTCCCGTCCTATTAATTGACAATATTCTTCTCAAGTCTAAAGCCGGATCATAGAACTATCTTCAAACGACATTTTAGGGGTCCATTCGGCCACCAACTTCACTCCGAGGTGACAAAAGTCATGGGATAGCGATATGCAAATATACAGAAGGCAGTAGTAGCACGTACACACGGTGAAAAAGGGCAGTGCATTAGTAGAGCTGTCATTTGACTCAGGTGATTCATGTAAAAAGGTTTCGATGTAATTATGGCCGCCTCAGTTACAGTGTGTCGGCGATTGTTGCGCAAACATCGTTTCCACATATGCGTACACCAAAAATTATTCTACCACACAAACATTTGGGGCTACACTCGTCTAATATGAGACGTTTCCGAGGGGTCCACGGGGGGCCCGAACTGCACAATAACCCTGGGTTCGGTGTGTGGCGGCGGTGGGGTGGGTGGACTGCTGTGGCTTCTCGTGAGGTTGTGAACCACTGGGGGCTACGGCGGGACGAAGCCTCTCTACCGTTTCTAGGTCCCCGATTTAATACTTACGTACATACATCATAAGCCTTACAGAAAGAATATATAGATACCTGACACTTGGGTAGGAAGGAAAGGTGATACTCCGACAGCTACTGGGACGTGCGATTCTTACCCGTTTGAGGACAGGTATCAGACTTGCTTCTCTCCACGAGTTGGGGCAGTTACCTGTCTGCCATATAAGATTAAAACATTCAAGGAGGATTTCTTTCAATGCTGCAGCAAATTTCTAAGCAGGCAGTACCGGATCTGGTCATGACTGGGTGTCATATCATGGAGTCTCAGACAGGGTGGATTCAAGCTCCCACTTGGAGAAAGGGTAGTTGCAAGTTTCAGAATCTTTGGATCTTAAGTCCAACATTGTTCTCTCTGCAGTCGCACGGTAGCAACGAAACGCTGGGTCCTGGCTGGCATTTTCAGTAGTTTGTGGAAAATTCTCTGCCAGCGTCCGGGCAATGTCTCTGGGTGCTGTTTGGAAATGTCCCTGTGTCAGCACTGCTGTTATTGGTGAACGACTGCGTTTTCCAGCAATCTTCCCGATACTTTCGCAGAACAAGTGGAAAGGTTGAGGAAGACCAGGAACGCTTGGATGACCTTCTCTTGCTCTCCTTAATCACTCGTCGGGCTTTTTCTTTCATGACTCAAAAGGCTATAATGTGGTCTGCCATAGGGCGGCTCTAAAACTGCTGAAGAGCTGCACGCCTGTTCCGAATGGCTGAGCGGCACCCATCTGTCCACCAAGGCACAGGTCGCCTCCTAAGATGATCTGAGGACTGCGGGATGGATAAGTCAGTGACATGATGGACCACTCGTGCGATGTAGTCCACCCATTCCTGGACGCTGTCGCAGTGTTCGAACACAGGCAGCTGGCCAAGAGTGTCCAGTTAGTCCTGCTGACCATCCATGTTGGTGGCTTCTCTGTAGGTAGTACTCCATTCAGTAGGGGAATGCAGAGTGGGAAGTGGTTGCTGGAATGAAAGTCGTCAATGTCCTGCCACTGAACGGAGTCCACGAGGGTGGGAGAGCAGAAAGGGAGGTCGATGGCTGAGAATGACGCAGTAGCAGTACAGAAACGAGTGGGAGCACCTGTGTTGAGAATGCACAGCCCGTGAGACGTCATGAGGCTCTCCAAAACCCGACCTCGAGGGTAAGTGGAGGTCAAGCCGCACAAGACGTGATGACATTGAAGTCGCCAGGAGGAGAAATGCGCAGGGGAATTGTTCCACAAGAGCTAAGAGAGCCTCAGGAGCTACAGCATCTAGCAGAGGTAAATACAACAAGCAAATTTCAATCCTATGACGGGCATGAATTTGAACTGCAACTGCCTGCAAGTCAGCTGTCAGGGGGAGAGCAGAGGAGTGGTGTGTATTATGGGCGAACACAGCGACCCCACACTTGGCAATTTCCCCCGATAGGTCATCCTTCGGGTAAAGCGTATAACCCCATAGAACAGGGACATCTGTATCTTTAAAATGAAGAGAATGTGCTGAGAATTTCAGTTCCTCCACATGAGTCCTGACTGCATAGATGTTCCACTGCAGTATGGAAGGCAAATTAATGAAGAGCGTTTACTCTGTCTTTCCCCTTCTCAGTCCACAGCGCAGAGAGGAAGTCACTTGAGACACTTGCTGGTACTCTCAGGCAAACTTCGACATCCTACCAGCGATGGAATGATCTTCATCAGATCTATCAGACAACAGCAAGGTCACATGGTCTGATGGCTTTCGAGCGGACAGCTTTGTCCATTTGGCCTTCATCCCCAGCTTGGATTTTGGGGATGTTGGCAAGGCTGATGGAAGAGAAATACCCTGAAGGACCTCATGCAATGTCTGGAATGAGGGTTTGCTGCCTACACTGATGTTATCTTCCGTGACAGTCAATGCTTCAGCTATAGGGACCAGCAGTGCAGGCTGGCAACTACAGTTGCAGGTAGATGTGCTCTGCTCAACAGTCACAGTCTAGGTGCTAACACTGTCCTTCTGGGTAGGCTGTGTCAACGCTGAGACGAAAAACTTGACGAAAATTGGGGGGCTGAGTGGTCTTAAAATTCCTTCTTCGCATCAGAGTATGAGATACCTTGGATAACTTAAATTTCCTGAATATTCTTTTCTTCAGTGTAGACAGGACAATCCCTGCTCCAAACGGGATGGGCCTGGGAGCAATTAATACACCTTGGTGGTGCAATGCACTGCAAACCCCATTCATGTGCTCTGCTGCCACATCAGCCACTTGTAGCCCGACTGTGAAAACCAATAGAGGTGTGATTCAAGCATTGGCACTTGAAGCAGCTCATCGGATTGGGGACATATGGTCCTACCTTAGGCTGAAGAAATCCTGCTGCAGTATAGTCCGGCAACTTCAGAAGATTGAATGTCAGAATAAATGATGCTGACTTGCAGAGCTCCCCATGAACCCTTTTCATAATGTTCTGGACGTCTGTCACCCGTGCACTTGCCCATTCTTGTTGCAGTTCTTTCGTATCCACATCCATAATGTCCTGGCAAGTAACAATAACTATTCAACCCAGTGTGCAGCTCATTGGAGATGGGATATTCCCGAAGTAGCTTGGCATTCAGCAGCATCTGTACTTGGGGAGCCTTCATAGTCTCCAGCAGAAGAGCATCACACCGCAGCCTCTCGATAGATTTGAGTTGCCCAACAAGTCCTTCAAGTGCTTTATGGATGTAAAACAGAGACAGCTTTTCAAAAGAACCCTCCACACATTTCATAACAACACAACCTTTATCCACCACAGGATTTGGTCTGTTACTGTGGTTACATCGTAGACAGTCAGAGATGACCCAGTTAGACTAGCCACATGAAGCCTCTTAGGATTTTGGGTGTTAATACTGCCAAAGGCCCACCCGAACCGCTGAGAGCAGAAAAATGAGATTTAGACTTCACGGCGTTCTCACGAGCAGCTAGGAAAGAAAGTCTACCCAGGCGGAGCCCTGCATGCCTGGGTAAGCTTTATATAGCTGAAGTTGTTGCCTGCTAACGACTGTTCCACATCAACAGCCATGCATATCATCGGCTCGCAGCACACCTTGAGATTGAGGTTGATATATATATATATATATATATATATATATATATATATATATATATATACATAGAGAGAGAGAGAGAGAGAGAGAGAGTTTTGTATCATCCTCGCGATCCGGGCGGTCAAGCCAAGATCCCCATTGCCCGAGACACAATGTTCCGCCGCCGCGCTGTGGTCGCTGAAGCATGCCCAGAGCTTACTGTGACCGGTGGCTGGTAACACCTACCGGTCCCCAGCTCAGGAACCCCGGGGTCACCGAGCCTGTATCCAGCAAACGGATGCTCAGCCTCTCAGCGGCCAAATACAATACACAGTGCTGCCGTATATTAGTAAAATGTTAGGTGGAACACATAATACCGAGGGACTCTAATTGGAATAATGTGTGGAGATTTTATTTTTGTACTACGTTGTGGCCTACATGGTGTAATGAATAGTTTGAATAAATGTTGTTTTGAAGTCTAATTTCAATCACTGCAGATACGAGGGACCATCGTCATGGCATTCCATGCGTCTATAAGCTGTAAGTATACATTGTAAAGCCGGAAATGCATATCCTCCTATTTCCATCTATTATACTATAATTTTTCCCTTGTTTTGTTACCTCAAGATATGACATTTCTGTGTCTTTATATATTGTAATTGTTTTACTATTTGTATATATATTTTTATGCATTTATGTCGATGTATAATTGGTTTGTTTTGTGGATATTATTTGTATTTGTACGCTGGGTCTGGCCTAGGGAAAACTATGCTATCGAACGAATACATCGATAGGTCGTGTGGAGAACCAAAGTGTTTAGGATATTTGGTAGTGTTAACTCTGCCGCGTGGAGCGCGGGCAGAGCAGAGAGAGTCTGCCTGGGGTAGTGCAGTGGAGCAGGTGTGTTGTGTGACGCTCCCGCGAGTTGCCGCGCTCTCGGGGTTTGGCAGCATGTAATTACGCTCGACTTGCTATGATAGTTTCGGACATGGTGTCGTGGACGGGAAGCGTTAGCTGTCACACATCAAGAGCCCGTTTCGGCTGGAGACCGTGTCGAGAAGAAGGAGCGCCAACATCCAGCTTCAGCAACAGTGACGGCCGACAATGAGTGACTGTCGCCACCTCCTCGACCGACGACTTCAAACCTTCAATCAACCAACAAGGCAGACTGGAAGCACGTAAAGTTTTAGAACTGTATGGCAGACCTCAGCTTTTCAAACTGTTGAATTTGTCTCTTTAAATTACAGCAACTTAGCATGAACCTTTGTTGCTCATTGTCCCAATTGCATTACCAAGCAGGGTCCCTTCCTTTTCCGGAATGAACCCGAGTGTCATTGAAATTCAAACGCCAGCATTAAAGTAATATCATTCGATTTCACTGCTTTCACTTCAAAGTTCAGTTAAGGTATTCATAGCTGGCTACAATATTTAGATTACACAAGCACAAATTAAGAGTGCGAGTTTTGTTACCATATTTTAACTTACCTGTGACTGCAGCTCAGCTTGGTACGTACTGAATATTACTATTGTTAAGTGTTCAGAATCATTTAATTCAAGCTCAAGTTAAATCTCTTATTTCTAAATTGCGTAGCTTCAAGTACCTTTTGAAATGATTGTTGAGGTAGCCCAAGACTAACCTTATTTTACTGAATTTCGTAGTGCTTCAGAAACAAAGCTCACTATTAACTTCAGTCACTAAATTAACTTTCAATTTTCCGGTTTTATTAATCCTTCTGCTAAATTAAGTCAGAGTGTAGCGAAATTTATTACTTCTGACAAACATTCAGTTTTCACACAACATGTGTCAACCTTCAGTTGCCACGCTTTTAGTGCTAATTATATGTGCAATAACCTTTCTTTTTCAGTTATTATAGTAATTGTCCATAGGACTGGCGACCGTAATTGTCCCCAAATCTCAAATATCTCATTACCGCTAGCTGATTGTTAACGTAACGACCGCACATTTACTTCCTTTATTAACTTTACCCCTTTTCAAAATTAATTTCCACCAATTTCATTTGCATTTTTGCTTTCATTTAGATATAACCGTTTCCTCCCTCTTTACCGACAGATTAGCTTCGGTGACGATTGCTTTTCCCAAATTTCCATTAGGTGCACGCGGTTTAATTTTTCACTGTCATTAAGGTCTATAAGTGAGGGGGAGGTTACAACATATTATATAAATTTTGGACATGTTCTTGATGAATTACCATATTACTTGCTGTCTGATACTTAGACATATCCCTATGGAAAATTCATTTTCATTGCGCGTATATCCAGCAAGTGCGTGTTCTCTGATTATATCATTAAATATTTATTGTCAGATAGCATTTCCATTTTTTCTGGGGCATAAAAATGCATATATTACAATATAGCTTAATAATTCGGGGCTTTATTTAGCTGCTCATGGTAATAGCTCATTTCATTACACAACACACTTAATCCTCACACTGAAATGTAATTTGTCTCATTAACTTAAAACTTACGGAGAGGTAAACGGATCTTAGGTGGCCCCTGAGACAACCTCTCAAGCGACTGAATAAACAAATAAATGAGCGAATGTGTAACGGAAATTATTATTATTTTCTTTAATCAACACGGTGGAGTTAGCACACACACCATTTTAATTTTTGTCTGCGGTAATTTACAGTCGTGGACAAAACGAGCAAGACCCCTTGCCTTTTCGTTATGCTGATCCGCACAGCTTTAAAGTCTGCTACACAGCATAACAGGCAAGGTGACGAAGTGCTACCAACATACTATGCAGAGGTGTGAAATTGAAAAACCATCCGAAATTCGTCAGACTGTTTTCAGTCATGTGTAAGACTATATTAATGCTGATTAGTGTGTTAACCACAACACCTAAATATAAGATATAAATGAAAGAAGAAACGCTAATTAGTATGAACTGTACTAACAAAAATGAATTTTAGCTTATCGAGATAACATAACTGTTTTAGTAAGACAAAGTATCCCAGATAGTTACGAATTAGCAAAATATTATGCGCATTCGGCCGCGAAACGGTCTGTGTCAACGTTCAGACCAGTCATACTGGATTACCGTTGCTGACCTACCATGAAAGTGCGCAAATTTAGCAATGCGTAAAGATTCATAACGAAATTCAGTTAAAAATCATTCAGTGCAACACTTAAGTCAATTCAATTATTGACAGAAGCAGAAAAACTAGGCAGTAACAAGTATGAAATTCTACAAGAGTTTCATATCGACAGCCACAGGGCGCCGGTACAGAATAAAGGTAGGAATAAAACGTATTGGCGGCGCGAGAATTTCTTAAAATTCCTTTACTGATAGTCTGTCTGCCTCCATCGAGATTAGAACCGAAAACAAACCAGACCTCCCTTGCAGTAGCAAACACCTTTCACTACGCTGGCAGACAACCCAGACAAACAGCCCTCTATTATTACCCCAGACATGAATAAGCAGGCAATTTCGCAATGAAAATGGCAAAATGATCTGCATTTTCTGTTGCATAGAGATTTCTAGACTCAAAAACATGAATTGTCTACCTTCATGTCACCGCTTATGTGACAGTTATTCGGGATGTTTATCGAAATAACAAAAAACTGTTATTAGCGAGTATATTTAGTAAGATAATTCTGCACCACCCCAGGAAATAAACGGCGACGTGGCTGTCAAACGTATTCTACAATGTTTCGACTTCTCCATTAGACGTGCCACAGCCAGAAAACGTTCATTAGCCGAAGTGTTCCTTACGGTAGCTAGCAATGGGAATGCTCGCACATCTAAAATGCGGTGGCATTAACAATGGGATCTGAATTACCACGTGTATAGGCAAATGGATTTTATTTGCATTTCTGTAAACGTGATTTGGATCGAAAACGTAGCTACGATTAATAAGCTCATGTGTCGACTGCAACTGGAAAATTTCGAATAAAAAGTAGGGGAAATTATTATGCGGCCCTCATCTCCAGTAACTGTGGTAGCTATTTTCGTTGTTAGGATTTCGTCACGTAAATGGGTAAAAATGGAACCCTACTAGTCTCACTTTCTTTACTGTCTGTCTGTCTACCCAACCCTTAAAACCCGTTTACCTCGAGTACGGGTGGACATAATAAGCGGAAATCTATCGCACTTCCTGCGGTATACGGTCCCTTGGTCGTGTAAAAAAGTGACCTATATCAACGCAATCTAAAGATACCGCCGCTTATGTAAAGAAAATTTACGCGAAAAGTCAAAAAATGCCTCTAAGAACTATGCCACCAAACTGCTTAGGTCATCAGTCCTCTAGACCTAGAACTACTTCAACCTACCCAACCTAATACACATCCACGTCCGGGGAAGGATTCGAACTCACGGCGCAAGCAGCTGCGCGGTCCGCGATATGACGCCGTTGAGCGCACGGCTAACCCGCGCCGGCAAACTGTTGATATCATCTGGTGTTGCTGGAAAGTTATTCACTTCTGGTGAATGATTTTCTGCACAGTTCATTTAAGATGGAATAACTAAAGTATATTTGATGTTACGGAAGAGGAAGGACGCCTAATTCATTTCCCCTTGTCTTTATTCATGATGTTAGATTCGCAATTTGAGCATACGTACTATCCATAACCACACTTTAGATCCAAGTCATAGTCACAGATATGTAAATACAACACATTGGCTTATACTTGAGGTATTTCGTTCCCCACGAAGTGGTGGCAGATGATGCTGTGGCGTCTTCGAAGCGCAAGTTTCTCCAGTGCTAGCTATCTCAGCACAGCAGCTAAGCGAACCTGCATAGTATGTTGGTAGCACTTAGTCGCCTTGCCTGTTATGCTGTGTAGCAGACTTTAAAGCTGTGCGGATCAGCATAACGAAAAGGCGAGGGGTCTCGCTCGTTTTGTCCACGACTGTACATGGTTTTCGGGAGGTTTCCACCGATCGTCAAGCAAATGCTGGAACTGGAAATCCCCTCCCTAATATTGACTACTGGAATTCCTTCTGCCCCCTTCCACCTTGCTAAAGCATTTGGCTGGAAAGAGCGAAGTTCCACAACAACAAGACTGAGAGGCGGCCAGGTAACTGAAATATTGTCTAGATGATTCTACGTTCTGCTGCAGACCCGACAACAATATTAACACATGTTTATAGCTAAATTCCATAGAACAATTCTTCAATGAAGATTTAAGAAAGTGAATTTTCACTTGCATACAGATTGCTATTTAATCACAGATGCTGTGCCCATAATTTTAATACTGTAGGCGCGCCGGAAAGAATCTATCAATGCAAACCGACAAGATGGTGAGTGTAAGGCGTCACATGACCCCTAGTTGAGTGCTTGGACGATTTTGTACAGCGATCGCCTTTTGGGACAGGAACAGAGGGCGCTGCCGCTACTTTCAAACTCTGTCAAGAAGGCAAAGTTTACGTCGCTCACTGGCCTCGTGAAGAAACCGTCCTTAGGAGAAAATCTAAGGCCCAGTTCACACAGGTAGGACGTGGCACTGAAGTCTGGTGCAGACGTGGCGCCGTTTCACGCCACCTCCGTGTTATCAAATGAAGGAATTCACACCGAGATGGTGGTGAGGCAGGGCCGCGGTGCTTCGTGAGCCGCGTCACGCCCGTTTGTTGCCACAAGGGGCGCATCGAAGCGATGTGTGGCGTGGACGTCCAAGTGGCGCTCTGCTTTTTTCATTAATTTGAATTCATCCGATGTTACCCAAACAAATTGTTTTATGTAGATGAAGGAAAGCTACATCCCTTTTTGTAGATGATTTCTCAGTAAAACTTTTATTTTTAGCGTAAAAAATTAAGAAACCACTGTTCTGGGACTAGTGCGGTGTTTCTCATTCGGTTTTTCAGGAAACTATTCGGCAAAAAGAAAAAAAATTATAATTTTTAACATCTTATAGTACGAAATCGCAGCTTGACAGTGAACTGGTTTTATTTTACTTATTGCCAGTAGTTACTGTGATACTTCCCAAATAAGTAAACCACTGTACATATTTTGAAAAGTTTGCAGTGAAGAATGTAGTCACTGGCCAGTTTACGTTTGCTGGGTTTTAGGGCATAGGTTACTACGTACCAAATGTTGCTAACATCTAACATACAGAAATTGTTTTTAACGATGAAAGGAGAACGACACCTCTTTCCAGTTTGTTGGTTAGTTGATATCGGGGAAAGGGACCAAACAGCGATGTCATCGGTCCCACCAGCTTAAGAAGGATGGGGAATGCAGTCACCCGTGCCCTTTCAAAGAAACCATCCCGACATTTATTTGAAGCGATTTACGAACATCACGGAAAACCTAAATCAGGATGGCCAGACGCGAGTTTGAAACGTCGTGCTTCGAGTGAATAAGTGATAATTTTGACGTTTGGCCGCGACGAGCTACGAAGCATAACACTCGATGTTACGGCCGCGAGCTAAGCGGAATTTTGACTCGTGTTTCTCTTTCGTAAGTTGTTTATGAAGTCAGTTACAATCAGATTTTAAATTAATATTACGTTATTTTAATTTTAAAACTTGAGGCAGACAATCGCAAACCCAGATATATACTTAGCTATATATTCTAGTTAGAGTTAGCTATATACTCTATAATTTTTGTTTTGTTTACGCTATTACTTTGATTCACAAAAGACTCAATAACTATTTTCGTTCACATATTTTCGAACAAATGGCGTGTGTTCTAGCGAGCAACGAATGAGATGGGATTTGGATATAAATGTATCTAACGTATTCTGTATTCTGAATGTTTCATGCTTACCTATTTGCTTCCCCATTTTATGGTTACATATGTGGTTTTTTTATGCACGCGGTGTATTTGACGTGAAATGCCATTTTGCATCTTTTTGTAACAGCTATTACACAATTACCGAAACAAATATTTCTGTGCTTGCTGCGGAGGATTGCCACGCAAACTAACTCGTCAGTTAGTAAATAGTCTGTTGTTTATCCAAGCCAGTTTGCAATTTTGGAATCGATCCATAGTCAAAATATTGACGTACAGCCCTACAGCTACGATCGAAGTAGTGCTCTTTGATCAAGAACGATTGTATTACTTACTGTTTCGCTTACTGTAAATGATATTTGTGGCTGAGGAATCATCGTGTAATGTGAATCCGACAGTGCCACATAAACATAGAAGGCCGAATGAGCAATTGGGCAACTGATTAATCTGAGGGGATGTCGACGAGAGCGTACTACCACATACGCTGTACAGTCATTCTCGTGTTACTTCACTGTTTCCTGACTATTCAATTAACGGAAATATTTTGTAAATAGGGGGTCTGTGGGACAGTACATTTTCTGTTGCCACTGCGGGTTGCCTATTAAGCTTTTTATGAAGAATATTTCAACCATATGGTGTTTGGAGTACAGGAAGCTAGCAGCAGTTCTTAAATCAATCTCGCAGCGTCTGAGACCATTAGGTATACTGCAGAACTGTTTGAATCAGAATGGAATCGTCCACGTAGTTCGACATGCAACACCGTTGATCCCATCTCGATGCTTAACGCATGACTGAGCTCTAGGATGGAATTGGATTGGAGTTAGAGGAATTCACTGCACGGCCTTCGACGAATTCAGCCCAATACTATGCGGCTATGTTGAAACAGCACTGGAGCCCACGAAGATAACTGCAGCATTGGCAAGATCAGAAGGAAACATGCACGAGTAGCGAGCCCGTTTGTTTTCACCAACTGAGATGTGTATCATTGTAATCTATCTTTTGTACAGTTTTCAAGACACAACAATGTAGCAGACGCTCCAGTCTTACAGTTTAAAGTCTGTTTAAAGAAATAAACTAGAAAAATTAAAGGAAAAAGTTCAAGGTAAAGACAATTTGGACAGTGAACATTCAAAATATGCGCCATAAGTATTAAAGCTGTTTTCTAATTATTCCATGTAATTGCTTGACATCCCCCACAATGCTCGCAAAACAGTTTCAAGGAGTCTATCAGATGACGCGGAAAGTTGTATTTATGTTCCACGTGGTATACGGTGATAGATGAGAAGGATTTTAAGGCATCGTCGTAAGAGGCATTAAGCCGTAGCTTCGAACAGTCCATGAGACTTTTAGGATATAGTTTCACCAATGGGTCTATCTGTTCGCGAAGTTCTATGTTGTTAGGGGAGCTGCAAGTCAGTAACAACACTTCGTCCACCAGGGACTGAAGAATTCAACAACTGCATTACGAGAATAAAATCAAGTTAGTGTATGATCGCTGGATCACACAAGTTCCATTCCCATTCCAGCGCACCATGACTACGTTCGTAGGTTACGTGGCTTATATGCATTTCTCTTCTCTTTTCCCTCTTCTCTAAATGCAGTGAAAGTTGTTTCACTTTCATTTTTTTGACTTTGTTATTCTTTTACTCTGACTGTGCATGGACTTCGTGTACTTCTCGCGGGCAGTGCTTGTAGCAGTTCAGCCTTCTGGGAAAGGTTCCGCGGCTACGCCTAGTCTGACATATCATACTATAACCTTTCATAACGAACATTCCGCTGCAGAGTGAAACATTTAATTAGAGTCGAATACGCTTAAACCTAACTAACCTAAGGACGTCACGCACATCCATACCAGGATTCGAACCTGCGACCGTAGCGGTCGCGCAGTTCCAGACTGTAGCGCCTAGAACCGCTCGGCCACTCCGGTCGTCCATGCCTTAATGGTTGGTTTGGGTATGATCAGCTTAGATTAAAAAATCTTTGATAAATGATGGTCTCGCAACGTATTGAGAAGAAAATACCGGTCGTGATATACCGTGTATGAAAACTACGATAGCAAAATTAGTGGCACTGAACACGTATCGTCGCAACGTTATATATATATATATATATATATATATATATATATATATATATATATATATATATATAAATATATATATATATATATATATGCACTAATGTATATAGTTCCAAGAAGATTGATACAACTTAAAACAAAAAAGTTATACACTGAGGCGCCAAAGAAACTGATGTAGGCATGCGTATTCAAATACGGAGATATATAAACAGGAAGAATACGGCGCCGTGGTCGGCAACGCCTTTATAAGACAACTAGTGTCTGGTGCAATCGTTAGATCGGTTAGAGCTGCTACAATGGCAGATTATCAAGATTTAACTTAGTTTGAACGTGGTATCATAGGCGGCGCACGAGCGATGGGACACAGCATATCCGAGGTGGCGATGAAGTGGGGAATTTCCCGTGCGACCATTTCACGAGTGTACCGTGAATCCGGTAAAACATCAAATTTCCAACATCGCTGCGGACTGAAAAAGATCCTGCAAGAACGAGCCCAACGAAGACTGAAGAGAATCGTTCAACGTGACAGAAATGCAATCCCTTCTGCAAATTGCTGTAGATTTCAGTGCTGGGACATTAACAAGTGGGAGCGTGTGAATCATTCAATGAAACATCATCGATATGGGCTTTCGGAGTCGACAGTCCACTCATGTACCCTTGATGACTGCACGACACAAAGCTTTACGTCTCGCCTGGGCCCGTCAATACCTACATTGGACTGTTGATGACTGGAAACATGTTGCCTAGTCGAACGACTCTCGTTCCAAATTGTAATGGTTCAAATGGCTCTGAGCACTATGGGACTTAACATCTATGGTCATCAGTCCCCTAGAACTTAGAACTACCTAAAACCTAACTAACCTACGGACATACACAACACCCAGTCATCACGAGGCAGAGAAAATCCCTGACCCTGCCGGGAACCGAACCCGGGGAACCCGGGCGTGGGGAGCGAGAACGCTACCGCACGACCACGAGCTGCGGACTTCAAATTGTACCGAGCGGATGGAGTGTGGGGTATGGAGACAAACTCATGAATCCATGGACGCTGCATGTCAGCAGAAGACTGTTCAAGCTGGTGGAGGCTCTGTAATGGTGTGGGACGTGTGGAGTAGGAGTGATGTAGGACCCCTGGTACGCCTAGATACGACTCTGATAGGTGACACGGACGTAAGCATCCTGCCTGATCACCTGCATCCATTCCTGTCCATTATGCATTCCGACGGACTTGGGAACTTCCAGCAGGACAATGCGACACCCCACATGTCCAGAATTGCTACAGAGTGGCTCCAGGAACACTTTTCTGAGTTTAAACACTTCCGCCGGCCACAAAACTCCTCAGGCATGAACATCATCAAGCATATCTGCGATGCCTTGCAATGTGCTGTTCAGAAGAGATCTCCACCCCGTCGTACTTTTACGGATTTATGGTGTCAATTCCCTTCACCACTACTTCAGACATTAGTCGAGTCCATGCAACGTCGTGTTGCGGCATTTCTACGTGCACGCTAGGGCCCTACACGATAATAGGAAGGTGTACCAGTTTCTTTGGATCTTCAGCGTAGCTCAGAGAGCTCCAAGATGACTGATGTAAGTCACAACGACAAAAAATTATACTACGTGGACTTCATTCCCTGTCGACATATCTTAGTATCAAGTTCGTTAAAAGCTACAAAAAGCGTATACAAGGCAAACGAACATTAAACGAAGTTTCCGACTGAATAATGCCTTATAAGAGTTGAGGGGTATCAGTATGTGGCGTCACTGTCCACCATAGTACTTACACTGATCAGCATGCCAGCCGCACAAGAAGGGAACGCCATTTACGTTCTGAATATAAGGAAAGAGCACACCGCGGGTTTCTCATTCAGAAATGGTATTTCAGTCTTCGTTGTCTGTGAGAAGAACGTGCTGTGCGCAGTGCAAGCAACAGAAAGGTGCACCAGCACCTCGCAGGATCGTGACTAATCGAGACTGTGGCGTTTTGCTCTGCAATACTGCTTGCTACTGGTGTTGGTCGAGATCCCCCAACTGTCGTGCTAATATGGAACTGATAGGTTCAGTGATGCCACACTCAACGTCAAGCAGGACGTGAACGGCACGGAGAGGACAGATATGTCTTCCACTCGGTCGTGAAAAATCGTAAACCACGTCACATGCTTTACAGCCCGTTCAACGAGGGAACACTGGGGGAAGAACCGTGTAACCTAAATTTTTCCATAGTGCTAGGAGGGAGTGTCCTGAATAACATGTTAAGAACCCTGACTGGCGCGATGTCAGCGTTGGGGTGAGGGTAGGTTTAAAGGTCACATTATGTTTTTTCTCGAATAACTCGAAAATCGCGGATTCTAGCGAAAATGTTTTCCGGTACAAAATTAAACAACATTAATTTTCCCCCCAAAAAAAAAAAAAATATCCTATTCATTTGCTCTACAGTACTAATAGTTTCCGCGTTCAGGCGCTGGAAAAATCGCTGATTGTTAAAAATATTGTTCTAAAGATATAAATAAATGTTTGTCTGTAAATGAAGTGGGTTAAAAACAAATATTAAATATGAGTACTGCATTTAAGTGCAGTGGAGGATACACCGCACTTAATGTGCAATGTTTATGACTGGAAACTTGTTGCCTGGTCGGACGAGTCTCAATTCAAGGTGCATCGAGCGGATGGACGTGTACGGGTATGGAGATAACCTCATGAATCCATGGACCCTGTATGTCTGCAGGGGACTGTTCAAGCTGGTGGATTCTCTGTAATGGCGTGGGGCGTGTGCAGTTGGGGTGATATGGGACTCCTGATACGTCTAGATACGACTCTGACAGGTGACACGTACGTAAGCGTCCTGTGTGATCACCTGCATCCATTCATGTCCATTGTGCATTCCGGCAGGCTTGGCGATTCCAGCAGGACAATGCGACACCCTACACGTCCAGAACTGCTACAGAGTGGCTCCAGGAACACTCTTCTCAGTTTAAACACTTCCGCTAGCCACGAATCTCCATAGATATGAACATTATTGAGCATATCTGGGATGCCGTCAACGTTCTGTTTAGAAGAGACCTCCATCCCCTCGTACTCTTACGGATTTATGGACAGCCCTGTAGGATTCATGCTGTCGGTTCGCTCCAGCACTAATTCAAACTTCAAACTGCTCGCGGAGACCCTACACAATATTAGGCAGATGTACCAGTTTGGCTCTTCAGTGAGTGGGATACATTTCGCATGTTGAGGTTATCAAAAACACCACACGAACCTCAGCTTCCCTAACATCTGAAGGGACCCAGAGGCTTAAATTGTCCCGCTCTGCAATGGAAGTAGGTCACCTAGGTGCTATGGAACTTCAGATATCCCAACATAAGTCAAACAAAACATTACAGTAGATTACCGTCCTAGACTTCAACATTATCAGTCCCAATCCATGAGACATATTCACGCCTTCCTTGGAAATATACTTTGGATGTGTGCTAGGTGGCACCACACAGTGCAGCCCACTCTACAAGTGCCAGCTATTGCTGACGGGAAAAGATTTATGCAGTCTACCAGTAACACAGTTAATAGTGAGAGAAATGCGGTAACTTTGTGGTCATTCTTTAATTCACTACCAAGAGACCTTTACAATACGATACGCTGTCAACGATAGACAGCAGCAAGGTCCCACATTTACATTTGACGGCATCCCATATATGCTCAATAATGTTCATATCTATGGAGATTCGTGGCTGCAAATAAGAATGCACTTAAAACAAGCTGAAAATAACACCACTATATAAAAATGAGCTCTGTGTATTTATTTTGTCTACTAACGTAGAGAACAGTGCAGGAAATGCTGGGGATTTATTCTCTGTCTGTAAACAGAAAGGCAAGCAGTTCTCACAGTGGTGGAAGCTGTCTTTCCTGGAAGACACCTACAGCTGCCGTAGAGGGTGACTAAGAATCAACTTCTGCCCTAGCAGTACAGAACAGTGTGCAGTGATTTGCGTAAATTCTGTCCATATGCATTACCTGCCTTAGTGTTATTAGGAAATCATATCTGCATTCCATGTAGTGTTGACTCACTTTGTGCAAAACAAACACACACCCAGCAAGTCTGTGCATAGTGTCGTCAGTGATTCATAAAGCGCGCTGTAGAAGGCTGGTACAACATTGTGAAACTCTCTGTAATTGCTTTTTGTGACATAGTGGGGTACAGAGAGTGGGCAATCGCTTGCTCAATCTTCACTTTGCAGACCTATGAAGGAGGGAAGCGCATGATATTAATCCAGCGAAATACCTTCGCTCCCACTTCTGCACTACATATCTCCTCCCTCCAACCCAATTTACTCCTCAATAAGACTCCACAGCACTTAAATATAGTGCAGACAACGTTTGTTTCTAACCCAGTACATTTATAGACGAACAGTAATTTTATACCGTTAGAACAATGCATTTAATAATCTACTATTTTTCTAGTCCCTGAACGCGTAAACTATTAGTACCGGAGAAAAAACGAATAGGAACTTTTTTTGAGGGAGTGAGGAAATTAAATATAGTTTAATTTTTTACTGGAAAACATTTTCACTGGAATCCATGGTTTTCGATGTGTTCGAGAAAAACATAAATATACTGACGAAAAAAAATGAAAATTCCAGAAACATATTTAAATGATTAACAGTGCAAGATCACAGGTTAACATAAGCACGAGATAAACCATGGCAAATTTTAAATATTGGTAAATTAATTCACTGGCGTCACCGCCAGGATATTGAAAGCAAGCATGCAAACGTGCATGCATTATGTTGTACAGACGCCAGATGTCAGTTTGTAGGATGGTGATCCATGCCTGTGGCACTTGGTCGATCAACACAGAAGCGGTTAGTGCTATTTGTGGATGACGTCATAGTCGTTGTTCGATGATGTCCCATATGTGCTCTGTTGAAGATATATTTGGTGATCGAGCAGACCGAGGAAACATGTCGACGCCCTGCAGAGCATATTGGGTTACAACAGTGGTATGTGTGCTAGCATTATCCTGTTGGAAAACATCCCCTGAAATGCTGTTCATGAATGGCAGCACAACACTGACGAACAAATTCGCACTCAGCACGCGTGGGACAACCCTGGTATCATAGGAAATCGCATCTCAGACCATAACTCCAGGTGTAGGTCCGGTGTCTCTAGCACGCAGATAGGTTGTTTGTAGGCCCTCAACTGGCCTCCTTCTAACCAAAACACGACCGTCCCTGGCACCGAGACAGAACCAGCCTTCATCAGAAAACACAACACACCTCCACCATGCCCTCCAATGAACTATCGTTTGGCTCCACTGAAGTCGCCAATGGCGGTGGCTTGGGGTGACTGGAATGCACGTTGAGAGCGTCTGACTCGGAGCTGTCCTTGAAGTAACAGATTTGTAACAGTTCGTTGTGTCACTGTGGTACCAACTGCTCCTCAGGTTGTTGCTGCAAGTTCAGTACTATGCGCCACAGTCATATGCCGAACATGATGGTCTTCCCTGTCGGTAGCGCCACGTGACCGTCCGGAACCCTGTCTTCTAGCGACCGTACTTTCTCGCGCCCACCGCAACCAACAATCATGTACAGTGGCCAAATTCCTGCTAAGTCTTTCTGCAGTATCGCCGAAGGAACATCCAGCTTCTCATAGCCCTATTACACGACCTCGTTCAAGTTCACTGAGGTGATGATTATGGCGTCTACGTCGCCTTAAAGGCATTCTTAACTACCATCAACTCACCTCGTCTAGTCTCAAAGATCACTAATACTCACGACCGTTACAGCGTATATTTAAAGCTAGCCTTATTTGCCGCTACTAACGCCACTCTTACGCGACTGGCGCAAAGTTTAAGTAGACATCATCTATGAGATGTAGAAACACTTCTACTAATTTTAGTTTATGGCTCTACCCATGCTCTTCAGATCTGTCTAAAGTCAGAGTTTATTCTACTAATGCCCTGGCCATCACATTTCCAAGATCTCTCTCCCACTGAAGATAACTACGGTTACGCATTGCCAAGACACTGACCGCCATCACTGGTCAGCAACTGTGACTGATGAAGCCTGGCGTAGAATTGAAGCAGGATGGAAGGACGAATCCTTTTCTATGACCCAAGTTCTGTTCGGCACGATACCTAGTCGGGTATCAACTAAAGATGCCGCTAGAAGTGGTGATTCTGGGGACTAAATTTCGCATTGTGTATAGACCCAAATAACACACAAATTTAGTGACGTATTTCTCCAACTGTACTGTATACGCACAATAGGTAAATTTTCTTTATTTTCTATCCTTCAAGTCAGTGGAATTTTAATGCACAGCGGTGTATACTCAGGAACTTTTAACACGATATTGATATTAATTTCTGGGTCCAGCCAGAATCTGAATACGATCTAAAGTCATGAATGTAAACGAAATTCCATAGACTAGGAATATGAAAGAGGTAACGTAATTAGATACTGGCCTTTAGAATATAACGATTCCACAGTTCTGTGACAGAAATTTAAAATAGGTTCGGGTCTTCGCCCCCATTAGGAATAGCAAACACCTTGAAGGCTTTACAAGTGCTGCTATACTTCTGGATCACCAATCCCAATCATTATTCTGTTCTTCCTGCAATTATTATTTCCTTATGAGAAATTTTCAGCCTCGTCTGTTAACGCCATTAGGCCATTTCCGTTTGTATCTAAACAGAGATGTGCCCCGAAAGTCATATTTTAGACGTTTCTACTCAAACGTTTGAGAGGAACGAAAACAAGACTCCCTAGAAATTGTACTATGGATTTTTGTCCGGATTGGAAATGAGCAAATGGGGTGTCCAACAGAGCAGCGTGAGGTCTAATTTCACAAAGAAAGATTTAACTGCTGGAAAGTAAACACGGTAATTAAGAAAATGTTAATTAGTGATTTGAGGGAAAATTTTTGTCGTATTTTTTGTAAACAAATGAAGAGTGGGATATCAATTTGACCAACGCATAACCTAGTTGTACAAAAAAATATTTAATTGCTTGAAAGTAATCAGGTTAATTAAGAAAACTTTAATTATTGATTTGAGGGAAAACTGAAATATTTCACAAACAGCTGTTGCTGGTTACATAAGTGATGCGTCAAATAATATCAGATTACAGCATACATTGACAAACTGGCTGTTGGCATCTGTTTCGGATTTTTCGAACGACGTTTGTTTGAGGATTTTTCTGACGTTTCGCCAACACGAGTGGCTGGCATTGTCAAACTTCACCCTCCTTTTCTGGTGGCGGACTGGAGCCGAGCTCGCGGCTGCAGATTGTATGTACCTGGTACGACAACGTCCAAGGGCTTTTCCGTGGTCATTTCCGGCGCGGTTCTCCTCTTGCTACCTGCAACGGTCGTTAGCTGCAGCACGGGAAATCCATGATCGGTTCACCTTGAGGCTTTCCTTCTTTCTTGTCGAAGCCTTTCTCCTGTTTCTGTATTTCTATAGCTTCTCTGAACAATCGGCGTGATAGCTCTTCTCTACAGCCAGATATTCACGTGTCCGCGAATTTTACTATGTAGTCGGCATCACAGAGCGCGTGCTCTGACACGGCCGATTTCTCCACCTGCCCCAACATGCAATGTCGCTTATCTCCTGAGATCCTGGTAATGGCTGATCGTCCAGTCATTCCAACATAAACTTTTCCCAATCTGCATGGTATGCGGTGTATTCCCGACAATGCAAGTGGGTCTCTTTTCTCCTTTGCTGATCTGAGACACTCTCTGATCTTCTTTGTCGGTTAATAAACAGGCTTTACGCCGTGTTTGCGCAATATACGGCCGATTCTGACCGTCAGTCTCGGAATGTATGGCAGAAAGGCCGTACCAGACATTTCTTTTTCCGAGTGTTTTCGCCGAGTGTTTGGAGTCTGTTACACTTCTAATATGACTGGCGAAGTACCCATTGCTCCTCAGAACGCTTTCCAGGTGTTGCATTTAGCATCTGAGGTGCTGCGGCTCACGTATTCGTCTTGCTCGCGTTATGAGCATATTACTCAAGCTTCTTTTCTCGCTCGGGTTGTGATTTGACAATTTGTGCATGTATTGGTCTCTGTGTGTGTTCGTTTTCGATACACGATACAGGTTTTCAGTATCCTTTGTGGCCTTCTGGAAGGGGTAGTTTATTGTCCTTTTCTACTTCGATGGTAAATTTTATGTTGGATGGAAGCTGTTCAAGTGTCTTAAAAAGTCACCGGACTGTTCCTCACCGTGGGTCCACACAACGAAGGTAACATCGACGTATCTGTACCACACCTTACGTTTAAAAGGTGCAAAGTCCAGTGTTTGTGCTTCGAAATTTTCTATGAAGAAGTAGGCGACCACTGAATTAAGAGAACCACCCATCGCGACGCCTTCCAGCTATTTGTAGAAGTTGCCATTCCACCTGAAATAGCTCATGGTGAGACATGCATGAAAGAGCTTGGCGATGTCATGTGGGAAAATGGGACCGATGTGCTCCAGAGTTTTACCGAGTGCCACTTTGGTAAACAAAGAATCAATATCGAAGCTAACCAGAGTGTCGTTTGGTGCAAGTTTTCGTTTCTTCAGCTTCTCAATGAAATGTCCAGCGTCCTTTACGTATGTGTCAGTCTTCCACGAGTGCAGCTGCAGCAGAGAGACCAACGTTTTGCCAGTTTATACGTCGATGAGCCAGGAGCGCTAAAAATCGCTCTTAGTGGAAATGTATTCTTATGGGTCTTTGGTAATCCATACAGCCGAATTGTCTCCAGTCCACTACCAGCAATGGGGGATGAAGCTTTGGCAATGCCAGCCACTCGTACAGGGGAAACATCAGAAAAATCATGAAACAAACGTCGGCCGGAGAACTCGAAACAGAAGCCAACAGGCAGTTCGTCAACAAACGGCCACGCAAGCCCTATTCATCGCGGCACTAGAAGGGGAAGGGGTGGCGAATCCCTAGCCGCGGCTGCTATTTATCCTGGGAAAGATTCCCGGTCCTCATTTTTGATAGCACACGAGGTGGACCTGGGGCCGCCATTTAGGGATTGTATCTTGGATAAATTCTCGCCCCTACCCGAGATTGGGTGCAGGATCTCCAGGGCCGCAGTCTAGCGCTCTACTCGCTAGGGCACTACGATCACGATCTCCATAACCTAAGGGAAAAAAACTTCATCAAGCAGGTACTAACATGTTCATTTGTTTAGCGCGTGCAGAACATTGTAGCTCCCTTTTCAATGCAAATACAGGTTGAAACTTCTTGGCAGATTAAAACTGTGTGCCCGACCGAGACTCGAACTCGGGACCTTTGCCTTTCACGGGCAAGTGCTCTACCATCTGAGCTACCGAAGCACGACTCACGCCCGGTACTCACAGCTTTACTTCTGCCAGTATCTCGTCTCCTACCTTCCAAACTTTACTGAAGCTCTCCTGTCTCGGTCGGGCACACAGTTTTAATCTGTCAGGAAGTTTCATATCGGCGCACACTCCGCTGCAGAGTGAAAATCTCATTCTGGAAACATCCCCCAGGGTGTGGCTAAGCCATGTCTCCGCAATATCCTTTCTTTCAGGAGTGCTAGTTCTGCAAGGTTCGCAGGAGAGCTTCTGTAAAGTTTGGAAGGTAGGAGACGAGGTACTGGCAGAAGTAAAGCTGTGAGGACCGGGCGTGAGTCGTGCTTCGGTAACTCAGATGGTAGAGCACTTTCCCGCGAAAGGCAAAGGTC
This sequence comes from Schistocerca serialis cubense, assembly GCF_023864345.2. Taxonomy (NCBI): domain Eukaryota; kingdom Metazoa; phylum Arthropoda; class Insecta; order Orthoptera; family Acrididae; genus Schistocerca; species Schistocerca serialis. The sequence goes on along the minus strand of NC_064642.1, from coordinate 504,663,241 downwards.
CCGAGTTCGAGTCTCGGTCGGGCACACAGTTTTAATCTGCCAGGAAGTTTCACAATTTACTCATTTATCTGAGGCGATTTCAGTGAGCAAAGAAGATTTCATTGGCAATAACAATAAACAAGGCTCTACTGTAGGTCAGCGAGAAGAGAAAGAGGAAATGGAAAAGAGAGAAAGGGAGAGGGAATTGACAATGGAAGGGGGAAGAAGGTGATGGACAGAAGGACGAGGTGAAGTGAGATAGGGGGAGGAGGAGGAGATTTGTCAGAGACAGAGGGAGGAGGTAATGGACAGAGAGAGGGGGCACAAAGAGTTGACGAACATAGAGAACTCACAGTACGTAATCTAAACCCATACATTGTTAGCAATTACGTAGCATTTTCGGGCTCGCTAGTACATTTGAAACATGCATTGCGTTCGAACAGACCCGGTAGTCTGCCAGTAACTCCGAAATCTATTTTGATGCACTGGAACTGGTTTTAAACTCGTGTCATTTGATACTGCGTAAATGGTAATTTTATTCTAAAGATGTTATATAAGTCTGACGTGTAGCATAGTTGACACCAAGTGAATGTCGTCACAAGCCACGATTATAAAGGTAACTTCGTCATCTGTGAATCTGGAAGTTACGGCATTTACTTGCATAATATGAGTGACAGGTGCGGCTTTGATTTAATAGCTTCAGATAGCACTGCATTTTTGTTTCGGAGTAATAGTGTAATGGCAACACGGACGGTGGCCATACATGTTTTTATTTGTTTTGAAAGCTAATAATAACAATAAACACAAATTACATAAAACTTTTGTCCGTTATTCGAACCTTAACGAGTGCTTCAGACATCGTACAACTGTAAGGTAAATGTATCCGCAGAAGTTGTGAATTTGAGAACCTGTTGGCGAAGGCTCGATTATATGCCAGAAAGTAAACATGGGTGGATATCAAACTTATTCTTTAGATGTACAACAAGCAACACAAAAACTGGTGCATGAGATTTGCATAGCACCCGTCAGTCTCCGGCATTTCACTAAGAAGCGCAGCACGAATGAAACGGAGTAGGTGCATGACTTAATACTTTGCCTGTCATTAATAGATTCTGAGGAAGCTTTTGAAAAAATGGCTCTGAGCACTATGGGACTCAACTGCTGAGGTCATTAGTCCCCTAGAACTTAGAACTAGTTAAACCTAACTAACCTAAGGACATCACAAACATCCATGCCCGAGGCAGGATTCGAACCTGCGACCGTAGCGGTCTTGCGGTTCCAGACTGCAGCGCCTTTAACCGCACGGCCACTTCGGCCGGCGAAACTTTTGAGTCAATTCCAACAAAAACTATAGTGACAGACCTTGAGAAACAGATGCTAACTTCGTCTGTTTTAGTACGCTGCTGGATTTTCAGGGTCAACCCGAACTCCAGCGGGAAAATTCGGGCATTGTTCGTGCACATTTACTGAGTATTTTCATGCAAGGGAGGCTAGTTACGTAGTAATTACATTTCGTTTGTTTACCTCTCATTTATCTTTGTATCCGTGTTGCACTGAAAATATCTGCACAATAGAGCAAATGTCGACAGTATCCAGTGCGTGCTTTTTTGGAAACAAGCTTATTTAATTTACTGAGGGTATTTCCTACTGACAACATTTATGCCCCATTTCCTCTTTTTCCTCAAGCTTGCACTCAACACTGGTTGGTTCTGACTCGGGTTTGTTTCTCCGGCACTGTTAGTTCTCCGTTGGTCGATTAGCACCTCGCGAATGGATTCCCTGAAAGTAGCGCAAGTAGAGTACAGCGTCTCTATGCTGAACTGTTCCCGCAACGACGACAAACACATCACTGCGCCGTTGCATTACTCTGTGTTCCATGTTGTGCGCTTTGATGTCGGCATATTTCGGCTTTTTCACTGTTGAGAAGCTATTTCCACAGATCAAGCTAACCTGAGTAAGAAACTGAATAAATCATAATTATTATTCTGCAACGAACCACTGGACCACGATACCAAATTTCTCTGAAAATATCCTTGTACAACGTTCGAAATTTGGTCACTGTGTTCGGTTTCACCCTGTTTACATTAGCGCTACAACTTCCGTTACAAATCATCAGGTTCGTGCGGGTTTTAGAATTGAAAAAGGGGCGGAGTAACCATGTTCAATAGCATGAAAATCGTTGTCAACACCCATGGAGAAAGAACTTTCCTTAAACTGGGGACAGACGAAATTATCTTTGTTAATCAATGAACAGAATCGGCTTCAGATTGCTGATAACATTGTACTGTTTATCTCTGAAGCAAAAGAATTTCAACTACGAACAGAAGACCTTAAACGGTGCAGATTTGAACGTCGGACTGAAAATAAATGAAATGTGTGTGGATTCCTAAGGGGCCAAACTGCTGAGGTCATCGTTCCCTAGACTTACACACTACTTAATCTAACTTATCTAAGAACAACACACAGACCCATACCCGAAGGAGGTCTCGAACCACCGGCGTGAGGGGGAAATAAATTATAATAAGGGCAAAAAATACATAATTACCACCATGGAAACAAAATGATCTGTAGTGTCATCGGCACAATAACACAGTTTTTAACGCTAAGTTTATTGTGTGTTTAAAACAGGTTGTCTACAATCTACACACTGCGAGGTGCTGAAGCAGTTAAGATGCTAGTCAGATTTAGGTTTTATGTAGTTTCCCAAAGTCACTTTGGGTAAATGACGCGTTGGTTCTTTCAAAATGAACTCAACCGACTTCCATTCCCGTTCTTACCCAACTCCGTCTCTAATGACCTTGTCGTCTAGGCAACGTTAAACCCTAACCTTACTTTGTAATAGGTGTGTGTTACTAAGTTCGATTCACGAAAGCGAAGCATAGATTTTCAATGCAAAATAATTCAAAAACAGGGGGTTGCTCAGTCAGCAATGGGGAGATGTATATTGGGAATTATTTGGAGAGACTGGGAAAGAAATAAATCGATCAGAGGACTCATTGCAGAGGAAGATCTAATTACAACTCTAATGAAAAGACTAGAAGTTGTCGTGTAGTTAGACCAGTGTGTGATATATATGGTTCAAGGCTGTTCTTTCCTGTGTTCCAAGTAAAAGCCGTGATAACGACGTAACTGACTAAGGTATGGCATCGGAAAATAAGCATGATGAACTTGGATACACGTATGTAAAGACCATAATTAATGGGAAAGTGTGAATGAGAATACCGTCCTGCAGTGCATGGCAAGTGGCTGGTGATTAAAATGAAAATGTTACTGCGTAAGATATAACGTACCGCACGCTTAACCAGCTTATACAGAGTACAGAATATAGATTTCATTTCATACACCACAAGCATAATTATGTTCTATGTGAGTTCAGTCTGGCTTGGCCTAGTAACAACTAAACTATGTCACATGACCTAAAGAATCCTGATCGATCTTGGTACTACACAGTAGCTAACTAGTTCCTCCGCGCAATTTTAACTACCAGAGCGTCTGATGACGCACGCAACAAATCATATTTTGAAATTCCCCTGTTCCGTTTACCGTAGCCATTTAATTTATTTCTGTACTGTTCACGGACCTATGAGTTCTGAACCGCCTAATAAGTGTGTAAATTACTTCATTCTTAAAACCTACAGCAACCTAAAAAAGTAGTATCCAAGCCGTCGTCAAATTTTCATTATGTAGCCCCATAGCTCGAACGCAAGGAATGATACCTCAGATGTCGCGAAATTTAAACTCAGCGGGTCCTAAAACCTTCAGATGGTCGGTCGGAAGTACATCATGTGCCTCTACAGCCCTACTCATCATCAAGTAACCAGACATTTCAGTATTCAAAATCAAATCCTAGATGGGGTCCTTCCACGTGTGGAATGTTAGTTCTTTACATTTGATATTTTGACACACAACTTTTAAGTGCTCTAAGGGTTCATCGAAGTCACAACGAACGTACGTCACTTCTGTTGTCAGCGAAATGCGTTTAACGAATGGGACTTTCCAGACAACAAAACCTGACTGACTGATGCTTGACGACCCGGAGTAACTGTCGTGGTTGTCGCTTATTTTAGCCATTAACATCGAAGGCCATAAGCCATAGGCCTACCTCAAGACACACCGAGACGACGCCATGAGTGCACAACCAGTAGGCAAAAACCGTTATGAAATTTACGATGTAGTTTTGGATTTCATGAACTGTTCCTCGAGATATTTGTACTAGTAAAGACAATACTACGCAACTGTTTTCACCCTCTGTTCATGCGATTGGCCTCGGAGAGAAAAGTCTTCAGTGTAAAAAATCTTACTAATCTCTTATTTAATTTACACGTTCCGACCTAAAGATACGTGCGCTAGCGCTCTTGCTATGCAGCAATAAACAGATGTATCTTGTTACCCATCGTTTGCAATACATTTCACACGAATTTGTCGAATGTGTTCGTCTGTAAACCACCATTGAGAAATTTAATTTGAGAAGTCAGTTATCCTACTACATTACGTCCTCACGGGACGCGCTGATGAAGAGTGTACCACACGAATGTGGCACAACAGACTTTAATTTACGTCTAGAATATAAAAACAGGCATACATTTTTGGGTCGTTAGTTTTCGTGTGCACTGATTACTCACTGAATTGTGATGACTTTGTTGATTCGCAGACTCGACTGCATATGCTGCGCCAGACAGGCTTAGTAATATTTATGGAGACTGAGTTACTTGTATGCTTAATGACTGACGTACTACGTCCCCAATATTCTCTTTTGCATTAGCATATGCCCAGGCGTTGGATAAATTCTAGTGTCCGATACCACCCGTCGGCTTTGACCAATGACGTCATACGTAAGGCAAAGATGCTGCAATGGATAATCTATGAATGGAACGGATCATACTCTTAAACAAACGAATGTAGCCTGCCATAAACTAATACATTTAACGCGACTTTTATTTAAGCGAGTTAAAGATGACTGAAATAAATGAGAACACGAGAGCAATTACGAGTCCATATATTATATTACATTTTCCACACGTACTGCAAAAACGATCTAAATAATGAACCGTCGAATAGTTGGAATCGGTAACTAGAAGCGACCTATGTAGGAGGTCATTTCTAGTTACCAATTCAAATATTACTGTTTGTTGCGCAAAAATCTTATAACATATCAGAAACGTGCTTAAAAAATGATCTTGTTAGTGAACTACAGAATACAATTAGACTTTGAAAAAATGAAAATCTTTGCACACATTACTGCACACGCAAAGGAATAAAAGGCAAAAATGACCAAATCTTGCAACCGATAACTATACTACACGAAAGTCAGTAACTCCAAATAATACTCAGTAAAATCGATAAACCACGAGTGGCAGTAAAAATAAGAGAAGTGTAGCAGATACATCGAAAAAGAAAACATAAAAGTGGATACATAAAAAGAAACTTACCGCATATGACCTTCCAAAGCAGTCAAAGATCGAGGCTGACAAGAACGAAATAAGAACATAACAAGAAATAATAATGTTAAAAGGTCAAACTGTAACGAAAGAAGCGAAATCCAGAGTAACTAAGGTACAAAAAAAATAAGAAAACACAAACTGTCAGGCACGAATGAGGTGCCACTCAAATCAGTTCTTCCCTACCACCCGCCCTCAATCAGACGCAAAATTTTAAAACAGTAAAAAAAGTGAACCACGAGTCAATAACATAAACCCTTCACCAAAGACACGGCAATACCCCTCGACCCACCTTTGTAAGCAGAAAATATTAAAAAGACAGAAAAACCTTCCTCAAGAGAAACAAAAAAAGTAGCACTGGCGCAATATAGTAACATAAAAAAACGCAACGTAAAACAAGAAAAAAGTATCAGACCCACCAACACCTAACTAACAAAACGAGGCTTGTACATTTTGCTGACTACTTTCAGAAATGCAAGAAATAAACAATAGCCTTTAGGAATACTGTTCCTCCAACAATATTCATGTAAATGGCCTTGCAACGCAGAAATCCTTCTCTTTCCCCGCCCGACAACAGATTTTACAGCCCCCCAATACCCCGCGATAGTACTGGTACATGCCCCCGCCTTATACTCTTTAAAATGAATATTGTTATTCACGACCAAATGATTACAACCCCTTTCACCCAACCCGTTGTACGAAGCAAACCCATCCGACATGACTACAGAACTTCTTCCACATATTCTTCTATTAAAGATGTCTAGACTTCCTTTGTCCGATTTGGTACAACCCTAAATACAAATGACGCAACCTTCGTCAAAACCATATAAATTCCACAGACACTGCACTTGCAAAATTCAGCAATGATGCCCAATGATTGCAAAAATTTTACAGTTGATTTACTGTCACTCATTTTCTGAAGCAGAATTTTCGCAGTAAAACCCACTGATTCATCCATAACGAACAGCATCAGAAATCAAGACCTTATAAATCACGACTACTTAGAAATCACGACTACTTTCATTAATAAAAGATGCCAAAAACAAATTACGAGATGAAAACAAACGATCTACATCGAATTTTTAATATACGCTTGTAACGAGGAAATCCAGAGAATTAATTTAACGTTCATCGACAGCAATCTGCGGTACAAACAAAATAACATCACACATTACGTCATTCGTCAAAGCCGACGGGTGGTATCGGACACTAGAATTGACCCCAGGCGTTAAACTTGAATTATATTTAGAGGTTCTTAAAGAGTCTTAGTATTCAGTTGAAAGGGTACAGTACCGCCCAACATTGAAAATCGGTACGAAATTCTTGTCAGAACAACACATTTTTTGTGTAAAAGTAACTCAATTTCAATTAATACAGCGAAGCCGGATACCAGTGTGGGAAAGAATGACAATTTATTTATTTAATTGATCACATGTGCACTCCCTCAAAATAAATCCCTACATCCAGTTTGGTGAGATCTGTGAAAGGAATGAATGTATGGTCGTCTGCTAACCACAGATAGTGAATCGGAATATATGATCATCTTTGAGTCGATCCTTTGGCTACCTTTGGTGAGACCAAAGAGATGGAAGTTACCAGAGCTTTGAGCGTCTGAAATGTGGCTGACCAATAAGGTAGCAAGGTGCTTCTCCCACTTCGAGAGAGGTGCGAGAGAATCAGAATACGGCCATGTTTCAGCACTCTGTCGCTGAACCTTCTGCTGTAAAGACCTGTTTTTTGTTGTGCTCCGGAATGAAAGAGTGGAGGCATGGTATGGATGTGGAATATTTAAGAGTAGTTAGAATTAATAATTTCTCTTTCACAGGACCTTTTGTGGGGAAAATTACAAAGTGAGGCAGGTAATTTTAAGGGGATTGTAGTAAACCAACGGTCACAAAGAGCCCACGTGTAGATATAAGTTGAGATACTTCCGTGAGCTTAAGCTGAAATATTTAAGAATTAATAGCGTGTGTACAATAAGCTGAAATATTTAAGAATTAATAGCGTGTGTACAATAAGCTGAAATATTCAAGAAATAGCGTGTGTATCATAAGTTGAAGTATTTAAGAAATATCATTCCGTGTGACGCTGAATTTAAACTCTGAGAGAGAATCAAGGTGAGTCGGCCGTTTTTCCAGCAACGCCACATGGCTTGCATTGCACAGGAAGACGTGCGTTTATCTCCAGAGTTCACATTAGGAAAGTAGAAATTACAAAGTGGGGCAGTGTCGTGTGAAACTGGGATAAATATTGATTGAAGTGGGAAAGCGGAAAGTGATGAAGTTGTAACCGTTCTTTGTGTAATATTTCATATTGTTGTGTTGTGTATGTCTTGTAATTTGGGTATGTGTGTTTTGCATGGGAGTAGCAAGGTAGTTTCGAAAGATTTGTGGGTATGCCTGTTCCTTCTGTATCGCTCGATCTGGAGGAAAGTTTCGTGAGGATTATTGTGAGAGGCGAAGTGTGAGGTATAATAAAAGATCCACCATCCGATCCAGGGAGTGCACTGTTGCGGTAAATAGATTACGAGACCATAGTATAGAGATTCACTAACGTAAAGCCATGCCCACTGGGCGGAATTTCTCATGTGATTTTGTTGTAGGTTGTAGAATTTGTGTGTTTAGGAATAAATCAAATAGTGAAAAGAAAGAGATTGGTGGCCTTTTTCATTAAATTGTATGTTATCGTAATGTCCCGAATTTATATAAAAGCCGTTAAATCTAAGACAAAAGGTAAATGTGGTATTGCCAGTGCGTAGTGTACAGTCAGAGTTCTATAAATCACTGATAGTCAGATGCGTGTTTCCGTTGCGTATTATTCATACAGGAGGATAATTTGTAACTAAATAGTAAGATACGAGAATTCATGTTGCTCGATAAATTAAGGAAGATTCCACTCGCTTGGCAAACCACACATCTTGCAGGCCTGACTGCTTGATGCCACAGTATGAGAAAGGCAAGTGGGTGCCTCTCATAATTTCGACCCTGCCAGGATTCCGTTTTTTGCCACGATAATTTTGTTACCAGGATATTTAATTTGTTGCCAGGATTCCTTTGCCAGGATCGTTTTTGTTAGGATATTTTGTTGTTAGGGTTTGCTGTTAAGATTTTTTTTATGGAATGTATTGTGATAGCGCTAAGAAGTAAAATTTTTTCTGTTTGGAAATTCTTTCTGGATTGGTGAGGATCTTTTATTTTATTTTATGTAATTAATTGCTATATCGCACAAGGCTGGAAGATCGTTTCATAATTTTTTTTTTTTGCGTAATGTCCGTAGTAACTAGGTCGCAGTCAAAAAGTGTAGCCACCATGGAGAATAGCGATTCTGGGGTGGACGTAGCAGTGCAGCAGGAAGTAACTGTTGACCATGGGTTAATGAGCGAGAAAGACAAACACTCCGAAGGGGCTGTATTGTTCAGTGGACCGCTGCAAGGGGATCCTTTATGCGGCGGGCTTTGTCCACAAACGCGGGCTTTTCCCGACGACGCGGGCGAGCCGAGACTAGGGCAGGTGTGCGGTGAAAGTGCAGCTACCCTTAGCGAAGCTACGGTTTCTCAGGCGAACGAGGTGAGCGCGTCGAAAGTAGGAAATAACGATGTGATACTGCAGTTTTTACAAGCGATGAGTAGGGAGACTAACGAAAGATTAGAAGCAATCAATAGAGATAATAAGGAGAGAGATAGGGAGGCTAAGGAGAGAGATAGGGAGGCTAAGGAGAGAGATAGGGAGACTAAGGAGAGATTGGAAGCAAATAAGGAAAGATTGGAGGCAATCGATAAGGGAAATAAAGAGGCAATGAGGAAGCTACACACAGTTATCGATGAGCGTCTGTCCGCAGTTAATAATCGGTTAGATGAGGGGGGAGAAGAATCTGGATGCGGTGCAGCAAGAATGTGATGCTGTGAAAGAAAAGGCCAATAATTTGGAGGTACGAATAAGTGCAATAGAAAGCGATATTACAGAACATAGGGGCGTGTGGCCGGATGAGCGAATCAAAGAGATAGTGGAGGACTTACTTGCAGATAAACAAGGGGCATTAGACAGCGTGGAAGCTCAAGTCACACGGCAGGAAATGGCGCTAAATAAACACAGGGATGAAGTTGCGGAGGTAGTCGTCAGAATGAATACGATTAGCGCAGATGTAGAAAAGATCAGTATAAGAGGCGAAACAGGCTCTGACAGTACGCAGCGAGAGGTTTATGCCGACCAGGAGGAGATACAATCACTATTACAGTTTAAAGAGGCACAATTAGAAACAAATAGGAAACATAGGGAAGAACTAGCACAGTTGCAATTAGCGTGCAGAAGCGAAGGTGAAACACCACCAGGTAGACTGCGGAGGGAGAGTGAGATAAATTCAAAAATCGAAAATAGGCAGAAAGAGGATGACGAACTCAGAGAGTTAGAAGAACGGTTGTGTCGGATAAAACAGGTGGCAAACCCAACTGGGTATAGCCCAAGGTCGGAAAACATAAATGCGGAAGAAGAATGTAGGAGACACTTCGTGTCGGTACAAACGTACACTTGTTTTCCGGATCCTGATAATTACCAACATCCATGCCTGTGGCTGTCTCAATTTCAAGATTCATTACCTTCATCGTGGGGACCGCTCCTAAAAATGAAGTTTGTGTGTAACCATTTGAGGGACGAGGCTAGAGCGAAAATGCAGGAAGTTATTAAAGACTGTAGTAGCTACAAGATGTTTTGTGACAAATTTTTAAATGAATTCTGGTCGAAAAGTAAGCAGGACCAGGTTAAGCAAAGCATATTGATGATGCCAAATTGTAACGAAGGTGGTATAAGAGATCCAGTGTCGTGTTATCAGGAAATGCTGAGACGAAACAGGTATTTGGATGTGCCATACGAAACTGGGGAGCTCATTAGGATCTGTATAACGAAGTTGCCAGTGAGATTGCGCAGAGATATAGTGATAGCAGGCAGAGGCTTGAACGATTCTGCGTCATTTCAGCACTTATTACAGGAACTGGGTAACGAGAGCAACATTGTGAACGGCGACATGACTCTTAGGTCAGACAGAGTTGAGGATAGGAACGGTAGAAACTATCAGAATGACAGGAGAGCATGGAATCAGAGGAATGACGGAAATGGAAGATGGCGAGGAAATAGGGGGCAGAATTCATGGGGATATCGACCAGCAAACCGGGAAGATAGAAGATGGGACAGAGATGGAAGAAGGGAAAATGAAAATGATGGGCGAAGAGAGGATAGGCAATTATTGGGTTCACGACAGGACAATCATTGTCACAATGACGGAGGGACAAGAAGGTGACTACTTGATAGACGGGTACAAACCAGGACTATTAATGATGTAAATATTAGGTATATCGATTACGGAAAACTAAGGGAGAATCTGTTAGAGGAGGTAGGAGATGTGGGGAGTGAAGTCCACCCAATAATTAGCGTAGAAATAAATAATATAATCGTACCTTGTGTCATCGACACAGGCAGTGTAATGAGTGTTTTGAGGGAAGATGTGTTCAAGTGTTGTAGCCTTACGAAACCATGGCCAACGTTGCCATTGCAAAGGACAACAGTGAGAGGGGCAATTACAGGAAAGGGAATTGAGGTAAAGTTACAAGCGCAGGTAGACTTCGTGTGCCAGGCGAAGAGGTTTAGTACAGTGTTCATGATTGTGTCATCTCTAACTGTTGAAGGGATATTAGGGGTTAATTTTTTGAACCAATATAAAGCAGTCGTTAACATGAGAAATGGTTCGATGGAGTTGAAACGAGATTCGGAGGAAATTACATTAAGATTCGACGATTGCTTACATGGTAAAGATAACGCACACTTAGCATTATGTCTGGCGGTAAAGTCCGGTAAACAGGCACAGAATACGGGGTTCGAACAAGAGAAGAAGGAAATTCATAAATGTTTGGAGGAGGAGATCAGGGAGAAAATCTGGCATTTACGAGGGACCACGGTCTACGGGGAATTGCAGAAAATTTTATACGAGAATAGAAAGGTATTTAAACATGCTGCGGGTACAATAAGAAATTTTGTGTATAGATTCAAGGTCAAGCCACATAAACAGTTTAGGGCCCAAGTGTACCCGATACCTGTTGTGTACAAAGAAAGAGTGGAAGCTGAGATCGAAAGCATGCTACAACAAGGGATTATCGAACCAGCATCCAGTCCGTACAACAGTCCTTTAGTTTGTGTTGAAAAAAAGGATGGGTCAATTAGATTAGTTTTGGACGCAAGAAGGATTAATAAGATCATAGAGCCAGAGACAGATCGGCCGCTGACACTTGACGAATTGCTACAAAAGTTCCACGGGATCAGAGTTCTCAGCTCAGTTGATTTGAGAATGAGTTTCTGGCAGGTGGAGTTAGACAGGGGGTGTAGAAAATACACTGCTTTCTTGTGCTACGGGAAATCGTATCAGTTCCGGAAACTACCATTTGGGTTAAATGTATCATCCGCGGCATTTATCAGAGCGCTAAATACTGTCATTCCTAATGAAATAAAAGATAAGATAACACAGTACGTGGATGATGTCCTGATAGCCGAAAGAAACTGGGAAGACCACAATAGAACGTTAGGCATATTGCTCGGTGCACTGGGGAGACATGGGGTGACCGTGAATTTGGGAAAGTCAGAATTTGGACGAAAAGAAATCGAGTTTCTAGGTCACATTGTGACACCAGAGGGAATAAGACCAAATCCAGACCAACTCGAAGCAATCAGAGATTTTCCGGTGCCAAGAACAAAACGTCAGCTACGGGGTTATTTAGGATTAATCAATTTTTACAGGAGGTTCATTAAGATTGGGGGTGCATCGACACCCAGACTATGTCAGCTGACTGGAAAGAAAACGGTATGGAATTGGGACCCTGTTGCGCAGGAAGAGTATGAGGCGTTAAAGAAGGCACTGCTATCGGCACCTCTTCTCGGGCATCCAGACCTAGGGAAAGAGTTTTGTATGGCCACGGACAGTTCCCGTAGTGGACTTGGGGTAACATTGTTCCAAGAGCAAGAGCAAGGAGGAGAAGTAATACAACAACCTATTGCATTTGCGAGCCGAGTGCTTAGCAAAGCTGAGAGAAATTACACGGTAACTGAGCTTGAAGCTTTGGCAATAGTATGGGGTTTTAGTAAGTTTAGATACTATTTGTATGGAAAGCATACTAAAATCTATACTGACCACAAGTCACTACAGTTTCTGATGTCGGCCAAACTTAACCATAGACGACTCGCTAGGTGGGCACTCTATTTACAGGAGTTTCAGTTTTCGGTCATGTATATTCCTGGGCCACAGAATATAGTGGCAGATGCGTTGTCAAGGAATCCAGTAGGTCACGGTCAATGCTTTGATGAGGAGGTAAACGAGAACAGATATGATATATTGTATATGCAGGGCGTGCCGTTCGAGAAATACATAGGGACGGTACTCACAAATATCGCGAAAGAGCAGGATAAAGACGCGTCATGGAGAATGGTGAAGGACAGAGTTACAGCGAACTTAGATGCCAATATAGCACGTTTTTATACAATTCAGAACGGGGTCCTTTTCTACCGTAGAAATCCGAACACACAGGACTGGGTGTTGTGTATACCAAATGAAATAGTCAACAAGCTGATCTGGTACACTCACCTAAGTTACGGGCATTACGGGGCAAGGAAATGCTGTAAGAAGTTAAGGGAATCAGTTTATTTCATTAGTATGGAGAGGAGGATCAAGAACGTGCTTGGTAGTTGCAAATTGTGCCAGAAGGCAAAATCGTTAACTATCTCATGCAAAGCACCGCTTTTTCCGATAGTGCCAGGTAGATTGAGGGAATTCGGAGCAACAGATTTGTTTGGCCCGCTACCTAAGTCAGTGCAGGGATATAGATATGTTTTAGTAGCAGTGGAATTGGTGTCAAAGTATGTGACTTTTACCGCATTGAAACGTGCGACGGGAAGGACAGTGGCAGCAGCGATCGTTAAAAACTTTTTGCGAGAAGTAGGAACTGTAGAAAAGTTCATAGCTGACAATGGACCGCAATATAGATCCAGACAATGGCTAACCACACTGAAGAGAAGAAGGATAAAACCGGTGTTCATATCCCGATACCATGCTGCAAGTAACCCCAGTGAAAGAGTGGTAAAAGAACTGGGAAAATTGTGTAAGATCTATTGCCATAGGCAACACAGAAGTTGGAGTATTTTTCTCAAAGATTTTCAGGACATCCTCAATGAGCTACCACATGGAGCAACTGGATTATCACCAATTACGGTACTAAAGAATGAACCACCACCAGATCGAGTCAGGGAGCTGGTAGATTTTCCGCGATCAGGAAAGCAGAGGCACACAGAAATTGTCAAGGTTGCGATAGAGCGTATTAAGAAAGCAGCTAAGGATAGGCAGGAGAAGCAGAAAGGAAAGATCCGTAAGATCGAATTGGCAGTAGGAGACAAGGTTCTAATTAAAACTCATAGATTATCAAAGAAGCACAGATTCCTAACTAGCAAATTCTTTACTGTGTATAGTGGACCATTCAGAGTGAGGCGGATTGTCCATGAAAATGCTGTACTGATTGAGACGATCAAGGGAAAACAGTCTCGTGGGCTTCATCACATTTCTAACATCAAATTATGGAAAAGTTAAGGATAGATCTAAAGTAGGCAATTTATGGTAGATAGTCAGTGTATTTATTTGTGGTGTGTAACGTTGTGCAGGGTCAAATCGAACATAAGAATTTTCAGGCGGGATGTCAGGAAGTATGACGGAATAGACTGGTCAAATGTCATGAACAGGAGTCGACAGAGTGGTGTATGTACGTATTTTTTGTCGTATGAATAAGGATCAAGCAGAAACGACGTGATGATTTATGAGGGAATAAAGATGGTAGATAGAGAAGCGACGTGATAAATAGTAGTGGATAAAGGTGATAGGTAAGGGAAGAAGCGACGTGAAGCAGTGTGATTAATAAATAGAGATTCGACGTGATGAAATAGTGGTAAATAAAGGTGAGTAGAACTGAATAATGTGGAGATGTCTTAGATGTATGTTACAGAGAGACCTGTGTATGCTGCAATAGAGATTGATGCGAATGGCGAAGGAAGACCAGGAAATGATGGAGTAATGGACGGACGGAGAGCCGAAATACGAATGAAGAGATGAGGACAACTGCACAATGTGAAAGGACATAAAGGGAGTATGAGATCCAGATGGTGAACGTTGTGGAACACTGACGTAAGATGTAATATAAGTGTAAGATCTAATTCTTAGCATAACATTTGCGATTGGGCAAAAAAATATTTTTTGTTGTTGTTGAAGCCTGGTACCAGTATAACCAATCAAAACGGTACCAAGAATGTGTACAGTTATTTTGCAGGTTGATTAATTTGTGTATTTTTTGTTCTTAGATGAAATGTCGCAATTCTAAGTTGGTGTTTAGCAGAATGATTAATGGGTAAAGCGAATGCGGAGGTAAGCCGATGGAGAGAGGTGCCAGAGTGAAAGGACGAATTCGGAGACTGGAATGCTATCTCTGAAACAGCTTCATGTGTTATGTGGTTGAGTATAAGGGAGCTAAGGTATGGTATGTTGTCGTGAGTGTGGTGGTGTTATGGGTAGCCGACTTCTAGACCTATTCTGTTAGTGTATCTATGGATTGAATGAGAGGGAAAATGTGATGTCTGGTGAGTGAGAGTCGTAGAGTAGTGTGACCAATGCGCACACTCCTGTAAAGGGGATGCTACCGTTCTGTAACTACAACATTATTATGTATTGTTTGATTTGGATGAACCTCGATGGCAGGTCAGGATTTGACATCATGTGGATGGTTCATACATGTCCTAGAAATGTTGTTATATATAATAAAATGTAAAATGTATAAAGAGATACTAATTTCAGTCTGTCACAAACACAAGGGTGCATTGTATGTTGTAGATTTAGAGTCACCAGTTTCTAAAATGTTTATTGTGTTAGGAGGTTAAAGTAGTTTAATATTTAATAACCTGTGGTAGGTAATTGTGAGCTGTATAGATTATTTCTTATTTTTTTTGTTAGAACACTTTCAAGTGGTATTAATTTCAATCTGTCACAAGCACAAAGGTGCATTGTATGTTGTAGATTTAGAGTCATCAGTTTCTAAAAATGTTTGTTGTGTTAGGATGTTAAAGTAGTTTAATATTTAATAACCTGTGGTAGGTAATTGTGAGCTGTGTAGATTATTTCTTATTTTTTTTGTTAGAACACTTTCAAGGGGTATTAATTTCAGTCTGTCACGAGCACAAAAGTTCATTGTATATTGTAGTTTTAGGATAAAGTTTCTAATACTTTCACTGTGATAGGATGTTAGAGTAGCCTACTATTTGCTATTGTAATTATGAGCTGTATAGATTGTTTATTATTCCTTTTGTTTTTTTTTTACACTTTCATGTTTTGTATGAGGGACGACAGGTACAATGAATAGAACGAGTGTGGGCTGTCTATAGAAAAGAGATAAATGTTGATGTTGTATGTGTAGAAAACTAGGGTGTATAATTTTAATGTAAGAATTTCCTTTTGCCTGTAATGTTGCGAGATGCACGGAAGGCTAACTGATTGGGTGTCGTAACGCCCATACCGCTAGTGGGCCGAGCTGACGATGCCATGGCGACAGGCGACAGAGCCGCGGCACTCCCCACTCCACTGTCGGACGGGGTACACTCCACGCGCCCGCTACAGCAGGTCAACGGCCTGGGGCGACACGCACGCACCACTGGCCATTCATGAGTTCCGCCACCCTTACGACTGGGGAAGGTATCCCGCGGAGGCAACAGCGGGTGGTTTCTTCTGCTCAACGGCGCGCGCAGCGGCGCTACTGCAGAATGGACGAGGCGCGGCAGAGCCCGGCGAGCATTTTTTTTACCAGCAGCTAATAACTAGTACTGGACTGTGGAGCCGTGAAACAAGATGACTGCGACTTTCCATAATGTGGAAAGTGAAGGACTGGTGTTTCCACGTTGTGAGTGGTGGAAAAGATTTTGTCTTTAGCAGACAGGACGATCGTTTTGTTTTGTCTTGACCACTGAATGGTGAGATCCATAAACTTTTGGCAGTGACTTGTTAAGTGTGCTTTGTGAATTGCACGTGGGACACTTGGTATACTTAGAGGACAGTTGCCGTTTGGTGAACAATTATTGCATGAAGGCAAGAAACTAGAGTGGGACATTGACATTTGCTTCTGTAGTAGGAGACATTTCTTGAACTGGTGCGGGAATAAGTGCTGTTTGTTGAAACTTACGACTTTTAATTACACCATGAACTGAAAGGACAGAACCGTGGGTAATAGTAGTTGTAGGGCCATTTTTTTGGACGAACAGATTCGTGTGGATGGTACTCTGACAGTGACTATGACATTTGTGTTTAATGTGAGATACAGTTTACTGTTCGGTGCGTGTTCAAAATGCCGATTTGAGTGACTTAAAGACCTTCGTCCGGGTAACCATGGGAGAGCTTTGACACCGAGACAGTGTTTCTAGGAAAACTATCAGCAACTTTTTGACCACAAGAAAATCACAGAATGAAAGGTTTCCGTGTGACTCGCAAGATAGGAAATAATGTATTTGTAATTGTGTAAATGTTTTTTTTATGTGTTTCATTCCTGAAGGGACAGCAAGTGTAATTGTATTTCATCAACATTTGTCTTTAGAATAGTTAGTGTTTGTTTTTTGTCTGTTCTGGGTTATCAAGTTCACGTAGCATGTTTATCAGAATATTTGGTACAATGATGCTCTAATTATAAGCCAGTGGCGTAATACTAACGTAGCGGTTCATGTAGCATTGATCAGTAAGGTTGTCACAGGGGACAAGAGTTTGCATTGCACAACAAATATCGGAATTAACTGATGTATTTTGATGTCGTCCATAGTAATAATCTTGTTGGTGTTTTGACTGAAGCCACTTATTTTTATTATCACAGTGGTGACATTTCACATTAAAGTGTAACGAAGGCTAGTCGAAATGCAAGTTCTTGTCGTCTATATGTGTGACAACAGAGAAAGTATTTTTTATTTGTTTTAGAATTACTGAAATTTGGATTACTCATAAAAATAACGAAGATCCCAGTAACTAAAGCAAAATTTTATCTCAAGATTATTTTTTCATTTCTATGATGTGATGTTTTATTTGTCATGTAGATTGTTGTAAATTAGTATGTGTACGTTACTCCGGATTGTGGAGAGTACAATAATGCAACAACTGCCAATTTGGTAAAGTAACAACATTTGGTCGTCAATTTGAGGTCACCAGGGGCTAAGGTCTCCTCCTGGTTACTTTGATGACTTGCTACGTTTGTTCGAATACAGTTTTCTTAAAAAAAATGTTCGGAACTACCCTCGCATTGCAAGGATAGTACCGTGCCATTTTTTTCTGCATGGGTAGCCGGTGGTGAAAGGGTACAGTACCGCCCAACATTGAAAATCGGTACGAAATTCTTGTCAGAACAACACATTTTTTGTGTAAAAGTAACTCAATTTCAATTAATACAGCGAAGCCGGATACCAGTGTGGGAAAGAATGACAATTTATTTATTTAATTGATCACATGTGCACTCCCTCAAAATAAATCCCTACATCCAGTTTGGTGAGATCTGTGAAAGGAATGAATGTATGGTCGTCTGCTAACCACAGATAGTGAATCGGAATATATGATCATCTTTGAGTCGATCCTTTGGCTACCTTTGGTGAGACCAAAGAGATGGAAGTTACCAGAGCTTTGAGCGTCTGAAATGTGGCTGACCAATAAGGTAGCAAGGTGCTTCTCCCACTTCGAGAGAGGTGCGAGAGAATCAGAATACGGCCATGTTTCAGCACTCTGTCGCTGAACCTTCTGCTGTAAAGACCTGTTTTTTGTTGTGCTCCGGAATGAAAGAGTGGAGGCATGGTATGGATGTGGAATATTTAAGAGTAGTTAGAATTAATAATTTCTCTTTCACAGGACCTTTTGTGGGGAAAATTACAAAGTGAGGCAGGTAATTTTAAGGGGATTGTAGTAAACCAACGGTCACAAAGAGCCCACGTGTAGATATAAGTTGAGATACTTCCGTGAGCTTAAGCTGAAATATTTAAGAATTAATAGCGTGTGTACAATAAGCTGAAATATTTAAGAATTAATAGCGTGTGTACAATAAGCTGAAATATTCAAGAAATAGCGTGTGTATCATAAGTTGAAGTATTTAAGAAATATCATTCCGTGTGACGCTGAATTTAAACTCTGAGAGAGAATCAAGGTGAGTCGGCCGTTTTTCCAGCAACGCCACATGGCTTGCATTGCACAGGAAGACGTGCGTTTATCTCCAGAGTTCACATTAGGAAAGTAGAAATTACAAAGTGGGGCAGTGTCGTGTGAAACTGGGATAAATATTGATTGAAGTGGGAAAGCGGAAAGTGATGAAGTTGTAACCGTTCTTTGTGTAATATTTCATATTGTTGTGTTGTGTATGTCTTGTAATTTGGGTATGTGTGTTTTGCATGGGAGTAGCAAGGTAGTTTCGAAAGATTTGTGGGTATGCCTGTTCCTTCTGTATCGCTCGATCTGGAGGAAAGTTTCGTGAGGATTATTGTGAGAGGCGAAGTGTGAGGTATAATAAAAGATCCACCATCCGATCCAGGGAGTGCACTGTTGCGGTAAATAGATTACGAGACCATAGTATAGAGATTCACTAACGTAAAGCCATGCCCACTGGACGGAATTTCTCATGTGATTTTGTTGTAGGTTGTAGAATTTGTGTGTTTAGGAATAAATCAAATAGTGAAAAGAAAGAGATTGGTGGCCTTTTTCATTAAATTGTATGTTATCGTAATGTCCCGAATTTATATAAAAGCCGTTAAATCTAAGACAAAAGGTAAATGTGGTATTGCCAGTGCGTAGTGTACAGTCAGAGTTCTATAAATCACTGATAGTCAGATGCGTGTTTCCGTTGCGTATTATTCATACAGGAGGATAATTTGTAACTAAATAGTAAGATACGAGAATTCATGTTGCTCGATAAATTAAGGAAGATTCCACTCGCTTGGCAAACCACACATCTTGCAGGCCTGACTGCTTGATGCCACAGTATGAGAAAGGCAAGTGGGTGCCTCTCACAGTAATAACATTACCTTTGGGTGACAGTGTCTGTGATCATTATAAGATGCGATGGTCCCTTGTGTCCTCCGGATGTCCAGGTGGTACGCCCATCTCTCGACGTACTAGCTTTCATCTTCACATATATCGGTGGCTGATTGGATGTCGAGGAGAAGACAGTTCCGATGCTGTACACCTACACTTTCTGCAACTCGAAGTGAGCTCGCTGGCGGTCCGTGGTGCGGAACTATGCACATTCCAATTGACCCAAATAATTACAAGACGTTCAGAGCAGCGAACGTCGATAGCGACTTCTATGGAACGGCCGTTGCTAGGCAACGTCTCTGCCTCTGTTGTCTCTGAAACAACGCTATATTTCAGTAATATCTTTCGGCGAGAGACGTACCTCAAAGTTCGTATATAACTTTTCGTATTGCTTCACCTTTTCGGCAATAATCGTAAATGGGATCACAGCTTTGTAGTTCCTAGGTTTGTTCAAAAAGTAGCGGGAATTTAGTAATTTCGCGTATTTTATTAGTCCAATTAACATAAATTGTCCAGTGTTTTGTTGCTAAACATGTCTGAAAAGTATCTGTAGAATATTAGTAATTTGAAATATTTAGTCAAATTCAGCTGCCGAAAAGGATATATATATTTTTTCTAGTAACGGCGATTATTTAGCTACATATATTACTAAATCAAAGGCTAGTGAAATGTTAATGTGTCAATGAAACGAGGCGAAAAGCAGAAGCGTTCCAACGCTCTGAAGCAGTTGCAATCTAGATTGAACCACATAATAAATCCCCTGTCTCTGGAATAGTCCTCAAAAACAACAAGTACGACGCCAACGGAACTTGCCGAATTTCTTGAGCTACTGTGACTGGAACTGTTACACATGGATGGCGTCTATCGCTGCATATTTGTCTAGTTTGTTCACTATAAGGAATAGCAGCTGTTGCCAAGCTTCTTTGCCTCCATATTCAAAGTTTTTTGAATGGAAATGACTGATTTAACGTCCTCTGTACTTACTTTGTTCATTGGAAACTGATAACAATATCTAGCAGTGCGCACTGAAATAGTCACTCTGTAAAAACGTGATCAATCTGACAACGTATCCAAGACGATCTTGTTCACCTTAAAGGAAACTCTTAAGTTGTAATTTCATTTGTGGTGCTCACCTGCAACGTAACTGCAACGAACGACATCGCCACCGTTTGGCTACAGTTGGATGAGAGTTGTGTTGCACGTTCTTCGTCCATTGACGCAACTTTTTTACGACTGGCTATCAACTCAAAAGCGCTGCTTTCGTCAGTGAGCTCCACAGTGCAATCCACGCAGTTCGTAATGGTTTCGTTGAGGAGGTATCAAAGAAAGCGGAAATTCTTGATCTTTTTATTTTTTTATTTATTTTTTTAACAAATAAAAATCTCTTGTGTATGAAAATAAAAGACGACGTTCTTCATAAAATAACACAATAGTCTTTGGAAACGTAAAACATAAAAGGTAACTATATTTCTGCAAACGGCCTTCTTTTTTTTATTTTTTTATTGTTAACATAAATGAGTACACAGTCTCACCATCTGCAGCAACCCAAATTTTTTTTCCTTATGTTATTTTTTTTTTTTGGAGGGGGGGGGGGGGAGAGCACAGGAGAAACAAAACAAATAGGCTGCAGATAGAGAGCTATGCGTGAAAAGGATAAACATGTGTGAGGAAAAAAACACTTAGAAGAGGAGGAGAAAAAAGGGAATACTTCCGCGCCATGCTCCACTTTGGCGCGCCATGAGAACAAAATGCATTCTATCATTGACCATTAAAGGGGAACGTGGGATCGTTCAGTCTTGGCTGGCACGGTTCGTTGAGATTCCAGCTTTGAGGCGGGTCGGTGAAAATACTCTGTAAATAGTTCGCGAAAGTGCCCCGATAGTGTCGATGTCGGCGAAGAGTGTGGTGACGTACTTGGAGGCGTGTCCAAAAGTCCGCCGGATCGGCGATGTCGTCCCGGAAGAGGTAGATGACAGCCATGCCACTGATCCATGTGATGGCGTGCCACTTAGCCGATGGAAAGTAGGTCGTGTCGGGATATATCATCATGGTAGGAGAAACGTGATGTGGTGGTACTCGGAGGTAGAAAGCCACAATCTTCTGTACGAGGGTCCAGACAGCTGCTGCTGGCCCACACTCAAAACGATGTAAATCTGTATCTTCGACATTGCACTTGAGGCACAGGGGTGAGTCCACCAGTCCGATGCGATGCAGTTTCTGTCTTGTAGTATACTTGCCGTTGACGAGAAGGCACCACATAGAGGTGGTGTCAGTGGTGTGATATGGTTGGTGGATCGTTTTCCAAACTGTAGGCCATGAAACCTGGGGGTAACGTGTTTCGACGGGATTGCGGGGTGGAGACTTTCGGACTTTCGGAGAAGGCAATAGATGTCGCGGGTGGTCGTCTTCCTGGTCCTGGGGAGCTCGGTGCATATGTAGCTGTACTCCAAAAAGAAACGGCCGATATGTGACATCGGAGGTGGGATGTGTGCCAGAGACGTCGGTGGGCGTCTCGAAACAGGTGCGAGTTCGGTGGTCAACATTCCACTAAAACTAGCATTTTGGCTTTTCCATAGCCGGAGCATAGTATTGGTGTAAAGTGCTGTAGTCCTGGCTCTGACATTAACCAAATCGAGGCCACCGTCCCGCTTCGGTAATGTGAGAGCTTCGTACTGGACTTTGAAGATGTGTCCAGAACATATAAAATATCCGAAAGCCGCCTGTAATCTGGCCGCCATTGTCGCAGTGATGGGCAGAATCTGTGTTATATGGGGTATCCGGGCTGCCAGATGGGTGTTGACGAAGGTGACTCTCTGGCACATATTCAGCGGGCGTAATATGTGATTTTGTATGTTGGCCCGGATGCGTTGCAGTAGCCCCCGAAAATTGATCGCCGAGGTGCGGCGAATGTCTCGCGTGTACACCAAGCCGAGACAACGAAGGGTGTCCATCAGTTGAAATGGGACTACGCTGTCTGCGGGAAGGCCGCGGCCGATCTTCATGGCGCATGATTTTGCCACGTTCATAGCGCTCCCTGCCCCTGCACTGTAACAGGTAATCCACTGCATCGCAGCTTGTACGTCGGCCGCTGAACGTACGACGAGGGCCAAGTCGTCCACATAAGCTCGGCAGCGGAACATATGATCCCGGAGTGGAATACCTGTCAAACGTCGCCGTAATCCGCAAATGAGTGGCTCCATCGCAATGGCATAAAGCACCGTCGGCAAAGGGCAACCCTGCCGTACTGCGCGTTCAATCCGTATAGGCTCTGTAAGTCTGCCGTTGACGAGAAGTCTGGACGTTGCTCCACGAAGGAGCCGCATAATCACTTGCGTGAACGTCGGGGGAATTGCCATTCGGTCCATCACTGCGTTGAGGAATGCATGATTGACGCGGTCAAACGCTTGTTTGAAGTCGATGGAGATTAAAGCGCCTGGCAGTCGCGAGTGTGTTGCCATAGCGATCACATCTCGATATTCAATGAGGGCTGTCTGTATTTTACGATCGCCGCCTAAGGATGTTTGTTCGTGGGAAACAACGTCTCGTAGGACATGTTTAAGTCGCACTGCTAGAAGGCGTGCGAAAATCTTGAAGTCGGAATTGAGTAACGTGATCGGCCGATAACTGTCGAGTCGTGTTCCTCCTGTGGGTTTCGGGACTGGTACAAGTAAGCCTTCCACGAACATTGGTGGCGGGTTCGCCACGCCGGACAAAAGTTCCCTGTACATGTCCCTCCATCGTGGCAACATCAAATCTTGGAAGGTTCTATAAAATTCGAGAGGTAAACCATCCGGGCCGGGATATCGATTCAGAGACCCTTTTGCCACAGCGCCTTGGACGTCGTCGATGGTCACTTCAGAAGTCATTAGGGTTCCAGCTGCTGCGTTTAGAGTACCAAGTGTCTCCTGGGAAACCTCAGCAATGGCCTCTGCACCGGCAGGTACTTCTTGATAGAAAAGTCTATAGTGCGTTGTGAATGCATCCGCAATGGTAGCTTGCGAAGTCAGCCGTCGTCCATCAGGTAGGTCTAAAGTTGTCATTAAAGCCTGTCGGCGTCGACGAACATTTTGAACAATATGATGCATAGAAGGTTCTTCACCGTTAATCCTATCTTGGCTGTGTGCTCGTACAATGGCTCCCTCTAGACGGCATCTGGTCAAGGATAAAAATCTTTGCCTTGATGCGTTGAGCTTCTTCTAGACGATCCGGAGATGGAGGATGATCCATGAGTTCACGTAGAGCGCTATAGTAGAAATCAGTTGTGTGGTGATTCCGCCTGGCTTTGGCTCTGCCATAGTGTGTCAATGTGCGTCGGATGGCCGGTTTGGCGCACAGCAACCACCACTGCAGTGTGGTCTCGTAACGCATAATGCGTTGAACACAGGTGTCCACGTGTCGGTGACCTGTTGTCGACATTCAGGGTCCCGCAGTAGCGTGACATTGAGTTTCCAAGGTCCTGCACAGCGCCATATAGATTGTCGGCGTAGGTTCATGGTACAGATGTAGATGTCATGATCCGAAAAGGCAGACGGCCTACATTCCGCGTCGAGGAGAACTGATTTTAGAGCGTCAGAAATGTATATTCTATCAAGTCGGCTGGCGGAGTGGCTCGTGATGTGTGTATAACCCGGGCGGTCGCCGTGTACCACTCGCCAAGTGTCGAGGAGACGAAGGCGGTGGACGAGGAAGCGAAGTTCCGGACATGTGGTGAAATGGGGGTATTGGTCTGTGCGCTCGAGAACACAGTTGAAATCTCCACCTACGATGAGATGATCGTATCGGCCGAGGAATAAAGGAGTGATATCTTCTGTGTAGAACTGGGAGCGATCCCTCCGTTTATCAGTGCCCGATGGGGCGTAGAGATTTATGATTTTGAGTCCTTCAACTGTTATGGCCACCCCTCGCGCCGTTGGGAGGTATGCGACATCGGATACTGCAATCCCTTCTCGTAGGAGGATGGCTGCGCCTGTGTGTTCCATAGCTGCAGGGGCGGCGTACGTCTCATATCCATAACACCCGGTCCAAGTTGCTGTCCTCAGTTCTTGTAACAGGGCGATGTCGATGTCCGCTGCTCTTAGCGTGTCACGGAGCAGTTGAAGTTTAACGTGGGAGCCGATATTGTTAGTATAGATAGTAGCTATTCGGTACGCCTCATGGGAGATCCGTGCTGCCGATAGGTTCGTAGCTGGTGAAGATTGTCGTGGTGGATGCTGGAAGTCCATAGAAGTCGCAGGAGTCGCCGTAGAAACTTCCCCCATCTTAGTGTGGGTCTAACGGAGGAACAGATCTCATTTCCGCATCAGATGGAGGTGGGAAATCCGTGTCATCCGCACATGAAAAATGTCCGACAGGTTTGACATCGGCGAGAGGTGCCAGCGCTGGCGGAGTCGGCTCAGTTGCATCGGTGACAACAGGCGTGCTCTGTTCCATGGCTTCTGGGCGCGGGGCTTGCGCACGATCTCTGTTGGACGGTTCACCGTCTTGTGGATGACGCGTCTCTGTGGTAAAGTG
The DNA here is from genome assembly GCF_023864345.2 of Schistocerca serialis cubense. Classification (NCBI taxonomy): domain Eukaryota; kingdom Metazoa; phylum Arthropoda; class Insecta; order Orthoptera; family Acrididae; genus Schistocerca; species Schistocerca serialis. The sequence goes on along the minus strand of NC_064642.1, from coordinate 504,638,207 downwards.
TTATCGTGTTCTCCGTCAGAGTTATGTGCCATCTCTTCGTCCTGCGGAGGGGGCTCAATGGTGGATTCTGATGTCTTGCCGCGTTTTTTTTCGTCGTTTGGGCGTCTTCTGCTTTCGGCAATGAGTTTCGGTGTCTGAGGAAGGAAGAGATTCGCGTCGTTCCGGTACAAAAGCCGCGGTTGCTATAATGCGGTCGTCGTTCTCCAGAACACTCTCATTGGTATCCTTTTGATCTTCCAGCTTGGGTGTGTCCGGCTGTTGGACATGTTCACGGGCGGCACCGCCGGTGTCAAGGTGCTGGGACGCCTCCGGGTGTATCGGACCAGAGAGACGCTCATGAACGGCATCTTGTGAGGGTTGGACGTGCAGTGTCGCCGCATAGGTGACTGGAAGGGTGGTTGTGGTTCTGTCGGTGTTCGTATCGTCGTGCCTTAGTTGTGTGATGCGGCGTTGCAGGCATTCATTACGGACGTGGCCTTCCTTGCCACAACCGGAACATGTTCGAGGTTGTCCGTCGTAAATGACCACCGCACGGCAGCCGCCGATAGAAATGTACGATGGAACGTGCCGTTTGAGATCGATTCGGACTTGTCTCACACCATTAAGCACCGGATACGTCGTAAACTGTGCCCATGTCTCGGCTACGTGGCTCTGGACTGTTCCGAACGGGCTTAGCGCCTCGATGACTTTATCTTCATTCACCTCTAAAGGCAGTTCGAATACACGGATTGTCCGAAGGCCAAGTCCTGCATGGTCGACATCCACAGGCCCGACGTTGCCGTCGGAGTGCCGAAATTTTAGTCCATGTCGCGTCCTGTGAATAATCTCGTTGCAGGCAGGGTCGGAAGTCACCTTAACATAAACGACGCTGCTAATGATCGATAGGTGTATGCCGATGAAATCGTCACGAGGGATCTTCACGTCTTCGCGTAGGAAGCGTTCGACGGCCAGTGCTTTGGGTCGTGGGTGTTCATTTGAGAAGGTGAACTTAAGAGTGTTCTTCCTGTAAGAGTTGGCCATTAGAGCTTGTTCGACTGAGAAGCGCTGCGACGAGGAAGTAAACAAAACACTCCGCGCGCGCAGCGGCGTGGACGGCCGAGCGCGGTGCGCACTGCTGCCCTGCCGAACGCAGACTGCCATCTGAGCTACCGAAGCACGACTCACGCCCGGTACTCACAGCTTTACTTCTGCCAGTATCTCGTCTCCTACCTTCCAAACTTTACAGAAGCTCTCCTGCGCAGGAGGCACCGTACGGTCTCGGAACGAGACGGATCACCCCCACCTGATGTTCCAGGGGCCGTCCGACCAGACGAGGCCTCGGAGAACCTGCACGACGATACGGATGACGACAACATGACGCAGACTGTGGCTGTGTCCATGCCTACTCTACTGGCTCGCTCAGGTGCTCCTGAACCAATGGACTCCACCGATGCGACTGCCGCCGAGACGTCCTCCGCCCCTACGACCGAAGTGGAACGTACGACCATCACAACGACAACGCCTTCAATGGCGTGGAGTGAGGACGTCGATGAGGACCCGGACCGCACGCTGGGGACAGAGTTACCCCAGACGGAAGCATCGTTACGTCGCTGATAACGCCGTCAGGTGGCGTACGGCACGACTCGCCGTTGCCTTGCCCCTCTTCATCCTCCGCCGGTGGAGTTCCCCTCCACGGCGGGGTACGGCTCCAAACCTACCGAATAGCGACGATCAACACTAACACCATCAGCTCACCCGTGAAACTTCAACTGCTGCGAGAGATGATATGGGCGTCGGATGTCGATATCGCACTACTACAGGAAGTACACTTGGCCACACTTCCAGACGTCGCGGTATATAGCACTTATCCTTCTCCTGGTGACCACCTGGGACGCGGCGTAGCCATCTACGCCAGAGAAGGCATGCCAGTGACCGATATGACATACCTTCCATCTGCCAGAGGGATGGCCGTCACCGTCATGGGGACGCGTATCGTCAACATTGACGCTCTGTTTCTTGGACGCTGCGACCATTACTTGCTTGGGGGTGATTTTAATTGTGTCTTGCATCCTAAAGATCAAGTGCCCCACTACAACACCTGTCAAGAACTGCGTCTTGTCGTCCGAGATCTGTTGCTCCGCGACACTTGGGAAGTTCAGCACGACGACGCGCCTGGACATACTTACCAAACGAGTCACTCCGCGAGCCGCCCTGATAGAATTTACGTCTCTCGGGAACTCACACCTGCAGTCCAAGGTGCAGAATTTTGGCCCCTGGCCTTTTCGGACCACTGTGCATACATCTGCAACATTCTCTTACCCAAGCAAGCGGTCTGGCGTAGTCGTGCACCGAGGAAGCTAAACACCTCCCATCTTCATGATCCCGAATGTCTTCAACGTGTTACCGAGACATGGGCCACCTGTGAACGTCGCTTACCTAAATACTGCACGACCTTGACCTGGTCGCTGGAATGTGCCAAACCTGCCATTCGACGTACTTTGATTCAGTATGGAAAGGAAGTTGCTAAGTGGCGCCGGCACACTACCGACTATTTCTACGCCGTTCTCCGCGACCTGGACGCCCAACCGCTCACCCCCGACACCCAGAGGGAACGCAGCAAGATTAAGGCGCAAATTGTATCTTTGACACGCCGTAGACTGCAGGGGGCTACGGTGCGAACCCGATGTCAAGATTCGGCGGAACAAGAACATCCGACCATGCATCATATCGCCTCCGATAGGAAACATCGACGACAACAACTCATCACCGAGATCACCACCTGTCGCGGCCAGCACGTCACTTGCCAGGCCGAAATCGTCAGTGCCTTTGTCGACCACTACCGCACAATGTACCAGGAGGAGACTACCGACAACCACGCTGAGGAGTCTGTGTTACCACACGTAACTCGCATCCTCACCAGCGACGAAGCGGACGAGCTGATGGAGCCCATTACGCGTGACGAAATCCACGATGCAATCAACAACGGTGCTCTGAATAAGTCACCTGGTGTCGACGGATTGCCGATAGAATTTTATCGCGCTTTCTTCACACTCATGGCGCCACGGTGGACAACGATGTTTCATGAATTGCTGACGATGGGGAACGCCGTACCGCCGTCCTTCGTCACGGGAATTATTATACCCATCCACAAACCAACACCAGGTGTGACGACAGCACATTACCGCCACTGACTCTGCTTAACGCAGACTGTAAAATTTTTACGCGCCTACTGACAACGCGATGCCGCAAGGTCCTGCCTAGCATTCTATCCCCGGAACAGACAACTCCGGGCGGCTCAGTTAATATACAAACGGCCACAGGAGAATGTCGCGATTTAATTGCACTGGCAGCGGCGTGCAGACTCCGCGCCGCATTGGTTGCCATTGATTTTGACAGCGCATTCGACAAAGTGCGGCATTTTTTTCTGTTCTCAGTGATGAACCGCATGGGTTTTCCACCAGCCTTTAACGATGTCATCCGGCGCCTGTACGGCACCGCCGAATCGCTGATTCAGGTTAATGGCCGCGTGGCGGGACCAGTGGCGATCCGGCGTTCCGTACGGCAAGGCTGCCCCCTTTCGACCCTACTCTATGCCATGAGCCTGGAGCCACTCATCGGGAGTCTGACAAGCCACCTTTCTGGTCTCACTTTGTGACAGCACAGTTTTCTATGTCGTGCGTATGCGGACGATCTCCTCCTCTTGATCCGCTAACGGAGTGAAACACACACGGTACTTGATTTGATATCAGCGTACGGCATTGGAGAGGCCAGTAACATGAATGTGGCTAAATCCGCGGCGATGCCCATTGGACGCGGCCTCTCACACGACGACTTAGCACCTCTCCCGTGTGTACAAAAACTGCGATACCTTGGTATCATTTTCACCTCCTCCGTGCGCCGCTCCGCTGCCATCAATTTTCGGCGTGCACTCCAAACTATCCGCACGACGGTGCGACAAAATCTTCTCCGATGACTCGATTCTTTACAACGTGTCCAATACTTCAATCAACATGTGGCGTCCAGAATGGTCCACATTGCACAGGTCCTCCCGCTGCCATCAACTATTGGACGCAGCCTCCATGCTGCCTTCGGATACTTCCTTACGGCCGGTACGCTCTTTAAGGTCCGCTACGACACGCTCACCCTTCCCCCGCGATCGGGGGGCCACGGCCTTGTCAATGTGCGACTCCGCGCGGCGTCCTTGTACATGTCCACCATGCACAAGCAGTGGCACGGGGGCACCTCCCTTACGCGCAGCTTGCTGGAAATTCTTGTGCCCGCGACCATAACACCACCAGTACCAGTCGGACACATCAAGCACTAGCTGACGCACATTTCTGATTTCATCGTCGACTTCAGTTATGCTCACACACACTTACCGACCACGCGTTCTCCTCGACCTAAAGATTTTTACACCCCACCCCTTCGTTCCATATCCAGCAACAATATCGAACTGAGACATCCGTCCACGCGGTGGCCCACGGTTTGGCGTCACATCCACCAGCCTTTTCTTCCTCCAACGTCCGGGTAACATGGTACATCTACATCTACATCTATACTCCGCGAGCCACCTTACGGTGTGTGGCGAAGGGTACTTCTTGTACCACTATCTGATCCCCCCCTTCCCTGTTCCATTCACGAATTGTGCGTGGAAAGAACGACTGCTTGTAAGTCTCCGTATTTGCTCTAATTTCTCGGATCTTTTCGTTGTGATCATTACGCGAGATATATGTGGGCGGTAGTAATATGTTGCCCATCTCTTCCCGGAATGTGCTCTCTCGTAATTTCGATAATAAACCTCTCCGTATTGCGTAACGCCTTTCTTGAAGTGTCCGCCACTGGAGCTTGTTCAGCATCTCCGTAACGCTCTCGCGCTGACTAAATGTCCCCATGACGAATCGCGCTGCTTTTCGCTGGATCATGTCTATCTCTTCTATTAATCCAACCTGGTAAGGGTCCCATACTGATGAGCAATACTCAAGAATCGGACGAACAAGCGTTTTGTAAGCTACTTCTTTCGTCGATGAGTCACATTTTCTTAGAATTCTTCCTATGAATCTCAACCTGGCGCCTGCTTTTCCCACTATTTGTTTTATGTGATCATTCCACTTCAGATCGCTCCGGATAGTAACTCCTAAGTATTTTACGGTCGTTACCGCTTCCAATGATTTACCACCTATGGCATAATCGTACTGGAATGGATTTCTGCCCCTATGTATGCGCATTATATTACATTTATCTACGTTTAGGGAAAGCTGCCAGCTGTCGCACCATCCATTAATCCTCTGCAGGTCCTCCTGGAGTACGTACGAGTCTTCTGATGTTGCTACTTTCTTGTAGACAACCGTGTCATCTGCAAATAGCCTCACGGAGCTACCGATGTTGTCAACTAAGTCATTTATGTATATTGTAAACAATAAAGGTCCTATCACGCTTCCCTGCGGTACTCCCGAAATTACCTCTACATCTGCAGATTTTGAACCGTTAAGAATGACATGTTGTGTTCTTTCTTCTAGGAAATCCTGAATCCAATCACAAACCTGGTCCGATATTCCGTAAGCTCGTATTTTTTTCACTAAACGTAAGTGCGGAACCGTATCAAATGCCTTCCTGAAGTCCAGGAATACGGCATCAATCTGCTCGCCAGTGTCTACGGCACTGTGAATTTCTTGGGCAAATAGGGCGAGCTGAGTTTCACATGATCTCTGTTTGCGGAATCCATGTTGGTTATGATGAAGGAGATTTGTATTATCTAAGAACGTCATAATACGAGAACACAAAACATGTTCCATTATTCTACAACAGATTGACGTAAGCGAAATAGGCCTATAATTATTCGCATCTGATTTATGACCCTTCTTGAAAATGGGAACGACCTGCGCTTTCTTCCAGTCGCTAGGTACTTTACGTTCTTCCAGCGATCTACGATAAATTGCTGATAGAAAGGGGGCAAGTTCTTTAGCATAATCACTGTAGAATCTTAAGGGTATCTCGTCTGGTCCGGATGCTTTTCCGCTACTAAGTGATAGCAGTTGTTTTTCAATTCCGATATCGTTTATTTCAATATTTTCCATTTTGGCGTCCGTGCGACGGCTGAAGTCAGGGACCGTGTTACGATTTTCCGCAGTGAAACAGTTTCGGAACACTGAATTCAGTATTTCTGCCTTTCTTCGGTCGTCCTCTGTTTCGGTTCCATCGTGGTCAACGAGTGACTGAATAGGGGATTTAGATCCGCTTACCGATTTTACATATGACCAAAACTTTTTAGGGTTCTTGTTTAGATTGTTTGCCAATGTTTTATGTTCGAATTCGTTGAATGCTTCTCTCATTGCTCTCTTTACGTTCTTTTTCGCTTCGTTCAGCTTTTCCTTATCAGCTATGATTCGACTACTCTTAAACCTATGATGAAGCTTTCTTTGTTTCCGTAGTACCTTTCGTACATGATCGTTATACCACGGTGGATCTTTCCCCTCGCTTTGGACCTTAGTCGGTACGAACTTATCTAAGGCGTACTGGACGATGTTTCTGAATTTTTTCCATTTTTGTTCCACATCCTCTTCCTCAGAAATGAACGTTTGATGGTGGTCACTCAGATATTCTGCGATTTGTGCCCTATCACTCTTGTTAAGCAAATATATTTTCCTTCCTTTCTTGGCATTTCTTATTACACTTGTAGTCATTGATGCAACCACTGACTTATGATCACTGATACCCTCTTCTACATTCACGGAGTCGAAAAGTTCCGGTCTATTTGTTGCTATGAGGTCTAAAACGTTAGCTTCACGAGTTGGTTCTCTAACTATCTGCTCGAAGTAATTCTCGGACAAGGCAGTCAGGATAATGTCACAAGAGTCTCTGTCCTTGGCTCCAGTTCTGATTGTGTGACTATCCCATTCTATACCTGGTAGATTGAAGTCTCCCCCTATTACAATAGTATGATCACGAAACTTCTTCACGACGTTCTGCAGGTTCTCTCTGAGGCGCTCAACTACTACGGTTGCTGATGCAGGTGGTCTATAGAAGCATCCGACTATCATATCTGACCCACCTTTGATACTTAACTTAACCCAGATTATTTCACATTCGCATTCGCTAATAACTTCCAAGTCGCAAATGAAAAGTTCGGCACAAATCATCGTCTTCACGCCATCGGACTCAAGGACTCTCCACTTTGTTCCATTTGCCACCTCGTGCATGACGATGTCCATCAATTGACTTGTGCTGCCACCAGTGACGTCTGGAAACTTGCCCGACAGTTCGTTGCCTGTTACCTCCGCGTTCCGCCGGACTCGGTTGACTCATGGACTTTTATCCATCCTGAGAATACTTATTTCCCCGCCACCAAAAATCATGCGATTGTATGGGTCAAGGGATGGACGATCACCTACATGTATCATTATGGCGACAAATCACGCCTTTATTTCTGGCAGTACTTACAAACCGCCCACAGTGAAGTCGGCACCGACCGCGCTACCGTGCCTTCTTCGCCAATTACCTACATGCGGTCTTTACGTCATCCCCGCTCAGTTGGATGGTGCCACACGCCGACAGCATTCCCCCCCCCCCCCCCCCCCCTGCTAACAACTGCGACCCCCGCGCTGCTTTCTACATTGTAATCCACAGTGGAGAGGCGCATGGACACGCGCCTCCTTTCTTTTATGCACTACACCAGAAAACACTGGTTTTTCCCTCACTCCACTGTATATTGCTTCACACCTCTTAGGTTACATCAGTATTATTATTCTTTTTTTTCCTACACCTTGTTCATAAAAAAAATTGCTCGCCTTGTACGAGTCTTGTGTTATTTTCGCCGGAAGGATGGCATTTCTGTTGTATTTAAGCTTATACCAATAAAGATCTTTTGTTCATTTACCCTCTTCCTGGTAAAAAAAAAGAATAAAAATAATAAAATAAATCAAAAAGCTACTTTGAGGGAGTGATTCAGGGACGGGAGGGGGGAGACATCGCGGCCAGGCCTCGGGTTCCGACCCCGGCCCGCCTTGTCTTCGCCTACTCATAACTGCATACTCTTTAAATAAAAAAAAAGAAAAAAAAGGTAACGTTCTAGCCTGTCAGCTACACGCTGCCTCTCTTCGCCTTTCGGGACCCTCTAAAAGCCAGATTTTTAATTCTTTTGTAGCGGAGCAACAAGCAGGCAGATAAAATAAAAAAAAGAGCACAAAAAAAAGATGGTAGAACACTTGCCCGCGAAAGGCAAAGATCCCGAGTTCGAGTCTCGGTCGGGCACACAGTTTTAATCTGCCAGGAAGTTTCATACACGATCAGCTTACGTATCAGGCCGATAACTTGAAAAAGATAAAGGTCAACGCAATTTATAGGATTCCGAAGAAACTGTTCGAACAGCTGGTGGATAATCTTCGTCCAATCATTACAAAAAATTGGCCAAGTGCGCGTAGGCCTGCCGATCTGACAATGAGTATTCCGTACAAACTTTTTTGCATATAGATAGTTCACCCATTCCGTGAATCGAGAATCTCGACGATTTTTTCCTGTTATCCACATCGACACGTGCAATATATCGGTCCTGGGAATTCCAATATTTTCGAGAATGTATTAATTTTAGGTTTAAATGTTTTGAGTAGTTTCTCAATTGCTAATTTAATTTTTCATTTACTTATTTATTCTGGAGTTATATTAACATGCTATACTAATTAGCAACACAAACTATTTAAACTTTTTTAAGTTCATAATCGAATGCTGTTTGAGTTACCTGAATCAAAGTTTAAACATCAATAGGCGTAATTTTTTGCAATCGCATGCGCTCGGGAATCATTTAACTTTTTAAATCTAAATAATTAAGGATGTATAATTATAACGGAAGCTGACTAGTAGATGCTGAACTTTGATACTTCATTTCAAACCACAGCGAATTTCTAAATTTGATCCATCCGGACTTAACTTTCCACTGAAGATAGAAGTAAATACTTTACTAACAAATTTTTCCAAAAGACTTCCCCGAAACATATAACTACAGCGTTGGTATCTTTCAAGTGACAGCGATTAGGTGTTTTCATGGCTGTAGCGTCTCCACAAATATCTTCACTCGTAATCAGATGAGATTGCAGACACATGCGGGTTTAGTAGTTCGAGTGAAAATCAAAAGTTAAATTAAAATCATTACTTAAGTATTACATTTGACCCAATTCTGTGATGATAAAAAAGAATGAATTGCACCGCACTGTATACCACAGTTGGAATAAAACATTCTCCATTGTCGTGTTAGCTCTTGTAGTGCCTTGGATTATTAATGGTAACAGGCATTTTGAGGTTTGGTTTTAGAATCCATGTTGAAATCTCCTACAACAATCACATGAAAAATATAATCATTACCGTTGCTGCAGTATATCATCGTTTCTATATTGCGGCGATCTTTAAGCAGCAAAATATCGAACCTCGAACGTTTCAGAATGTTAGTTTGCAGCGCCTGAGTCATTTCAGTAATATTGTTTACATGATCCATCCGTCACAGCATCTCTGAGATTGTAATGTACATACGCAATAGATCCTCAGCCTGAATTGACAGTAGCTATGCTGGATTGTCCAATAAACACTACTACGCACATCTCATGAAAACCATCAAGTTTAAAAGTGTCGCTACGACATTCGCAGATTTCAACGAACAGTGCGGGAGAGGAAAGAATGATGGGACCTGTGACGATATCTGGCAAAGGGACCGTCGGCCTAAGTATGTGGCATCAATTTCAGCTTGATACGTCTAACCGTTGTTGAGAAAATGGGGTCTGAAAGTGTATTTTGTTACCGTTATCTGAAAAAGGTGTCTGAAAAGGGTAACCGAAGCCAATAGCCGATGTGCAAACATTATTTTGTTAAAATAAATGCTACTGCAGCTGCACCTGCTTCCTTTTTTTATCATCGTGCTGACCAACTAGGCTCACAACAGACAGACACATAGCCGGGCGGACAACAAAGTAATCCTATAAGGGTTGCATTTTTACCAACTAAGGTACGGAATCCTAACAAGGAAACGAACTGGAGGAAAAGCATCTCGACTCGGGAAAGACTACTGCGTAATTTTTGAGGTAAAATGTATTCTGTTAACGATTGTAATGTATAAAGCAAAATAGTGGAAAAAACATGAAACATATCATTTTATTATGAAATAAATCCAAATACAGATAAATTTAAATCTGTTACATACGATACAGTTCTACTGTATTTTAACAGATCTTCTGATGTGAAGAAATGAAAATAACGCTGCGGGTTCTCAGAACCAAACATCTGGACTGCCAGCACCGCATTGCCACCGGCCGATGGATGTTGGTAACCCTGAGAGGCAGACGGTTAGTGGGCAATGGCATCCACATTTGAGGTTACACGTTCATGTATGAAGTGATACATATGAAGTCTTGGGCATGGTGATGATGACTGTAATGTATTCGAGGATACAGAATACCATCAGTGCGTTTCTGAATCGACAAAATTGTTTATCAGTCATGGTTTCTATAGCTGGTAGTAGATTTCACAAAAAAATTTCTCTGAGAGTGTTCTCTGACAATACTGTGCTGATTAAAGAAGTCAATAAAAGCTTTGTAGGTGGCATTCGTCTCTTTACTTTCTTCGCAGAGCGTCAGTACTGGAGTTCAGGAAGTGTAGACATAGCCATGGGTTTAAAGTTGGGTCGCGGTGACCGGGATGGAGTTGTATTATACAGGAACTATGTTCCTTCGATAACTCTTCAAAAAGGATTTTATAAACGCGGATGCCTCTCCAATGTTTCGGCCATATTGATGCAAACCACTTGCTCCCAGTTTGTCATTACTACCTATGAACCAACACATAATGCGAAGAGAATCACAAACGAGTCGCTTCAGAGACGCAACGCAACTGCTAAAGCAGTTGCACCGGAGTTATATGCTTGGTAGTCGCAAGCACGTTGCTTGCAGTTGAGCCAGTGGGCCAAGTACAATGCGTTAAAATGGATCAAACTCAAGCGACTGATGTTTCATGCTCTCACGACAATGCATTGCAGCCGCGTTGCGCCAATGGACGAACGGCCTTAGAGGCTGCCAATTAATTACGCTCTGCTTCACTCGGGTACGTAACGAAAACATTCACGTGGTGCAATGAGCGCTTCAGTGGAAGGGAGGCGATTGGAGAAAATATCTTCTGGCGTGAGACCCCGTGGATGAGTAGGTGCTTGGCCGACTGCTGTAGATATCTCATTATAACGGTGCTAAACCGCATGAGTAATGTTGGGAAAGAATGAAGTTATTCACGCATGTGTTTTGGAGGCACTTCCCTATTTATAAAAGAGCAGCTGTGTGTACTGATTTATTCAATACGATTAATGGCTGATAAAGCACGAGACAGAGAGACGCTAATAGAAACATGCCTAGCTGCCAGCAATGCGCGAAGCCTTCAACGAGTATCGTAACAGGATCTTACAGAAACAGTTCTCAGAAACACTAAAGAAATTCTGGTCTTCTATAGAGGCTGTCAGTTACATCAATTAGTGTCCAGACACTCGTGGATGACACAGAAACGGAAAATGATGGTAGCAAACCAAAAGCAGAAGCGATGAAATCCCTTTTCAAATGTTTCTTTCAAAAAGGAAGATCTAAGACTACTGCTTCAGTTTAATTTTCGTAGCACTGCAAAACTGAGTGTTAGTGATAATGAGAAACATTAGCCCGACGGAATCCCTATCAAATTCTAGCCGTAACTTGCGGCTGAATTAGTCCTTATTTTAACAATAATATACCGTAGATCCCTCTAACCAATAACTATGCCCACTGATTGGAACCAAGCACAGGTGAAACACGTCAACAAGAAAGAGAACAGAAGTGAAACGCAAAACCACCGTCCTGTCTCATTGACTGACAGGCGCTGTAGATTTGTAGAACGTGTTATGAGCTCAAACTTAATGAAATGTACAACTGTGCTTTTTGCAAACACAAAACTACAGTATCCTGCGACTAAAATAATAATGAGTCACACTTGGAATAAAACAATGCATAAAAATACTTAGATATGGAAATTCCAGTGATATGAAATGCACTGATAAAATAGGCCCAGTCGTAGGTACATCAGCTTGCACATTTTGGTTTATTTATAGGATACTGGGCATATGCGATCGATTATTAACAAATAATGATTACAAAACACTCTTGTCACCCTCCCTAGATTACTGCTCAAGCATGTGCAACCCATATCAAATTGGACAAACAGGAGATATGGAGCGTAAACATAGAACGGCAGCATGAATTGTCACAGATTTGTTTGACTCATAGGAGAGTGTCACTTAGATGCCATGGCGGCCAATAAAATGAGATTCGAATAAATTACTGCTCACACGCGAATATTTAAGCAATCATTCTTCCCACGCTCAATAAGTGAAATGAACGGGAAGAAACTATAATAAGAGGTGCTATAGAAAATCTCCTCTACCATGCACTTCTCAGTAGAGTATGTATGAGATGTAGATACTGCCGGAGCGGAGTAGCGTAGTCATGTAGCGGTTACTAGTGGTCGTGGAGGCCAAGATGGACAGTTTTAGGAGCGCTAAACCAGTTTCAATTTCCACAATTTACCCTAAAACGATTGGAAGAAAAAGGTTCAGTTCTGGTGACAGTTCAAGGCTTCAGGGGACTATTTGAACGTAATGCGTTTACGCGTCTACGTCACATGCACTGTCAAACCTCAAAAGTGAGACCAGCCAACTAGTATTCCCCGTAACTATGTAAACAAAGAAGAGTCGTAATAAGAAGTGAATCAAGACGTTGTGACAATACCAGAAATAGCCCCCATTTGAATGTAATCAGTAGTTTAATATGTGGTTCCAGATTTTAAAACTGTGTTGGAATATCACAACGTCTTTGTGAGTTCTCCGTGCTCTAACTGGAGTAGTTTCAAACAATACGTTTCATGTGGTTTCAGGTACAACTAAGCGGGATTCCCGTTTTTTCATAGCAGGCGATTGCCTGGAGTCGACTTTAAAAGAGTGCAGATTCTTCTACCGCTCTAATTATGAACAGCAAAGTCAGCCACCCCGGCGGGAGGAGCATCCAGCAGCAGCAGCGTCAACAGTTTGTATTTATGTACAGTGTTTAGTTTAGTGCCTTTTTTCAAAAGAGTTTCTCACATTTTCTATGCTTTTGTCTTATTGACTAGTTTATTTACTTTTAGAGTTGGCATATTTATTTCCTGCAGTAGCTTTCGTGAAAACCGAGACGCTAAGTCACAAGTAACTATTGATCATCTGGTGCCAGCAGAAAAATTTAAATTTTTCTTAAGAACTTGCGGATCTTGCGCTCTTAGGCTATAGTGAAAACTTTACAGTGTAGATTTTAGTGTTTGCGTACATCACAACTCCAGTGGCGTCAAAGTCAAGTGACTCTCTTTTGCAAGGGTCCGCTTATTTTTTCTTATTCACTTCAGCCTGCTGTGATTCACAAGAGGAAATGGTAGCTGTACGCAAACTGCTGGAAGTTGCCTTGGCCACTATCAACAGGCTTCTGGCTACTGCTCAAAGCTGTGACAACATTAGGGCCCCAGTGGCGAGACCTGCGACACCCGTGGTGCCTTGGAATCGTCTGGTGACTCGGGTGTCGCTGCGACTTCCGATACGCACCATCTGACCGCTCAGTCCTCACCCGAGACTGAGAGACGGATTAACATGACACTGGTAAACTGCAGGAGCACCCAAGGAAAGATGACAAAATTGGTATCGCTTATTGGAAGTAACAATTCACAGATGGTGTTAGGAAATCCTAAGTTCATATTTGAATATTTATCTTCAGGATAGGTTAGTCGTCAGTGGTGGCGGCGTATTTATTGCTGTTAAGAACTCAATAATATCAAGCGAGGTTATCGTTGATTCCGAATGTGAATTATTCTGGGTGAAGTTAAGCATCGAGGGTGACTCCAAAATGGTAATCGGATGCCTTTTTAGACTACTTGCATCAGGAGCAGTATTCGTTGATTGTTTCATAAAGAACTTGGAGAAATTTGTGACTAATTTTCAGGACAATAAAGGGTGATTATAATTAAAGTTAAACTTACAAAACGCTGCAGAAATAACACCACCGGTCAGAATGACGTCAAATTGCAAATGAATATTATAGGAGAAGGAGGAGAACGTATGGTGGAAGAAAAAATAGTGTAAAAGTTGATCAGTAGATTGCGCTGTATGTGTCATAATACGTAAGTATGCACGACCCATTAAAGTTGGTATAAACACGCTAGGTGCACGGCTTTTCCTCCTTTCACGTGTGAGACGTTCGCCATGACTGTCTCAATGCAGGAAGGCGCTCTGCTCGTAAAGCTGTATTACAAGAATGATGACTGTGCACACGTCGCTCTGCAGAAGTTCCGGACACTGAAGGGTTTGAAAAAAAGGTGTTGGTCCGATGACTGCCGTGGGTCTGGAGAAAATGATTTGGCAATTCAAAAAGACATGTTCTTTTGGTATGCAACCTGATAGAGGAAGGAAACGAATTAATTCGATGTCAGTGGAAGCAGTGTCCACAGCAATGCAGGAGGAGATGAGTGGGGGTGTGCAAAGGTGTAGTGCACGGAGAACTGCTCGAACATTGGACATACCCGAGAGCACGATGCGTAAAATCCTACGAAACATCCTTATTTGCTATCCACTGAAAATTACCCATGTGAACAAGTTGCTTCCTGTTGAACTGCCAGCAAGAATTTTGCTTTAGAATTTCTTGCTCGCATGGAAGTGGACACTCATTGGCCGTGGACGATTTTGTGGAGAGACGAAGTCTACTTCCATCTGACAGGATATGTCAATAAAAAGAATTGTCGAATGTGGATAACGGAAAATCCACACGCAAATCAACCAGAACTACTTCATCCTGAAAAGGTCACTGTGTGGTGCGGGTTTACGGCATCATTTATAATAGCGCCACATTTATCTGAAGAGACAGGTGCTTTCAGTCCTGTTACCTGTACCGCCACTGGTAAGCGCTATGAGTGTCTTTTGCGCAACCACGTCATTCCAGCTCGCCAACAGCGTGGATGTGCGGATGGGATCATTTTTACGCAAGATGTTTATCTCCGCACATTACAAATCCAGTTAAGCACCTGCTGAAGCGCCATTTAGGAAATGCTAGAATTATCAGCCGCCATTTCCCTACAGCCTGGCCGTCCCGATCACCTGATTTTAATCCGTGTGACTTCTGGCTGTGGGGATGTGGTGTCACCGCCAGACACCACACTTGCTAGGTGGTAGCCTTTAAATCGGCCGCGGTCCGTTAGTATACGTCGGACCCGCGTGTCGCCACTATCAGTGATTGCAGACCGAGCGCCGCCACACGGCAGGTCTAGAGAGACTTCCTAGCACTCGCCCCAGTTGCACAGCCGACTTTGCTAGCGATGGCTCACTTACAAATTACGCTCTCATTTGCCGAGACGATAGTTAGCATAGCCTTCAGCTACGTCATTTGCTACGACCTAGCAAGGCGCCATTATCATTTGCTATTTATCTTGTGATGCATGTACCGTCAGACCGATGTTTACCAATTATGGATTGAAGTTAAGTATTCCAGAAGCTCCGTACTTTTTTTACTAGACTCAACTCCTTTAACTGTTCCAGACCTCACGCCAGCCTGCGTGAGCTTAAACGCGTGCCATTCGGCTATCTCATAGTGGCTTGGCTGTCTTGCCAAGTCACAACAGGGGCTATCTGAAAGATGTTGTTTTCAGTGCTGCAAACGTAGCTCAATTGAAAGCACACATTGCGCAACACATTCTGAATTTGACCCCAGAAATACTTCAATCAGTTGTGGAATATGTTTCTCTATCCCAACTTGCAGAAAACGGTGGACAGCATATAGAACATGTTTTGCGCCAGTCATACGGAAATTAATAATCCGATTCAATTTTGATTGATGCTTTATACGCGGTTTTTGGCGTCAGGACAATTAAAAAACCGATGTGATTCATGTTTTTTTATGCGATTTTTGGCCTCAGGACAGTTAAAAACCGATGTGAGTGATGCTTTTTATGCAGTTTTTTGGCCTCAGTACAGTCAAAAATCGATTCTTCCCATTCGATGTGGTATGACCTTTCCGTGGTGGATGGGCTTACGTAACTAACAGTATCACACCTGTACACCCATGCACACTGAGTAGTACAGTTTTTTTAACGTCAAACGTACACCTTAGGCATTTTTACATGATTCATTTGTCATTTGTAGTCGACCACCATTAAATTATAGTGCTTATAGCGCCGTATATTGCTACATTTTTGTAACTAATTATTTTTCTTCTGCCATACGTTTCCCCCCTTCTCCGATAATATTCCGTTGCAATTTGACGTCATTCTGACCATTGGTGTTATTTCCACATCAGTTTTAAAGTTTTAGTTTGATTATAATCACCCTGTACTATCGTAATAGGAGGTGCCTTCATTTTGCCATGTATACATTGGGAGAGTCAGCGTACCAGAGCTGGTGCCAGAGACGGAATTCGTATGACATTATTCTGAATGTCTTGTCTGAAAATCACTTCCAGCAGATAGAAAACCAGCTCGCGAAAGAAACGTCTTAGATATCCTAGCAACAAACAGACTGAAATTTCCAAATTAATTAACGAAGAGGAGGGTATCAGTGATCATAAGGCTGTGATAGCATCTGTACTAAGGGTGTTACAAGGAATGTCAAGAAAGGTAGAAAAATATTTGCGTTTAGCAGCAGTGACAGGATGCAAAAATGGTTCAAATGGCTCTAAGCACTATAGGACTTAACATCCGAGGTCATCAGTCCCATAGACTTAGAACTATTTAAATCTAACTAACCTAAGGACATGACACACATCTATGCCCGAGGCAGGGTTCGAAGCCGCGACTGTAGCAGCCACGTGGTCCCGGGCTGAAGCGCCTAGAGCCGCTCGACCACGACAGGATGCAAACTGCAGAGTATCAGCGTAGTCGGCATCAAATATTCAGTTCTGGGGACAAAGATGTGGAGCATAAATGGATAAAATTCAAATGTATCGTTCAATAAGCCTTAGATAAGTATGTTCCGAATAAGGTCTTAAGGGATGGGGAAGATCAACCGTGGTGCAATAATCGTGGTAGAAAACTGCACAGTAAACAAAGAGAGTTTCATTGCAGATTCAAGACAAGTCAAAATCTAGCTAACAAACAAAAGCTTAACGAAGTGAAAATGAGCGTAAGGAGAGCAATGAGATAAGCGTTCAATGAGTATGGAAGTAAAATATTGTCAACCAATCTGAATCAGAACCCTAAAGGTTTTGGTCTTGCGTAAAATCAGTAAGCCATTCGAAAACTCACTGACCATAATGACACCGAATTGGAAAATGATAGAGAAAAGGCCGACATACTAATTCCGGCTTCCGAAACTGTTTCACCGCAGAAGATCGTAATACGGTCCATTCTTTCAATCACGGTGAAAACTTGGAAATTGAGATAACTAAATGTGGAACAAAAAAAAAAAAAAAAACAACTACAACTGTTTTTAAGTGAAAAGGCATCAGAACCAGATGGCGTGCAGGTACGATTCGATAGAGATTATACGAAAGAACTGGCTCTTCTTCTAGTAGCAATTTACTGTAGGTCAGTGGAGCAACGAAGAGTAAGTAGTGACTGGAAAAAAGCGCACGTCATTCCCGTTTTTAACAAGGGTCGTAGGATAAATGCACATAATTGTGGGTCTACATAGTCGACGTCAATCTGTTGTAGAATTGTGGAATAATAATAAACAGATATGTTGCGAAACTCAGACCGCTCTCTTTCTCGAAAAGATACACAGCGCCGTAGACATCGCCGATCAGGTTATGCCGTGTTGCTCGACTTTCAGGACGGCATTTGACTTTGTCCCACTGCCGTTTAGTGCAAAACATACGAGTTTACCGAGCATCGAACCGTATTTGCTACTGGGGTCGCAACTTCCTTGCAGATAGATCTCAACACACCGTCTTAACGGAACAAAATCGATAGATGTAAAGGTCATATCCGAAACACGCCAGGAAGTGTGCAGGACCGTTACTGTTTACAATGTATATAAATTGTTTTGTAGAAAGTGTCGTTCAGACAGTGCGAGAGCGTTACAGAGATACTCAACGAACTCCAGTGGCAGACCCTACAAGAGATGGGTTGTGCATCTCGGATGGGTTCACTATTGAAATATTGAAAAAGTATTTTCCGGGAAGAGTAAGACAGCATATTACTTCTTACCACATACATCTCTCGAAATCACCACGATGGAAAAATTTGAGAGCTTAGAGCTAATACATTCTCCCCACGAACCATTCGCAAATTGAACAGGAGCGGGAGGATCAGTGAGTGCTGCCAGAGATACCCTCCACCACACACCGTTTGGTGGCTTGCGGAGTACTGATGTAGATATAGCTGTGGTGGATACATTCGAAGTTATAGAGCTATGTTGCAAGAGGAGGACAACAGTTTCCAGAGCTGTGAGGTAGAACGAATTTGTATTTTGTGCACAGTATTCTTTACATTAAAACTATATTAAGAAGCCAACATATAACATTTTCGTTGTTTACCAGGCAAAACTGTGTATTAACGTTCGCGACTGTGACCTGAGAAGCCATTGGTGGGAACAGCCGTTCGACAAAAGCTGGCATCAGCTGCCTGTATAGGAGAGGGTCATACTGCGGACGATGGTCACAGTGGTTCCTAGGTGGCGGTGAGGTGGGTGGTGGAGAGGAATGGGCTTGTAAAGCAAATGGTGAATACCTGGTGCGTTAAACTGCTGGCTACAGTTCATTGCACATCCGTCCGGTAAACAGGACTGAGACAGTTTCGGGAATCCAGCCACGTACAGGTGACCAGAAAAAACTCCGCTAGCCGAGAGGTTGCAGTGCCTTCATAGACATCATCCTTACGGAAGTTGTGAGCCCTTGCTTCCTACTGAGAGCAAGATCACACTAATATTTGTAAGAAGAGAATGTAGGTACTTACCTGTAATATCTGTGGAACCTCGAGCCAACTGATTTTTGAAATGTTACAGACGAGAATGCCCGACGAATCGATAGAACGACAGCACTATCCTACGAATACGGAGGTAAATAGCTAACATTTACTTTTGAACCGAAACCATGCAGCCGGCCAGTGTGGCCGAGCGGTTCTAGGCGTTTCAGTCTGGAACCGTGCGACTGCTACGGTCGCAGATTCGATCCTGCCTCGGGCATGGATGTGTGTGATGTCCTTACGTTAGTTAGGTTTAAGTAGTTCTAAGTTCTAGGGGATGTTAAGTCCCATAGTGATCAGAGCCATCTGAACCATGCAGAGACATTTGAAACTTACACGCAACGATTGATCCATCGTAACCACAGACTACTAGGAGGTGCTGTGGGAAACAGGAGATTTAATAAAAAAAATGCTGGAACAGGGCAAGTGCAAAAAATGTAAATGTCTTGTGACTAGGGCCTCCCGTCGGGTAGACCGGTCGCCGGGTGCAAGTCTTTCGATTTGACACCACTTCGGCGACTTGCGCGTCGATGGGGATAAAATGATGATGATTATGACAATACATCACCCAGTCCCTGAGCGAAGAAAATCACCGACCCAGTCGGGAATTGAACGCGGGCCTTAGGATTGACATTCTGTTTGTATTGCGTTCGTAGTTGATCGTTGTGTTTGGTCGTTGTGGACGCCACATGACATCCGTTCTAGTTCGTTTTGTTGATCCTTCCACTCAGTTTTTTATTACAATGGCCAACCAGCTCTCTGACCGAACACGCTGAGCTACCGTGTCGGCTACCACTCAGCTACAGGGGCCGACAGGGCAACTATAACAACGTTTAAATAAAATTTTGACTCAGAGACCTTCTTCTTAAATCCTGGGAAAAGTATGAAAAATATTCTTCGGAGAACATGAGATTATTTCCTTCTGTAGATTCCGTTCCGCAGATTTAAGAGTCTGTGACGATTTAGAGTGGACGATACCGATACATATCGAATTCCAGAAACAGCTACACTCACTAATACTACTCAATCATGTGCAATTAAAAATTATTGTGGTTAAAGAAAATATGAGAAGGAAATGTGTAAAGGAAAATAACTAACTGCTGCTATGTCGGCAGTTAGCTACATCGAGAGAAGTGGTTGATCGATGTCGAAAATACCAAAGATTATGGTAATGAGGAACTTGTAAGAATGTACATCTGGCTACAGATCGAAAGATACAGTGTTCGATTCGTGGTTGGCCATAGAATCCCTTATTCTGGCATTTGAAGTGCATTTTATCTCTGGCAAAATTCTGTTTATGGTAAAATTTTCAAGTAATACTTTGGTTTCGATCTAATACAAAACCCTAGGTTCTCCTATGACAGTCTTTATGCTGCTCATTTTTGGCACACAACCTACGACCAGCTTAGAGACGAAAGTGATAACACTTTCTGCAGGACCTGACCATCATTTTGCAGGACAATGCTCAAGCACATACAGTGCAAACTGTTACTGATTTGTTTGACTGATGGGGCTGCTAAGTGCTATGACACCTACTGCACTCCCCTGACTTAGCCCTCGTGAGTTCAACTCGATTTCTAAACTGAAGGAAACATTTGTCGGTATTCACTTCAGAAATGCTACAAATTCGTCGGGCAATAGATCGCGCCGCTCGAACTGTCAACACAACTGGCACTGCTGAAAGTATCCTACGACTTCCACATCGCTGGCGACGGGTTATACACAATGCGGGTGACTATTTTGAAGGTCAGCAAAACTTTGAAACACGTATCTATTTTGTACGAGCTGAAAATAAATAGTTGCCACTATTAAATATCCAACTCTCGTAAATACTGCTGCAGCCGCACCTGTTTCCTTTTTTTATCATCGTGCTGACCAACTAGGCTCACGTAACATCTTCATTTATTCATAATTGTTGTTGTTTCCTTTTTTTCAGAGCTCCATCTTCTCTCTATTACATATACATCATTCCTGTACAAGCTGCTGGGTAGTGGATCGTAGAGGACGCTTTTCATTGTTCCAGCTATTACGGCATCTTCCCGGTCCATTAATTATGTAGCGCAGGAAGAACGGGTGCTTAAATGTCTCTTTGCACCTTGCTTTCCCTAGTGCAGTTATTCAAGCATATCAGTGACGAACATCATGTTCTCTAATGGCTCGAACACACCTGTGACCATTCGTGCTGCCATTCTTTGTATACTTTTAGTGTCCAGTGTGGTTCTCAAACACTGAGTCGCTGGAATGTTCTGCGAAGCAGTCTTCTTTGTAGATTGACTGTATTTCCCTAGTATTCTACCAATGAACCGAACTCTGCCACCGTTTTTACTTACGAATGAGCCTGTGTATCGTTCCATTTCATATCCCTACAAATTCTTACACTCAGGTATTTTTATGAGTTGGTCGACTCCATCGTGTTGTGAAGTGCACATTTTTACGTTTCTGAATATTTGAAGCAAGTTTCCAATCCTTAAACCACTCTGAAAACTTGTCAAGAACTGACTGAATGTTTGTGCAACATTTTTCAGACCATCATTCGTAATAAGAAATTACTTCATCTCTAAAAAAGTCTTATGCTATTATTAATAATGTCCTTAGTGTCATTAACATATAAAATGAGTAGTAAGAGCTTTAACACACTTCTCTGCGGCGCTCCCGAAGCTAGTTCTACATCCACCGATGACTGCCCATCCAAGAAAACATGCTGTGTCCTCCCTACCAAGTAGCCCTCAATCCAGTCACAAACGTCTCATATCGTGTTTGATACGTAATACAACCGTACTTCAGAAAATAGATGTAGTGTCCACACGACCAGATTTTCGCAAATAAGCATTTGTGTAGCTGACTCGAAAGTAGAAATACAGAATGTAACCTTCTGCATGTAGCCTTCTCCTATCTCCTGCCCATGTTGCTTCTGACTTCTTATTTCTTCTACTCTGAAAGATTTCCATATTCAGCATTTTACTTTTAAATTATTTCTTTCCCTTATTTTCGATTCTTTGACACCGTTTCTTCCCATTTTTTTCGTATTTCTGTAACCCATGCCACTACTCACTTCTTTTTGTGAAATACAAGAATATTTGTTTCGTTAGTCTGTTCTCGTGTATTCAGTAGAGGTGTCCAAAGAAGATTGACATTTGTATGCCATTACTTATGGTATTTTATGTATATTTTCGTACATCTCTTCATTACATCTCATTTCACAACTATCTGTAGTTGGTATTGTACCTATTACTTTTCTAATAATTCGTCTTTAAAGTTCTGCTATTTGTCTGTCTTATAGTTCCTCGTCACATGTCTGCACGCATATAAACATTCCGGCATTATCACTGTGGTATAGTATTTTAATCTGCATTCCTAGATGTGCGTTGCTTATTTAAATACTTTAGACAAATCATATGTCTTAAGCAGTTTTATATCCCCTTTTACCTATTTGTTTTCCTGTATATTTCAGAGCATTATTTGTCATGAATTTTGTTTTTTTTTCAGCTGAAATTTTGAGACCAGTTGTATTCACTATTCTTTCCAGAAGACATACTTGAGTAACGGCTGGTGTCAGGTTTTCTGAAAGTATTGCAAATTCACCTGTGAAAGCTAGCCAGTTTACCTTAATTCCATTTGAGCTCTTCAGAACTATTCGGTTTCTCAGTTCTGTGATTTTGCCTCCAAAATTCAGATCCTTACAATTTTTTCTAAAGCACCGTCAGACAGCAAAGATGATAAGCTGTCTACTTGTCTAAGACCACGTTTTATTTCAAATGGATGAGATATTCCTGATATAGATTTCACTTTAGGTATTGTATTTGTTACAGTTTCACTAATGACATTAGCGAATTTTGGTTTTACATAGTCTATTTAGTCATCTTCAAGTTTGAAATGCCGTATTCAAAACTAGATGGGTTATAATCATCTTGTGAATGTTTAAATTCTTCTTATTTCCGTGCTTGCAAACAAAATTGAAGAGGAATTCCACGTTAATCGAGACGAGGTGGAATTTCTTTCCAAGTAGGACTATAATTAACAAACTAATAACCTCAATCTTCAACAAACTCTGTTACTACGTACCTGACGCTCAATCACGATATTTATATGGGGTCCCCAAAACCGGATTTCGTAAACTGATTTCCCAATACCGCTTCTGGGTGATAATGTGAACTCTGCAATATTGATTCCGGAAATTCAGTTCTAGTTGACGGATTTCCTCCTCTACGATCTATTTTCGCTCTTGTGTAAACGTACAACCGTTTTGAAACGAGCTTAGATTATCAGGTGTCGTCTCGCTTTAAAAATTTTCTCTAATCTGACGGACTTTACTTGCTCTGCAGCGTAGTAGAAAAGGAAATCGGTTCCAAGATGCTACTCCAGGCGGGTTTAAAATAAATGTGCGCAACGAAAAATACTGAAAGCTAAAATGAAGATTTGGCCCTGTCTGACTACCACCTGAAGGAGATCTTAGGATCTCTTAATGATGATATCTCCTCCTTCTTGCTGTTTAACATATAAATTACAACATAAACATAAATGGATGATTAAGGGAACTAGTAACTATAAAATGATAAATGCTGTTTATGCTTATACATTCATTGTAGATTAAAAACCCTCTATATTACAACTGTTTATATATCAATGTCCAATGGACGAAAAGAGATACAAATGAATTTCCTGCCTAATATTATTGATCAATTACCCAAATATGCCCCTTTTTGTGGCTACATGGTCTAATGTAAATAACGCGAGACGACTGACGTCATCTACGTACCGAACACTAGAAGACACTACTTTCAAAGATGATCTATAGTGGTGTGCAGCCTCAGTGGAAATAAAATTTACGTGATCACAGCTGTTTAGCTTTATAGCCCTAATAAGCCGAAGCAGTTAGCAATATCACCGTCTGTACCGCATCTGGTGCGTCGGATTGATGGTTCTTGTACACGTCTGCGACGATGGAAGGACCCCAGCCACAAAATAAAACTCTTTCAAACACCAGGATGGCAGAAGGCAGTCCTCTGACTAGTATACTCTAATACTGTCTTCTCCTCTCTGTGCTCTACAGACGAGAAACGTGAACTCCCAGCCGCAAGGACAGAGTTCAGATAACGTCTCAATGTGAGCATAGGCAAAAGAAGTGCTCCCAGTCACTGAACGCTGCGTACTCAGCGACGACTCCCTACCTAGAGGTGAAGTCCAGAATCGTATAAGTTCGCAACAGTGCAGTGTCTAACCGTTCTAACTATAAAATCTCCTGAGAGCAAAGACAGCAAGTCCATCTGTACCAACAAAAGCCGATACTGAGCGACCTTCACACCTGGGCGCTCCAAATGGAAGACCTCTTCTCTCCACCGCTGGCTTCGCAGCAAAGCTCGCCTCCCCTCCCTTGTACCTCAGAGGGCCAATCATATTGTCGAAACCACGGAATATTCTCCCTCTCTACAGATTCTTCCGAACACCGACTAACCATCTTTTAGTCTTTTGTTGTCCAGTGAGAAAAGTTTGCGAGGAAATACCTATACTCATACAATGGTACACTTCTCAGAGTAAAAAATCCTTGTAAATAACCCAGCCTACGATTTCCTCTCTACTGCGTCTAAGATTTTCAGAGTTTCTGAAGTACTGGGTGATCAGAAAGTCAGTATGAATTTGAAAACTGAATAAATGACGGAATAATGTAGATACAGAAGTACAAATTGACACACGTGCTTGGAATGACATAGGGTTTTATTAGAACCAAAAAAATACAAACGTTGAAAAAATGTCCGACAGATGGCGCTTCATCTGATCAGAATAGCAATAATTAGCATAACAAAGTAAGACAAAGCAAAGATGATGTTCTTTACAGGAAATGCTCAATATGTCCGCCATGATTCCTCAACAATAGCTGTAATCGAGGAATAATGTTGTCAACAGCACTGTAAAGCATGTCTGGAGTTATGGTAAGGCATTGGCGTCGGATGTTGTCTTTCAGCATCCCTAGAGATGTCGGTTATCCTTCCGGCCCTACTACAAAACCGCCGCTGTATTGTGCTTCCGCGCTCAGGTGTCCAGACTGTCCTGTGAAGCAGGACCAACACACCTGTGCGGGCTTTTCCATCCAGGGCTTGAGTTACGCCTGCCGTTTCATTTCCGCTGGCGTTCCAACTTCTACTAGTATAGACAATCATTCATTGCGCCGGCCGGTGTGGCCGAGCGGTTCTAGGCGCTCCAGCCTGGAACCGCGCGACCGCTACGGTCGCAGGTTCGTACCCTGCCTCGGGCATGGATGTGTGTGATGTCCTTAGGTTTAAGTAGTTCTAAGTTCTAGGGGACTGATGACCTCAGATGTTGAGTCCCATAGTGCTCAGACCCATTTGAACCATTTGAACCATTCATTACGCCAATTTGATAATAAGGTCACTCTGTCACCTTTCATACAATAAGCGTTAACAACTATTTACAAGGTGTACGTGACAATGTCAGTCTTCTTTAAATACACATGCATAGAATATACAACCTATCAAATAATACCTAATTGCGGTTGTAAATCACGACAAGGTATGTAGATGAGTGCTTATAAGGTGCGATATTATAGCCACCTTACGCGGTGGCTGTTGAAAATACATGTGATCGTTTTGCAGCCATTTCGATTCTCCAACAAGCTGGAGTACAATATTGTTCCACCAACGATCACGTTTTCTTCCTCAAAGTACGCGATATTAACGGTGCAAAAGAAAAGTTCCATCTGGATTAAATTGCTTGAATAAAAATTGGCCTCATTTTGCTAATGTTGTAATTCTTAAAGAAAGAAATAACAGAAGTATTGAATGACGGAAGTAAAACTGAGCAAGGAATCAGGTCAGGCATTGCAGTTTTCATCAACAAAAAGCCGACCTACCTGATAAATATTAACTGAGAAATGAATGCATAAACAATTACCCACAGGGCTTTGCCGTTTTAAAGGCCATCGAAAAACTAAACACATGAGATGGCTTACAAAGAGAGACAGTAATACAGACCGACAGCAAAGCAACATTACTTTCTTTGAGAAATTCTAACCATGACAACAGCCCAATCAAACAAACAAGAAATAAGATTAGAATTTTGAAAAAGAAGAACTAGGTTGTATACATTATATTAATTAGAGTTCGCAAAGGTATACAAGAAAAAGAACTTGCAGGGAAGCTGGCCAAAGAGGCATCCAGATGACAAGAGAAAGTTAGCTATATCAAACGTCCCAAAACCTTCGTGGAACAAATGTCACGAAAAGCAGCTCTGGAAGAACGGGAAATAATGGCAACAGACTACAAAAGGAATCATTACAGAAGAATATTTTTTAGCTGTGCACGCAAGACTGGCGATCAGATTACCGATCTCCAATAATTTCCCAGCGATGTTAACGGGACACGGAGAACTGAATGGTTACTACGAACTGTTCAGAGTAACCAATGACGCCACTGGAGGTAGGCGAACTGTGGACCACACGTTACTGGACTGTAGCGACTTGGGCAGGCAGAGAAACATATTACTGAAAAGTGTAACAATAAAAGGTGGAAATCGGCCGGCTACCAAAAATAAGCTGCAAAAACGTTTATAAATTCTATAGTTCAACGGAATCGCATTAATTTTAGTCACTGACTCTCCCGGATAATCATGAGTGTCAAAGCGCCGCTTCCGGGGTGTGGAGGCTCCTGCGGGGGGTTAAGGGGGTAGACGAGAGTGATGCTGGACTTTGGAACCAATATTTATAATTTTTTCCAAACAAAGTAAGAAATAAATTACTTGACATGAGACCTTTACTGTACACTCTTAAAATTGTATTACGTATTTTCTAAAGTGAAAAGCTTGCAGTCGGAGGACAGTATACAACATGAGGAAAGGCCTTCGTGGAATGCGAAGGCTGTCGGTGGGAGCTCTGAACGCCATAATTTTCTATCTACAACGAATTTTCAAAAATTGCTTTGAAACTGATGATATTGTCTAACGTAGTACGTAGGGATATTAAAACAACGGTTTCTAAGAAAATGGTGGTACTCTGAAATAAAAGTCAATTTTTTCCGACAAGAAAGTAGAGTTATAAAAATGTGTATCAAAAATCGAAATTAAAATATATCGTTAAAGTCCTACGTACTACAGTAGAGATAACGTCAACTCACAAATCACAAAAAGGTTTAATGTAATAGTACGTATATTTCATGAGTTATAGCTCCTGCCAACTTGAAAACTATTGTTTTGAAAAACAAATGCTTAAAGTTTCAACTTGTGTTTTTTAATATTGAAATTGAGCAAACTTTTAATGGGCAATGTCAGCACCGTGCAGTTGGACATATTTTCCGCCGATGTCGAGGTAATCTCATTTAGATGAAATTATATCGATGAACTGGCTTCCGCCAACCACCTCGAGCCGTTTTTTGCTAAGATTGGGATTACTTTTCGAATCTTTTCTATCCCTATAAACACATTAGTTTGTCATTTTCAAGAACACACATTTTTATTCCTGTGAGAAACAAGAGGAATGACAAGCAGAGACGAAACAAGGACGAGCTTTCAGATAGTTTATCGTAAATAAATCATGTTACGATAAGAAATCTTGTTGATAATAGTATTTTAGTTCATAGTAATGCCATCTGCAATACGGTCCCAAAATTAACAAGACTCCTGTTCCGTCGGTAACTGTCATAGGATTACATCGGTCGCATTTAGGCTCTCGGATGCGCCAGAACATCATGCTTTAAATCGCAGTTTTAACATATTTTAACGTTTATCGCACGTTTTATACAAATTAATCTTAGACACAAACTCTCTAAGGTATATTTTACGCCAGTAAAAAATATAGACACAAAAGAATGCTACCCCTTTAACGACGAGGGTCGGTGTGTCGGCCAGCAAGAATGTGGTTTTTGGGCGGTTTCCCACATACAGCTATATGAGTTCTAGGTTGGTACCCATTTCCAGCCTCAGTTACACGATTCGCAAGCATTTTGAAATACTTTTGTATATTTTGACATGAACAATGCTACACTCAGACCGTTACGATACTCGTACTCCATCCCAGACGGTATTGGGGTGGGGAGAGTATGTCTATCCGGCCATCCTTTGAATTAACCATGCCACATCCGTTAATAGCCGTGCCACATTCATTAATAACCATTCGGACCCTGTGCGACTGTGAGACAAGGCACAAGAAAAAGAATAAGATTAATTTCAGTCTCTAGCTGAAAAATAACGTCTGTACTGAAACTTCCTGGGAGATTAAAACTGTGTGCCCGACGGAGACTCGAACTCGGGACCTTTGCCTTTCGCGGGCAAGTGCTCTACCGCCATTATCTCTTCTCCTACCTTCCAAACTTTATAGAAGCTCTCCTGCGAACCTTGCAGAACTAGCACTCCTGAAAGAAAGGATACTGCCGAGACATGGCTTAGCCACAGCCTGGGGCATGTTTCCAGAATGAAATTTTCACTCTGCAGCGGAGTGTGCGCTGATATGAAACTTCCTGGCAGATTAAAACTGTGTGCTTGAACGAGACTCGAACTGGGGACCTTTGCCTTTCGCGGGTAGAGCACTTGACCGCGAAAAGGCAAAGGTCCCGAGTTCGAGTCTCGGTCGGGCACACAGTTTTTAATCTCCCAGGAAGTTTCATATCAGCGCACATTCCGCTGCAGAGTGAAAATTTCATTCTGGAGCGTCTGTACTAATTTTAAGGCAGTAGCCGTTGTAAGAGAAACATGCCGTATCTAAAATAAGCTTTTTGTGCCTAAAATAAAAGTTCTACTTAATTAAATCAACACATTTAGTATTACTCTGTGTAATGATGGAAATATTGTTTTTTAAATAACCCTCTCCTCTACGCGAGTTCAATCACATTCGTCAGATATTTGTATTAGCTCTTTATGAGAAACTTTACAAATGTACAGATTAAACCATTTACAAATAATGATGTTGACATCTCTCTGACTAAAACGAGAACCGTGTGCCGTTTCAGCCACATTTTTCGCCCATATTACACTTTTATATTACTTCTGCTTGCTATTAGCTGGACAAAAACATTCAGCAGCAGAAAGGTAGGGAGAGAGGAGCATGCACTGCATTTCAACGCGTGGCAACACGATGTCGACGGTGACTGTGTTATGCTGGTGTACTGTACAGATAGGCGGGAATCACATAGTAAGCATGTAGCTAAGTTATATTAATATTTATTACTTGGACACTTTTATGACCCTGCAGCAAAACCGTCAACTTCAGTTACACTGACGGAAGGTTAATTTGATAAAGTCGTTAACTGAAGTGAAAACATAAATTAGAAGAACTTTTTAACTTAACCGTTACTGGTGGAAAACGAATGACCAATCAGAAGGGCGCACTGAATCTTTCTTCTTTCTTTCACTAGTGCCTTGTCTCGCGGTTCTGCAGAGTCGGCATAGTTATAACGGATTTGGCAAGGTTAATTTTAGGAGCGGCCAGATGCCCTTCCTGCTGCCACCCCGTACCCCCCGGGATGGAAGGAGTGTACCCCAGCTTTCTGTGTCTAGTGTAATCCATGGAATAGTGCGAATGTGTTCAGAAGTCTCCGAATCGTGTAACTGAGGCGAAACGTGGTTACCAGCCCGGTATTCACCTAGCGAGATGTGGAAAACCGCCTAAAAACCACATCCAGGCTGGCCAGCACACTGGCCGACGTCGGTAATCCGTCGGGCGGATTTTATCTGGGGCCTGCGCGCCTACCCTAGTCCAGGAAGCAGAGCAACCTGGCTGGTACAAGGGCGCACTGAATAAGCAAGGAAATTTTGGAAATTTGTGGTAAGTTCCTATGGGACCAAACTGCTGAGGTCATCGGTCCCTAGACTTACACACTACTTAGTCTAAGTAACTTACGCTGAGGACAACACACAAACCCATGCCCGAGGGAGGACTCGAATCTCCGACGAGGGGAGCCGCGAGAACTGTGGCAAGATACTCCAGACCGCGTGGCTACTCCTCGCGGCGTAATAGTGGTGGAACCCAGCCTTTCTGAAAGTTGGGTAGGGCATTTTATGAAACCTACTGCATAGCTGATACGTAGGCGAACATAATAATAATAATAATAATCCATCGTCGCTATTCTATTTTTCTACCGTTACAATGATAACAGGTGATTTCCGCAGGCAATTCGTGTGAAACAAATTACGATCGGAAAACCGATATTTGACACGGGGCAGTCGTGCAACATGTAATCACGGCAGCGGAAAACGGTTTTCGCCTTCCGAAAGTTGTATCGCGTGCAACGTGTCGTAGTAAATGCGGGTCCTGGGAAAATCCATCACTACAAGGTGCGAACATCATCTCCGAGATCCAGGCCGCGCCCCGGGTCCCCGGCTACTGGAGAGTGTTATTTTTTCCGGCGAGGCGCGTTCGCCACCGCAGACGGGTCCCCGAGTAGCTGGCGTGAGAACCGGCTCCGCCGCGGGCGCGAAAGCAGCGCGAGGGCGGCTGCGGCGGCGGCTGCGGGCGCCGCTAATGCAGTGTCAACAGGCGCCGCGCTAAGTGCGTAATCCCGGCGAGCCCAATCAAAACACGGCGCCCCGCGCAGCACCGCGCAGCGCCACGCCGCGCCGCTAGCTGATGTTTCCGCCGCTTTCAAATTAGCAGCCGCCGCCCGGCTGACTCACGCGGACCGCGCACTCGTTCCCTGCCGGCGCCGCACACATTTCTTCCACCCTGACTCGCTTCTGGCCACCTCAACTGCCGTTGTGTCCCCCTCGGTAACAGAGTCATTTAGTTTTATTTACTGCTATCCCCATGATTTGTCTTGTAGATAGAACTCAGTAAGTCGTTCTTAATGGGAAGTCGTTGTCAGAAGATGCACCTCGAAGACGCGGGGTAGGGCCGTTGTTGTACAACAGAGTGGAAAATAATGGACTATTCGAAACTGCTAAATAAATAGTTAGTCTATTTTACAAGAGGTGGCAAGAGTCATGGGGTACCACCTTTCAAAACGGTTCAAGTGGCTCTAAGCACTATGGGACTTAACATCTGACGTTATCAGTCCCCTAGACTTAGAACTACTAAAACCCGACTAACCTAAGGACATTCACACACATCCATGCCCGAGGCAGGATTCGAACTGCGACCGTAGCAGCAGCGCGGTTCCGGACGGAAGCGCCTAGAACCGCTCGGCCACGGCGGCCGGCGATACCTCCTTTCACCTAGCGTAGTGCAACAACTCGACGTGGCATGGACTGTGCCTCTATAGTCGTCCATAGTTGCGAAAGGGTTGCCGATACAGGATTTTGTGCACGAACCGATCTCTCCATTATGTCCCATAACTATTCGAAGAAATTCATGTCGGGTGATCTGAGTGGCCAAGTCATTCGCTCGAACTGTCCAGAATGTTCTCCAAGCCAGTCACGAGCAATTGTGGCCCAGTAACATCGCGCATTGTCATCCATAACAATTCCATCGCTGAACATGAAACATATGAATGGCTGCAAATGGCCTCCAAGTAGCTGAAAATAACCTCTTCCATTCATTGAGCTTTTCAATTGGGCAAGAGGTCCTGGTCCATTCCATGTCAACAGAGCTCACACCGTTATTGAGGCACCACCAGGTTGCACAGTACCTTGTAGACAACTTGGGTCCATCGCTTCGTGGTGTGCAGGGCCGCTAGTTCAGAAGCCTCAACCACTTATTACGAGAGGTAGAGTGGTCCATCATAGACTGGTGTGCTAGCCACCACGCCCGGATTGATCTACGCACCCGTCGCTAGTAAGCAGACAGATGATAAACTGACAGATTTCCGACTGTCAATACTAAACTATGAACAGCCATATTGCATCACGAGTGAGTTACGAGTTGTTTTGACAGTATGGCCACTACTTCCAAATTTCTTCCGTTTTTCCTCTTTACTGAGCCACTCGTATCCTTCCGCAATGATATCTTGTGCGTGAAGGCCACGTCACGCGTCGTGCTATACGCAGCGTCTCATTACCTACCACGTGCGCACTCCGGCGCAGTGTGAGATATGGATCTACCACGCACGTTGCAAGACGCAGTGTATTTAGAACCCCCTCCCTCAGTGCCAATGGAAATGTTATCTAAATCTCCCATATATATACACTCCTGGAAATTGAAATAAGAACACCGTGAATTCATTGTCCTAGGAAGGGGAAACTTTATTGACACATTCCTGAGGTCAGATACATCACATGATCACACTGACAGAACCACAGGCACATAGACACAGGCAACAGAGCATGCACAATGTCGGCACTAGTACAGTGTATATCCACCTTTCGCAGCAATGCAGGCTGCTATTCTCCCATGGAGACGATCGTAGAGATGCTGGATGTAGTCCTGTGGAACGGCTTGCCATGCCATTTCCACCTGGCGCCTCAGTTGGACCAGCGTTCGTGCTGGACGTGCAGATCGCGTGAGACGACGCTTCATCCAGTCCCAAACATGCTCAATGGGGGACAGATCCGGAGATCTTGCTGGCCAGGGTAGTTGACTTACACCTTCTAGAGCACGTTGGGTGGCACAGGATACATGCGGACGTGCATTGTCCTGTTGGAACAGCAAGTTCCCTTGCCGGTCTAGGAATGGTAGAACGATGAGTTCGATGACGGTTTGGATGTACCGTGCACTATTCAGTGTCCCCTCGACGATCACCAGTGGTGTACGGCCAGTGTAGGAGATCGCTCCCCACACCATAATGCCGGGTGTTGGCCCTGTGTGCCTCGGTCGTATGCAGTCCTGATTGTGGCGCTCACCTGCACGGCGCCAAACACGCATACGACAATCATTGGCACCAAGGCAGAAGCGACTCCCATCGCTGAAGACGACACGTCTCCATTCGTCCCTCCATTCACGCCTGTCGCGACACCACTGGAGGCGGGCTGCACGATGTTGGGGCGTGAGCGGAAGACGGCCTAACGGTGTGCGGGACCGTAGCCCAGCTTCATGGAGACGGTTGCGAATGGTCCTCGCCGATACCCCAGGAGCAACAGTGTCCCTAATTTTCTGGGAAGTGGCGGTGCGGTCCCCTACGGCACTGCGTAGGATCCTACGGTCTCGGCGTGCATCCGTGCGTCGCTGCGGTCCGGTCCCAGGTCGACGGGCACGTGCACCTTCCGCCGACCACTGGCGACAACATCGATGTACTGTGGAGACCTCACGCCCCACGTGTTGAGCAATTCGGCGGTACGTCCACCCGGCCTCCCGCATGCCCACTATACGCCCTCGCTCAAAGTCCGTCAACTCCACATACGGTTCACGTCCACGCTGTCGCGGCATGCTACCAGTGTTAAAGACTTTTTTTTTTTTTTCACTAGCTGCTTATATTTTATGACCCACCGTCTAATTTCTTATGGTGGGTCGTATATTGCCACTTAGCCGCTGTGACTGGGTCCGGGGTCCGCAGTGACTTAAAGTAACACCACACCGGCTCCCGTCCCCACTCACACCGTAGCCCGTGTCCCGCCACGTGGAGGCGGGCTCTGTTTAGATCCATTTGTTATTTTTTTTTTTGTGCAGCATTAGAAAAACTTATAACTAATACAAAATCAAGTAAGATATTAATAAACAAAACGAAATTAAATATTTAGAAAGAAGGAAGGAAGAGAACTGAATAGAGAAGTTATAGGTATAATATGGCCCGTCACCTGGTTGTGGGCGGCGGCCCGGGTCTTGGAATGACCCTCAAGACGCTGGCCGTTGCTCACCATGCCTTTAACATCTACCATCCTAAAAACTACCTTAACTAGAAGAGATTAGGGTACGTTAAAGCTAGAAACTAAGACTAAGACCTCCATGTCCAGCCTGCTAAACTATTTACGATATACAATAGAGAGGTAACTGATTTTGTGCTTGGCTCAAAGTTGCTAATGAAAGGGTACTCGTGGTAAAAGTAATAAGGTAATGACGCTAACGGTTTGTGTTGAGCCTGCAAGGCTCCTAGTAGAGTACATCAGGCGCAAGCACCTCCCGGCCCCGCCGACAACACGACCTGAACGGTGGTTTTCCCCGATCTACCATAGGTATCCGTCGGGTTGGGCTCAAAAGAGAGGAACCACAATTAAGATCCTTCCATCCAGGACGTGCGCCGCCTCTTACCAGGGGGGCGTAGGTCCCTTGAAGAGGAGCCCAAATTTAAGCTTCAGATGAGAGGTTCTTAGTATAGTGGAGGTTGAGGTATAGGCTGTGTAGGTTGGTTGTACGAACAGTTCACACTGAGCCAATGAGACTTACAATGATACGTGGTGTGGCAGTTAGCACCTTCCGGCCCCGCCAGCAACACAGCCTGAGCGGTGGTTTTCCCCGATCTACCATAGGTATCCGTCGGGTTGGGCTCAAAAGAGAGGGACCACAATTAAGATCCTTCCATACAGACTGTGCGCTGCCTCTTAACGGAAGGTGTAGGTCCCTTGAAGAGGTACCTAGCTTTAAGCTCTTATTGGACATGGAGATGCTGTAAACTATTTATATATACGGTGCAATCTGTTTTTAGGATTGTGTGTGACTTGTGCACCTCTTGTCGGTTGTTCCACTCTGTTCTTTGAATTTGACTTGGTTGACACTATGGATCATCCGCGCTGGACGCTTCAATATCTGTGTTGGTGCCCTGGTCTGTATCTGTTTCTTCTTCATCACTCGTGGTGCTAATCATATCTGTATCCCCCTGGGCATCGTGACGTCTGTTTGCACCGACTTGCCTTCGGTAGGGTCTGTTGCGCAAGTATTCTATTTGTTGGATCTTCGAGATTTCGTCCGTTAGTTTGTTGAGTTCAGTCCACCTTTCCGGGTCGCGTATTATGGCATGTAGTTCGTTCTGTGTGTTCAGGCGATTTATGTGTACTGTGTGTCTTATGTTCGTGCGTTGTCCGCAGAAGAAGACAGTATGTTCAGGGGAACCTTCTTCCCCGCATGTGCATCTATTAGTCTGCTGCAGACTCACGCGGTACAGGTGCGTGGGATAAGGGCCATGTCCTGTGATGAAACGTACCATACCGCGGCTGGGATCAATATGTTTTAGTTTTAGTCTTTCCCGGATGTCAGGGAAGAAGTTGTAGACACGGCGGCCCTTATCGCTGTTGGCCCACTCGCTCTGCCAGGTATCCACTCGCCATGCTCTGAGTTGGCGTGTTGTCTCAATCGGTACACCAGTGATCTGCCGAACCTGGTCTATTCTCCCCATCCTAAGCCAGTACATTGCTGCGCGGTACCTGATGGTGATATCTATGGGTAAAATTCCCATGACGACACATAGTGCGTCATTTGATGTTGTGTTGAATGCCCCTGTTAGTCGAAGTAGAACACTTCTTTGGCCTCGACGTACAATGGTTCTGTTGGTTGAGAGATTTAACCTGTGGGCCCACGTACTGGCAGCAAAGCATAGTACTGACTCGAAGAGAGCGCAATGGTATGTTCGTGTCACTGACAGGGGTAGTCTGAATTGTTCCGAATTTAGCCTAGCCAGTTTGTGTAGTATCTTTTCTGCTTTGTTTGTGCATATTCGCATGTGTTCGTGGAAGTTCAATCGTTCATCAATGTATACTCCTAGATAGCGTGTGACTGCTAGTCTTTTTATGTTTGTGTCCCCAATTTTGACTATTGGGTTCCTGCGCAGGATACCCTTTAGCAATGTATAAGTTGTTTTGTTTCCTGCTATCTTTAATTTATTATCTGTGCACCATTGGGTTATTGTCCTAAGTGTTCCATTGGCTCTTTCTTCTAGCTGGGCACGGTTATTTGCTGAAACTACGACGAGTAGATCATCAGCATAAGCGACAGCTCCATCTGTCAAGATGTGCTCCTCTAGTAACTGTAGGAGCGGTTCTATAACAATGTCCCAGAAGATGGGGCCGCAGATCGACCGTTGTGGACAGCCTTTTGTAATTCGTTTAATCACTTTCTGGTTGTCCATTTGCCAAACGACCGTTCTGTCTCTGCAGTAGTCCATGAAACTATTATACAGAGACTCCGGTACCTGCAGGTGTCTGAGCCTCTTGAACAAGGCCGGCCACCAGAGGTTGTCGAAGGCACCTGAGATGTCTATCATAATTGCAAGTGTGTATTTGGAGGGTGTGTCGTGTACTATTTGGAGTGCTCTGTTAATTGCGTCATCTATAGATTTCCCTTCCCTGAAGCCGTATTGGTGTGGTGTCAGTCCCCGTAGTGTTCGGTGTGCTTGTAGTCTTTTGCAGAGTAGTTTTTCTTGTACTTTACCGAGTGTATTGATAAGGCAAATTGGTCTGTATGACTTGGGGTCTGATGGGTCTTTGTCTGGAGCCTTTTTGATGATAACCGCCTTCGAGGTCTTCCACACTGCAGGCACACGGCCCAGCCTTAATGCATCGTTTAACAACGTTGTGAGAAACGGGGTGATCTGCGGTGCAATTTGTTTCATACCTCAGAGTGGATACCATCCGGTCCATGCGCCTTTTTGTTTTTGAGTTCTGAGTTCGCTGTCGCCACTTCTTCCTGCACAAATGGACAGGTGACGTTTGGTGTGGTGTATACTGTGTCTACTTCGCGTCTCAGTGCTGCATGTTGTGGTGTGTCTGTGTCTGCGATGTCGTCGGGCAGGAGTTTGCTCAGCAGGAACTCCGCTGTGCGTCTCCAGCCCTTAGTCATCTCACCATCCTCCTGTCGCAGCGTTCCCAGAACCAGTGGGCTCTTAATTTTCTCTGTCACGATTTTGTATGGTTCCCCCCAAATGTTTAGTTGTGTTTGTGCTGCTACATGGCTGTTCCAATGGTCTTTCCTGGTCTTATTCAGCTCAAGTTTATATTTATCCTTGGCAAGCCGGTAGTCGTGTAGTCGTAATTGTCTTTCTCTATCTGAAATTGCTCGTTGGTAAAGTTTACGTTTACGTTTTGAGTCTTGTTTGAGTCGTGTTAATTGTGTAGTCCAGGGAATATTTTGGTGTTTTGTCATTCTTTGTGTGGGTATGCAGGTGTTCTGCGTGTGTGTAATGATATCTGTCAGCATGTGTGCTCTGTAATCAACACTGCCGGTGATGTCTTGCGGTATGTGCTCATGTATTTTTTGTCTGACCCTGTCCCAGTCTGTTTTGTCAAATAATAGTCTTTTTGGTAGTGTTTCTGTGTTCACGTTTGGTGTGCCACTTAAGGTTAGTGTGATGATGTTGTGGTCGCTAGCAGTGATCTGGTCATGTACGGTCCAGTCTCGTACGTGGTTGATGGCGGCATTATTAACGAGGGTGATGTCTATGTTTGATGAATGACCATTGCGTCCGATGTGAGTCGGGTGATGTCCTTCCTTGTTGAGTACGTGTAGTCTGTTTTCTTGGATGATGTCATTTATTATTCTACCTCTGTCGTCAGTTCTGTCTGAATGCCACAGGGTTGATCTGGCATTTATGTCTGCACAGATGAGAAGTTTTTTGTTGCCAGCGTATTGCGCAACATCTCTGATGAGGTCTGCGTATGGTTTGATGCAATGACAGAATTGGGCGTACAGCGACGCGATGATCCAAGTATCCCCCTTGTGTGTGACTTCAACTGTAACTAGGTGCTCGGAACAGAGTTCTGTAATTTTGACTGGATGTATTTCTTTGTTTAGGATTATGACAGATGCCATGCAGCCTGTTCCCTCCGCAACTGTCACCGCACTTGGAGGAAAGTTGGGGATATGCCCTTGTCTAGTGTAGGGCTCCTGTATGCACAGAATGTCACTTTTTAGTTCACATAGGACCCGTGGAAGCTCCGAATTTACAAGTATACTCCGCATAGCATTAAGCTGTGCTATTAGCAGTTTGGGTGTTTAACTGTGGCGTAGCACTTGCTGCCAGTTTGACTGTAATCGAAGTATGTTCTCCCATGAGCCCTTACGTGATCCTTGTAAAGCTTGTCCATATCGAATGGTTCCTCCCTGCGGGCGCACACCTGCATGAGCAGGTCTAGTAGGCTGTCTGGATCTGTTGGAATGTTCTCCGTTTTGAGAATCAGTCTATCGGTTTGCTCTGATGT
Source organism: Schistocerca serialis cubense (assembly GCF_023864345.2). Classification (NCBI taxonomy): domain Eukaryota; kingdom Metazoa; phylum Arthropoda; class Insecta; order Orthoptera; family Acrididae; genus Schistocerca; species Schistocerca serialis. Next base: position 504,600,344 of record NC_064642.1, on the reverse strand, counting down.
ACGGAAACAAACAGATTGGTCGTACGGGTGTAGGGTGCGGATGAGCATCCGCTGTGCCGTCTCTAAGATGTCTCTTTTTTCTAGCCTACTTAATTTTACATTTATATCTAGCTTGTCGTAACTAAAACTATCGGTGTCGATGGCGTGTGTTGGCGTCTCTGCAGCCGTGACGTGTCGTGATGGTGTAGTGGCGTTGTTGTGCACCTCTGCGGGGGGCGCTGGATTGACTTCCTCGTTGGTTGTTGTGGGGGTTTCCTTGGGCGTCGGCATTGAGGTTGTTGGTTGGGAGGCTGCGAAGGTGTTGGTATCATCAGGGGTATGCACTTTCGTATCACTAGGTTTTGAGGCAGCCTGCGATTGCCGCGATTGGTCGTCACACGCTTTCACTTTCGGGACTCTCTTAGGCTGTTTGGGTTTCCTATGCGGTTTTAGTTTCCTAAAGGCTGCGATGATTCGTTTGTTTTTTGTGTGTGTTTCGTTTGTGCAGTCTTGATGTGTATCAGATGTGTTGGTTGTTTGTGCCTCCATTCTGCATTGATTTGACGTGATTTGATTCCCACTTGACTGCTCGTCTGCGCTACCTGTGACAGACATAACAGCTTTTGGTATGATATGCGCACTGTCGCCTCTGTTGCCAGACCCTCCGCAGACTTTTGTTGCGGTTGTTGCTGCGGCTTTTTGTGTGGCATTCGTGATGTCTGCCGGCGCTGTGGCCTGTTCAAGGTCGGTATTACTGTTTCGAATATCATTATTATGAACACTACAATCTCTGGCGTAAGGGCAATAATAGACGTCGTCTTCTTCCTCTGTCAGTGAGTCAGAGAGAGTTATTTTGCGTTTGATTTGATTACAGTCTGAGGTGTCTGATTTGTTCATGTTTTCCGTTTGGACTCCAGTTGTGCTTGCTTGCGTTACGGTTGTGTTTAGCACCGTTGGGTTCAAGGTCTCGCCTTGTATGAATTTTATTGGTTTGATACGTCCTTCGCATTTTGTAGTGTCGTATGTGCGTCGTTGTGCTGGAGTGGATGGGTGATCTTGAGTCGTTAGCAACGCTGTTTTGTGCAGTTGCTTTGGTTGGTCATGTGTGGTATGGTTTTCTGGTCTGTCGGTATCAGGATTTGGGGTTATCATGTCTATTCTCAGTAGTTCGTCTTCGAGTTCGTCTATCCTGTTCATAAAGGTCGTCTGGAATGTCATCCAGTACATTATTTGTCTTTTGATTAGTTTGGCGGCTTCTGGTGACATTTGTCCTGTGAGTGTTAGGTCGTCTGTGTATTCAGTGATTGCATGATGGCTGTCCTCCAGGTTTGTATTGTGTATCAAGCCTGGAATGTGACCATTGTTGGGGTAGTCGTCAGGTAATAGTTTTTGCCTCTTACGCCAGAGTATTGCACGTAGATGGTTTCTGTGCCTGGTGGATGGTGACTTGTATGATCTTATTTTTTCAGGGGTTGATTTATGGAGCATGTTGTTTGACTCAGGGGGGTGTTCAGTTGCCGTAGTCAGTACTGTCAATTAGTCTATCAAGCAGCTGTTTGTAGGTCTGGCAGACGCCACCCCTACTCTTATTGCAAATTCGGTTTCTGTTCCTGCAAGGGATGCAATCGATGGGCTCTGATGCTCGACAGTCCGCGCGTTTGTGGCCCTTTTTGCCATACCTTGAACAGGTCGTACCTGTGTCTGCGCAGGCTTTGGTTGTATGGCCAAGGTCACAACAGTTGTAACACTGGCTCACTGACGTATAGTCTTTGACAGATAGGGATTGGAAGTCTATGTACACCCTTCCTTTTTTGGTGAGGTACCAATAAATTCTTGGTGTGACTTCCAACACTTGGTGGTTGTATCCCTTTCCTTTGGGCCCTGCGATGGAGCTCCGTATGCCACGGCAAACTGGCTGACACTGACGGCGGCGGTGCACAAATGCTGCGCAGCTAGCGCCATTCGACGGCCAACACCGCGGTTCCTGGTGTGATCATTGCTTGTACAGCCCTCTCGCAGTGTCCGGAGCAAGTATGGTGGGTCTGACACACCGGTGTCAATGTGTTCTTTTTTCCATTTCCAGGAGTGTATTTGTACGTGCGGACACAGCACTTACAGGTGTTAGCAAGCTTTTTGCCATGAATAGTAACGTTCTGTCGAAGCAGATGCTTTACGCACCATAACTGTTTTCGACCAAACACGTGTGCACACCTAAACATCCTTTCACCTAATGTCCCGTCACCCTGTACCTACAATACTCCGTTAGCTTCAGACGAGTAATGTTTATCTTATTCGTATTATATTTACCCAGGTAGCTGCAGGACACTTACACAAACGATGAGCTTTTACTAACGTAACAAATATCTCCGGCCTACTATAAGAGCGTTCAGCAACACACCCGATCTAATATGGAGGCAGCTCTTCGATACTTAGCACCCGTAATGTCTAGTATTCCCGCTTCACACGATTCCCATGTAAATACAAACTAAGGTAAGTTTACTCCGGCAAGGAATCAACACCGCTGCTGTGTTTCCAGACCTGCCGCCGAGACCATCGTCGTCATGAACTGTCACCATTACACCGAGAGAAACAACAATTTTTGTAGTAGCTAGGACACAGCCGTTGGGAAGGTAGTATTCAAAGTTTATCACCTGCTAGACCAAGAAGTTAGGAAACAACTGTTGTACTTTTACGCTTTTTCTAAAAAATGGTTCAAATGGCTCTGAGCACTATGGGACTTAATATCTGAGGTCATCAGTCCCCTAGAACTTAGAACTACTTAAACCTAACTAACCTAAGGACATCACACACATCCATGCTCGAGGCAGGAATCGAACCTGCGACCGTAGCAGTCGCGCGGTTCCGGACTGAGCGCCTAGAACCGCTCGGCCACCGCGGCCGGCCACACTTTTTCTGTCCAATATGTCTACACAGACCGCCTGAGGGAAATCATGATTATCTTTACACATCACAGGCTGCTTCATCCATCGCACGTTGCGTTGTCGAGTTTAGAGGAACAAACCAGTGAAGACACAACTAGGGACACGTTCCAGAATTTTCCACACTTTCATTGTAGTCGCGCCACAGCTCCGCCGCTGTCTGCCGACACTGGAACCAAGACGCGCTTGCTCTGCACTAGAGTGCTCGAATCCAACATCCTCGCCACCTGCAGGTACCCTCAGAAGCTGCTTCAAAACAACAACAAGAACTTCTCATTCAGTCATTACATTACCCCGTAAAATTCACTTGGTCAACGCATACACCGTTACGGAGTACATTTACTAAACAATTAGATCTCCTTATGCTATGCATGCAGTTGAGGATTCATTTTTCGTCGTGTACATGTTCATAGCGATTTCTCCTTTATTACACCACTATTAGTAAATCAAATACACTCACCTAACTTTACACGGAGATGAAATGAAATATCGTGTGGTGGCTAGGGCCTCCCGTCGGGTAGGCCGGTCGCCTGGAGCAAATCTTTTTAGTTGACGCCACTTCGGCGACTTGCATGTCGTTGGGGATGATATATTGATGAGGGCAACACAACATCCAGTACCTGAGCAGAGAAAATGTTCGACCCAGCGGGGAATCGAACCCGGGCCCCGCGCATAGCATTCCGTTGTGCTGGCCACCTTCTCTTTTTTTACGGAACAATAAATTAAAAACAAATGTATCACTCGAAAATGTAACCCGGGCTGCCAAGCAAATTTAATTTTTTTTTCTTTTTTTTGGTGAGTTGCACAGTCAGCGGCTGGCTGGAGGAGGCAAGGGTCGGATTCCGAGGCCTAGCCACGATGTCTCTCCCCTTCTACCACTTACACACACCATCACATTAATATTTTATATATATATATATATATATATATATATATATATATATATATATATATATATACATATATATATGAAGCAACAAAAACAATGGAGCCATACGCCAAAAATTATACCGATAATGTGAACTAAAAAGGGCCAGCTTGCCCGCTGGGATCGCCTCATCGAAGCATGCCGTCAGTAAGAGGCGGTCGTCATTGCAATGGACATCACCGTCGGAGCGTCCGGGCCACTGCACACAGACAGAGACTGTTTCTTTTGCCGTAGGGGACTCGTGGAAACCACTCAGCTATTGAGGCGGACTACATGGAGATCAGTTGCTAATAAACACACCTGAGGAACAGATGGATTATATTTAACTCTGAAAGTCATTATATCCTCCCTCACCTCCGCGTGCAGTAATGTTTCTACGGTCCTCACCAACTTTACAAACCGTTCAGCCAGAATTCACATGAGCTTCTCAACACCAATTACCTTTACCATAAAAGGACATGCAGGGATAAGAGAATGTTCAAATGTGTGTGAATCCTAAGGGACCAAACTGCTGAGGTCATCGGTTCCTAGGCTTACACACTACTTAAACTTACTTATGCTAAGAACAATTCGAACCTCCGGCGGGAGATGCCGCGCAGTCCGTGACATGGCGCCTCAAACTGCACGGCCACTCTGCGGCTTGGGATAAGACTACGACATTACTTTTCAGCTTACTCACTGCCTCTGTCCCCTGTATTTATATGGCTTCCTGAGATGCTTTTCACGCGTTTTTTATATGATGTTATCGAGCGTGTACTTTATGTATTGGAGATTCCATGCCTAGTTACACACGTTTTATTGGTATGTGGTTCAAGCAATTACTTTGACACTGTCGAACCCACTGCCATCACTGACAACTATACTTTACTGCCGAGACTTAATAGGACAGTAGAGAGGAGAGTTGGAAGTGTTTAAGTAAGTAAGAATGTAACTCGCTCCTACAACAGATGTCATATTAAGTCTTTGTGTCCAGACGGACATTATCAACCGCCGCTCTGAATTCATTTGTTGCAATAACTTTTGCTTTCATACACTTTTGTTATCTAGTCCTAGATGTTTAATCGATGTAACGGTGTCGTGCTTCCATCTGTCTAAAACAAACTTCCGTAAAGCACCCAAGCCTTGCTAACCTGACCCTTCGACTATGCATATCGCCAGCCTTTATCCAAGCGAGAGTGTTTCTATTTATTTCTAGTTCTGACAATTCCAGACATATTGAAGAAGCCAGTTCATCGACTTGTGTGTTATCATTTCACTCACCCATCCTACAGCAAGTGTCCGCGCCATTATAAAAAAATGGTTCAAATGGCTCTGAGCACTATGGGACTCAACTGCTGAGGTCATTAGTCCCCTAGAACTTAGAACTAGTTAAACCTAACTAACCTAAGGACATCACAAACATCCATGCCCGAGGCAGGATTCGAGCCCGCGACCGTAGCGGTCTTGCGGTTCCAGACTGCAGCGCCTGTAACCGCACGGCCACTTCGGCCGGCGCGCCATTATAACTCCACACGCCATTGCTGAAGAACTTCATGACTACTGAGAAATTGTTCCCCTTTACATTGCATGTTGTAACGTTGTGTATTTCGCCTTCGACCCTACGCAGGGTGTCGTGCCAGACAGTTGAACTTTTCGTGTAAGCTTTGTTCCTTAGACCCGTCATACCAAGTTTTTCGCGAAAACAAGGGACTTTAACCAGCTTAAATATAACAAAATAGTACTGAACGTCTTCTACTAACCTCTCTGTTACCAACCAACCTGCCGATCATCCGTTAGCAATACCTGGAAACGATACCTTGACATTGTGATCTCATACTGAACTTTAGCAATGCGCCAATCAGTGTTAGATCCTGCTCGCATTATGCTTTGCTTCCTGTGACTGAGTGTACACATGTGAGTAATTGATCCTGCCACGCATGGTAATTTAATACAAGCCAATGATGTTCAAAATGTGTAGATACAGTTACCTATTGCTGCCCAACATGTCAACCTGGATTTTACTAATTTTATCCTGTAGCTATAAGCGGACAAACTTAACAGTTGCATCTATGCTAAGGATTGCTTCTGTTTGTACCTTGATATTCGTTTGAATATAGCTAGTACGAAATTACTCGTTTACTTGCGGAAGCGCCCAAGTCTTTTGCACCCGAGTTGTCTCAACACTTTGCCAGTAGTTACCTTCGTAGGTAGCAGCCAGTTACATTCCGTGTCGTAACCCTATGATGACTATCACCCTACCAAGTTCTATTTCCACCTCCCTGTTTTGAATTGTAATACTTAGAATAATTATTCCAGGGGCACGGACACCCACCCATAGCACAGACCTTAGTGTGTAAAAAGAAGATATAAAATGTCATGCCAAGAACGAGCCCTATGACTTTCAATACTATTCAGCAAGAACTGTAATTTGGGGTTCATTTATACACCTAACAGCTTAAGATGGGGAATGGATACACCTAATGCCTTATGCTATCGTAGAAAAAGACTTAACACATATTTTATCCATTTAAAAGTAACTCTAACAAGTAGTTCAGCACTCTAGAAAATTATGTATATTTTATTTTGTTACCACAATATTATGTATTATTATTTCATGCAGAGTTGCTTGTCTGTTCGCACTGGCAACTCTACGCAAACGCTGCTGCTCTAGGATGTTAAGTGAAGGCCGTCGGCCACTGCGTTGTCCATGGTGAGAGGTAATTCCTGAAATTTGGTATTCTCGATACGCTCTTGACATGTAGCTGTCGGAAGATTGAATTTGATAACGATCTCCGAAATGGAATGTCCCATGCTTCTAGCTCCAACTACCATTCCGCGTTCAGAGTCTGTTAATTGCCGTCGTGCGACCATAATCACATCCGCATCCTTTTCACTTGATTCACCTGAGTACAAATGACAGCTACGCCAATGTTACTGACTTGCAACCAACTACACACATAATTTCAAACTTCTATAAAACTTTTCTCGCTGACAGCCACTACTAAACGATGAATGCGAAAAAGTCTATCGCTTACTACATTTTCGCAGATGGTACAGTAAGACTGCCGCATCAGTGATGACGTTTTCATTTATTATTTTTTTATTACTAACTGCGTTCGTGACACATTTTGCAGACAGTATTTACATATACCACTGAATGTATCTGTAAAATTATATATTTGTAACAAACATACTTCAGAAGATATGACTTCGTAAACACTGACACGGAGGCTTTCCGGCAGTCGTTCTTCCCGCGAACCATACGCGAGTGGAACAGGAAAGGGAGGTAATGACAGTGGCACGTAAAGTGCCCTCCGACACACACCGTTGGAGTATAAATGTAGATGTAGACATGCGCAAAAAACTTCTGTATTCTGCATGACCTTTAAATTATCATTGATTGTAACTTGTTTGCTACTAACTCTATTTGCAAAACATTTCGCACACGATATCCACACATTCGCTGAATGTACCCTTGAAAGTATATCATTTTACGACGAGTGGTTCAGGAGAAACGCCGTCATAAACACTGAGCTACGTGGAAACGAAACTGCAGGGCAAAATTCTCTAGAGGCACAAATGACCTACATTTACAAATATGTATGATAATACAGGGTGAAAAGTATTTAAACCGACAAAGTCTGGGAGGCTGTAGGGGACATCAAAACAAATATTTTTCCCTAATGTCATTTTTTCCTACGAGGATTATTTTAAACCGGTGGAGGCCGTTTTACGCTCTTCAGTTGTTAGAGGCGATATTACGATCTTCACTTGTTACAGGGCGTATTGCTCACTTCAGTTGTAGGCAACTGCTGTCCACTAGTGTAGTAGTGCATTGTCTCTGTTTACTAATGAAGCGATACATCTGGAGTGAGTACACTGATATGGTACAACGGACGAGCTGCACAGCGGGTTTATCAACAACAATATCCTAATCGCCGTATCCCGCATCATACGACCTTTGCTGCTGTGTATCAACGTCTGCATAAGACCGGGTCATTTTGCAGATTACCTGGACAGGGACGCCGTCGCACGGTAAGAACGCTGCAAGTTGAGGAAGCTGGCTTGCAGCATGTGGAGCGGCATCCTTCGATCAGCACTCGTGCAATTGCACGTAACATGGGGACGAATCAGACGAATGTAAGAACAGTCCTTCGAGAGCAATTGTTACGTTCATTTCACTTACAGCGTGTCCAAAACCTGGAACCAGTTGATTATCCACCCAGAGCACAGTTTTCGCAGTGGTATCTGGAAGAGTGTGAAATGCATCCTACATTTCCATCCTCTGTATTGTTTACCGATGAAGCGACGTTCGGGGGTGATGGAGTCTTCAACATGCACGATTCGCATGTTTGGAGTGAGGATAACCCACATGCCGCAGTTACTAGCGCTCATCATGTGCGGTTCTTCGTTAATGTGTGGGTCGGTATTGTTGGGGACTGTTTAATTGGGCCGTATCTGCTACCTAATTGTTGTCTCTTGGTCATAAAAAATGGGAAAGTGTTTGTTGGTTTAATTAATTTGCAGCCAGATAAATCTTCCTCTACCGGCTTAAATACTCCTCACAGGAAAAAATGACTTTAGGGAAAAATATTTGTTTTGATGTCTCCTACAACCTCCCAGAGGTTGTCGGTTTAAATACTTTTCACCCCGTATGTTAAATACGAGTATACTGGCATGTGTGTGCTCTGACAGAGCAAGGGATAAGAAGCTCCTCCTAAAACCTTGAATCAATTTCAACCAAATTTGATACACATACAACTTGCTGTCTAGAAAGAAACACTATGGGGGTAGCAATCATTAATCTCTTATTGGGGTAAGGGGTGATAACGTGGAGATAGAAGGGGTTAGGAGAAGATGGACATAGATAGTGGGAGAAGGAGACGGACAGAAAGAGGAGGCAGGGGGAAACCGACAGAATTGAAAGAGAAGGAGATGACCGGAGAAAGGATAGAGGAAGAGATGAACATAGAGAGGGGTGAGGAGGAGATGGACAGAGAGCGGAAGAGGAGGAGATGGGCAGAGAGAGGGGAGAGCAGGACATGAACAATGAGAGGGGGGAGGAGTAGATGGATTTAGAGATGGTGTACAGAAGACAGAAGGCGCTGGAAATTGAATTAGAGTGGAGGAGTAGGAGGAGTTGGACAGAGGGAGAAGGAGCACAGGCACTAAGAGAAGAGGTGCAGGTGGACAGAGTGAGGGAGGAAGAGGAGATGGAAAGAGGTGGATAGAGGGGGGGGAGGAGAATAGGAGATGGACAGGGAGTGGGGGAAAGACGAAGTAATAGAAGACTGGAATAATTAGTCATTTAGTTTCATGTTCCATAGATTTTTGAGCAATTATGAAACAAATCAGTCTACAGGTTTGGAACTTTAATAGTGGCAACTATTTATTTACAGCTCGTACAAAATAGATACGTGTTCCAAAGTTTTACTGACCTTAGTCACTAGCATTTAGTACAACCCGTTGCCAGCGATGTGGAAGTCGTAGGATACTCTCAGCAGTGCCAATTGTGTTGACAGTTCGAGCGGCGCGGTCTATTGCCCGACGAATTTATAGCACTTCCGAAGCTAATGGTGTGAAGTGTTACCTTTAGAAACCGAGTTAAACTTACGAGGACTTAAATCAGGGGACTGTAGTAGGTGGTATAGCTCTTAGCAGCCCCATCACTTAAATAAATCAATAACAGCTTGCACTGTACGTGCTTGAACATTATCCTGCAAAATGATGGTCAGGTCCTGCAGAAAGTGTCATCACTTCTGTCTCTATGTAGTTCATTTTTGGAACAAAACTTACGACCAGCTTAGAAACAGAAGTGATGACACTTTCTGCAGGACCTGACCATCATTTTGCAGGACAATGCTCAAACTGTGCAGCTGATCCCTGCGGAGGTTCGAGTCCTCCCTCGGGCATGGGTGTGTGTGTTTGTCCTTAGGATAATTTAGGTTAAGTAGGGTGTAAGGTTAGGGACTGGTGACCTTAGCAGTTAAGTCCCATAAGATTTCACACACATTTGAACTTTTTTTTTTTTTTTTTTTTTTTTTTTAAATACTCAATCACGTACACTGCAAGCTGTTGTTGATTTTCAGAATGAGATTTTCACTCTGCAGCGGAGTGTGCGCTGATATGAAATTTCCTAGCAGCTTAAAACTGTGTGCCGGACCGAGACTCGAACTCAGGACCTTTGCCTTTCGCTGGCAAGTGCTCTACCATCTGAGCTACCCAAGCACGACTCACGCCCGTCCTCACAGCCCGCGAAGGGAAAAGGTCCCCAGTTCGAGTCACGGTCCGGCACACAGTTTTAATTTGCCAGGAAGTTTCATATCAGCTCACACTCCGCTGCAGAGTGAGAATCTCATTCTGGAAACATCCCTCAGGCTGTGGCTAAGCCATGATTCCGCAATATCCTTTCTTTCAGGAGTGCTAGTTCTGCAAGGTTCGCAGGAGAGCTTCTGTAAAGTTTGGAAGGTAGGAGACGAGGTACTGGCAGAAGTAAAGCTGTGAGGACCGGGCGTGAGTCGTCCATGGGTAGCTCAGATGGTAGACCACTTGCCCGCGAAAGGCAAACGTCCCGAGTTCGAGTCTCGATGTCACTGATTTGTTTGACTGACAGCGCTACTAAGTGCTATACCACCTGCTGCACTCCCCTGACTTAAGCCCTCGTATGTTCAACTACAGGACGTCCGTGGGTGAACACTACATATTATTCTTACTACTCGCTTTTGTGCAATCAATACTTTCTTTCTAAGTGATGAGTTACCCCAGAAAATTATTCCTTACGACGTTACTGAGTGGAAACACGCGAAAATATGTTAGAAGGTTGACACGTTTGTTTGCAAGATTAGCAATTATACAAAGAGCACTAGTAACTGAATTTAATTGTTTGAGAAGCTAAGTAATATGATTCTTCCAGTTCAAGTTTTCATCGGTATATACATCCAAAGATTTGAGCATTCTACCTTACTTACCCCACCCCCATGAACCATGGACCTTGCCGTTGGTGGGGAGGCTTCCGTGCCTCAGCGATACAGATAGCCGTACCGTAGGTGCAACCACAACGGAGGGGTATCTGTTGAGAGGCCAGACAAACGTGTGGTTCCTGAAGAGGGGCAGCAGCCTTTTCAGTAGTTGCAGGGACAACAGTCTGGATGATTGACTGATCTGGCCTTGCAACACTAACCAAAACGGCCTTGCTGTGCTGGTACTGCGAACGGCTGAAAGCAAGGGGAAACTACAGCCGTAATTTTTCCCGAGGGCATGCAGCTTTACTGTATGGTTAAATGATGGTGGCGTCCTCTTGGGTAAAATATTCCGGAGGTAAAATAGTCCCCCATTCGGATCTCCGGGCGGCGACTACTCAGGAGGACGTCGTTATCAGGAGAAAGAAAACTGGCGTCCTACGGATCGGAGCATGGTATGTCAGATCCCTTAATCGGGCAGGTAGGTTAGAAAATTTAAAAAGGGAAATGGATAGGTTGAAGTTAGATATAGTGGGAATTAGTGAAGTTCGATGGCAGAAGGTTCAAATGGTTCAAATGGCTCTGAGCACTATGGGACTCAACTGCTGTGGTCATCAGTCCCCTAGAACTTAGAACTAATTAAACCTAACTAACCTAAGGACATCACACACATCCATGCCCGAGGCAGGATTCGAACCTGCGGCCGTAGCAGCAACGCGGCTCCGGACTGGAGCGCCTAGAACCGCACTACCACCGCGGCCGGCGCGATGGCAGAAGGAACAAGACGTTTGGTCAGATGAATACAGGGTTATAAATACAAAACCAAATAGGGGTAATGCAGGAGTAGGTTTAATAATGAATAAAAAAATAGGAGTGCGGGTAAGCTACTACCAACAGCATAGTGAACGCATTATTGTGGCCAAGATAGACACGAAGCCCATGCCTACTACAGTAGTACAAGTTTATATGCGAACTAGCTCTGCAGATGATGAAAAAATTGAAGAAGTGTATGATGAGATAAAAGAAATTATTCAGGTAGTGAAGGGAGACGAAAATTTAATAGTCATGGGTGACTGGAATCCGAGAGTAGGAAAAGGGAGAGAAGGAAACATAGTCGGTGAGTATGGATTGGGGGTACGAAATGAAAGAGGAAGCCGTCTGGTAGAATTTTGCACAGAGCGTAACTTAATCATAGATAACACTTGGTTCAAGAATCATAAAAGAAGGTTGTATACATGGAAGAATCCTGGAGATACTAGAAGGTATCAGATAGATTATATAATGGTAAGACAGAGATATATTAACAAGGTTTTAAATTGTAAGTCACTTCCAGGGGCAGATGTGGACTCTGACCACAATCTATTGATTATGAACTGTAGATTAAAACTGAAGAAACTGCAAAAAGGTGGGAATTTAAAGAGATGGGACCTGGATAAACTGAAAGAACCAGAGGTTGTACAGAGTTTCAGGGAGTGGCTAAGGGAACAATTGACAGAAATAGGGGAAAGAAATACGGTAGAAGAGGAATGTGTAGCTCTGAGGGATGAAGTAGTGAAGGCAGCAGAGGATCAAGTAGGTAAAAAGACGAGGGTTAGTAGAAATCCTTGGGTAACAGAAGAAATATTGAGTATAATTGATGAAAGGAGAAAATATAAAAATGCAGTAAGTGAAGCAGGGAAAAAGGAATACAAAAGTCTCAAAAACGACAGGAAGTGCAAAATGGCTAAGCAGGCATGCCTAGAGGACAAATGTAAGGATGTAGAAGCTTATCTCACGAGGGGTAAGATAGATACTGCCGGCAGGAAAATTAAAGAGACCTTTGGAGAAAAGAGAGCCACTTGTATGAATATCAAGAGCTCAGATGGAAACCCAGTTCTAAGCAAAGAAGGAAAAGCAGAAAGGTAGAAGGAGTATATAGAGGGTCTATACAAGGGCGATGTACTTGAGGACAATATTATGGAAATGGAAGAGGCTGTAGATGAAGATGAAATGGGAGATACGATACTGCGTGAAGTGTTTGACAGAGCACTGAAAGACCTGAGTCGAAACAAGGCCCCGGGAGTAGACAACATTCCATTTGAACTACTGACGGCCTTGGGAGAACCAGTCCTGACGAAACTCTACCATCTGGTGAGCTAGATGTTTGAGACAGGCGAAATACCCTCAGACTTCAAGAAGAATATAATAATTCTAATCCCAAAGAAAGCAGGTGTTGAGAGATGTGAAAATTACCGAACTATCAGTTTAGTAAGTCACAGCTGCAAAATACTAACGCGAATTCTTTACAGACGAATGGAAAAACTGGTAGAAGCCGACCTCGGCGAAGATCAGTTTGGATTCCGCAGAAATGTTGGAACACGTCAGGCAATACTGACCCTACGACTTATCTTAGAAAATAGATTAAGGAAAGGCAAACCTACATTTGTAGCATTTGTAGACTTAGAGAAAGCTTTTGACAATGTTGACTGGAATACTCTCTTTCAAATTTTGAAGGTGGCAGGGGTAAAATACAGGGAACGAAAGGCTATTTACAATTTGTACAGAAACCATGTAATGTTGTTGCATTAATTTGTTCTGAAAGCGGTGCTGATATTCAAGACCATAAAAGTGGGTTAAAAGCTGTGATCTATCTGAGGAAGTTAACCTTGCATTACTGCGCAACTGTTTCACCAGGTATCCAGTCTAGCTTACCAAATTCCCAACCGGACTAACATTAATTATAATCTTTTAGTACGCATCTTACGATAACCGGTGATATATATATAAAAAGACAATTTAAATAAAAAGAAATAAATCAGTTTATATTTGGACATTTATTTTAACATTGAACATTGTTCCGTTAAAACTGCAGCATATCAAACTTGATTCATAACTGAACTGGTGCCTTATTTAGGATTGTGAAAATGTGAGTTTGTAATCTTACGGAACACATCAAATAGGGAGCCAAGATTGGGAGACTACATACAACACTGCATTCATAAAATAACACACGAATTTGCTCCCAAAGAAGTTACGTTCGTACCGCAATCCTGTCCGTTATGAAATTACCACACACTGGTATACTAAATTCATACTAACTCTCTGTGAAATCTTCCCGAAAAGAATAGCTGAGGGCTACTTTGATGCTTACACCACAAGCTTCACGTGGTCAACTTGGTTTACACAAAGAGTGTAACTCCACAATAATTTTGATAATTAAAATAAATTATATCGAAGCGCAATTTACAAAAGAAAAACCACAAACTGGTTACTATCGTCTTACTATTAACCTGATGGGTCAAACAATTATATAAGCACGTGGTACTGGTCTCACAAAGTATAGCTCACGTGGGTTGAACATAAAGAAAAGTTGCTATATTGAAAAATATTGTCAAGACGAGATGTATTAATCTCACGCACATTTGCATTTAAGATTGATGATCTTAGTTAGAGTTACTGATCAACACGTGGTTCCACTTTACTCACAAAATAGGGACAAAGCAACTACCGGAAGATATTCTGAACTTCACACTCGAATTACACTGCGTTGCAATTTAAGATAACATTAGATATTTTAGAGCTAAACCTGAAATAAAGGTGATTAAATTTTCAGTTAGGCTGAACTTAAGAAATCCATTGTCCTACGGACTTAGCAGACTCGCGCTTAGCCGGAGATCTTACCACTTCAGACGCTCGCCGCCACAGACTGACCTGGGCCCCTACCGAGCGTGCTTAACAGATACAAACGGAAGTGACCAGAGAGGCAGCTTCCTATACCAACATAACAAGGGACGGACAGGATCATACTAAGAATAGAAACCTCTCTGCTTTTAGAAAGCGTAGCTACCTGTTCTGACGGTGGTCCTACTGTTCTCTAGCAGACAGACTTGTCTGCTACCATCAAGCATGCAACTAGATACACATTTGCTCATTCATCCTCTCACGCAGAAGGGAAGGGGGATGACAGTATCTTATCATATACAGTATATAAAAGAAAGCGGATGTAGGTTCCGTATGATACTGTGTGACATGAATTACATATAAACTGTGTTTTAAAGTGTAGTAGCGTGACAGATCGTTCTTGTTTATGTGTAAAAGTAACACATTGCACTGCTCAGTCACCTCCCAGATAGTCAGACACACCACAGTAAATTTAGAAGTGGAATGTATGCCGTAAATGACAACAGATGTAAGAACTTAACATGAAGGGAATCCAACAGAGACCTTTCAACCAGATGGCAATTATAAGAGTCGAGGGGCATGAAAGGGAAGCAGCAATTGGGAAGGGAGTGAGACAGGGTTGTAGCCTCTCCGCGATGTTATTCAATCTGTATATTGAGCAAGCAGTAAAGGAAACAAAAGAAAAATTCGGAGTAGGTATTAAAGTCCATGGAGAAGAAATAAAAACGTTGAGGTTCACCAATGACATTGTAATTCTGTCAGAGACAGCAAAGAACTTGGAAGAGCAGTTGAACGGAATGGACAGTGTCTTGAAAGGAGGATGCAAGATGAACATCAACAATAGCAAAACGAGGGTAATGGAATGTAGTCGAATTAAGTCGGGTGACGCTGAGGGAATTAGATTAGGAAATGAGATACTTAAAGTAGTAAAGGAGTTTTGCTATTTGGGGAGCAAAATAACTGATGATGGTCGAAGTAGAAAGGATATAAAATGTAGACTGGCAATGGCAAGGAAAGCGTTTCTGAAAAAGAGAAATTTGTTAACATCGAGTATAGATTTAAGTGTCAGGAAGTCGTTTCTCAAAGTATTTGTATGGAGTGTAGCCATGTATAGAAGTGAAACATGGACTATAAATAGTTTGGGCAAGAAGAGAATAGAAGCTTTCGAAATGTGGTGCTACAGAAGAATGCTGAAGATTAGATGGGTAGATCACGTAACTAATGAGGAGGTATTGAATAGAATTGTGGAGAAGAGGAGTTTGTGGCACAACTTGACAAGAAGAAGGGACCGGTTGGTAGGACATGTTCTGAGGCATCAAGGGATCAGAAATTTAGCATTGGAGGACAGCGTGAAGGGTAAAAATCGTAGAGGGAGACAAAGAGATGAATACACTAAGCAGATTCAGAAGGATGTAGGTTGCCGTAAGTACTGGGAGATGAAGAAGCTTGCACAGGATATAGTAGCATGGAGAGTTGAATCAAACCAGTCTCAGGACTGAAGACAACAACAACAACAATAACAACAACAACAACCTTACTTACTGACTCCTGTTCATATGCTACTTCAGCTGTTGGTCTGACTATTTGTTGCACAGAAATGAATGTAGTGTGCTTTTTGTTTCAAGGCTTACGGAGAGTCCATTTTCAAAGACCCACTTAATAATTTATTGGAAAATATCGTTTACTAGCCCTTCTTTTGCCTTCTTTCAAAAGGAATAATAAACTTGTATCGCCTGCAAGATGCACAAATTTTGCTTGTTGAATGTTAAGTTGGAGGCCATTCACATGTAAGGAATAGGAGTGGACCCAGAATTGAACCCTATGTGACTACCTACCTTTCTGACATAGTCTGATTTATTCAGTAAAACACTTTGCATTCTGTTCGTAAAGTATGCTTCAAAGCAGCTGTGTGAAAAGTTATCATTTCCATAAAACTTGAGTTTTTCTAAGAGAATATCATGACCTACAGAATCTAAGGCCTTGAAGATAACAAAAATACCAACTGGCGATATATTATTATTTAAGGCTTGTACTATTTGATGACTTAATGTATAAACAGCATCCTCATATCAATAAATAAATGTATTACGTTTTTACGATAGGCATTTACTTACCACCAATTCTGTATACAGGGTGAAGAAAAGCAGCATGACAATAATGTCGGAGGACAATAGAGGTCGTCGAACCAAGCAAAATTTTCTAGATATCCGTAGGTCGCAAATGCACCGCTGCAGAGTCAGGGCCATAAAACGACAGCAAATCAGCGGTGTGTGTGCGTAAGCGTGTGTATTTAAACTAATTACTTTCCCGTGCTAATACCTATTACGCTAAAGAGCACAGATCCTACATAAATTAGCAGAGTGTAATGCTGTCAGATGAATCATCAAAGCTAGGGAAACTTTTAATTCCTATCCATGGCTCTTTATGTTAGAGGCGAATTTTCTGTGATGTTTATTGGGTAAGGCTGGTCTATCAAATCAATTACGCTAAAAGTAACGTAATGCACAACGACCACCGCATAACACAGCAGCAACAGCTTTGACGGAGAAAACCGCACTGCTAGACACCCAAATTCGTCTGCTTACCTGAGACACTTCGGCGCTCTCGCCGTTGATTGGCGATCATCTTACAGCCGAAGCTCCGTTAGCAGGAAAATTTTACTCAATTTGATGACGCTATTCTGCTGTCACATTGTTATCGAATTATTTTTCTCCGTCTTGCATAAATGCCCGTATCTCTACAAGGTTCCTACGTAGCAGACGACACTGTTGTATACAGAGATGTAAAATTCTCAGAAACTCGTTACGAAATGCAGGGAAACTTGCAGAAAATTAGCAGCTGGCGTACAGATTGGCAGCTGACTATAAACTTTAATAAACATAGTCAACTGGAGTATATAAATGAAAAGATTAATTACTGTTTGATTATGCGTTCCGCGACCAGTCCCTGAAATCAGTCACGCACGCCAAGACCTTTGATGCTACGGTCTGGTTCGATTTATGGTGGAACTACGACACAAATAGAGTCTCTTAAAAAAAGTGTTCCATATTTTAAGAGATAGTAGTATAGGTCAAAACAACACCAAAATGGTCACTAAACATGGGCTCTAAAATGCATACGTTAAGAGCTACTGTGAAACGCATCTCTTATACTGCAACCACTTTCCTACCGCGAACAACCTACATAATTCAGTAAACAAAAAGGACATTTCTCTCTCATTGTTCGTGGATACAGTATGAAATAAACATAAAAAAAATGGTTCAAATGGCTCTGAGCACTATGGGATGTAACATCTGAGGTAATCAGTCCGCTAGAACTTAGAACTAGTTAAACCTGCCTAACCTAAGTACATCACACACATCCATGCCCGAGGCAGGATTCGAACCTGCGACCGTAGCGGTCGCGCGGTTCCAGACTGAAGCGCCCAGAACCGCTCGGTCACAGCGGTCGGCCAATAAACGTCTATTAGTGTTGTTATTGCAAAGCGGATTCACAGTTCCGGGTAAGTGCAACGCATACATTAGTTCTAATGGAACCAGCTGTGGTGTGATATATTTGTGAAATGCGTTTTACATTCTAGTTTCATGTTTCCAGTTACCAGTATAATTGAAGCCTGTTATTCCACACGGGAAATGGCAGACACGACCTTCTGGTAAGGCCTTTCAAATGGAAGAAACCGTCGACACTGTATCTTGTAAGCCGAAAAAATCTAGCAGCCAGAGCGCTATCTGCACAATTATTTAGCCGTCTTTTTCCAGTGACCAACAGATTCTGGCTCCATAGTTTCAGCAACGGTCGATCGTGGCAGATCGTCCCCATCTGCACTCCTGTTGCGGAGGAACGAGTACTGAAACGAGTGGAAGAAGATCATTGAACTAGGATACACATCAGTTCAGATCTCCCGGGTTACTCATCCTCTAGTCTGCGCGGTACTGCATGAACAGTTTTTATGCCCGTATCAAGTTCAGCCAGAAGTTCTGCCAGAATAGTCAGCTTGCCAGAAGGCACTTCTGCTAATGTCTGTTGCAAATTTGTGGTGAAAACCCACTTTTCGCAGCAACGATACTGTTCACAGACGATGCTGGTTTCATGCGTGGTGGGAATATTAATTTTTTTATCAACATTTGTGAGCTGATGCAGACCCAACGCAGTTGAAGGCATCGCCGCCGATTTTAAATTAATATATAGGTAGGGGTTATTTACAACAGACTAACAAGATCTTACGCACTACCAAACAGGTCGATTGGTGTAAGGTAGGCTCAGTTCCTACCAACGACTTGCCTGTCCTGCTAGAGAAGGTACAACTCCGACAACGGTTGGAGATGTGGACCATGCGTGATGGAGCACCAGCCCTTTTTCTCCGAAATGTCCGAGAACACCTAACTCAGTCGTAGTAGACAACAGTTTGGTCGAGGAAGTCCAGTACGTTTGTCAGCTCTTTTAGTCGATTTTAATCGCTTGGATTTTTGGTTTTGGGGATACTTGTTATCATTGCTTTATTTGTGGCCCACTAATGGTGTACAAACACTACAGGAACGCATCAGCAATGACTGCCAGCGCATCCGTGACCAAACTGGAGCTTCTCAGAGAGTGCGTGATTCTCTGAGATGTCAGAATGAAGCCTGACTTACTATGGATGGACGCCATATTGGGCACCTCGTTTAACGATGACCCATAAATGGAGGTAGCGGTTGTGGCTGAGAAAACCGGTTTCGATTACACCAGCTTTTTTTGTCCTTAGTTTAAGCTGACAGTTAAAAATGCTCAAAATTGCCGTTTCTGAAATAACCATTTTCGGTTTTTTATTGATCTTACTTCCAGTAATAAACACATACTTAGAACAAAGATTCAAAAAATCTAACGAAGGCGAAGTAGTAGGAGATCACGATCGGTATGAGGTTGAGGCTGCAGCACAAATCTTTCTCACTGTCTCCAGCAAAGATTGCTAACGTCAAGGAGACGGGCGTGGTGACAGGGAGAGGGAGAGAGGGACAGGTTAAAGTTGATGACTCTACTGGGTCGTCACTTTTGGATGCTATCATCTGTTCAGCCTGAAGCTACCACAAAATTAAGGGTTCAGTTATCATCCCAAGTTTAAAGCATGCCAATGAAGTTGTAGGTATATTAATCAAGGTTACCTTCTCTTCCAGGAAACATAGTGGGTGTTTTCTGCATGCATGATGTCGCGAGTTTGTTGTGCATCCTCCCGCTGTGAATCTTTTAAAGCAAATGGACTTTGTACTTCACTGCTATCGCACTTCGTCAAGTACTTCCAAGATGTGGTACCATCCTGTAATTTTACTGGTGCCCGAAGACGACCCACGAGAAACGGCCGTATGGACCATGTGGGGGCATGTTTTGCACACCGCATGTACGTACACGCGTACCGTCTAATAGGTCAAGCCATGCGACAATAGGTACAGTATTGTCTCAGCAATGCTCTACCGATTCTTATGTAATGTGTTTGTTGCTGGTTTCTAGAGTAGTTTTTTCAATAATCCAATATTTCAAATGGGTCAAATGACTTTAAGCACTATGGGACTTAACCTGTGAGGTCATCAGTCCTCTAGACTTAGAACTGCTTAAACCTAACTAACCTAAGGACATCACACACATCGATGCCCGAGGCAGGATTCGAACCTGCTACCGTAGCAGCCGCGCGGTTCCGGACTGAAGCGCCTAGAACCGCTCGATCACAACGACAAATAGATTTACTTACAACGTAAGCGCCTTTACAAGTTATAACATTTAATACAATCACGCCACGATAGAGGTTGAGGAATCAAACTGTTGCATTTGATGAGTCACATCAACTGAGATAATCGGATGATCCATTATTCAAATAATTAAGATGAGAGAGACAATTTAATCGGAAATTAATTAAATTCAGTGTAGCTTATACACGATGAAAACTTCAAATCAACAAAATCTGCGAGGTTGCAGAGGACATCAAAACAAACACTTTTCTCTAATGTCATAATTAACTGTGAGCATCTTTTTTTTATTTTTTTTATTTTTTTCTTTTTTTTTTTTTTTTCTTTTTGCCGTCCGCGGTGGTCTCGCGGTTCTAGGCGCGCAGTCCGGAACCGTGCGACTGCTACGGTCGCAGGTTCGAATCCTGCCTCGGGCATGGATGTGTGTGATGTCCTTAGGGTCGCAGGTTCGACTCCTGCCTCGGGCATGGATGTGTGTGATGTCCTTAGGTTAGTTAGGTTTAAGTAGTTCTAAGTTCTAGGGGACTAATGACCACAGCAGTTGAGTCCCACAGTGCTCAGAGCCATTGAACCATCTTTTTTTTAATCCGGTGTAGGGCGTAATCGCTCTCAACATTCGCGCAATGGCGCATAACCACGGTAATGAATCAGACGAAAGTAAGAAATGTCCTTCAACAGCAGTTGTTAATCTATTTCCCTTAGAACCCGTCCCAACCGAGAACGAAATGATTATCCACTCAGAGCACAGCGTTCGCAGTGATAGTGGGACTGTGTCACATACATCTTACATTTCCGTCCTCTGCGCTGTTTACAGATGAAGCAACTTCCGGGTATGATGGGGTCTTCATCATCCACAATTAGCATGTTTTGAGTAATTACTCCACATGCCACATTTACTCGCATTCATCAATTGCGGTTGTACGTGAATGTGTGGGCTGACGTTATCGGTTACTGTGTAACTGGGCCATATCTCCCATTGAATTACAGCATTTATTACAATATCCCCGCTAGAGCATTACCAGAGTTACTGGACGACGTGTCACTAGCTACAAGACAGTGTTTGTAGTTCCAGCAAGACAGGGCGACGGCACATTTCAGTCATCCTGTGCGTCGAATCTTGAGCCCACAGTTTCCAGAAAAGTGTAATGGCAGAGGTGGTCCTGAACCATGGCTTATTCTATTCCCTTATTTGACACATCGGGACTTTCTTGTGTGACGAGTGATGTGCAACCTTGTTTGCAAAATCCCTGTTGAATCAGAAGAGGTTGTAGTTGCTCGGATAGTAGCAGCAGCTGTAGGAATTAAGGACAGTCCTGTATTTTGACCGTGTTATACATGACCCGCCGCTGCAACCTCTGTTCACATGTCAATGGAGGTATTTTTGAACCTCTAATGTAAATCAAAACTTGATTGTGTTACTTTTTGTTCTCACAGGGAACACATTAGGAAAAGTGTTTAACTGAACTCTCCCAGATTTTGTTAGTTTAATTAATTTTCCTCCAGAGAAAACTCCCTTTATCAGTTTAAAAAATCCTCACAGGAAAATACGACGTTAGAGAAAAGTATTTGTTGCGGTGTCACATGCAACCCTCCAGAGTTTGTGATTTAAAAAATTTTCACCGTGTGTACAAAGACAGAGATACTGACAGCATGGTAGTATTTACTGGCAGCAGATACTAGTAACTATGCACACTATTTAAATTGTAAGATTACAATTTATTAACCATTTTCATTATTTAATGTTATATATACATAGTTTGAATTTCATTAAGGATACGGAAATGCTGATTGCATTAATGAAAAGAGGAGACAAAATTCAATGAAAATAATATACCATTTGTAATTGTAAACCAAATAACAAATATGTCATGTGCGTTGAAAATTCAAATTCTGAATAATTAAACTCCAATTTAGGGGCAAACTGCGACACATAGAAATTATTATCATATACTATATGTAAACTGAAGGTGAAGGTGGGTAGAAAGAAAAGGACGGAAAGGGATTACGGATGTCCCGAATGGAGCAGTGATTAACGTACCTGCGTAGTAAGCAGGAGATCCTAAGCTTGAATCCCGGTCCGGTACATATTTTCACTCGTCGCCGCTGATTCCGAGTAATGTTCCAGTGCAGATGACAACCCCACCTCCATCTCATATAATGTATCACAGCTGCGGATTAGCGTTGCTGCCTCTGGATCACGGGGTCCCGGGCCCGATTCCCGGTCAGGTTGGGGATTTTCTCTCCCGGGGACTGGGTGTTTGTGTTGTCCTCATCATTTCATCATCATCATCATCATTTGTGAGAATGGCTAGGTCGGATTGTGAAAAGAAGATGGACCGTGTAGAAACTGGGACTTTGTACGGGCGCTGATGAGCGCGCAGTTGAGCGTCCCACAAACCAAACATCATCATCATCACAGCTGCAGATTCCGCATTATGTCTGTTCTTTCGGGCATTTCAGAAAGAACAGACACATGTCGTCCGTATAATAGCATAACATACGTTTCTGAATCAGAATTTTACCGCGCAGATAATGGCGTAATCGGAATTGCGATTAAATGTATGTATAAAAAAAACTGTAAATTTGTGCTTATGATCACATGGTGGACCTGTGTGACGTCACTGGGTTCACTTTTCGCGAGTGGGAAACGCTGATAGAGAAGGGGTTAATTTTTGGAGAGATGACCAAGGCTTTAAAAGGTCTGCGGCCAGGTTTCTCGTGGTCAGTCTGTATGACGTGAAGTTATTTAGAAATTTCTCCGGTTTTGGCAGGATTATTAGATTGGCAGTTTTCCATTGAACTGCTGTGTGTTTTAGCATCAGTGCCGTGTCGAATAGGTGGTGGAGTGCTTTGTTTATCTCTGGTGTAGACGGATTCAGTGGAAAAGTGCCGAAGTGATAATGCTGCCAAAACCGGGCAAACCACTAAACAACCCCTCGTCATATAGACCCATCACACTTCTCCCAGTAATTGGAAAATGCTTTGAAGCCTTCGTCACCAGACGCCTACAACAATACACAGAAGAACAAGAAATCAACATACAAGCCGGATTCTGAAAATAGCACTCGACCGTAGAGCCAATCCGAAGGCTCTGCAGCACTATAATAAAAGCAGTAAACATTACAGACTCTGCATCAGCCCTGTATCTAGATATAGAAAGGGCTTTTGACAGGGTCTTGCATCCAGGATTATACCACAGACTGAAGATCTCTGGCATCCCTCTACATCTTACACAGCTACTGAGAACTATCCTAGACAAGAGACCCACAACAGTATCGGTACACGGAAAACTATCAAACATCTTCCCCCGAAAAGTAGGAGTGCCCTAAGGTTCAAATGGCTCTGAGCACTATGGGACTTAACATCTATGGTCATCAGTCCCCTAGAACTTAGAACTACTTAAACCTAACTAACCTAAGGACATCACACACATCCATGCCCGAAGCAGGATTCGAACCCGCGACCGTAGCAGTCGCGCGGTTCCGGACTGAGCGCCTAGAACCGCTAGACCACCGCGGCCGGCAGTGCCCTAAGGAGCCATACTGTCAACTTTACTATACAACTTATATACAGCAGAGACACGCCAACATATAAGATGGAACGAAGGCCTAGCATTGAATGCCGGTGACACACTGGTGTCACGAAAAGACATAAGAACTGCAGCACCGAGCGAGGTGGCGCAGTGGTTAGACACTGGACTCGCATTCGGGAGGACGACGGTTCAATCCCGCGTCCGGCCATCCTGATTTAGGTTTTCCGTCATCTCCCTAAATCACTCCAGGCAAATGCCGGGATGGTTCCTTGCAGCACCGAGCGAGGTGGCGCAGTGGTTAGACACTGGACTCGCATTCGGGAGGACGACGGTTCAATCCCGCGTCCGGCCATCCTGATTTAGGTTTTCCGTCATCTCCCTAAATCACTCCAGGCAAATGCCGGGATGGTTCCTCTGAAAGGGCACGGCCGACTTCCTTCCCCATCCTTCCCTAATCCGATGAGACCGATGACCACGCTGTCTGGCCTCCTTCCCCAAACAACCAGTCAACCAAGAACTGCAGCACACAAACATGCAATACAAAACCTAAGTGGACAATGGCTCAGTAAATGGCCAATTAAACGAAAGGCCCAATAAAAAAAAAAGGCAACTAGTCGTCTTTAGACATGAAAATATCAGAAATAACAATCACTAGACAACGAAAAAATTAAGAATTTGGGGACAAGATATTACACCAAAAGCAAACGCCAAGTACCTCGGACTATAGAACGTCAAACAACACTCTAGAGCGCATACAAAACACTAGTCCGACCTGTACTAGACTATACAGCAGCTGTTTGGATAACAAACCTATACCAGACAAGCAGAATCCTAAGCACAGAAAGAAAAATCCTATGAGTAGCCACAGCATCCAGTCTAAGAACTACAAACAACCTCACTTACGACTCTGCTAATATAATACCACTACAACATAGAATCACCAAGCTAACAAGCAAAATTGGACTGATCAGGATAAACACAAATACACCAGCCACAGAACTTCTTAAGGATAACATCATCACCTTCAACTTCCCGAAGTTCCAATACCCATACCTCCGGACACGATAGCACAATGCATCAGAGCCACAAAAGAACATAAAAACCCAATTGCCCTACAAACTTGATCTACTAACAATATCAATCATCTACTAATCTAAGAAAGAACAAAAAGCAAAACAAAAGTACAATATATGAAGATATAGAAACTATTTTCACAACAAGACTAGAAAAGAGACAGATAAGCATGAAGGAAAAAGCAAAAATGGCCACAAGAAAAGATAGAATACAAATATAAAGAAACGAGAACTTAAATATAAATTAATAATGCCAGTTGAGGTTTTACAGGGGTTTGCATTGCCTGTAAGGTGAATGCTGCTATTATATTCACCCCCTCAGACAAAGACAACAAGCTGCTACAGCAAGTAAAACTAGATAGTGTCCGAAAGAAATGAAGTAGAATATAACAAAGCATATAAAAAGGAATAAAAGAAAATGAAAAGGTCACAAAATACCAAGCAAAATGAAAATACCTCCACTTCGACAGCAACAGCTAAATTGTGCCAAAACAGAATAACCAAAACCTATGGCTGAAAAGGGCCCATGCTCTCCCTTCACCTCACTCTCTCCCTTCTGGAGTGAGAATAATAAAAAAAAGATCTGTCTGTCTGACCGTCGCATTCTTGCAGTTGTCTGGATGCAGAAGCCTCATGGTCGGTTTGGAGGGGCTTTGTCTGTCAGACAATACGAGCGGTGGTCCAGCCGCAACTTAGGTGTCTGAAAATATTTCGTGTTGGATGTAGATTGACGAATTTTTTTGCAGCTTTTGACTTATTGTTAGTTCTTTTCGGGGTCACTTTGGGCTCTGCTAATTTTGCCACAACGGTTAGTGGAAACGTTATTTGAATTCTAGCCTAATCGATCTACAACACAATTAAGAGTTATATCGTTTTGAGTGAGAATATTTCATCGTAATTCATAGCTGTGAACACAATTTCGCTTTTTTCCAGCCAGTTTATTAAATTTATAGTGCGAGTCACATCATTTATTGCTGCACAGTAGTTTGCGTTAATCACTAGAGACAAATTTGAACTGTGAAAGATTGAATCACTTGTAGTTGCGCCAATAATTTAAAACCTGCTAAGCTAGCAGTTAGTGGAATCCTGACCAGTTGTCAGCAACCATTCTACAATGTTACTGTAAATGAAGTGACACATTGTAGTTAAATAAATGTGCCCGTAGACGGACAGAAGCAGAGCCCAATTTTATTGATAGAATTTAATTTAACCACCCCGTAGCATCACACAGTGCTTTTTAGAGTCCGTGTTTACTGGACTTGTTTCCTTGTTTGTGTCCTCATTACCACCTCGCAAAATATGGAATATTTTTTTAATACTGTATGGTCATGAGGAAGGCTTGTCCGCTGCAGTTTTCAAAACTAAATCAAGACGCTGAACTGCCTAATCTGAAATATCACATTAACATTAGATCGCTGGGATCGAGGATTTCCAAAGAGTAATGAGTGTGAGATTTAAAATCTCTGTCCACCGTCTTCTTTCTTACGGGTTTAGCGAAACATATAAAAATTTAATCTGCATATTTTTGAATCACTCGTGTCTCGCAATAGCACAAGTTTAGACGCTAATGAACGAACACTATGTGATCAAAAGTACCCGGGCAACTGGCTGAAAATGACTTGCGAGTTCGTGGCGCCCTCCATCGGTAATACTGGAATTCAATATGGTGTGACCCACCCTTAGCCCTGAAGACAGCTTCAACTCTCGCAGGCATACGTTCAATCAAGTGCTGGAAGGTTTCTTGGGGAATGGCAGCCCATTCTTAACAGAGTGCTGCACTGAGCAGATGTATCGATGTCGGTCGGTGAGGCCTCGCACGAAGTCGGGGTCCCAAAACATACCAAAGGTGTTCTATGGGATTCAGGTCAGGACTCTGTGCAGGCCAGTCCATTACAGGGATGTTATTGTCGTGTAACCACTCCGCCACAGGCCGTGTATTATGAACAGGTTCTCGATCGTGTTCAAAGATGCAATCGCGGTCCCCGAATTCCTCTTCAACGGTGGGAAACAAGAAGGTGCTTAAAACATCAATGTAGGACTGTGCTGTGACAGTGCCACGCAAAAGAAACAATGGGTGCATGCCCTCTCCATGAAAAACACGACCACAGCATAGTATCACTGCCTCCGAATTTAATTGTTGCCTCTACACATGCTGGCACATGACGTTCACCGGGCATTCGCCGTACCCACACCCTGCCATCGGATCGCCACATTGTGTACCGTGATTCGTCACTCCACACAACGATTTTCCACTGTCCAATCATCCAATGTTTACGCTCCTTACACCAAGCGAGGCGTCGTTTGGCATTTACCGGCGTGATGAGTGGCTTTTGAACAGCCGCTCGACCATGAAATCCAAGTTTTCTCACCTTCCGCCTAACTGTCATATTACTTGCAGTGGATCCTGATGCAGTTTGGAATTCCTGTGTGATGGGCTGGATAGAGTCTGCTTATTACACATTACGACCCTCTTCAACTGTTGGCTGTCTCTGTCAGTCAACAGACGAGATCGGCCTGTACGCTTTCGCGCTGTACGTGTCCCTTCACGTTTCCACTTCACTATCACATCGGAAACTGTGGACCTAGGGATGTTTAGGAGTGTGGAAATCTCGCGTACAGATGTATGACTCAAGTGACACCCAACCACCTGACCATGTTCGAAGTCTGTGAGTTCCGCAGAGCGCCCCATTCTGTTCTCTGGCGATGTCTAATGACTACTGTGGTCGCTGGAGTACCTGGCAGTAGGTTGCAACACAATGCACCTAATATGAAAAACGTATGTTTTTGAGGGTGTCCGGATACTTTTGATCACATAGTGTATGTACAGTATAAGCATCCTGCCATCATATCGTCTTTTGTCTTAATTGAATAAATAAATTGGTCGGGTCCAGTTGCATTCGATTTCAGTGTTATTCGTTGATTCAGCTCTGCCGCTAATAAGTGCTTTACGGTTTTTATTTTCAGATATCGAATATTTATTTCTGTGTCCAGAATGAGATTTTCCCTCTGCAGCGGAGTGTGCGCTGATATGAAACTTCCTGGCAGATGAAAACTGTGTGCCCGACCGAGACTCGAACTCGGGACCTTTGCCTTTCGCGGGCAAGTGCTCAGATGGTAGAGCACTTGCCCGCGAAAGGCAAAGGTCCCGAGTTAGAGTCTCGGTCGGGCACACAGTTTTAATCTACCAGGAAGTTTCATTTATTTTTGTGGTTTAAAGATCCGTCAACCTTGGAAAAGAAGTCCCGTCAGAAATATCTGACGAATTATCGTTATTATTCTATTATTATATTTATATTTGCGTTAAATTAAAAATCCTTACTCTTTGCCGCTATTATGCCATCCGTGTAAATAAATAAAATGTTCTCTCGAGCTAATGCCCCAAGAATAACGTTAATAAAGCGCTGGAAAACTACAGGAATATTTGATAATCCAAATGGTACTTTCTTAAACTGGAGCCGTCTTCAACATCAAGATGAAATAAATACATTCTTGCAGCCTAGTGTGCGAAGCGCATAGGCATCCAGTAGTTTATCTAGATCTTCTATATGGGGCAATGAGTACCAGTCCCTCACCGCTATTTTATTTTCTGTAATCTCTTCAGAGGACTTGCTCCTCATTCTTTATTACAAGTAAGACCTGACTAGCGTATTCGGGTGTTTTTGGTTAGATTATTCCTTGATACAGCTTCATCTGGACTTGGTTGTCAAGTCTTTTTTCTCTCCTAGTATCAAGATGCTGGATCAGCTCTATGCTGGGTGTTCTTCCTTGAAAACACTTCTGTCTGACATCGGTGTAAAAATGGTTCAAATGGCTCTGAGCACTATGGGACTTAACGTCTGAGGTCATCAGTCCCCTAGAACTTAGCACTACTTAAACCTAACTAACCTAAGGACATCACACACATCCATGCCCGAAGCAGGATTCGAACCTGCGACCGTAGTGGTCGCGCGGTTCCAGACTGTAGCGCCTAGAACCGCTCGGCCACAACGGCCGTCACATCGGTGTAATTCGTCTTTTTTTGAGGTCAGTCATTAATCTTCCGTCGCTAAAAGAGCTTTCAGCGTCTAACACTGATTTGTCTGCTACATTCGTACACATGGGATGAAATTTCCTTTCTGGATTCCTAACAGTAATACCATCACTACTTCTTAAAACTTCAGCTTTGTCTAGAAGACAGTCTCTAACTACCATGACTAAATTCATAGTACCTTCAGAAAAAGCATAAATATCCATTACAATTCTCGAATCATAAATCTCGACACTACCTGTAAAATATCCTTGTGGAGGGCAAAGTTTTACCCGAAATCCTGCCATAATGACATCTGTTTCCTCCAATCTTGGAGCGTTCATTGTCTCCTCAACACCTTGTCGCTATAAATTAAGTTGACTGCCACAGCCACTTAGCGCCCTCACCATCCGATTACTTATTTGGTCATTTTCAATCCTTCAGTTTTTAGCACTCTTCTTCACAGCCACTGCATTCACTGAAACCTTTTGATTCTTCTTCTTCTATTACCTCGTGCATTCTGATGAGATATCACCAGGCTCGTTGCAACTGGAGCTTCTCTTCCCTTGCTCCTGTGGTTGCAATTACTTGTCTTGTGGCCGCTGGCGCCACAGGAGAGAGAACTTCTGTTTGGATCCCAATCTGAGATTTTGGTGTTTCTGTTACTTGAGTATTTAGCCTATTTGTTATTGGAATTTCCGAAAGTTCCATTACCGTAACTTCTGTTATTGGTTTTCAGCAAGAACTTCGCATCATTTTCGTAATGTCTCATTTCCTCCTTAAAATATATTACATTTTCTATTCCATTAATTAAACATTTTGCACCCGAATCGCCTTCCATCCCGTCTATGCCATACTATAATAGCGAGTCACTATCAGTACCAGCGCAGCTGTCACTGTCTTTCCTTGCGGGAAAATATTATTGAAGAGCATCTTCCCGTTTCTTCTTTGGACGAGACAGCAGTTTATGGATCTATGCAGCACTGGTTCTCACGTCGAATTCTTCTTTCAAAGCGTCTTTCGGTTGAACCTACGAAGTAAGATGCTTCTGCCCAGGAACTAGAAGCTTACTCAAATCTACAACCCGTTCTTCATTTTCCTGGTCTTTGCCTCGCTTCTTAACAGGTTTGTCCTGCTATTCTAGAGTTAGCTATTTTAGTGGTGTAGCATGGCTGGATAATCTTCCCCTGCCACCACCCCTTCCTTCCCCCTCTCTCCCACCTCCAGACGGAAACAGTGTACTCAGTGTGTTTGCATCTAGTGTCATCCATTTGAAAGTGTACGAACGTTTTCGAAATGTTTGTAAATCGTGTAACTGAGTATGGATCTGGGTACCATGCCAGTATTCACCTAATCGGAGGTAGGAAACGGCCTAAAAACCACATCCAGGCTGCCCAGCAGACCGGTCCTCGTCGTTAATCCGGCGGCGCCCCTCCCCCAATGCTGGAAGCGGCGTGCTACGCGCACGACTATCCGAGAGGGTCTGTTTCTTAAGATCTACGATCGACTTTTTAAATGAGTACCCATCACTGCCGCTAAATGACTTAAGAGCGCCATCAACGTCATGAAACGAGAGGATAAATTCACGTGGATCGCTTGAATGGGGTGAGAATTGTACTCCTCCACTTTCATCGTCTATTTCTGAATCAGAAGCATTTTGGTCTTCTTCTCCAGTGAACTATATATTTTATCGTTCCCCAGTAATATCCCATCTTCTATATCATCTTCACTGTCATCATCTTCTTCACGTTTAATGTTGTTTGTATTGAACACAAGTTTTTCTATGTTGGGTAAATAATACCGAATATCGGTAGGCATTTCATTTTCCGTCCCATTATATTGCAGAATACTCCCTATTCCGTTCTAAAAATGACTCTTCGATAAATGACTTCTTAAATTGAAGTGATCCAACATTTTATTGAGAAATAAAGCCAGAGAATCTCTCAAGAGTTTTCAATTTTTTGTCATCTGAAAATGATTTGAAAATTAACTTATGTAAAGATTTATTGACTTTAAGTGGTTCAGAGAACTATATTTTGATCTATCTTTTCTATTTCGTCTAATGTTGCTGTTTCTAGATATGTTATCAACTTGTCACTCCTCATGATATTCCAAAATGGAGCAAAGGAGTCTAATGTTGTAACCTCTTAAAATCGAGGCCGAGATAAACCTAAATTGTTTCCGCTAATATCTCTCAATTCTTCGGTTCTTTGTCCTGCGTCCAAATCAGATAAAATCCCTCCTAGCGTCGATCTGTAGCTGTTAGTCGTCGTTAAAATGTCAATCGGATCCAAAATCCACACGATCAACCGAAAACTGCGTCCTCAAACGTTCAGTTGATCACAATGGAGCCTCCAGAATATGTAGGAAAAACGGTTTCGATTTTCCGGTTAACTATTTCTTACTTTCACAGTTACAAACTCTGATGATGAACGAAACAAATTAACGGGGCAGTGTAACAAGCATCTTCTCCGTCAACATTGTTTTTTTCGCAAATGGCAGAACGCAGAAGTGCCTGTAATTTTGTTCCACGTTTACTCCCTATAAACTGTAACTACAATGATATTCAAGCAAGTATGGCTTTTTATGGAACAATTTACTTTTATTGGCGCCCTTGGAAAATTCTTGAAACAATCACTACATTGCTGTAACGCCTGTTAATGTTGACGATGAAACTTTTCTCAATATTATCCGAGAAGTTGTTGAAAATGAAAGTAAACCTGGCTTATACGATTATTGCAATATACATGGTGTCCCACTCAAACCTCCCTGACTTCGATGACCCAGGGAAAAAACCACAGTAGATACGACAATGAAAAATGCACCACTTATAGAGCATCTCAAAGAATTTTTTTATCATCAATACACCTCTACGTGTGAACTGTTTGCAGCAAGAAGAGTATCGAGTCTACATTCAAAATCTTGCCAAGTTCTTTTGTAATATTTCCGCTGTTATTGTTGCAATCGCATTAGTGATATGATGTGACAACGTAGGAATATCGTCCACTTTGGTCGCATACACGCGGTCCTTCACGAATCCTCACATGAAGAAATCAAGCAGCGTAATGTCGGGTGAACGCGATGGTCAGGCAATGGATCCTCCACCTCCGATCCAACGATTGAGAAATTTCCTATCCAGGAACTTGTGAACAGCCATTTACCAATGCGGCGAAGCTCCATCTTGTTGAAAAATGATGTTGGGTTGCAAGTCTTATGTCTGAGGGTACACAAACTGCTCAACATGTCCAGATACACTGATCCATTCACTGTTTGTTCCGCAAAGAAGAACGGTCCAACAATCTGTCGTGTATTAGCTCGCAACAGACGTTTAGTTTAGGGCTATCACGAACATGTTCAATGACAATGTGCGGATTTTTAAACCGCAGATCCGAACATTATGCCTATTAACTCTTCCTGATAGATGAAAGTTTGCCTCATCTGAGAATAAATATCTTTCCAGGGAGCTGGCATCCATATCAATAAGCTGAAGCATATTTGTAACAAATTGTTGTCGACGTGGTTTGTCGTTCGGCGTCATATGTTGCAGAATTTGCAATTTGTAGGCACACATACGAAGACGCTGGTGAACTACACGATGCATTGTTGATCGAGGTGCCTCAAGCTGCCTAGATGCTTGACGAATTGACTTACGTGGGCTTCTGAGAAACGTTTGTCTGATGTCCTCTACTGTCTCTTCTGAAACTCCATACCGTGCATCGCCAGAATGTTACAGAACACTTCCTGTTACCAGAAACTTCCTACACCATTCCTTAATTGTTTTCACAAAAGGTAGATCACATTCATACACACGAAGATAATTTCTTTGAACAGTAATCGGCGATTTTGTTTGTGCAAACCACACATTACTGCTTGCGCGCACTGCTGTGGAGTCGCCATTCTCACTTCATGCGACCATACTGCACTCTGACGACGATACTTGGCACTTATGACATGGGGATATAAATTTTTTGAGATGCTCTACAATGTGGTGCATTTTTCACCGTCGTATCTACAGTGGTTTTCCTCTCCTGGGTCCTTGAAATCAGGGAGGTTGGAGCGAGACACCCTGTGTATAAGTCTACACAAGGTCTCTCCTAAGAGCAGCCCCGCGGGGTAGCTGAGCAGTCTCAGACGTCTTGCCACGGTCCGTGCGGCTCCCCCCGCCGGAGGTTCGAGTTCTCCCTCAGGCATGGATGTGTGTGTCGACTTTAGCGTAAGTTAGTTCAAGTTAGATCAAGTAATGTGTAAGCTTAGGGACCGATGACCTCAGCAGTTTGGTCCCGTAAGACCTTGCCACAAATTTCCAAAACTTTTTTCTAAGAGTAGTCAAGTAATATCTCTGATGTTTCGGAAGACATCTGCAATTTCTCCTCCGCCGTGTGTAGCTGGAATCAGTGCAAATAAATGCTGCTCATCGTGCCTTTCATGCGACGAACATTGTCGACGGGAAGCGTCGGTTTGTTACCCGTTACACACCAAACATTTTTAAAGCGGAATTAACGTGCACATTCGACGAACGTTCCTAAATTAGTCTATTGCGACATTTGTTTGATCAGTATGTATTAGCAGGGACAGTAAAATACGAAGACTCCAAGACTGACAAGTAAACCTACCCAAGGGATACAATTCGAATTTGATCGGCTTCGAAGATGTTGTAGTGTAGGGCAAAATAAGAGACACATGTTTTCTGTACATGCCCATAGACTGTTTAGGGAGTGAAACACAGCCTTTAATATTTCTGAATGAATGCCGTTGAAACAGTAGCAAATACTAAAAATAACGTCTATAGTTTCTAATGTACGTTACAATGGGGCACCCAGATTTGTCGAAAATTCACTTTTTCGAAATCCCCCCCCCTTCCCCCATTATTTTGTTTTCCATTTCAACAGCTGACTATCAGCAAACCGCATAGCATCGTTAAAACCAAATTCAGTCATATATGAAGAACTGACGTTCCAAAGACGCATTCGTCAGAAATAAGCTAGAAATATCTATATCGTTGTACACGCGCCCGATGTGTGTCTTTAATAAGTCTTTACCAGATAAATATATTCTAAATATATATTCTATAGATATTGTTCTGTATATACATTTCCTTTTAATTTTATGAAATATGAAATATCTCGTGTTTTCTTGTTACTTTTGCTGTATTTTATTTGTTTTCAAGTTGTAATATTTTCATATTTAATTATATTTTAAATTGTTTGTACATTATTGTTTTAACATTATTGCAAATCTGCACAGTAACGAGAAAGTGCAGAATTGTTCGGGTAAAAAAAAATGCTGAGTGGAATTTGATTTTCTGCAAGAAGTACTTCGGAGATTTACAATTTCCCGAAAGTAGCAGGAAGAAAGAGACGATTTCCCCTCTCTTTCTCTTATAGTATGTAATTGTGATGTTAATTTACATTTAAGAAATACATACTGAAAATTCATCCCTCATTCACAGTTAGATTTCTTCTTCGAGACGAGTCAACCTTTGTAAATATGCATGGCGCAAGAGTGGTTACACTGAACAGAAACCAACTAAATGTGAGACACCTGTTCACTTTTGCTTTAAAAACTATGATCCTGTTTGTGACTCCCGTCACGAAATTGCAACTGTTCAATGTGGCTGATGTGCAAAATCGAAGTGCATCCACCATTTTTAGACCCAAACAATTCTACACTTCTACAGATTTAAAATAAGATGCAAACATTTTCCAATCCAATATAATTACATCAGAAAAGGTTACAGCTTGAAAACAAACAAAATACGCCAAATGTAAAATAAAACGCAAATATTTTGTATTTCATAAAATCAAAAGGATATGCATTTAGAATATATTTATCGGAGAAAGACTTATTAAAATCACTCCGTCTTCGGGCCACGAGTAACCGATCGGGACCATCCGACCGCCGTGTCATCCTCAGCTGAGGATGCGGATAGGAGAGGCGTGTGGTCAGCACATCGTTCTCCCAGTCGTTACGATGGTTTTCTTTGGCCGGAGCCGCTACTATTCGGTAGAGTAGCTCCTCAATTGGCATCACGAGGCTAAGTGCACCCCGAAAAATGACAACAGCGCATGGAGGCCTGTATGGTCACCCATCCAAGACCAACACCGCTTAACTTCGGTGATCTGATGAGAATTATTGTATCCACTCCGGCAAAGCCGTTAAGAAATACTTATTAAGCAACCCAAAATGAGAATTGGCATTGACACAGACACATAACGGGTGCGTGTGCAGTGACACAGATAGAGATAGTTCGAGCTTATTTCTGACAAATGCACCTTTGGAGTATCACTGCACCTTGTACAACTGAATTCGGTTGTAACGATGCTAAACGTTTTGCTATTCGTCAAATGTCGAAATGAAAAACAAAATAGCGGGGGAAGGGATTTTGAAAGAAATCAGATTTTCGACAAATTCGGGTGCACTGTTGTAACGTACATTAAAAACCATAGAACTTTTATTCGAAGTTCTTTTTTTAACTCCGTTCAAGGTGATGTTTCACCCCCTTAGCGGCGATATGAGCACGTATTTAAAAAAAAAAAAAAAAACCATGTGCCTCCTATTTTGCTCTACACTACGACATACTCCAAGCCAATCAAAATCGAAGAGTAATCTCTTGGGTAGGTTTACTTTTCAGTAGCGCTTCTGCACGGCGGCAGCAAACAGCACAGCCAGAGAGGTGTTGTCGTTACTGGAGTACTGATATTCTTCTGGTTTAGTATCCCTGTTAATACATATCGATGAAACAAATAACGCAATTCAATGGGCACGTAAAATTCCGCTTTCAAAATCATGTGTGTAACGGGAAACAAACCGAGGCTTTCTATCGACACCGGACGTCGCAAGGTAGACGTGATGAGCAATATTTGTCTGGCTAGACTCCAGCTACACACTGTAAAACGAAACTGCAAATATCCATCAAACACCAGAGAAACTGCGCCTGACGACTCTTAGAAGAGATATCCTGTATATTTAACCATCTTTGCCCATAAAGTTTATTGATATATAAGTCTGAAGTGAGGTTATTGTAGATACCCTCGACATACTGTCGGTTGGAACAGCGACCAATAGTGTTTAGAAATAATATATGCTCCAGTGTATTGTCGCAATTTCTGATTTTTATTTTGCCTACTGGTTACCGGTTTCGGTCACGGCGCCATCCTCGGGCCATCTCCTGGTATGCAATCGTCACGCTCGCTTTCCAACCTACATGGCAAGCGAAGATGACGGCTGTGCAGCGAAACCGAAGCCAGTAGGCAAAAGAGAAATTCTGTCTGGGTGCACTGAGCAATGTAAATTTTACGGATGTTTATACTGATTTGCGACTATAATTTCAGTATACTCACAGTCAGATTGTCACTAAGCCACATGTATTTCAGCGCTTTCTGTCATAATTAAAATGTAACCTCTCTGGTCGACGTTAAACTGGATGTAGTACATCAGATGTAGGTCAAAAAACCTAATGATGAGAGTTAATATCCCAGATCGCTTAGTACATGGTAGTAAACCACCGCATCTGATTATTGCAGTCAATTTGTTTCCCACCGTCTAGTTTTATACAGTCGCTGTTGTTATTCTAATTAAGTGTAGATGTTTGACCAGAGAGAGAGAGAGAGAGAGAGAGAGAGAGCTGAAGGGGAAGGTGACAAGAATGGATGGAGTGAGAAAATTAAACAACGCCATTAAGTCACAAACCAAACAAGGAAATCTAAAAGTGTAAACGATCGAAAAAAATATAATGTGATTCTTGAGTTTCTCCCGGCGTATTTGATAATCAAAATATCCACGGGTGTGCTGCCGGTCTATAGTGTCCAACGGGCACAATATTTCGGCGATCATACATGTCGCCATCATCAGGTGAACTGACGGACTGAGCTCCTGTGAACGTGCCGGCACGGAGATCCGTACGCTATGGCTGCTCAGAGGGAACTGGGTTCGTTCGCGGCGGCGGCCGATTTAAATACTCTCCGCCCGCGGCGCGCTCCCTCCGCCGTCCGCGCCCCGCGCCACGGTCGCGCGGTGGAACAGATTGCGACGGCGTCTGAGATAACGTCGGTGTGATGGCTCTGTCCGCCGTGTTCGTCACAACTATACGTTTGCTCGATTTACTCTTGATTAACCCAATCGCTGGTTCCACTGCCTTGATAAGATTATAGCCACAGTCACGGTTTATGAGGTCGTCATTGGTGCGAATTTCGATGGCCTCTCTAACAACGCTGTCCCAGTATCTCGACGTCTGTACCAGAATCCCCGTTCGGTCATACTCCATGGCGTGATTTTCCGACAAACAATGTTCAGCGACCGCCGACTTGCTCGGATACATCAGTCGAGTGTGCCTCTGGTGTTCACGGCATCGATCCTCGACGGTACGCATCGTCTGACCAATATACGACTTGCCACATTGACACGGAATCTGGTACACGCCGGCCTTCCTCAAACCGAGGTCATCTTTGGCACTCCCCACCAGTGCACGAGTTTTATTTGGAGGACAAAACACAGTTCCGACCCGGTGTTTCTTCAGAATGCGGGCGATTTTCCCCGAGAGTGCGCCTGTGTATGGAATAAATGCAGTGCCTACCTCCTCCCTCGTGACTTCATCTATCTCAACAGGTTGTGCTGCAGTGGTTGGGCGGAGAGCACGTTGAATCTGCCACTCTGAGTACCCATTTTTTCGAAATACAGTTCTCAGATATTCCAATTCCTAGGGTAGACTCTCTGCGTCAGAGATAGTACGCGCCCTATATTTTAGCCGGACATGGTTAGAGAGGAATAAATGAGCAATGGTTTTAGTCCTTGACGCTGCTGTTGCTGAAACAAATGATACACATGAAGCACTGATCTCAAAATTCATTGTGATTTTTTCACGGCCTAACCACGTAGCAAACTATCATACACACAATTCGACAGCTTTTGACACCACTCTCTGAAGATTATATCCAGTAACCCATGTCAGAGTAGTGTCTGGAAATCCAGCGTTACTCTTTGCAGAAACATGATTTATGACATTCTGGTGAAGAATAGTCTGCTGTGGATGACTTTGGAAAAATGGAGAGACAAGACAAATTAAGAAGAAAAAAGTGAAGTGTGAATCGGTATCGGGAGTGACAGAATAAAGTCTACAGTCATCGCTTTCGCAGCGGGGGTGGATCTTTGTGGACACCCTGCGTCGAGGCATCAGCTGGCTGGAGCCCCACCGAGAACCCTGAGGTTGTTTTCTACTCGCAGCGAGCGTCAACACCCCGTACAGACTCGCGAGCGGCGGAGCACTGACTCTCTGAAAGCATGATACGTTGTTGCGTTGTCCTGCTTAGTTAGCCAGTCAAAGAGGCATCGTCACTGAAAGAAATGTAGGGATGTGTGTTAATAACGTAGGCAGTTCTAAATATGAATCTTCGAATGAACCTGGATCTGTTCGCGTTTCTCTCGGAGTGAAGCTTACACACTGACGAGTCAAAACAATATGACCTCTGCCCACCACGAGAGTGAATACCGCCTGGTGACGCTGCGTGTACGTGAAGCTGTATAGAGAATACGTAAGTGGAGCATAGACGACTGGGGAATCATTCTGGTGACGATACGGGTCGAAAATGGAGAAATTCACTGACATAATCGATTTTGACAAAGGACAGTTACAGGATGGTTATAATTATAGTGCAGCCACTCATCGAGGTGCAGTGTGGTCTATAATCTTTGTATGGCAGCGCAACTTGATAGATATGATATTGCGTTAAAGTGGAACCGATTAACTCTGGAAAAAAATTAGTCCCAATTTTCGCCACCAGGTGCAAATCTGGCACTGTGCACCATCTCGTCGACGTCTCCCGTGCCGATATTGAGTTAATCGTGTAAGCGGCGATTCATAATAAAATCAACATTTTGCCTTTCTCACTTGTTTTAGCTTTTCTGCCCACCTACCGTTCCTGGTTCATTACAGATGGAAACATTTCTGTACGTCTTTCTTGTATTCACAGCTCCAGATTTGCAACTGGTGCCAAAGTTGGTACTAATTTTTTTCCCGCGGTAATCGATTCGGCATTAAGACATTAGAATACCTACCAAGTTTCGCTGCCATACGATAATCAGAGCCCACACTGCACCTGTGTGAGTAGCTGCACTTTAATTATAACGACCCGGTACTTAAAGACTCTAGAGTTGGGAAAGAGTATCTCGGAAACGGTATAGCTAGTTGGATGTCAGCGTTCTACTGTCTTAAGCATCTATGGAAAGTGGCTGAAACCGCGAGTACAAGATCAGGTATTGTACTCCCACGCCTCATCACAGAACGTGGAGGTCGGAGGCTTGCCTACTCGGTATAGGAAGACTATACGAGAGCGAACATTGTCGTGTAGCAAATATCACCCTTTTTCTTTGAGATCTTCTTTTCTCTCAATGTTAGCTTTACTTTGTTCGTCAGAATGTCTGAGCATTAGGTACTATTTACTGTACATTGATCTCCCAAATAAACAGATCCCAGAAAACGGTCAACAGGACTTCTTCCCGCTGTTGATTGCGATCTGAATTTCTTTCGGTCACGTGCGCTGATGTGCTTTCATTCCAAGCTTTGTCTTTTGGGCTCTGGTTCGAAATGGAGAACCCAAGTTTCATACCACGTTAAAATCTTGTTTAGAAAGGGGTCAACTTCTCTTTCTCAGAGTTCTTTCAAACCTGTACACACGTTTCTGTCTTGTTTCCTCCTTCCTCTTTCGGGAACCATCTTGCGCTTGTTTTGCTATACTTGAGTTTGTTACTGATAACGTTATGAGCTGTGCCAATACTTACTGTAAATGCTTTTGCTATATCTTCCACTGTAACACTTTGGTCTTCACGAATAATATCACCAATGCAGGTTTCAACTGAAGAAGTTGACACCTGGCCGCCAAAACATTGATTGGTCACCAGTCACTGAGATTCGACAGTATTTTAAATGTTCTACCCACCTATGAATATTTCCACGGCTCATACAGCTGTCACCATAATGCAAAAGCATTTAAGGAAAAATTTTAGCCGGTTATCACCTTCAGAAGGCAAAAACTGATCACTGAACGTTGTCCAACTAATGTGGAAACTTCAAGCGGACACGCCATCGTTAAATGCAATATTGAGGCTATAAACAAAACTATTTTTGTCCGTCGGGTGTTCTTAGCTCATCCCGTGAACACCACCGTCAATTCATGATAAATACGAAACTCCTACAAACTGTTTCATTTCTCCACCGATTTGTCTCTTTAATTATTGAATGTCCCTCGTAGCTACTTATCCACTGAGAATTTTTTCTTCACCACTGAAACTGCTCTCCGCAGCGGCGACATCGCTCAGATTTTTACGTCTTCTGTGAAAGGAATCTGCACAGGTGTTAACAACAGGAAATGTAACGCAATGGTACCTTTTTTGGTTAGAAAATGAAATAGAGGAAGAGGAGGTTAGGTTATACAAATAAGCTCTAGCGCTAACAGTGTATTCCAGTTTCGTAAGAATGGCAAATTCGATGCTAAGTTGATAAAAGGGCACTTGGAAAATGATAGAAAGTGGTTTAAGGAAACACTGCGAACTGGATAACTACACGTGGTGTGCACATAAGAAGACAGGTGGAGGGTGTACCACATGACGCTCCAGCCAACAGCGTCATTGGCGCGTCTGTCTGTAGACTGCGCTTGAGGAGTTCGCGAAGAACTCTCAGCGTTGATTTTCAAGCTAGTTCAGATATGATGAGTTTCCTTACCCAGTACAGTGTATGCGTGGCATAAAGCAAGCACGATATGTATTATGTTACGTAAAGGTCGAGATAGTTTTTCGAGCGTATAAACTCTACTAGGTACTAGGCACAGTCAGAAGTCAATACTGTGGCCCAATGTAGCGCTTACCCCGGTTTTGGCAGTTACCACGGTGGGCAACGGCTGGAGGGTGAGTGTAGGGCAGACACAGAAAGCGCAGTGGCAACGCCGCACAGTATGCTCTGTCTCTCTCTCTGTCTGGAGAAAACGAAACACGCGGGCGCCTTGTTGACCTGCACACCATTTAGGTCGGGTCCACACATTGGGACCAACGGTGACGAGAACAGTGTTCGTTCAGTTGATATAGCGGTAGAATCACCATGACCCCAATGTTGGTGTGACCCCGTTATTTCTCGGTATTTCGACCTAACATCTAAGGGCGCCGACCACACACTGGTGCCAACATTGTTTGTTTTTGTTGTCGATTCGAAATCCTAGTTTGTTTGTCGCTTGTACTTCCGGGTTGGACACTTGGAAACACAGTGCCTCGGGAACAATGGAATAACAAACAAGTTCTTGAGCTTATTCTGCCATGAGTAACCACAAAAATCGCAGTGTCACAGCGGATGCGTGACAACCGAAAGTCTGCACAATTGTTGATTCTCTTTTGGAAACTATACCTTCTATAACTGTAAAAAAAGACTGATTTTTGGTGTATATATTTTTATATGCCGTATTATCTTTGACTGTATTGTGTTTCGTCTACATTTATGTATTTTTTTTTCCTTTGCAATAAAGCTTGTTTCATTCAAATTCTTGCCATAAACCGTAAGCTATGTGATAGTCCGAGGATTTTGTGACGATGGAGAATCCTGACAAACGCCTGCATTATACTTTTAACATTTCCGAAAAGTCAGGGCATAAAGTCGTATGTTTTTCTTCTGAACGAAAATTTAGTCACTGGATGGAAGGTATAGTGAATTAGATCTTTTTTCTATGAGCATTATGAAGTAACTGATTCGGTTTTTGAGAAGTTGCAATAGACGTTGCTCCAACAATTATTACTTTTCTTGGTTTCTGAAAATCTGACTGATGTAGTTTTTCACATTAGATAATATGGATTACATACAGAAAGGCATGTAACTTCCTACGAGGATATAGTTCTTTTAAATTATAACTTCATATTACAAGAGGACCAAATTACTCTATGAAACGGTATCAAGGTATCCTTTTGTTCATGGATAGTCATTTTGCAAAATTTGGATCCATATAATGAACAGGAAAGAAACTAATTTAGGACAAAACTAGTTTAGCTAGGCACCGGTTGTGTCTTAGTATTAATTTCATAAACATGATCGTCCAACAACTACGCTGTATATTCGACTGGCTGGGTAGGTTAGGTCGTATGGTATCAGAGCCGTGAGTCACGAGTTTCCATATTTCACGTAAAACACAGTTTATTTCTAAATCATAAATAAATTTAACCATTTGCTTTATACTTTTCATATAATCTCTTTACAACTTTTTCTCTTAACTCTGTACTCAAAAACTTGTGGGCTATGCATATCTCCAATTGATTTTGGAATGTTTTTGCATTGAATGGATCTTATGTGTTATGAAGGGCGTATGAAACCACACGAAGCCCGATTGTAAACCGAATTTTCCAGAGCACGTCTTCTTATTCTGAATGACACACAATAGATCGTCTGAGACTAGAGTATTTACACGTGTGTCTTAAAGTCACTGCCCGACATCATCTCTTACATGTTTCCATCTTTTGTTTTGCAATGATAAAATATAATTATTCACTTTCAAAACCGCAAATGCACTGACAGCGATGTGTCCGTCAGACGTGCTTCCGTTGGCTATATGGGAATTCAACTCAATATTGGTTCCAATGTGTTGACGCTGTTCGTATCTATCGACCAGTTTTGGGGCCAATGTATGGACTAAGGGCTATAGTCGTTCATAGTCGTTATCTTCGAAACATTTCTTCTACACTACAACTGCAATAAGATTTGATACCCACAGCATTTACAACACCTGGCAGTGACAGCGTGACCGACAGACAGCTCCTTCAGTGTTCGAGTATGTAAGGGATACTACTAGCGGTAGTGGTTTGTGGTCCAGCGTACCCCTCACGTCTCACTGGTTATCTGGAATATTCAGAGTTAAGCCCGTCTTTTCCAGCAGGACGCATATCTTGCTGTTTCGATCAACAATGACCAATCAC
Organism: Schistocerca serialis cubense; assembly: GCF_023864345.2. Taxonomy (NCBI): domain Eukaryota; kingdom Metazoa; phylum Arthropoda; class Insecta; order Orthoptera; family Acrididae; genus Schistocerca; species Schistocerca serialis. The sequence continues at coordinate 504,557,637 of NC_064642.1, read as the reverse complement.
TACTATTCTCGCACCTTTATCAGGGGCGAAGTTTGTCGTCGTTCAGATTTCATGTCGAATATTCGTATGCATCCGAGTGGCAAAAATATGGACAGTTTGTAGCTGTTCATAAAATACGAGTGTGGAAGTATTCCGTCAAATGGTAAGGCAACAAGGAGTGATTAATCGGTTTATTCACGGATGGTACGCTTAATTACACACGAAATGAGTGGACAAATCAGTGTCGTCATTCTTATCCAGTAACATCTGTTGGTGGGCTGCGTTACTAGTTGAACGATAAAGCTACCGTGATTATTTACAGTTTAATTTGGAAAAGTAATACAGTAATGACAAACTCAATGTGAAAATGGACCTGAATTTAGCTGCCAATACGAATATGTTTAGAGCTACTCATTTTTTGTAAGTGTGTTACTTACGAACTCGGTAAACGAAGTAATTGGTATGAACTGTTATCCTTTCAAAGCAACCTTGTCACTTAAACTGAAGAACTGACGACTTTAATATTTGTAAGGAAAGGAAACTCATGACCCTGGCACCCGCTACGCCAGGCGGTTCCAGTTACACAATAATTTTAACAGGTCTTGCCGAGCGTCAAAACGCAACTCAGTACAGACGCACTTGTCCGGCTCTTCTTCGAGTGTACGCTCTGACAATATTCGACAGTACACAACGTCTGTCTTGGAGAGTTACCAGCACTGGAGTTTGTTGAGCATCTCCGTAATGCTCTCATGCTCACTAAATGATCACGTGACTAAACGTGGCGCTCTTCACTGGATCTGCTCTATATCTTCTGTTAAGCCAACTTGGTACGGATCTCCGACTGGTTAACAACACTCAAGATGAGATCGAGTAAGGGTTTTGTAAGTCATTTCTTTCATGAGTGAACTGCATTACCGTAAGATTCTTCCAATCATTTTCAGCTTGGCATCTGCCTATAATGTGTGTTATCAGGTAATTTAACTTTAGTTCACTCGGGACGGTTACTCCTGGATATTTTACGGTTGTTTCCGTTGCGAGAGATTTCCCACCTGTAGCGAGATAGAACAATAATGGATCTCTTCGCCTATTTAAGCGCATTATGTTAAATTTATTTACATTCAAGGTCAACTGTCAGTCATTGCACCAATCATCGGTCCGCCGTAGATCTTACTGCATTTAGCTACGGACTTCTGGCGTTGCAGCCTTCCTGTAGACGATAGCATCGTCTGGAAAAAGCATCATGGAATTTCCGTCGTCATCTACTAGATCACATGCACTGTGAACGGCAGTGGCCCTATAAAACTCCCTTGGAGTAGCCCAGAAATTATCCTATCATCTGTCGATTTCATCAAGTTAAGATAAAGTATTGAGCTCTACCTCCTAGCAAGTCTTGTATACTGTTACAAATCTGGTCCGATAACCGGTAAGCTAATATTTTGTTCACTAACGACTGTGAGGAGCTGTACTGAATGCCTTTCAGAAGTCAACAAACATGACATCAACATGAGAGGCTTTGTCTACGGCACTCTGGGTAACTTGGACGAACAGAGTGAACTGTGTTCTAACGACATCTGTTTACGGAAACCATGTTGGTTTTGATAGAGATTTCGTTCTTTTTCTTCCGCAAACGCTTGATACCGCACTTTGATCCATAGTCTACTGGGGGAAGGGGAGCACATAATATGGCATAGTCTATGTTCCATTTCAGTTATTTTCTGTGCCGAGATTGCCAGTCTCGATGTCTACCATTTCGGCATCCGTGCGATGATTCACGGGAGGAACTGTATTATGATCTTCAGCGGTGAAATAACATCGGAAGACCGACTTCAGCCTTCTTTCTATCATATTCAGTTTCGACAACATTATAGTCACTGAAAGACTGAATACATGATTTCGATGAACTTACGTAGACTGAGGTGACAAAAGCCATGGGATGCCTCCTAAAATCGTGTCGAACCTTCTTTTGGGCGGCACAGTACTGCAACTCTGCCTGGCATGGACTCAACAAGTCTTTGGAAGTCCCCTGCAGAAATACTGAGCCATGCTGCCTCTATAGCCGTCCATAATTGCGAAAGTGTTACTGGTGCAGGAATTTGTGCGTGAACTAACCTCTAGATTACGTCCCATAAATTCGATGGGATTGATGTCGGGTGACCTGGGTGGCCATATCATTCGTTCGAATCCTCCAGAATGTTCTTGGTACCAACTGTGAACAATTGTGGCCTGGTGACATGGCGCACTGTTATACATAAAATTCCGTCTTTGTTTGGGAACATGAAGTCCATCAATGAGCAGATCGTCTCCAAGTAGCCGAACTTATCCGAGGCCTAGTCCATTCCACACAAGCATAGCCCAAACCATCATGGAGCCACCACCAGCTTGCACAGTGCCTTGTTTGACAACTTAGAAGCATGGTTTCGTGGTGTCGGGCCACACTCGAGCCGTACCATCAGCTCTTATCAACTGAAATAGGGTCTCATCTTGCAGGACATGATTTTGTCCGCTGTCATAGCCCATTGTCGCCAAATTTCGCCGCAGTGTTCTAAAGGATACGTTCGTTGTATGCCCCATATTGATTTCTGCGTATATTTCACGCAGTGTTCCTTGTCTGTTAACACTGACAACGCAAACTCCACTGCTCTCTGTCGTTAAGTGAAGGCCGTCGGCCACTGCGGTGAACCCTCAAACGATTTCCGAAATGGAAAGTCAGATACGTTTAGCTCCAACTATACTTATGCGTTCAAGGTCTGTTAATTTCCGCCATGCGGCTACAATCACTTCAGGAAACTTATTGCATGAAGCAGTTGAGTACAATCGACAACTCCGCCAATGCAATGCTCTTTTTTACCTAGTGTACGCGATTCTACCGCCATCTGTATATGTTCATATCATTATCCTATGAATTTTGTCACCTCAGTGTAAGACCAAAGCCTCTTAGCGTAGTTAGTCAGATCGGTTAGCAAACTTTTACTTTCGAATTCACGGGAGGTTCCTCGCATCGCAGAACAGGTGGGAGCGCCTCCCTGCCGTGCAGCCACGTGGGCGAGTGTTACCGATAAATAACAAGGGATCGCTTAGAGAGTAAAGTGACACCGGAGGAATGGGCGTAGAGCAGTGGGCGGCAGCCAGTATTTAGTCGTCAATGCGGCCCCTCCCGAGGCTGACAGCGGGTGTGCCCGGGCCCTCCCGGTAGCAATTAGCGGTCGACTCCCCAGGGCGGCCGGTCGCTCGAGGACCTCCCGGGGCGCGCACTTGGCCAGCCGCCTCGGGTTTCCCTCATTACCTCCCCGCTCCACACCCGCTGCCACTCACGGCCTCCCTGCCCCGCCTCTGTAGCCGCAGACTGCCTCCGGGGCACGTGCCGGGGTGCTGCGGTGCTCATTTGCCTGCGATAAGCAATAGCGACCATCTACCGAGTGTAGCCTTACGGCGGTCCCGCTGTCGCATCCCTGAGTCATTCTTCTTTTGCGTCATCAGTCTTCTGACGTTTGAAGGGGCGCACCACGACATCTCAAATTATTTATTGGATGTATTCTAGCCTCTTTCTTCCCCAACAGAAAGTCTTCCCTCTACAGCTCCCTCTGTTAATAAGGATAGTGTGCGTAAACGCAGATATCACCAGTAGTAACTACTTCGTGGATGCCTCTATGCGGATAGCCCCAGTAACAAATATTTAAACAGGGCAAACATAATGGACAGTGTCAATGTAACTATTTACGTCTATTTTAATAACAAGCTATTCATTTATTATTAATAAAGGTATTCTGGCTGTAGCACGGCGTCATCTTATAAAAATACTTAAATTACTAAAATGTATCGGAATTTCGGCCGAGTTGCAGTGGACCTCCTCAGGGAAAAGCATGATTACATGGATGACCTCGACGCTCTTAGCCCATGGAATGTGAACTACGAGTTTCTACTTCTGTAGACGAAAAGTGAGGCGAGGCGCCAGCCTACCTCTGAACTGTAGCATATCGAATGGGCTAAATGGGCTTACAATATTTTAATATAATCGGATGAAGCTAAAGGACTTACGGATGCAAATAATAGACTTGCACATGCGGTGTGGATGTCATATTCCTTACCCCCCTCGGACCTCTAACGATGCAAGTATTTCCCTGATGTCTCAACGCATATCCTATCATTCTGTCCCTTCTCCCTGTCACTGTTTTTCACAGTTCCTTTCTTAATCGATTCTCTGGACAACCATCTCATTTCTAATCTTATCAGTCCTCCTAATTTTCAATATACGTCTACAGTACTGCACCTCAAACGCTTCGATTCTCTTATTTTTCGGTTTTTCCACAAACTCAAATTCAAATTCATACAATGCTGTCTGCCGAAGGTACTTTCCCAGAAATTTTTTTCTGAAATTAACGACAATACTCCTTTTACCAAGAAATGCCCTCGTTCCCAATACTAGTCTGCTTCTTATATCCTTCTAGCTTCGTTCGTCAAGAGTAATTTTGCCTCCAAGATGATAAATTCCCTTCACTTCATGTACTTCGTAGTCCCCAGTTTGGATATTAAGTTTCTCAATAACCTCATTTTTGCTACTCATCATTACTCTCGTCTTCCTTTTGTCTATTGCCGGCCGGGGTGGCCGAGCGGTTCTAGGCGCTACAGTCTGGAACCGCGCGACCGCTATGGTCGTAGGTTCGAATCCTTCCTCGGGCATGGATGAGTGTGATGTGCTTAGGTTAGTTAGGTTTAAGTAGTTCTAAGTTCTAGGGGACTGATGACCTCAGAAGTTAAGTCCCATAGTGCTCAGAGCCATTTTTCCTTTTGTCTATTATCAATCCACATTCTATACTTGTAAGATGTTCATTGCATTCAACAGTATTGTAGTACTTTCTCTCTTTCACTGAGGATACCACTGTCATCAGCTAGTCTTGATATCCTTTTACCCCATACATTAATTCCACTCTTGAATCGTCCTTACTTCTTCGGTGTACGGAATAGACGGCAGCGGAAGAAGACAATGCTACAAACGTGTAAACAATAATTGAGTAAAATACCTGAGAACGCAGATTTCGTGTACTTTATCGATTATGGTAACAGTTCTTGGGTACTGATCATTCTTGTAAAACCTTCTCATCCGAAGTTGTGGCCTTCTTCTAGTAACTGGCTGTACACTGCGAACCACTGTACAAATTGCGCTGATTTAATGAGAATTTTTCTCACATTTGTAGTTCGATGAGCAATTAACTTCAGTCAGTATCTACCGTCTAATGGCGATTTAGCTGCTCACTTGTTTCCATACAGTATAGATTTGGTAAGTGATCTAGTTGTCTGTGACGTGTCTATCCGTTATACGGTCGGAAATAACCAACGGTGCTGTTGATAACACGTCATTGTTCGTGGAAATTGACTCTTTCAAGAGTTCCATGGGAGATATCAAAGATGCTGCCCCATGAAAAAGCTACGCGATTTCAGAGGTACAGTGCATCATGGTTGTTCTAACACATACTGTTTGTGATCAGACGCACGGAAATACAGAGTTTTTCCCGTTTTGTACACAACTGTCACTCTTAGTTGTGAGCTTTATTGTCGTTGTAATTGTTGTAGTAGTCATCAGCCGAGAGACTGGTTTAATGCAGTTCTCCGCGTTACTCTATACTGCGCAGCTTACACTCCTGGAAATTGAAATAAGAACACCGTGAATTCATTGTCCCAGGAAAGGGAAACTTTATTGACACATTCCTGGGGTCAGATACATCACATGATCACACTGACAGAACCACAGGCACATAGACACAGGCAACAGGGCATGCACAATGTCGGCACTAGTACAGTGTATATCCACCTTTCGCAGCATTGCAGGCTGCTATTCTCCCATGGAGACGATCGTAGAGATGCTGGATGTAGTCCTGTGGAACGGCTTGCCATGCCATTTCCATCTGGCGCCTCAGTTGGACCAGCGTTCGTGCTGGACGTGCAGACCGCGTGAGACGACGCTTCATCCAGTCCCAAACATGCTCAATGGGGGACAGATCCGGAGATCTTGCTGGCCAGGGTAGTTGACTGACACCTTCTAGAGCACGTTGGGTGGCAAGGGATACATGCAGACGTGCATTGTCCTGTTGGAACAGCAAGTTCCCTTGCCGGTCTAGGAATGGTAGAACGATGGGTTCGATGACGGTTTGGATGTACCGTGCACTATTCAGTGTCCCCTCGACGATCACCAGTGGTGTACGGCCAGTGTAGGAGATCGCTCCCCACACCATGATGCCGGGTGTTGGCCCTGTGTGCCTCGGTCGTATGCAGTCCTGATTGTGGCGCTCACCTGCACGGCGCCAAACACGCATACGACCATCAGTGGCACCAAGGCAGAAGCGACTCTCATCGCTGAAGACGACACGTCTCCATTCGTCCCTCCATTCACGCCTGTCGCGACACCACTGGAGGTGGGCTGCACGATGTTGGGGCGTGAGCGGAAGACGGCCTAACGGTGTGCGGGACCGTAGCCCAGCTTCATGGAGACGGTTGCGAATGGTCCTCGCCGATACCCCAGGAGCAACAGTGTCCGTAATTTGCTGGGAAGTGGCGGTGCGGTCCCCTACGGCACTGCGTAGGATCCTACGGTCTTGGCGTGCATCCGTGCGTCGCTGCGGTCCGGTCCCAGGTCGACGGGCACGTGCACCTTCCGACGACCACTGGCGACAACATCGATGTACTGTGGAGACCTCACGCCCCACGTGTTGAGCAATTCGGCGGTACGTCCACCCGGCATCCCGCATGCCCACTATACGCCCTCGATCAAAGTCCGTCAACTGCACATACGGTTCACGTCCACGCTGTCGCGGCATGCTACCAGTGTTAAAGACTGCGATGGAGCTCCGTATGCCACGGCAAACTGGCTGACACTGACGGCGGCGGTGCACAAATGCTGCGCAGCTAGCGCCATTCGACGGCCAACACCGCGGTTCCTGGTGTGTGCGCTGTGCCGTGCGTGTGATCATTGCTTGTACAGCCCTCTCGCAGTGTCCGGAGCAAGTATGGTGGGTCTGACACACCGGTGTCAATGTGTTCTTTTTTCCATTTCCAGGAGTGTACATCGACTTAAACCTGATTACCGTACCCCTCTACAATTTTCTTAAACTATTTCTTGCTGTCTCAGGATGCATCCTATCAACCTGTCTCTTCTTTCAGTGAAGTTGTAGTTGTCCCAACAATTTTTTCTCCAGTTCGATTCAGCGCTTGTTGGTTAGGTATTTGATCTAATTTTCAGCATTTATCTGTAGCTCATGTTCTTAAAAACTTTCATGTTCTTCGTTTATGTACTTTTATCTGTCTACGTTTCGCTGTATGCAGCCACATTCCTAAAATATCTAGGAGGATGTGTAGGAAGCGATTTATAGTGGCATGACCGCACAAAACTAATAGCAGGTAAGGCATATGCCATACAGATTCATTGGAACAATTCTCGGGAAATGCAGCCTGTCCACGATACAGGTAGCTACAAAAGTCTCGTTCGACCAATATTTGAGTACTGCTCAGCAGTTTGCGATCTGTGCCAAATCCGATTACAGAGAAAGAGAAGATCCAAAGAAGAGCAGCCTGTTCCGTTACAGGCTGATTTAGTAAGAGCGGATGCTTGACGGGGATGCTCAGCCAACTACAGTGGCAGGCGCTGCAAGAGTGGCGGTATGCAACAGAGCGTGCTTCGCTTTTAAAGTTCTAAGAGCGTAGTTCCTAGAACAGTCAACCAATATATTGTTTTCTCCTATGTGCATCTCGGGAAAAACCGTGAACGTTAAATTAAGGTGATTCGAATTCAATCGTTCCTCCCGCGAACGTTTCGGGACTGGAACAGGAAAAGGGGAGAGGGGAGGGTGGTGTGACAGTGGTGCACTAAGTACCCTCCGCTTCGCCACCAACGTAAAGCGGATTGCGGATGATAGATATATATGTAGACAAGAAAAGGAGTAATGATATGCCATTTCGGTGACGGTTTTACAAGTCACCACCCTACCCATCCTATTCTGTTCATCTGAGGATCCTTGAAAGTTGTAGTAGCTTCGACATGCCATCGGATCAATTTTTATCGTGCAAGCTGTTGCATTTTCTGACAAAAAGATTTGGGGAAAGTAACTACTGGACATGTTCTCACAATGACGTTATTTATATGAGACTTAATTTATAGAAGACATGAATTCAATATACCCGAATATTTGCCTCATGGAGGTGGAAAAGGATAGCTGGATGTCTTCCCTTCCTTGATGGAAGGTTGATGTCCCGTTAGGACGTGCTGTTTCTTGTATCTGCAGGCTGATAGGTGTCACCATCCCACTCAACGTGAAGGCCTGCATCGTAATTTGGTTCACGGAGCCCATGTCATCTCAAACCCTCAGAGTTTGTCAGCTGAGTTGGCACATCGCGAGGTCACCTTTCGTCAGATTGGTTATAGTGAAAGACAGATCAGACGTGTGCCATGGACGAGCTGTGCACCGGGCGAGTGATGATAATACCGAGGTGGCGCCAAAGTCTATGTCCTTTTTGTCTTAGACAGGGAGCATTTCGAGCAGGACAGGTCGGAATTTGCGGAAATAAGATGTGAAATGGACTTTTCGATGACCATCTAAGATCAGAGTCCTTTTAGGTTGCGTAAAGGATGATCTTGGTTTACGTAAGACGGGTGTCTGCCAGAGTGGCGTATCAAATACTATCAGGACTTTGGAGGACCAGTATACCGAGCATTAGCGGCACGCACGCTTACAACAGCCGAGCAAATCCGTCATAGCAAAACATTGTCTTGGCACCGGTCATTCTATGCAACATAACGACACGGAGATCTTGTCATGCACTTCCAACTATTGGGATACTGTTATTCAGGAAGCAGTTGAAATTAAATTAGCAAGTAATCTTATAAACAGACAGGGTGGTTTCTCTTAAAATTTTGCGCGGAATCCTGCTGTCCCCCTTGTCAAGAAGTAGAGGAACAAAGTTAATTCCACATCACCCGTTGATTACTAATTTAACTGTCGATAACTTATAATGACGTCCGCCCCGATAACTGAGTGGTCAGCGTGACGGATTGCCGTCCTACGAGCCCGGGTTCGATTCCCGACTGGGTTGGAGATTTTCTGCACACAGGGACTGGGTGTTCTGAAAATAGCCGGCACGGTAGCTCAGCGTATTCGGTCAGAGGGTTAGCTACTCTCTGTAATAAAAAAAGTGAGTGAACGGATCAAAGAAGAACCTAAACAGGTGTCATAGGACGTCCGCGCCAAACAAATTCCACGATCAATATAGAACAAAATGAGATTAAAAAAAAAGTGGTCAGTGCGACAGACTGTCAATCCTAAGAGCATGGGTTCGATTCCCGGCTGAGTCGGAGATTTCCTCCAACACAGTGACTGGGTATTGTGTTGTCCCAATCATCAGCATTTCATCCCCATCGACACGCAAGTCGACGAAATGGCGTCAAATCGAAAGATTTGCACCCGGATAACTGTCTACCAGACGGGAGGTTCAAATGGCTCTGAGCACTATGCGACTTAGCTTCTGAGGTCATCAGTCGCCTAGAACTTAGAACTAATTAAACCTAACTAACCTAAGGACATAACACACATCCATGCCCGAGGCAGGATTCGAACCTGCGACCGTAGCGGTCGCTCGGCTCCAGATTGTAGCGCCTAGAACCGCACGGCCACTCCGGCCGGCCCGACGGGAGGCCCCAGTCATACGACCTATAACGTCGATTATGTTTGGTTTGTAATATCAGCGGTGTTTACAGTGTGTGTGTGTGTGCGTGTGTGTGTGTGTGTGTGTGTGTGTGTGTGTGTTATCCTTCTGGGATTTCTCTGCAAATGGAGGTTTTTAATTCCCTTGCACAGCGTGTAGTTGCTGCAGTTATGCCTTGAAAATGGCAAGGTGTGCTCCTGTCGAAATTTCGGCGGTTGTCGACAACGTCTCCCGGCTGCATTCCCGTAAGTTATTTGAAAACGTTATTTATAGTTTCCTGTCTGAAACGTTTTACTCAGTAAGTGTTGAGGGAATTCTTACGTCGTTCTAAGTAACACTTTTCTCGATATTTCTGTATGAAGGACTTATCTCTCTCTCTTCACTGTACCGGAAACCGACTGTGGGAAAGTAAAGCAAAAGTGACATCACACGCAGAGGTGAGAAAAGGAGGGAGCAGTGTAGTCTGCTCAACGGAACGTTCCGGTGCCATTGTGGACATCGGGGGCGGCATTGTGCGCGGCCGGATATATTAACCGTGTGGGTGGCGGGGATTCGCGCCGGACCCGCCCGTGGCAAATATTTCAGTCGGGGGAGCGGCCGGTAAATCAGCCCTGTCGGAAGGCGACGGTGACAGCAGCGGCAGCGGCAGCGGCAGCGGCAGCGGCAGCGACAGCGGCGACGAATGCGCGCAGCCCCGTTTCCGGCTGCCTGAATGGCCGCCGTGAGTTACGGCGCGAGAACAGGTGCGCCTCGCAGCGGCACCTGTCGCAGCCTGCTGTCTGCGCCCGTCCCAGGAGACCTGCAAGCGTTTCCAAGAGGGCGACGTAACCCCACGCTGGAAAACAGATCCCTTTGCTTCTCGCGTGGGATATAGGTTCCAAACTGGGCGCTGGAGATGAATAATTGTTATCACCCAGTCAGAGAAATAAACTACTGGGCATTAAAATTGCTACACCAAGAAGAAATGCAGATGATAAACGGGAATTCATTGGACAAATATATTATACTAGAACTGACATGTGATTACATTTTCACGCAATTTGGGTGCAAAGATCCTCAGAAATCAGTACCCAGAACAACCACCTCTGGCCGTAATAACGGCCTTGTTACGCCTGGGCATTGAGTCAAACAGAGCTTGAATGGCGTGTACAGCTACAGCTGCCCATGCACATTCAACACGACACCACAGTTCGTCAAGAGTAGTGACTGGCGTATTGTGACGAACCAGTTGCTCGGTCACCACTGACCAGACGTTTTCAATTGGTGAGAGATCTGGAGAATGTGCTGGCCAGGCCAGCAGTCGAACATTTTCTGTATCCAGAAAGGCCCGTACATGACCTGCAACATGCGGTCGTGCATTATCCTGCTGAAATTTAGGGTTTCGCAGGGATCGAATGAAGGGTAGAACCACGGGTCGTAACACATCTGAAATGTAGTTTCCACTGTTCAAAGTGCCGTCAATGTGAAAAAGAGGTGACCGAGACGTGTAACCAATGGCACCCCATACAATCACGCCGGGTGATACGCCAGTGTGGCGATGACGAATACACGCTTCCAATGTGCATTCACCGCGATGTCGCCAAACACATATACGACCATCATGATGCTGTAAACTGAACCGCGATTCATCCGAAAAAAAATGACGTTTTGCCGTTCGTGCACCCAGGTTCGTCGTTGAGTACACCATCGCAGGCTCTCCTGTCTGTGATGCAGTGTCAAGGGTAACCGCAGCCATGGTCTCTGAGCTGATAGTCCATGCTGCTGCAAACGTCGTCGAACTGTTCGTGCAGATGGTTGTTGTCTTGCAAACGTTCCCATCTGTTGACTCAGGGATCGGGACGTGGCTGCACGATCCGTTACAGCCATGCGTATAAGATGCCTGTCATCTCGACTGCTAGCGATACGAGGCCGTTGGATCCAGCACGGTGCTCCGTATTACCCTCCTGAACCCGCCGATTCCATATTCTGCCAACAGTCATTGGATCTCGACCAACGCGTGCAGCAATGTCGCGATACGATAAACCGCAATCGCGATAGGCTAGAATCAACCTTTATCAAAGTCGGAAACGTGATGGTACGCATTTCTCCTCCTTGCACGAGGCATCACAATAACGTTTCGCCAGGCAACGCCGGTCAACTGCTATTTGTGTATGAGAAATCGGTTGGATACTTTCCTCGTGTCAGCACTTTGTAGGTGTCGCCACCGGCGCCAACATTGTTTGAATGCTCTGAAAAGCTAATCATTTGCATATCACAGCATCTTCTTCCTGTCGGTTAAATTTCGCGTCTGTAGCACGTCACCTTCGTGGTGTAGCAATTTTAATGGCCAGTAGTGTAGGAAGATCAGGGATTGATAGAGAAGGTTACTACTATAGGTAAGCACAGACTACGGTACTTTTTCTGGTATCTTCGGTCAGTTAAGATGGTAACAGCACCATGTGTCCGTTAGGTGTGTTTGAATACCTATCAGGCATTACCCCATTTTGATCGCTTTGTTTGCGAATGTGATTCATGTCTTAGCACATTCGCTTGAAACCTGAATTGTTGAACAGTCCACGTACTGAGTGAGTATAAACATTGAGGTTACAAAAGTCATAAGACGCCTCCTAACATCGTGTTGGATCTCCATTTGCGCAGCGCAGTGCAGCATCTCGACGTGGCATGGACCCAACAAGGCGCTGGAAGTCCACTGCAGAAATATTCAGCCATGCTGCGTCTATAGCCGTCCACAATTGCGAAAGTGTTGTCTGTGTAGTATTAGGGCACTAACTAGCCTCTCGATTATGTCCTATAAATGTTTGATGGGATTCACGTCTGGTGAACCAGGTGGCCAAATCACTCGCTCGAATTGTCCAGAATGTTCGCCAAACCAATCACGAACATCAGTTGCCCAGTGACATGACATCGTTGTTTAAGAGCATGAAGTCCATGAATGGGTACAAATCGTCTCCAAGTAGCCAAACATTACCATTTCTCATCAATGTTCGATTCATTTGAACCAGAGGACCCAGTCCACTCTATATAAACACAACTCACGCCGTTATAGAGCCACCGCCAGCTTGCACGGTGCCTTTTTGACAACTTGGGTCCACGGTTTCGTGGTGCCTACGCCACATTCGAATCCTACCTTCAGCTCTTACCAACTGATATCGGGACTCATCTGACCAAGCCAGGGTTTTCCTGTCGTCTAGGGTCCAACCGACATGGTCACGAGCCCAGGAGAGGCGCGGAAGGTGATTTCATGCTGTTAGCAAAGGCAATTGTGTCGGTCCTCTGTTACCAGAGCCCTTTAACGCCAAATTTTGCCGCACTATCCTAACGGATACGCTTGCCGTACTTCCCGCATTTATTTTTGCGGTTGTTTCACGCAGAGTTGCTCGTCTGTTAGCACTGACAACTCTACGCAAACGCCGCTGCTCTCGGTCATTAAGTGAAGGCCGTCGGCCGCTACGTTATCCGTCGTGAGAGGGAATGCCTGTAATCTGGTATTCTCGGCATACCCTTAACGCTGTGGATCCCTGACACCTGAATTCCTTAACGGATTCCGCAATGGAATGCCCCATGCGTCTAGCTCCAACTACCATTCCGCCTTCATAGTTGTTAATTCCCGTCGTGCGGCTATAAACATGTCGTAAGCCTTTCACATGCTTCACCCGAGTACAAATGACAACTCTGCCAAATCGCTGGCCTTTTATACCTTGTGTACGTGATAGTAGCGCCGTTTGTATACGCATATCTCTACCCCCCGTGACTTTGTCTCCTCAGTGTAAATAAGTGTAGACTACGGCAGTTTTCTTAGTAGCTTTGGTCAGTTATCATGGTAACAGCATCAGCTGCACATTAGATGTGTTGCAAACCTATCTGTGTTACCTCTTTCGATTGCTTTGTTTGACTGTCTTACCAGATTCCCCTACAAACCGGTGAACCGTGTAAACACTGAGCGAGGATATATAAACGGTCGTATAACCTACGGGACATTATTGTCCTACATAATTATCCTAAAAATAAACAGCATTTATAGTAAAATTGAAACTGTCGATGTTAAATTCATGTTTTATTCGAAAATCGTTGGTTAGTAACATTAAGAGAGGAACGTGGTAGTAAAAATGTGAAAAAAATGCATGTTCATAATATATCGCTATAAAACGTAATATCCTCAAAAAATGATAAAATTAGACACAAAAAACAAAAATACGTAACATCGTTCAGTAGTTAGTCAAGCTTACATAAAACATGTTTCTGTTTTTCATAAAGAAACGTTCGGACTTATCGATAATAGCAGGAAACTCTTGCCTTTGGTCATGATTAAGAACATTCTGTTGAATAAAAAATAACAACAATAGTTATACAGATTTTCCTATCTTTGTGCATGTAAACGGTACTTGCATCAAAAGTAATAGGTTTGGTTATATAAAAATGCAGAAGTTATGCGATCTATTAATTTTTGTCACTTATGAAATGCAATTTATATTTTGTAAGAATGTAAAATACACAGGGGACTAACAAAGAGCGATGTGCGGTTCTATTTATGGCCGGCCAGAGTGGCCGAGCGGTTCTAGGCGCTACAGTCTGGAACCGCGCGACCGCTACGGTCGCAGGTTCGAATCCCGCCTCGTGCATGGATGTGTGTGTTGTCCTTAGGTTAGTTAGGTTTAAGTAGTTCTAAGTTCTAGGGGACTGATGACCACAGAAGTTAAGTCCCATAGTGCTCAGAGCCATTTGAACCATTTTTTTTCTAATTATGTGCAAAAGAAACAAACAAACAATTAAAAATCAAAGAGAAATCTTCGGCTCCAAGTTTCTCACTCACACATTAATTTATGTTTCTTTCCCTACCAAAGCTATCAATACTACCGACAGTCCTACCATTTGCTATGATATTTATGTACTGTACCAAACCCACCAAACTGTAGTTTTAGCAGAGCGCAACTCCAGGGATTGATGCTTCGGCAACGTTGAGACCACCAGCGACGGAGCGCTAGTTTAGCCTGAAGTGTCTGACTCACTGAAATATCGGCGTTGGGTAAATAGTCCAGAATAACTTCAATGGCGGAAATTAAAAGTATTATTCCACCCTTGACCCGAAACTGCCACTTCAGTAATTGGGTGCTGGAGGGATATGCGTGCTTGAGGGATATGTTGATTAAAATTTCACCTTTATGTTTTACCGGACGTTCTTACAGATGAAGAATGGGAAGAGTGGTATGAGAGCATGATTAGCTATTTGGTGCTTCTAACGTTACTGGGGCGCAACACAGCACGGCCAGGGAACGTACACGTACTCTGAGTAATGTCAAATCATTGGCATGAGCAACTTGTGACATTATGCCGACAGATAGGACAGACAGCTGGCTCTAGTGCAAAGTCTGCAGGATGGGTGGTGGCGAGATGGCAAGAAGAGCCGGTACAGGTCCTTCCAGAAGGACTGTATCGCGAGAAGATCATGGGACTGTTCTAGTGGCTCTGGCGAATAGATCAGCTGAGTCCCGAGCAGAAGTTACAGGCAGTCACCACAACCCGTCGGGAACAGATTGCTGGAAGGCAGGCTGAGATTTCGAGTTACCATTCGTTATTTATGCTGCCACCGCACCACAGACAACAGTTACATGGCGTGGACCCAGAGACAACGACGACACTCACCGACATACTGTGGTGCTCCGCGTGTGTCTCATTGACGCCAAAGTGTCTGTAGATGACGTCAACGTGTCTGTAGACGGACTGGTGAAATGTCTGAGGAAGTAGCGATTTTCGAGACGCACTCTTCTCTCACTCCTGATATCATGGTGTACAGAGCTATGGGTATGACATCAGGATTGATTTGATGATTATTGAGGAGAGATTGAATGTTCACTACCCTGTTGTGGTACCCTTCATGAAAAGGATACCACCGGCCGTTGTGGCCGAGCGGTTCTAGGCGCTTCAGTCTGGTTCAAATGGTTCAAATGGCTCTGAGCACTATGGGACTTAACATCTGTGGTCATCAGTCCCCTAGAACTTAGAACTACTTAAACCTAACTAACCTAAGGACATCACACACATCCATGCTCGAGGCAGGATTCGAACCTGCGACCGTAGCAGCCGCGCGGTTCCGGACTGCGCGCCTAGAACCGCTAGACCACCGCGGCCGGCTTTCAGTCTGGAACCGCGCGACCGCTACGGTCGCAGGTTCGAATCCTGCGTCGGGCATGGATGTGTGTGATGTCCTTAGGTTAGGTACGTTTAAGTAGTTCTAAGTTCTAGGGGACTGATGACCTCAGATGTCAAGTCCCATAGTGCTCAGAGCCATTTGAACCATTTTTGAAAAGGATCCCAAATGGTATATTCCAACAGGATAGGTTAGGAGTCCACTTTGCAGTTCACACCACAAACGCCTTGAGGAACGTTCGGGTCTCTGGTTGGCGCACCCCGCCGCATTATTTCTCACCAAAAGAGCTTATGTGGAATGCTATGGAAAGATATGTTTATTCATACGAGCCTCCGGTCAGCAGTTTTCATGAACTGACTCGGCATGGGTTTTTGGCATGAAAGAAGCTCCTCCAATGACGTTCGGGGCTGCTTGCTCAGACTACAAGACTACAATCGCACCTGTGGTGGTAACACCTCTTATGATATGGACGTCAGTTCAGAACGGAAAGGAGCTTTTAATCATTTAGTACGTGTTATGTGCTGATCACTTCCACAAAATTTGATAAGTTTCGGACTGGTGCTTTCTGGTATAAAATTTACAGCGAGTGTATTTTCAAATCTTCTTCTATAACATAATGGCAATACAGCATCAGTAATAGTAATACAGCAGGCAGTTGTTACAGACCAAACCAGCCGCAGCTTACTATCCCTTGACTTTACATTTCCTTCCTTTTACATTTGCGTTTTTTTTTTACTTTTGTCCCATCCAGTTAGCTAACACATTAAACTGACTTGGACTAAGCCTAGACAATAAACTAACATGAAACCCCTCCTACTAACCATACAAATAAAAGCCCACAGTAGACTAAAACGTCTAACCAGCCGATCACAAAGACTGCATCTCTCCATCATATTCCTCTGCTACAAAGCCTTAATTTGATCCACCCTCTCTTATGCCAATTCCTCCTGCATTTTCCACTACACCAAAATTCTGTCACTCCCTCCAAATGCTCAAAAACCATGCCTTCCGCATCCCCTTCCTTATCCGTCCACCCTCGTCCATTCTAACTCTGAATGAACTGATTAATTTCCACTCTCTCTTCTACTACCAGCAATCATCCGAAGGCCATCTCACTCTACCGCTATGGTATTAGCACATCGCTATAACCTTACATCTTGGAATTTTCTAAAGTTTTTATTTGTTAACTAGAAACTGTATTGAAAAACCTTTCGCTACCAATGTGGAAGAAAGTAGGCTACTTTTAAATTCCAATTACAGTGTCGTCCATGAACTCTAATCTAGAATCGCCTTTACTAACCTGCTTTGGAATACAAGCATTAGCCGTGTGATACCAGATAATTAAACTCCACCTGAATATCTATAAATGAGATTCAATATAAAGAATGGTTATGAACAACTCTCAGAATGGTTTCGTTATGAAACAGTCATACATAATTGATAACCGTTGCGTATCAAAAATATGTCCTGTCAAGAAAGTACATCTATGGAATTTATATAAAATTTTGCAGATGAGTGCTATTCCTGATTTTGTCTCAAAAACTTCCTTTAGGCTCTACAATTGATTGTTATCTTCGCAACGGAAAACTCGTCTCTGCTCTGCATACTGAGGAAGATAAGTGCTGATCTGCATGACCCGAAATAAACTACTGCGCGGCTATTTGCCTTATCTTACTTTAGGCTGCTTTTACCAATTCGACAATCGTTGTCTTTTTCTAGAAAAATATAGTTCACTGTCCACACAGTAGTGCAAGGCGTGACAGCGCAAATTTAACCTGATTTACTTTTCATTTAAAAATGAGGATTACTTTTAGTGAAATATTTGTAAATTAACAAAATGTTATTATGAAATTAGATTGAATCCTTTTAATAATATCGAGGTGCCTCATACTAACATGAACTATAACTTCTCCTCAGCACTGTCATGCACTATAAAAATTACTTTTACGCACAAGATTCCAATCAAGTAAAATTTGTTCTTTGCTTTCTTAATTAAATACATTTAACTTACAGTGGCGGGGGGAAAGAATTAGAATACAGAACACATGACTGATAATTTACCCTGGATACCAGCACATAGATATTGTTAAACACAATAAATCCTTACACTACAGTAATTACTTGGCTAGCGCCAGCAGTAAATAAACTCAATGCAAATTATCTTTTTCCTAATAAACCGTCTCTCTATGAATTCCTCTTAAAATCATTCCTTATCCTTTACCCTCAACTACGCATCAGGGAGCATTTCAAATAAAATTCATTCTCTATCGACACGTCCGCCATCCTAGCTCCACACTCTGTGACAACTCTCTCTCTCTCTCTCTCTCTCTCTCTCTCTCTTTCTCTTCTCTCTCTCTCTCTCTCTCTCTCTCTTTCTCTTCTCTCTCTCTCTCTCTCTCCATCCCTCTATCTCTCTTTCTCTCTCTGCAGCTGACTCACTCCCTCGCCCGAGCTCTACTCAACAATACAAACTCTGGTAGCCAAAGAAAACACATCATTCATGCTTTCAGGCATGCAAAATGCTTATAGTGGCAAATACACCAAATCAACTAATATTTCTCACGAACTGTACACCTCTCAACCTTAACACTCTCCTCAACTTCAGCAAACGGAACTTTAACCACCTCACCTTACCTAAGCACGAAACTCGCCCCATCAACGGATTTTTAACGCGCACACTGTACAGCCGTATCTTTAATAATTGAAAACCAATGCACCATTACGTATTTTACATTGTTAAAATTTTTATGAAACTATGCTTGTATACTTCATAATAGCTCTCGGATCGACAGCGTCAATGTATCACTGCCATACCACTCTTGCTCAGCAGAGTGTGGACCTGAAATAACAATAAAAGGAAAAAATTATCATTTTGTTGTTGGATCTACTATAGCCTCATAATTTTTTATGTCAGTGTAAATATTTAACATCTGTGGCGAATGCTATCTTACACAGCATGTAGGTAAACTTTTAATTAAGTATGTGACGAAAGCAATGTTTGTCATATGTCGTTTATACAGATATTGTCAAAATCTCCTGGAGGATAACGATGTTCATTGCAGCGGAGGAGAATAGGAACCTTATAATCATTACGAAGACTGTAGAGACAGTTAAAGAGTGATGAAGATATTTGGTTTGTGGGGCGCTCAACTGGGTGGTTACCAGCGCCCTAAATGTCCAAATCTTTTCACTGTCCAGTCTCGTCACTTTCCAGAATGATGATGAAATGATGAGGACAACACAAACACCCAGTCCCCGGGGCAATTAAATAGTATCTGCCGGGTGTCCCACGAGCACTGGTCAATACTCAGAATATAACAAAAAGCTTCATCGTATGGACGCATGCCCTATTCCGAATAGTTTCCGAGATAGGACACATTTAATGTACACTGTTGTTTACTTTCTGTATTACTCAATGCATTGTCAGGTTTACATATTACACATGTGCAACTGTTTGTAAACAGTGCAACATGCGTCTTACGAAGTATGAGTTTACAAATACACGTTTTTAAAAAATTCACCTGTAAGCGTCTCTGTTGTACAGTTCACAGTAAATATTCTTATATGCCACCATCAGCTTCTGTGAATTTGTGCACTGTGTGTGGACACCTGTATGTCAAGTCAGTATAAGTTTTTAGCATGTAATGCTCACCGTACACGGGTTCTTGGTATACTGATATACTCAGAAAGTCGCCGTATGCGGGTGGTAGGATTACTCTGCATCATTTCAACAATGTTTTGCTGTTCCTTCACAGGTTGTTGAACTACACGTTCAGAAGAAAAATGGGAGCTTAGATGAATACCTGTTTCACGCAGTGTGATGAAAACTCTGGTAGACACTCTACGATCAGAAATTCGACGTGTTGGATAGAACCGACGATATTCTTTGACAGAAGCAGGTGCAATACCATACCATCACAAAAGCCTTAAACATACACCCTATCTGCATATTCTTCATTATTGCAGATGTGTAGCACTTTAGCCAACATATAGTAAATTTATTCGCTTCCGGAACGTACCCATACAGCCAGCTGACCTCAGGAAATGTTATATTATTATATTAGAGTTGGTTTTGTCATTTCATGGTGGATATTATATAAGTCATACCTAGTATTTAACCTACATACTTACGTAAATTAATGTTGGTTATGACCTTGCGCTATTAAAGTAAAACGGTAAAGTGGTCCTGCAAGTTACTTCACATACAATGGCGACTTCTTAAAATGATCATACTGGAAATATAGTTTTCTGCACACTGAGGAGTAATCAGCGCTTTTGGCAGGGGAAGTGCCCTTTCCCAGAAGAGTGCTATAGCTGCTGCACAGTATGACTAAGAAGTTTCCCACCTAGCAATGCTGTTAAACATGCGGTGATTTATGTAGGTTCTGTTCCTTTCCGTTACTCCGCACTTTAGCTTGGTCAGTAATTTGGAGAAAGCTAGGTGCAGCAGAAACCGGTAATTACACAGACATTGCCCACTCGGATGAGCACTAAAACTTTCTCAGCTGGCTGCTGCATCCACATAGATGTCCTATGTTGTGCTGATAAGTCTTCCGTAGACTGATATCGGTACGATCATGGGGAATGTGAAGAGATCGTTGACAGGACTAAATATGACCAACGGCAGCCATGATGCTGTCAGCCGTAGTAGATAAATGTGAACAGACCGCTGTAGACAGCGAAAACTATCGTAGGATATTGTTATTACTAGTGTACTCGTTTTTTTCTACACTAGTGATTATAATGTATAAGGGGTAGTCAAATGAAAACGAGACAGATGGGAGGAAAGTAAGTAAATTGCTTATTATTTCATAAGTATTCAACATAACTGTTAATACATTTATCCCACTGTGAGATAAGATGGCCTTTATGAAGCGATTGCCTACAGTATCATGCTTGTACGCAAGTGTGCACCACTTCGTTCTAGGAAAATCTGCAGCCACCAACGTCTTTCTTCAGCCCTCCAAACATATGTAAATCGTATGGGGAGAGATCGAGACTGTATGGAGTATGTGCAATGGCTCCCCAGTGAAACTTCTGCAATGGAATCGGAACAAACTTGGCAACATGCAGAGGGACATTATCTTGCAACAGAATGATGCCGTTCGTCAAAGTTCTTGTGTGTTTGGTCTCGATGGCTCTCATCAATTTCTGCAAAGTGTCCAACGTATTTCTGTGCCGTCTTGCAGAAAGTCAATGGGCAGCGAGCCCCAGCAATTAAATAAAAAGATCATTTGGCATTGGCTGAGCTGGCGTGCACGGATTTGGATTTTTCGATGGAGATGAATCCATGTGCTTCCATTGCTGGTTCTAACGCTTGCTCTCCGACTCAAAATTATGAGACCACGTTCCGTCTTCCTCGACAATAGGGTTCTGGAAACGATATTCTTCGTCGTGAGACCACACCGGGTGCTGCAGTGGTGTGGACATTATGTTCAATTTCCGTTCCTCCGTCAGGCTGTGGGGCGCCCACTGCGCACAGATTTTCCAGAACTTCCGTTGCCCAGTCATGATAGCGTGAGCGATAAATACCGTGACTGATACCTAACATGAGCCGTATGCCTTCCGCATTCCGCTGTCGGTTTTTTGACGGCAGCATCCACCGCAGCAGTGACAGAATGAGTAATGACACGAAGAACATCGCAAATCCTTCTTAATGGCATTATAAATCTTTATAAATTTCAAACGAAAGCAGATAACATGAGTCTCATTTAGTACCAAAACTGAATCCTTTTACTCACAGATGAACATGGTAACTGTCACAGACACGCAGCGTTGTTTTCTTACTAAAGCCCATGCGGAGATGTTCCTCTCGCACTTCTAAATGATGGCAGATATGTAACCTTATCGACTAAATGACTGATGTCTGGTGTTAAAGAACTGTGTTGACCTAATGTTGAAATGTTAGGGATTATTAAGAAAATGACCGATCTTCGTACTAGTCTGTTACAGCTTAAGAGGACCACAGAGTTCAATGTCCTAATGTGAAGTGCGGTTGTTACATATCTTCAATCCACGATGCACTGCAAAGACATCTACATCTCAGTAGAGAATCTTGGTCATCGAGTACTGCATACTATCCAATATCCTCCCCTTATGGTCCTATCATTGGTGATGAAAATTTCTCCCACCACTAGGGCTGGACCACTTTGTGTTGAGCGCTACAGCGCTAATGTGCACTAGACATATTTTCCCAGCGTCTGTCATCCCATACATGTCGGGCTCGTTGGAGATAGTTTAGCAGTTCTCTCATAAATAGAAGCTGTATCAGCAAGCGTTGTTGAGTGTTTTATTAAACCTTGTGGAGAGCTCGTACCCGATTCCGCCATTACGCACACAGTTAAATTTCAACTCGATATTAGGGGAGAGCTGAGTAACGGTGCAGAGCGGGTAATCGTAAGCATTCAATACTTGAAGCTTGCGATGAACTTGACGACTTCAGATTACTGCTTCCGTCTTCTGATTCCTGTAAGTAATAAACAGGATCAATAAAACATGCCCCATTTGAACTGCGGAATGCGTGGGTGCGAGGCAAAAGAAAAACGCCAGTATGTTGTTATTTTCAGCAGTCAGCAAGTAAAAAGATAAGCTTATAGCTGTAACCTATTCACTATCATATGAATATGTTTTAAATCCCTAAACCTTTAAATTTCTTGATTTATTAATGTAACAGTTTAATATACAGACTCTTATGGCGTTATTTTGTAATGGCAGACTGAGGTAATGAGTGGTGCGCTGAAAGAGAAAAACTGCACACCCACGCGAAAAAGAAGATGGAAGTAGCCGAACTGAAGTAGAAAGTAAGGAATGAAGAAAAAGAACAGATTGGTTGAAGAACAAGAATACGTAAGCTGTAGTCGAGTACTTCACTTAACAACCAGCAAAGCAAAACAAATGGTTCAAATGGCTCTAAGAACTATGGGACTTAACATCTGAGGTCATCAGTCCCGTAGACTTAGAACTACTTAAACCTGACTAACGTAAGGACATCATACACATCCATGCCCGAAGCAGGATTCGAAACTGCGACCTTAGCAGCAGCGCGGTTTCGGAATGAAGCGCCGAGAACCGCTCAGCCACAGCGGCCGGCAAATCAAAACAAAGAAAACCAGAAGTAATGAGGAAATAACCAGAGTCATCGGAGGTATCGGATATTTCCAGAATCTGTGATAGTGACGATGACCACGTTTACTGTAAAAAGTTTACTGGTGCGTTGAAATCACTACATACTCGTCGCAAAGAACCTAATGAATTATATTGCATTTGTTTAGAAGCAGATAAAGGCAAGAATAGTAGTACAGATGTGTTGTGTGCTTTATTTAGAATCGTGCTTCTTGTACTGGAGAAGACAACCCAAGACTATGTTTCTCATGACTGTTTATCCAAGAAATTCCGAAAACTGCTGAAATGTGAAAATTAAAGTGATTCAGCATTCCATGTTATGGTTTAAACATATTTCAATACTCTAATTTGTGAACAGAAATTTAAAATAATTGGTATTCATGTACACAGCTCTCTTCTCAAGAGTACGATTCCATGCCCGAGGCATGATGTGGAGAATAGCGCCTAATCGAATCCCTCTGATATCTGCAGCAATTTGACCGTACTGACTTTTACGTTTAAATTGTTTTTGTGTAGCAAAAGTAGACAAGCTGCAGCAATCATACATATAGTTGGTTTTATGATGTTTATTATCAATGTTTCCAAATAATAATTTTGGCTTAAGTGCATACTATTACACCACTACCCATTATTCATATTCATATTTCCAAAGGGCAGAAGTCCCCATTACAACTAGGTACTTTTCATATTCATCGAACTACTGTTAGATCTGAAAATCAATTAAATGTCCTTATTTCGTACATACACTAATACAGTGACGCACGCACGCACGCACACACACACACACACACACACACACACACACACACACACACACACACACACACACACACACACACACACACACACAAACACTCGTACACGAACCTACACAAAATTTGTGTTTTTATTTGGGACAACGACAACATTGTCCCAGTAATAAACGAAAACAGTCCCAATCCTCCAGTTCTGACTAAGGTTTCTGAGTTTTCCATTGATTATCATGAGAATGCTGGAACTGGAAACCATTTCACGAATATTATTCCCAGTTGCGAACACATCTGCCCCACACTCAATCTTAAGTGGATGTTTGACTGACAAGAACGAAGTTCTAACACAGTGCCCTCCCCCCCCCCCCCCCCTCCCACCCAAAGTTTTCATTAATGTTACATAAGACTACATAAAACTAGACAATAATGAAAGAGGGAAAATGTGAGCAATGATCAATCTACATCTATAGTCCGCAAGCTGCCTTACAGTGCGTGGCGGAGATCACCTATGATACCACTGCCTGTTCACCATTAACTGCCCCATTCGCGAATCGCGCGCGGGAAGAACGTTTGTCTGTAAACCTCTGTGTTAACTCTAATGTTTCGCATTTTGTCGTGCTCATTTCACGAGACGTATGTGGGATGAAGTAATATGTTGCCAGACTCTTCACGGAACGCCTTGCCTCGTAATTTCGAGGTGAAACCTTTCGCTGTTGCATAACGCCGGTCTTGTAGCGTATGCCACTGGAGTTTGTTAATTATCTCTGTAGCGCTGTCGGGCCGACTGAACGACCCCGTGACGAAACGCAACGCTCTTCGTTGGATGACGTCAATCTCTTCTACTGAATTGATGTGGTAAGGGTTCAGACTGTTGACCAATACGAAAGAATCTGTCGAGCAAGTGGTTTGTAAGTAATTTCTTTCGTGGATGAATTACATTTCTGTAAGATTCTTCCTATGAATCTGTCTGACATATGATTCTTTCTTCTATTTGTTTTATGTGGTCATTCCACTTTAAGACGCTCCAGATGATTACTGATATGTATTTTAAGGTAGTTGCTGTTTCTGGTGATTTATAACCAACAGCATAATCGCCCAGTAGTGGATTTCTTCACCTACACGCTACATTTATTTACGTTTCGGCTCAATTGCCAGTCCACGCAACAATCAGCAATCCTCTGCGGGTATTCTTGCAGTTTTCTTAAGTTTTTCTGGGGCTGCTGTCTTCTTATAGATAACTGCATCATTTGCGAACAGAAACTCATGATCCTCCCAACGTTATAATAGAGTGATTCAGTTGCCACTACCGCTGTCGTTTTATGCAACCCGCAAATGTTACATCTAGCCATCAAAACCATGCCCGAGATTTTCATATTCTCTCGCTCGCTAAACGCAAACTATTAATCATGCAGAAAAAAATGAACAGCACCTTTTTATAGGGAATTTAAAGCAGTTAAATTCTGTAGCGTGATACGTTTTCGCTAGAGCCACAATTCTCGAGTAAATCAAGAAAAACGTAAACAGTGTCCTTAAAACGCACTTCCGCACCCACAGTCATCCCGAACAGCTCAAAATTTCTAGTATATTGTTCGTGGTACTCCCTATTACCAACGTATAAAAATTTCCGTCTACACGAAATGTTTCCAACTTTCGGCCTTCTTTCATCTCTATTGATTGGGCTATTATGCCACCTGCGTAAGTCAGCTATTTCGTTAACACTATTAATTTAAACGTGCCCGTAAGGGTAATAAAAGAAAAACGAATTTTATAAACGTTACGATAAAATTAATTGTGCTGGCAATTCAATCCAAACTTAGCCCTTACAAGCTTAGCCAGAAGGCCGGAAAAATACAGCGATGGTAACTGTTTTACGCTTTTAAAACTCACAAAATTGTTAGGTAAATTAAAAAAAAGTCATTTTTACAATTCTGAGTAAGCTGGAGGCGTAATAAGGCCAATAAATGAAGACCAAAAAAGATCGAATAAGGGAAATAACTTGTGCAATCGAAAATTGTCGTACTGTGGTAGGAGACAGTGCCATGAACGACACAAAACACATCCTGGCCGGTGGAGGCAGAGTGTGGGACGGGGGAGGAGGGGGGATTTTGTAGGTTTTTCTTGATAACTCTAAAGCTACGGCCTCTAGTGAAAACGAATCGCAGTACAAAATTTGGCTACATTAAATTTCTTACAAAAAGATTCTTTGATTTTTTTTCTGTAGGACTAAAAGTTTGAGTGTAGCGAGGGAGAGAATATGAAGATCTCGAGTGTGGTTTACGAAGGCCAGTTATAATATAGCGGGTTCCATAAAACGACAGAGGCAGGGCCAGTTGAATCACCCTGTACAGATTGCAGACAGTAAGTGGCCTATCATCCTTCCTTAGGGTTCACAAGAAATTACTTTTACATCCATCGATTCTGTTGCGTTAAGAGCGACGTACCAATGTGTGTACTGAAACAATGCACAGAGATTATACAAGGCCCCTTAACAAATATAGTAAATGAATCCTTCACATCAGGGACATTTCCAGAGCAGTTAAAAAAGGCAAGAGTTGTACCTTAGCTTAAGAAAGGTAATGCAGAAGACATAGAAAATTACCGGCCCATTTTCCTGCTGCC
The DNA here is from genome assembly GCF_023864345.2 of Schistocerca serialis cubense. Classification (NCBI taxonomy): domain Eukaryota; kingdom Metazoa; phylum Arthropoda; class Insecta; order Orthoptera; family Acrididae; genus Schistocerca; species Schistocerca serialis. Next base: position 504,531,336 of record NC_064642.1, on the reverse strand, counting down.
ACCATTCTCAAAAATAATAGAAGCAATTATGAAAGACAGATTGATGAATTACCTGAATAAATACAATCTTTTAAGCGAATCACAGTTTGGTTTCTAAAGTGGCAAAAATACGGAGTCAGCTATAGTAGAATTCACAAAGATTGTACTTGATGCTCTTAACAAAGATGAGTGTGTCACAGGCATATTTTTGGATCGACCTAAGGCCTTTGATACAACTGACCACAAGATTCTATTAAAGAAATTAGAAGCATTAGGAATAAGAGGGGTAGCTAATGACTGGTTTCGATCATACCTAGCAGATAGGGTACAAAGAGTAGAGATAATACATACTTCAAATAGATCTAAACATTTAGTACAACACTTATCAGAACCAAAATACATTAATATAGTGGTTCCACAAGGTGGCATATTAGGACCAATACTATTCCTGATGTACATCAATGACTTCCCCATATTATAGTCACTGAGAAAACAAGAGAATTCTTTGCAGAGAAAGCAAATGAAGCTCTCAGGGAAGTTTACGAATTTTCAATAAGCAATAAAGTGACACTGAACATAAAGAAAACTAATGCCATGAATTTCAGTTTGAAGAGGGAAAATGACAATGTTAAATTAAATGTAGATGGCAGACTGTGTAACAAATGGAAAATTTCTAGGAATGGATATTGATTCTCATTTGAAGTGGTGTGAACTCACAAAGGTACTTGCAAACAGAATGTCATCAGCATGCTATACCCTTAGGATCCTATAATCAGTGTGTAACATGCAGTGTCTTTCAGTTACATACTATACTTATTTGTCGAGAACATACGCCACAGCCATACGCAATTACCAAATGTCTTTCACCGTTGCTTTCAGTTTGTTCTTTACTTTTATTTCCTTTGACTATAACAGAAAGACTCTTTGATGAGAGAAAACTGAAGCGAAAGTGCAAAACGGCGGCGGGAAGCAGGAGGACGGGGCGCGGTGTCGGCGGGGCGCGGTGGCTGAAGAGTCGACCTGTCACGCGCTATCGATTCCGGCGTCCGCGCTGGAGCGGAGGCACCTGCCCCCGCAGGCTGCAGCCTCCTAGACGCGACAAATAATCTCCTGACTCACCCAAGCCGCTTACAGCCCCCCGTCACGTGACCCAGCTCTCCGCTGCTCTCCTCTCGTTTTTACCCGCGCCCTTCCCCACTCGGAGCTGCCAACAACCCTCTGCGGCAGCTGCGGTCCCGACGGCATACTCACACAGCACTGCCGGCCTGAGTACTGACTGCCTCTTCTCTGTTCAGGAGCGGCCCGTGACGAAAGCAGACATCCTACCATTTCGTCTACCGAATCTCAAAGAGTCTGCACCATTTTTTTATAGGACACTGTATTAACTTCATAACTTTAAACAAAGCGAAGTGGCACATATGTTAGCACGCTAGAACTGCATTTTGGAGAAATGGAGCCCAACATCCTCAACTGATATAGCGAATACTGGAATGGTTCGTTTAGAAATGTAGCGACCAATTCCCAACCTTAGATTTGTCCTTCGATCTGTACATTGACCAAGCTTTGAGAGAAACCAATCGAACCTCCGGAAAAGGGAATTAAAGCTGAGGTGGAAGAAATAAAAACTGAAAAGTTTGCCGATGACATTGTTATTCTGCCAGAGGCGGCAAAGGACTTGAAGATCAGTTGAACATTCTGTGTAAGAGGTTAGGAGATGAATATCGACAAAGGTTAAACAAGGGTTATGAAATGTTGTAGAATTAAATCAGACTATGCTGAGCCAATTAGACATTGAAAGTAGTAGATGAGTTTTTTTATTTGTGCAGCAAAATAAGTGACGATAGCTCAGTTAGAGAGGATAAAAAATATAGAGTGGTACTAGCAAAAAAAAAATCACTTTTGAAGAAAAGAAATTAGTAAACATCACTTCATCACTTATTAATTTAGGTGTCAGTAAGTTTTTACTTATGGTATTCGTCTGGAGTGTAGCCTTGTGTGTAACCAAAACGTGCATGCTGAACAGTTCAGACGAGAAGAAAATAGATGTTTTGGAAGTGTAGTGCCACAGGAGAATACTGAAGATGAGATGGGAATATAGGGTAGCGAATGATTACGTACTGAATCGGATTGGAAGGAAAAGAAATGTGACAACTTGACTGTAAAGAAGGGATCGGTTAATAGTACACACACGGAAGCATCAAAGAATCGTCAAATTTGGTAATGGAGGGAAGTATGGTGGTTGGGGAGGTGAGGGGGATTAGGAGGAGATCAAAACCTAACTATAGTAAATAGTTTCATATGAATGTAGGTTGCAATAGTTACGCAGAATGAAAACTCTTGCACACTACAGACGAACGTGGAGAGTTGCGTGAAGCCATAGCCTTCGGCCCGAAGACCACAGCAAAGAAAAATATTTGTCCTAACCGCCATTGCTCGTCGGCAGGGAATCATCAGAAACCACTCGTTCTTTCCTCTAGTTAACCTCCAACAAGTGCTCTCTCCCGAAACACTTCGTCGTCGGTGGGACGTTAAATCGTAATCTTACTTCTTTCCTTTAACAATTCTACATCACGAATACTGATGTCAAAGCAACAAACAGCAACGGTATTCTAAATTATCTCCGTTAAAACGCGAAAACGATCCTAGGTCATGTGAGGAGCACGTTAGAGAATTAAATAGGGCCAACAGCAGTCCTGATGCTATGGACCATATTAGAGCATCATGGACACAGTACTATAGACAGCAAAAACCATCGCAGGAGGCTTCCAAACTAATTAAGGTATTCAAAACATATCTGGCATATGTGACACACTGTCTCACAAAGTTTTTAGGCCATTTAATCAATTTCAACATGTGCGCCCTTGGTGGCACGCACAAATTCCAGTCTGTATTCAAATTCTATCCACGTAAGGCACAATATATCCGCAACAACTGTGGTAATGACAGCAGTCATTCGGTTCTCTAAATCATTGCTGTGGTTGACAGGCGTCTGGTAGACTCTATCCTTGACATACCCCCATAGAAAGACTTCCGTTGGCGTAATGTCAGGCGACATGGGAGGTCGGGGAATTGGACCACCCCTGCCAATCCAGCGCTCTGGAAACACCTGGTCTAGAACACCTCATACTGTCTGAGTTCAAAATGGTGGTGTAAAATGTTGCTGGAAAATGACTGAGTCTTGGCGGTCAGCCAGTTGTGGTAACACTTTCAGCATATGAAGGTAACTGTTAGAATTAGCAGTTTTTTCTGAAAAAAAATTGTCCCACAATGCGATCAATCATCAAAAAACACCACACATTCATTTTGGGACTGTCACGCACCTCTTCTGATTGTGGCCAAGATGCGAAAATTGTGCGTGTTTACTTTATTACACACATGGAATATCGCTTCGTCAGAAAATGTTGGGTTGTTTAGAAATTTCCATCCGCCTCCGAAAGGTGAAGGACGTCCATAGCGAATTGCATACTCTGTGGCTTGCCGTCTGGTTTCAGTGCTTGTAACAGTTGCAATCGGTATGGACACAAATGTAAACATTTCCGAAGAACCTGGTGCACGGTAGCTCTAGGGATTTGCAGCTCCTGCGACGCCCTCCGAACAGACTTCTTCGGTGAACGTTGAAAAGCCCACCGTATCCGCTGTATAGACTCCACTTTGTCCACGTAGTCCAGTATGGTGCTTTACGTCATCGCTTCCTGTCTGCATAAAATTCCTGTACCACCGGTGTATCGACATGTGTGAGAGTGGTTGCTTGCTATACAGTATGGGAGTTTCTAATAACTTACGTGTCAGACTTGGTCTGAATCAACCATTTCGCATGCGGAGCCTTTTGTTAAACTTTTGCCATTATGTTCCACTTATGGCAATCTGGAACACACGCAAATAAACCTCTGTGAGCTTGTCTGTCACATAAGACGAACATGGTGTGAATATCTTAATTAGTTTGTGTGCTATAACACTGTGAACTTTCAGCGTACCTTTTGAGATATCTTATATATTAACTAAAATTATTGCGGCCTACCCATATCTTTTTCTTCATCAATATCTCCAAAATAGTCCCCTAGAGAGCGAATACACCGATCCCAACATTTCTGCCGCCTTTGAAGTACATCCTGGAAGATATTCTTCGTTAGAATGTTGTGTACCTTTACGATTCCCCTTGAATCTTCTTCATTGTACCAAATATGTGCCCTTTTAATTAGATTTTCGCCTCAGGAAGAGGAAGAAGTCGCATAGAACCACGTATAGTAACTGCGGTGGATGAGAGCAACTGTCATCTTGTTTTTAGTTAAATTTTCCTGAACAACATTTTCGTGTGCGGTCGCGCATTATCATAGCAGAGTACCCAATCATTCATACGCCACTTCTGCGGATATTTTTTCCTCATGTTCTCCCTCAAACATATTAGAATATTGCGTCGGAACTCTATATCGGCGCCGTGCGGTTCTAGGCGCTACAGTCTGGAGCCGAGCGACCGCTCCGGTCGCAGGTTCGAATCCTGCCTCGGGCATGGATGTGTGTGATGTCCTTAGGTTAGTTCGGTTTAATTAGTTCTAAGTTCTAGGCGACTGATGACCTCAGAAGTTAAGTTGCATAGTGCTCAGAGCCAGCCTCTATGTCGGCAATCTGACCACGAGGAACGGACCTTCGAACAATTCCCTCTGTGCAAACATCAAAAATAAAAAATTACAAACATATCAACAAAGGGTTAATGTTACTCTTCACTTGTCGAGCTTCTCTTTCCCGAGACGAAGGAGGATTCTTCCATAGCGACAAATGCTGCTTACTTTCAGGATCATTGCTGCAAACATAAATTCCATTACCAGCCTTAAACCTAACGGATTTTCAGTGCACTTGTAACCATTTGCTCGCAAAATTCAGATTTCAAAAATTTTTGGATGCCATCTCGTGCAACGGAGAACCTCTGCGTATTTGCCATTTAATTGCTATTAGCATGCATGCCTGACAAGATAGCGAGCAGAATAGGTTACTGCGGCAGTGACTTTCTTTTTGGTGCCTAGTGACCGGTTTTTATGCCAGTTGTTCAAGCATTACTTCAGGCTTTTACCCCTTTACGGAGGCAAAAGCACTGTTGGTGATACGTCAAGCCGCGTGACGCTTGTTTGCCGGAGGCAGGCTTACCTCAGTCGCAGTCTAGAACCCCGGAGGCGGAAAAGACAAAAAACGCTCAACAGTTCTTCGTTGGATGGAAGTAGGCTTAAGCTTTTATATATCTGTCAACAATTCATGGTGTCATACAGGATGAAGATCGTTATTTATAAGGAAAAGATTACGCTTTAGCTGAAAAAGGCTTATACACTATTCAACTGCAATGTAGCAATGTTCACATCGCCATCGGATCAAAGAACAGTCTCTATGCTAGAGCCAAATATACGAGTACGTTTTCCTTTGCAAACAGAGATCGAGTAGTAATGATCGAATTTAATCCTCGTGCCACAGTAATGCTGTGTCGTGTGGGTATTAGTGCCAGTGGCGTTGAGAAACAGCTGAAACCGCTAAAATCTAACAAAGATCCAGCGCCCGATGAATTCAGTGTATGACTGTACACAGAATTTTTGGCTGAAATTGCCCTTGTTCCACCCATGATATAGCCTAGATACTTCTAACAAAAATCATGCCCATTAGTTGAAAGAAAGCACAGGTCACATCTATCTACAAGAAGGCCAGCAAAAGTTATCCATAAAACTACCGTCCAATATACATGACTTTTAGTTGTTATAGAATCTTAGAAAATATTCTGAGCGCAAACGTAATGAAGTACGTCGAACTGACTGACTTCCTCCGTGCCACCAACATGGATTTCAAAAATACTGATCACGTGAAACGCAGTTCACACACATGTCTCGTCTAGAAAGGCATCGATCAAAGCAATCCTACAAATTCAGTATTTCTTTACTTCCGAAATCATTTTACTCAGCACCACACATACGCTGATAATCGAAAATTCGATCATGTGGGGTATCAAGGGAAATTTGTAACTGGATTGAGAATTTCTTAGTACAGAGGACGCACCACTTAGCATGTTGTCTTGGATGAAATGTCAGTGGCAGACTTAGAGCTAACTAAATGTGTTGCCCAAGGAAGCGTGTTAGGACACACGCTGTTAATATTGTGTATTACCAACGTTGTAGGCAGTATTAATAGTAATCTTAGACTTTTCATAGTTGATGCGGATATTTATAATGAAGTATTGTCTGGAATATGCTGCACAAATACGCAGAGTCTTGATAAGATTTCCAACTAGCGCAAATACTGGCAACTTGCTTTACATGTACGAAAATATAGAGTTGTGCCCTTCACAAAACGGAAAATATGTAGTATCCTATGACTACCGTATCAACGAGATACGACTGGAAGCGGTCAGTTTGCACGGATATGAAATGGGACGGTCACGAGGGCTCAGTGGTAAGGAAAGCAGATGGCATATTTTGTCTCATTGATAGAACACTAGGGAAATGCAACCAGTCTACCATGGAGATTGCTTACGAAACAACGGTGCCATCCGTCTTACAATGCCGGCCGCGTTGGCCGTGCGGTTCTAGGCGCTTCAGTCCGGAACCGCGGGACTGCTACGGTCGCAGGTTCGAATCCTGCCTCGGACATGGATGTGTGTGATGTCCTTAGGTTAGTTAGGTTTAAGTAGTTCTAAGTTCTAGGGGACTGAGGACCTAAGATGTTAAGTCCCATAGTGCTCAGAGCCATTTGAACCATTTAGCCGTCTTACAATACTGCTTAAGTGTGTGGCACCCATACCAAATTAAGACCAAGAGGGGACACAGAACGCATACAAAGAAGGGTAGCATTAATGGTCCCAGGTTTGTTTGACTTATGGAAAAGCGTCTTGAAGATGCTGAAAAGACTGAAGTGGTAGGCGGTTATTGATGGACGCAAACTATCCCGAGAGAGCTTACTTAAGACCTTTCAAGAACCAGCAATCTAGAAGTACACTACAACACCTTACGTATCGATACAGAAGGAGCCGTGAGGACAAGATTAAAGTAATTACAGGAAACAAAGAATTGTTTAAGTAATTATTCGTCCTACGCTTCTTAAGTGAATAGAACGGAAAGAATCCCTAATATGTGATGTAATGGTACGTAACCTCTTCTGTTATGCACATCACGGTGGTTTGAGAATATGGATGTACATGTAAATGTGAGAACACAAAATGCAGATCATCTCAGCAAGACAGAAAAAAATATAATAAGCTGTAAGTTAATGAAGTTTTAGTGACTCCACATGGCGCCCACTACGTATTAACGAACAATGAAAATTACTACATGATGTCTTACTCTTCGGTATACACCCAGCGATATGTGGAACAGAGGATTCCTGCAGATATTACATGCCAGCTGATATAGGAAAAAAACAGTTTTTATTAAACAGTGTAAGCTATGACGAACGTTATCCACAATCTTGGTGATTTGAGTTGTATCAGCATTAGGCTGTTGTCTTAGACAGTCTCAGAGCATGCCTTGGCCCATGGCCTAACACCCATACAAATAAAATCACTAAAACTTTTATATCAATTTTTTTTGCTATATTATTCAGGGTAGAAGAAATAATAGTTTTACAAAATTGCTTTTATTTGGTAAATCAATGCTTTGCGTATCTGGTAAGATTAAGTATTTCTGTGTTAAATTCTAGGGATAATGAATATCTTTGCGTGATCGACGAACATTTTGCCGCTGCTATGAAATGCTTTTTCGCCTGATATTTTTCCAATAGCAAATTGTCCTATTTTCAAGCCAGTATGAATTACGAAACTGGTTGTTCCTTCAACGACAAGACTATGTAAGTGATTTCAGCTCAACCGAGGATAATGCACACCACGTTATCGGGATAAAATTATTTTAGAAAGACGGACTACTAAAGCGCTAACAACCGTCGATGTGAGTGGTCTGCCACTTCTCCTGACGATGCCTCCACGATTCGTTTTCGAGGTAAGCGTAGGGGCAGGTGTTTTTATCTGGCCTCTATTTCCTGATCTCTGAACTAGGAAACACTAAACAGTTCAAACTACGATCTCAGCTAACAACAATCTATTGAATTATAAATGGTAACATTGCATTTATTGCTTTATCATACTGAGATCTTCTTAAATAGACGATAGTTTTGACCTTTTTCTTCGAGACAGCGACGTCAGTTATACACTGAGGTGCCAAAAAAAATTATGACCACCAGCTTAATAGCGTGTTGGTCCAATTTCGGAATGCAATACAGCAGCGATTCTGCGTGGCGTGGGTTTGAAAGTACCTCACACGTTTCGAGAGGTATAGGATACCAGGTATCTACGCACAGGTCAAGAAATTCCAGTGAAATATTGTCAGGTTGTTTCTGAGCGCGGTGGTAGCAACCGATAGCATCCCATGTTGGGTTCACATTAAACACCAAGGCGACTTTACTAACGTTCTCCTCAAACTACTGTAGCACAATTCCGGTCTTGCGACAGGGACATTTTTTCTGCTGGAAGATGTCATCACCGTCGGGAAAGGCATCAAGCCTTGACGGGAAGCAGCTGTTCCACAGTAATGTTCACCTAGTCCACAGCTGTCAAGGCAAGTGGCTCTAAGCACCATGGGATTTAACATCTGAGGTCATCCATGCCCGAGGCAGGATTCGAACCTGCTGCCGTAGCAGCAGCGCGGTTCCGGACTGAAGCGCCTAGAACCGCTCAACCACATCGGCCGGCCCACAGCTGTCACGATGGCTCTGAATACTGCTACAGATCCCAAGGAAACCCCTAGTGAACGTTCTCCACAGCATAATAATACCGCCAAGTGGCAAATGTCCCTGTGCTCACTGCAGTCGTAATTAGCAATGTCGTTTGGTCAGCATGTGACCATGTAGGGGTCGCCTTCTCCGGAGCGCAAGGTTCAACAATTAGCCTTGAACAGTGAACTCCAAAGCACTCTTCCCTGCACCAGAATTGTACTGTCTTCAGATCTGACACACTTACACGTCTAGCCTGCTTTAAAGTGCGGTCAAGCCTCACGTTCTGGGATGAGGCGTGTAGGGTCAACACCTTGTAGCCACTGCTGGTTTCGCCGTCCTTCAGCCACTTTCCATAGATGCTCGTGATAGCAGAACGCGGACCGCCGACCAGCTTCGTCGTTTCCAAGATACTCAGTCCCAAACGCAGCGACATAAGAATCAGGAATCAGCGCTTTATCAGAGTCGATTATGTCAGTGGAGTTCCCCATTTACAGAGCATGTCGTCGTTATAATGTTTCCCAATTCGTCTATGCTCCGCTTTTTCCGTACCGCGACACATGCCCGCGATACGTAGGTGCTATTCAATCTCGAAGTGGGCGGTGGTCACAATGTTTCGGCTCTTTAGTTTTCTGTTTCTACTGTTTAGTGCCTTCACAGCAGAAATTGGTGGTCCATTCTTTCGTTCCTGTAAAACGTTCAAAAACGTTTATGAAGAGTAAAGCCTTTACCAGCTGTCACACTTAAGATCCAAAGAAACTGGTACACCTGCCTAATGTCATGCAGAGCCCCCGCGAGCACGCAGAAAAGCTGCAGCACGACGTGGCATGGACTAGACTAATGTCTAAAGTAGAGCTAGAGTTAACTTACCCCATGAACCCTTCAGGGCTGTCCATAAACCAGTACGAGTACGAGGGGGTGGAGATCTCTCCTGAACAGCACGTTACAAGGCATCCCAATTATGCCCAATAATGTTCATGTCTAGGAGTTTGGTGGCCAGCGGAAACGTTTAAATTCAGAAGAGTGTTCCTGGAGCCACTTTGTAGCAATTTTGGAAGCTTGAAGAGTCCCCCGCTGACATGCAGGGTCCATGGATGCATAAGTTTGTGTCCGTACCCGTACTCGTCTATCCGCTCGATACAGTTTGAAACGAGACTCGTCCAACCACGTAACATGTTTCCAATCATCAACAGTCCAATGTCTATGTTGACGGGTCCAGGCGGGGCGTAAAACTTTGTGTCGCGCAGTCGTCGAGGGTATATTAGTGAGTCTTCGACTTCGAAAGCCCGTATCGATGATATTCCGTTGAATGGTTCCCACGCTGACACTTGTGGCTGGCCCAGCATTGAAATCTCCAGCAATTTGCGGAAGTGTTGCACTTCTGTCTCGTTGATCGGTTCTCTTCAGTCCTCGCTGGTCCCGTTCTTGCAGGATCTTTTTCCAGCCGCAGCGCTGTCGGAGATTTGAGTTTTTACCGAATTCTTGATATTCACGGTACATTTGTGAAATGGTCGTACGTGAAAATCCCCACTTCATCCCTACCTCGGAGATGCTGTGTCCCATCGCTCGTGCGCCGACTATAACACCACGTTCAAACTCACTTAAATCTTGATAACCTGCCGTTGTAGCATCAGTAACCGACATAACAACTGTGCCAGACACTTCTTGTCGTACATAGGCGTTGCCGACCGCAGCACCGTATTCTGCTTATTTACGAATCTCTGTATTTGAATGCGCATGCCTATACCAGTTTCTTCGGCGCTTCAGTGTATTTATTGTTTTATTTTCTTTGAGTAGATGATATATTGAAGCAATCTTTGATCGGACTGGTACTTAAAATATTACAGTAGTTTAGAACTTATAGTATTATACCAGGTGGTATTCCATCGCCTATCATGATCCATCTCCTATCATGATCCTGTGGTCTCCGGAGTAAGGAGCGTGGAGGTGAGTAGTTAAAGCTCTGGATCCACATCTGGAAGGGCGGGTTACAAATCACCTCCGACATTCCACATTTTGTCTTCCAATTTTGTCCTTAAGGCAGTTAAGGCAAATGACGGGATACTTTCTTTGAAAAAGACGAAAAAAATTATCTTCTCCATTCTTCTGTTATCCGAGCTTGTGCATCACCCCTAACGATCTCATCGTCGACAAAACACCGGCCATCTTTCTTACTTTCTTTCTTTCCTTCCTCCCAGTCTGGGAACTGATTTTTCCGGACAGTCATATGAGGACTTGTAGTTCGTGCATGGAATACGGACGTCAAAGAAACTTGATTTTTTTCCGGACTCTAAATGCTGCAAAAAGAGAAGAGAACTACACTTGTTATGAGAAAACGTACGGCCTCTCAGCAACCAAATTCAGACATTCTTGGTTCGTAGGCTGAGTTGGCTGTAGGCCATCAAGCCTCGACAACAACCTGCAGAATGGTCTGCTGCTATTTCGAAAGTTATGTGCAAATATAACCTCGTCCCTTGCAGGGGTGAGTCTGTGTTCTTGTTTATCATGAATTAACCAATGTGTGCAAAAAAGTTTGAATGTGATTACTAAACAAAGAAAATAGATTTAAAACAAATACACAGCCTGTCACTGTAACTAAGTATTAGATTAACGGATCGGTGGTCCTCTGCATGTGTATGCCTCTTAGATAATACTAATAAGGAACAACATCACTAACTTGCTGACTCAAGTATTTTAAAAATAAAACATTCTCCCATCCAACACTGACATTACCCGACGCCGCCTGTTTATGGCGTATTAACTGTCCCACACCCAAGAAACACTGTTGCACTTAATCTCAAATTTAAGATCCTTATACTAAATCGCTATCTATTAGCATAATACGATCTAATTCAAGTGAGTTATAGCGGTCGATATGACTCATAAGGATAAGCGATGAACAAACCAGAAAGGGAGGACAACAGATGGACGAAGATGGAGAGCGAAAGTTTCGTGGACGTAACACTATTCGCTGTTGGTAGCTTTCCATTTCGACTAAAGAGTAACGCAGAGTAGTATCTCCCTAAATGCATACATATTTTTGAGTATTTTACATTATACAAACGACGACATTTCTGTATGTGATTTTTTTTTTTTTTTTTTTTTTTTTTTTTTTTTTTTTTTTGTGGCTTCATGCACAAATGAAATGATGATGACAGTACCTAATACGCAACACAGTAACATGCACGTCAATGGTGGCTGACATAATTGCTAAACTTGTGAACTAAAAATTCTTTCGTTCCTGCGTTTACACGTGTTTATACAAATCAAAGTTATCAGCCGTGTATTGCTCTTATTCCGCCGATGATTACTTTCTACAATCGTGTGTTCGACAGCAATAATGACACAGTAAGGAGGACACAAATGACTGAAATGAAGATTATTTTACACAAACGATTAGAATTGCAGAACTGTGCATGATCACACTGACTTCGAAAATTCTCTATGGGGCAAAGCCGTCATGAGCTACAATCACTGTCATTAAACATCGTGACATGGAATCAACGTAGGAATGTTTAGCTTATTGACGAATTTCCCTCCTCGTATATGGCATGCAAGCCCACAAATTAGTAGCGATGAGTCTTGACTAACGTCATGAACCAGGTTCCACGCATTTTGCATGAGCGACGCGTAAGACGAGCATACAGTTCAAGTCTGCAGTTACTCTACGAAGGGTTGCACAGTTCTCGCCTCATGTGGCCGGAAAGCGGGCGTGGAGTTAACTGAAGGAGTAGAAACATCTCAGGCTTAAAATATTCCTGATATAACACTTGCTGTTCGGATTGTATCTACACGGAAAACGACTGAGGAAAATGCCTTCGCTGACAGCCGGGTTAGCTTGCTGTTGACGGCATTAAATTTACTGACGATCAGAAGTGGAATGAACTGACAGTGCTGGTGGAAAATGTGGCGGAACGTGCAGGTAATGTGCACGTCTGTGGTAAGCAAATTACGGAATGGTCGTATCGATAGTGAGGTGGCCAGTATATACAACAAAAATCTACAAAAAGGTAACACTTAAATACACTGTCGTAAAAAAGTTAGTAGGGCTACACCCGTTTAGAGATTTCCAATTAACTCAAGATTATATGCAAATGGACTATGTGAAATGATTACATTTACATGCCAATAGCACCAGTCGTTCTGCGGTACCAGGTATCTACCCGTATTGGTACGTAGTGTATCCTCCACGGGCGGCAATACAGGCACTAATTCTGGCATCCAGTTGATCGTACAGATAACGAATACTGTTCTGATATACGTTATGCCACACCTGCTCGACGTATTCACGTAGTTCTGTAAGAGTTGTTGGCTGACGAGCCGCACCAGTCACTTCTCGTACCATCACATCCCATAAGTGCTCGACTGGAGACAAATCCGGAGATCGTGCTGCACGTCTTGCAGAGCAGGTTGAGTTTTACGGGCAGTGTGTTGGCGAGCATTATAATGTTGGAACAAAACATCACCTTTCTATGTCTCCCTAGGCCCTATATTCTAACCTTCTTGGGAGACACGCCTTTCTCCACCATGTCACGTCTCCTATCATGATCCTGTGGTCTCCGGAGCGGGATAGAACGTTCCGCACAGCGACAACAAGTCCATTGTCGTATTCAATCTACATACTGACATCATACGTGCCGACCAATGCTGCGAGCTTGGACTATGATTTACGACTGGTTTTCTCATAGCAGTACGACGGACTTGGGCTCTATTATTGGACTTATTTCATAGTATTCAGAGGTTCTGAATGACATTAGCCGCATTTGGGCATCGAAATGAGTCGATGGTGGCAGATGAAAATTTTTGCCGGACCGGGACTCCACCCAGATCTCCCGCTTAACGCAAATGGTTGCCTTAACCACCTCGGCCATCTGGGCGCGCTTCCCATCCGATCCAAATTCCCAGCTTGTTACAGATTAATAGCGCAGCGTCCGCCTCCATAGCTGAATGATCAGTGCGGCAGAATGCCATGCGATGGGCCCGGTTTCAATTTCTGGCTGAGTCGGAGATTTTCTCCGCCCGAGGACTGGGGATTGTGTTGTCTTCATTATTCCTTCATCCTCAGCGACATGCAAGTCGCCAAAGTGGTGCCAATTAGAAAGATTTTCGTCAGGTGACCGGTCTAACCGGCGGGACGCTCTAGCCAGACACACATATCATTTCAATAGTGAAACGTTGACTACCCATGAAGCCCCTCACTCGTCATTTCGGATTCGGGCCTTGTGTGCATCCGCACTGAAAGAATGTATCTCTGACGTCGCACCTTATTGTTATACATAAACACAAGATGTCTGTTGTTTCGAAGCTGTCCGAAAGAACGGGCACCACATATTGTAAGACGTCGTGGTCTCCTGACCTTCATTGCTTACATATTCCGCCCTCAAAATCATATTCCGCGCATCAAGACGCTTCATTCGAACCGAAACTCGATAAGATAAAGTCAGTGTTGTATGAATTCACGTAAACGATATGCAAATAACTAATAAATCGCGCCGGCCGTTGTGACCGTGCGGTTCTAGGCGCTTCAGTCTGGAACCGCGTGACCGCTACGGTCGCAGGTTCGAATCCTGCCTCGGGCATGGATGTGTGTGATGTCCTTAGGTTTAAGTAGTTCTAAGTTCTAGGGGACTGATAACCTCAGATGTTAAGTCCCATAGTGCTCAGAGCGATTTGAACCATTTTTAGCCAATAAATCGCAAGTGTGCACCTTGATTGAAATACTCGAAGGTGCCATACACACATACATTCCAGACACGACGGTCACAGGATCTTTTAGTTTGAGAGAGGCAACCACACGCCAGGAGGCTGGTCCCAACCCATCTACGACGGCCAGTGTCCGCCTGTAGAGCAGACAGCGTTTGCCCGAGGGAAAGGAGGAATGACCCTGTGTTTGGCATAAAAGTAAATTCCACTACATTATGTGGGAGCGGCCAGCCTACACATTCTTTACACATAGCACGCAGTTTCAGAGATTTTCACAGGGAGACAGCAAACGCCAGACGCCGATAGTACAGATTTCCGGATTGGTAGCCTTAAACGAAACGTCATTCTCCCGTTTTAGAAGAGCAATGCTGATTGGCAGACGATATTTCTGACGCCCTGAGCTGAAGGAGAAATGGAAGAGACCGAAAGATATATCCCTTCACGTCTGGCACGGAGAGGGGCCATTCCGTTGTCGCTCTTGGAGCGAGAACACGTAACGAGAGCGTGCGCGCTCGTACGTGTACTCAAAGAGCGAGGAACGAGTAACTCCTCAGTACTTCACTGGGAGAGCACCTCTGTCGAGAGCGAATCGAAGTGAGACTCTATATAGAGTCCTTGCGATTAAGCGTTGTTGACTGTGTTGGCCGACACACTTATTGTGCAGTGTGAATGGACAGAGTTATAGTTAAACGCCTGCGAGCGAATTTTTGAGTGGCGTCGCGGTGGACTGGTTATCTGACTGGTTTACCACGCCAATAGTTAAGAGTAGGGGCGAATAGGAGTCCTTGACTTCATCAAGGCGTAAGGAGAGTTTGATTGGCGAAGGTCAATCCAGATACAGGGTGTCTAGAAAAGGGCTCCCCGATTTCAAAATTAAATATCTCGAAAACAAATATCGATAGAGGAATGCAGTAAATGGTATGTTTATTGTGAAAGCTGTAAGAAGTTTATACAGCAGTTTGAAATAATAGTTACAAAAGCTGCTAACAGATGGCGCTGTACGCTGAACAGCTCATATCAGCATACATAAGTGAAATAATTGTATGAAAACAATCTTTGCAAACAATCACATCACAATGTTTTCAAAATGTTAACCATTGGCACTACAGAGGTGGCGCAAACGAAGAATGAAATTCGCCATGACATTTCGTAGTGTCTCAACCGAAATGGATTCACATGCCACAGAGATCGCCGATTCAAGCTCATCCAGCGTAGCGGGATGCTTTGGGTAGACCATGTCTTTCACTGTACCACACAAAAAAAAGTCACATGGAGTCAAATCCGGCGAATATGGAGGCTAATCCATGCCTGCACCAGTAAATTTGGGATATTCCAAAGCATTGACTCGATTCCCGAGGTATTCCTCAAGAAAGCGAAACACTTGTTCGGTCCGATGTGGTCGGGCTCCATTTTGCATAAACCACTCAGTACCTGGTCGATCCTCTAACGCTTGCTGTGTGACGACAAATTGTTCCAAAATAGTAACGTAACGTGCACCAGTGACCGTTTCTCGAATGAAAAACGGGCCAATAATGCCTCTGCTGCATACTGCAGCCCACACAGTAACTTTAGCAGAATACAGGGGTTTCGCTTCACACCAATATGGCTTTTCGGAACCCCAAAATCGCCAGTTCTGCTTATTCACGTATCCATTCAGGTGGAAGTGTGCTTCATCTGTAAACTAGATGCAGCCAACATCAAATCCTTCACTATCAATCATTGTGAGCATCTGATTAGCAAAGGCATCCCTTTGTTGCACAGCTCGTACGGGTATGGCCTGGTGCGTTTGGATTTTGAATGGAAACATGTGTAGGCTCTTTCTCAGTATTTTCTGCGTGCTGGAACGCTTCAAACCAGTCTGAGATGCAATTCTACGGACGGATGACATTGGATTTCGCTGAATAATTCCAGAAACTGCGGCTATATTTTCAGGCGTAACTGCGGTTTGCTTGCGGCCAACATGCTCCACTAGATCATCAGTTACGCTGCCTGTTCGTTGAAATTTTGCGAAGAGCGTACGAATGGTTTTCGCATCAGGTCCTTTTGGAACATTAAATCGTGCTTGAAAACTTCGCCTTGTTGCCGTAGGACTCTCTTCTAACCTGTGGTACTCTAGCACCAGAAAAACGCGTTGTTCATTGGAGTACATGGTTTTAATCTCTTCCTTCGGTACGCTAACCTCCTTTCACGTTTCAATAGTGGAACTGATCGTTCTGGAGGTGGAGGCCCTCCACGCCCACACCGGCATGATGGCCAACACAAAAGGTCTACTGCCATCTCTGCATAAGGGTTAGTATTCACTAAAGTGAGGTGCCGCAGGATGTGGGTACTGCGATGTTTGCGTACTTCTGGTTAGGATTATCCATTAATACGCGCTCATCTGGAGATAGATTGGTCGAAATCTGACGAAGGGTAGCGGTTTGAAGGGCAGAGGAAATAAAGTGCCAAGGCAAGGGCCAAGGGAAAAAAACCTCTGCGAAAGTTAGGTCGGGCGGCAAGAGCAGTAGCGGTTGTCTTGCTGCCTGCGATAGGTTGTGTAAGGATAGGCTTTGTTAGTAGTGGGTATCATGCATGTCGATACCTTGACGTTGTGCGTTTGTGCTGCTCGGCGGCTGGCGCTGGGTGCTGGTACAGAGTCCTCGTTCAGCGTCAGCAACCTGCAACAGTTAGGTTTGTTATCGGTCTTGTGTCCGATAGCTCATATACCGGAGGCACAGTGTGAGGGAATGTTGGCAGATTGTTTTTGCGTCTGTGGGCGAGTTCGTCGGTGTCCCTGCTGTGGCCTGTTGGTCGGCACTAATAGCAGCTGGTAGTTGCCAGTCAGTGTTGCTGATATGCAGGGGCTTGCCGACGTTTGTCGCTGTTTGCGTATGTTAGTTAACCATAGGTGGCTATGCCCTAGCTAGCAGTGTCTTTGGCCGCTTGTGTTTCCACCCGTGGTTGTGATCGTTCTGGGCTTCGGATCACTATTTATACTAGGTATTACGTATGGCGATTACAGCGCCATCTGTTAGCAGCTTTTGTAACTATTATTTCAAACTGCTGTATAAACTTCTTACAGCTTTCACAATAAACATACCGTTTACTGCATTCCTCTATCGATCTTTGTTTTCGAGATATTTAATTTTAAAATCAGGGAGTCCTTTTCTGAACATCCTGTAAAACGAGAGTTATCTTATTTGTCAGCAGTGAGAGGTGCAGACAGCAGTCATCGCAGCTTACAGTATTGTGCGCTACAGCTCTTGCGAGCCCCATATTTCCTCCACAACAGTACACTTCACTGCATTTCACACGCGACAGCCTCGACCGTACCTAGCAACATTCTAAAGGATAATTATTCAAGTTGAGTAGGCGCGGCTCTCAGCCATTCTGCCCAGTCAATAACAATCTTAAACTTTGTACAGAAATTTCATTAGCGAATCCTATCCTTAAGAGGTAGCTTCACATTCCGAAAAGAACCAGGAAATAACGTGTTAAGTTTGAACTAAAAGTGCCATTGTGATTTCTCAGAATTTTAGAAAAATAAATAATAATTTTCGTTAATTTCATGTTTTTCGTACACTATATAGCACTACTCCAGTACCCAAGTATCCCACTAGTTACGTAAGAAATGTTGTGAATTTTTGTGTCATTTCCTTACAGCGGACGACTCCAGAAGATATTTATTGCTGAAAGCTTTTCAGGCATTTCTCTTTAGAACGTTAGGATCGTCTGTCTGACTTGGGGGTGGGGGTGGAAATTGCATCTCGCAGGAGCCACAGGGTAAAGGGTACATCTCAGATTAATCCATTGCGCAGAATAACAAACCCCACACGTCATCACAGAATATATACATTATTTCATTGTCTTTCACAGTACTCGTCCCTTGCATAACCTCAGGCAGCCAGAAACTTGTGTTGGTCGTCGGACTCTGAACCAGCATTGAACTTTGAACTAGTGTTTTTATTATAACACCGGGAAATGAATCACCGCTCCAACTCCTCGGGTCCTTTTTCTCGGAGCACGTGGTACGTCTTCGAACTCTGTGTACGCGTGATGCTTTCAGCGAACGAGTTCCGGACGTCACTGGTCCCAAGCAGCAGACGTGAGATCGGCGACGGAGCGGCGCCGTCCCCGCCGACTCAGCCGGGCCAGTGGCAGTGGATTAGCGCCGGTCCCGCGGGCAAAGCGAGGCGCAGCGCGCGCCGCCAATTTCCGCAGCCTGCGGCGGCGGCGGCGGCGGCGCCTAATCGCATCCCGCGCCATCGGCCGGCCGTCCGCCTCGCGCAGAGCGCACAGCGCCGCGGGCCGCCGGCCTTATTGAATTTTTTAAAGTCAGTGGCGGCGGCCGCATATGCCGGTGCAGCCCAAACAATGGGCAAATTGCCGTTTAGCGGGGGGACCGCAAATCGCATCACGCCGTCGAATCCTTTGATGTAAACGCCAGCGTTTGAGCATTTAAATTGTTTGCTGCAGAGTCAGGAGGCCTTCATTAAAGTGTCCTCCGCCATTTAGGCACGCACCTTTTATCTGTGCGCCCGCCGTCAGCTCTGCGTCTCATCTGCGATACAATTAAAGGAAGACCTCCCGAACCTAGCGCTCCCCCCCAATCGCATGTCCAGAGCCCCAGACTTCACCACGCCTTGTAAATTAAAGTTCGGTACTCGGCAGGGCAATTCAAAATGAATATAGGAATTACAAACGGCTGTAACTATTGCATAGCGCCAACAATAGAACACAATATAGCAATCATATAAACCGCTCACTTGACGAAAGGTCTGTTCCTAAAGACTGAAAAGTAGCACAGGTCACACCAATATTCAAGAAAGGAAAAAGGAGTAACCCATTGAATTACAGACCCATATCACAGACCTCAATTTCCAGTAGGATATTGGATCATATACTGTACTCGAACATTATGAATCACCTTGAAAAAAATGGCTTACTGATACATAACCAACACGGATTCAGAAAATATCGTTCTTGTGCAACGTAGCTAGTTCTTTATTCGCATGAAGTAATGAGTGCTGTCGACAAGGGATCTCAGATCGATTCCATATTCCTAGATTTCCAGAAAGCTTTTGATACCGTTCCCCACAAGCGACTACTAATCAAATTGCGTGCATATGGAGTAACGTCTCAGTTGTCTTGAAACATCCCCTTAGAAAAAATTATATTTTGGTGTGCTGGAAAACCTCTACGTTATTTGATTTTCAAACAGCTGAGCAGAACTGAACGTACTCAGACACTTCGCTCTTTATTTATTCTGATCAACACTAAGCTCACACAAAATATTTTTAGCGCAACGCAATCTGACTTTCAGTAATCCCTACAAAACAATGGTCCTGACTAACAACAACCTATACCTTTCATGAATCACTTACCTCACAAAAATCTTCGTTACTCGAACTACTGCAATACAGAGAGCGCCAATACTGCCAGCTAAATAAAAGATTCTAACTACTGAAGCCACTAACTACTGATAGGCATAGTTATCAAATGAAAGATTTTGATAGAGAACAAACAATGTATTTACCTTATAGTGTTCAAAAGTCATCATATATATATCAGTTCATGATATCCAGTATTACAAATTTACTCTTTCTGATGGACACACGTCCAGATCGTCCGCTCTCAAAATTCTGCCATCTCTCTCCCCACAACCACCAACTGCGCAACGCTACGCGCTGTTCACATCCAACAGCCCAACACTACAATAGCAAATATTCCAACAATACCAACCAGCCACATATAGCACACAGCACAGCCAGTAATTTTCATACACTGCTACGTGACGTTACCAACATAAAAACCTAAACAGCCTACTTACAGTGTGACTCAGTTGTGTAATTTCCTCTCAGAGAGGTCACAGTTCGTAGTGTTCGTAGTGTTGTTCAAATGGTTCAAATGGCTCTGAGCACTATGGGACTCAACCGCTGTGGTCATCAGTCCCCTAGAACTTAGAACTACTTAAACCTAACTAACCTAAGGACACCACACACATCCATGCCCGAGGCAAGATTCGAACCTGCGACCGTAGCAGTCGCACGGTTCCGGACTGCGCGCCTAGAACCGCGAGACCACCGCGGCCGGCCGTAGTGTTGTTGTTGTTATGGTCTTCAGTCCTGAGACTGCTTTGATGCAGCTCTCCATGCTACCCTATCCTGTGCAAGCTTCTTCATCTCGTGACAGACGGTAAATCATCGAGTTGAACACGAGTGATATCTGGCGTTCCGCCAGGTAGCGTCATAGGCCCTCTGCTGTTCCTGATTTACATAAATTATCTAGGTGATAATCTGAGCAGCCCCCTTAGATCGTTTGCAGATGACGCTGAAATTTACCGTCTAGTAAAATCATCAGACTATCAATTCCAATTACAAAATAATCTAGAGAGAATTTCTGTATGGTGCGAAAAGTGGTAATTGGCACTAAACAAAGCAAAGTGCGAGGTCATCCACATGGGTACTAAAAGAAATCCGATAAATTTTGGGTATACGGTAAATTGCACAAACCTATGGGCTGTCAATTCACTAAATACCTAGGAGTTACAACTACGAGCAACTTAAATTGGAAAGACCACATACATAAAACTGTGGGGAAGGCGAAACAAAGACTGCGGTTTGCTGGCAGAACACTTAGAAGATGCAACAAACCCACTAGAGAGACAGCCTACATTATACTTGTCCGTCCTCCACTGGAATTTTGCTGCGCGGTATGGGATCTTTACCAGGTAGGATTGACGGAGGACATCGAAAAAGTGCAAAGAAGGGCAATTCGTTTCGTGTTATCGTGCAATAGGGGAGAGAGTTTCGCTGATATGATACGCGAGTTGGGGTGGCAGTCACTGAAACAAAGGTGGTTTTCTTTGCGGGGAGATCTACTTACGAAATTTCTATCACCGAATGCGAAAATATTATGTTGACACCTACCTACGTAGGGAGAAATGATCATAGCAATAAAATAAGAGAAATCAGAGCTCGAACGAAAATATTTAAGTGTTCCTTTTTCCCAAGCGCCATTAGAAAGTGGAATGGTAGAGAAGTAGTATGAAAATGGTTCGATGAACCTTCTTCCAGGCACTTAAGTGTGAATTGCAGAGTAACCATATAGATGTAGATGTAGATGTAGAATTACAGAGAATACCACAGAGAGATCAAAATTTCGGTCATGTTGCAAGCGTAGTGAATAGGAACTGAATCAACATCTTCCAGACCTTTGGTAAAGTCGTAATGTACATGATTCGCTCTGCTCTGCCCTTGGCCACCTAAGATCGCCGGACCTGACCCCCACACACTACTTCTTATGGTGTTACGTGAAAGCCTTTGCATATGTGCCTCCAGTGCAAAAAAAAAAAATAAATAAATAAATAAATAAAAGTGCACTTCTAACACTTTTGCGTCGGTGACTCCATGTATGAACGGATACAAAGAAGGAAAGCGCGAATGGTCACAGGTTCTATTGTCCCGTCGGAGAGTGTCGTGAAGGTGCTGAAAGAACAGACGCTTGAATATGAGTATAGACACAAACTATTCCATGAAAAACCACTTAGAAAGTTCTGAGGGGTTGTAGAGGGTGTCTTTAGCAACAAATCAAGTATAGCAACCCGTGTCCGGAGACATCATCCAACGACGCTACAGAGCGTCGAAGTTGAAGGCGGCCACTGCTTCGCCAGCAAACGTGACTTTCTACGTTGACAGGCCGTAGAGGGAACCTCTCACAATGATGTTTGTTATCCGGTGACTGTGACTGCAAAAATCGGGCGTATGAGTACCGCTTTTTCTAAGCCAAAATCACACAAAACAGCAGTTGGCCATATACGCAGCTCTGCTTACTCGTTATTAATTGGCTCGTCAACAACGCCGACCAATCCTGTCCCGCATCATTGCTTCTGACGATAAATGTCGTCTTTACGCTAACATAAGAAAAAGAACGGAATGGTTGAGTCCAAACAAAGCACCAACTTACCGTACAAAGACGTGCGCGCATCCACAAAAGGTAATGTTATGCATCTGGTGGAACAGCGACGGTGTGGTGTACTACGAATTGCTTCCAAGAGGTCTATCACTCCTGACATTTATTATCAAGAACTGAGATGTCTTCCAGACACAATCGTCTCCTAAGAGTCGTCAGGAGCATTTTCTCTGGTGTTCTGATAGATATTTGCAATTTTCTTTTTATATTATATAGCTGTAGTCACGCTAAGCTCGTCACATCATTCATGCGACGGCCAGTGTCAAAGAAAGCGTCTGTTTGTTTCCCATTACGAACAACACAATTATTTTTAAATTGAAATTTTACGTATACATTCGATAGAGCGCTCCCGAATCAGTCTAGTTCGATATCCGTTTTATCAACAGGGGCAGTAAAAGACAAAGAGTAAACAACAATCCACCAGCGAGTCAGTAGCGCTGCTGCAGGGTGGTAGCTGTCAGCGTGGGACAGGTCAGTGCTGTCGCTGCTACAGCACCGGTTATTCTTCGAGTTCTACTGTCCCTCTTTACACATGTCGATAAAACGAAAATCGCACTAGACTAATCTGGGACTGCGCTATCGAATGCGCACGTAAGGTTCTCCCTTCAAAGTCGTTTTGTTTGTAACGGGCAACAAACCGATGCTTTCCGTCAACAATGCGTGTTGCATGAAAGATGTGTTGTGCAGTATTTGCTTGGACTGACTCTAGCTACACAATGCAAAACCGAATTTGCAAACATCTGCTGAAACAGAACGGAAAATGCGCCTGACGACTCTTAGAAGAGACATCCTGTATAACAAATTAATGCTTCATTTTGATAAGCGTGTATTCAGATAATCGCATAATTATATTCAGAATTCGAAATCAAATGGGTGTGACCAAATCAGTCTCCTGTGGTTAGTAAGAGACGGCTCACATTGTTCCGGCCGCATGTGTTCACCGACTTATTTCGACGACTTTGTTAACTGATAATTTACACATCCATTCTCATAAGGACATAAAACCATTTTTATACATGTAAAAATGCAAATGAAATGGTTACCATGTCAAGCAAAGCTCTTAGCATAACATGTTCTTTCATGCAAGATCACTGGAGGTTAAACACCGCCCATGTGTCACCACAAAGTTTGTAACAATTTGATCTCAAGAGACAGAATAGCCGGCCGCGGTGGCCGAGCGGTTCTAGGCGCTTCATTCCGGAACTGTGCGACTGCTACGGTCGCAGGTTCGAATCCTGCCTCGGGCATCGATGTGTGTGATTTCCTTAGGTTAGTTAGGTTTAAGTAGTTCTAAGTTCTAGGGGACTGATGACCTCAGCTGTTAAGTCCCATAGTGCTCAGAGCCATTTGAACCATTTGAGACAGAATAAATTTAAACAGTTACCGAACTCGCACGTGACTACGGGTGATGACTTTAAACCAGCATTTACTAATTTGAAGCAACACATCGTCAGAGATATCACAGTGAAAGTACACACACCATGAAGTTGCTTGGCTTTTACAATCCTAGATTACAGCCAATTTGCGACAAATGAAACCACGGCAACTCAAGTTCACAATGAGTTGAATTCTATTTCAAAATACATGATTTAATCTGACTTGTGAGGATTAACAATCCTGTGATTATGTGGTCCACTCACGTCACATCATGAGAGCCTCAGTAGGGCAAAGCAAACTTATCGAAATGTTTCGCGTTACCATCCTTCCTTTTGTTTTGATTAGTTTACGGAAATTAACCGAAGCTGTTGTGCTTCCGCCAGATTGGCCGAGAGCACTAATGCGCTGCTTCCTGGACTCGCGTAGGCGCGCCAGCCCCGGATCGAATCCGCACAATGGATTAACGACTAGGGCCAGGTGCCAGCCAGCCTGGATGTGGTTTTTAGGCGGTTTTCCACATCCCACTAAGAGAATACTGGGCTAGTCCTCCATGTCCCACCTCAGTTACCCGACTCGCAGACATTTGAAAACGTTCACACTATTTCATGGCTTACACTAGACACAGACAGCTGGGGTACACTAATTCCGTACCAGGGGATACGGGGTGGCGACAGGAAGGGCATCCAGCCACCCTCTGACACTATCATTGCCAAATCCATAGTAACAGGGCCGACTCCGCATTGAAGTGGGACAAAGGCCCAAGGAAATGGTGATGAACATAAGGTGTTGTGAAGTGTGACGTGACAATGTGTATACAGAACCCTACCAATGGAGCTGAGTCAGTCATTCAGGTGTTAGTAGAAACAAACAAAACCTTTCAAAGAAGGAGATAGAAAGAGAACCACAGACAGAAATATGCATACAAATGTAGTGATACTCGGTTGCAGAGCTGCGATACTTGAGACAGAGATATGTCAAATATGTGCGGCAATAATTGACTGCTGCAAGGTATCATACGTAAACATGATATACTTCCTAATAGGAAAGGTTGAAGAAGAGGAGCCAACTTTCAGTAGTCGACAAAGTGAATAAACTTGACGAGCCTCATTTGGGGAGCAGCGTCGATGCTAGACGACATAAGCTTGTTAACAACTAACGGAAATCGATGTCATTATCGATGATCAAATCATGCGGTACAACGAGGAATGCCTGGGAATATCGGTAGGTATCATGGAAACTGAATAGCTGTCGTCTTCATCAGCAGCATCACCAGCTGTACCTGAATAAAGGCCTTCTGGTGACTTTTCCATGAATTGCGGTCTTCAGCGATACACATCCTTGCGCCTTTCTATCTAACAGGGCGGTAATATCGACTATAGATTTGTTTATGGAAATTAATCCATGGTGTTGTGAATTGACAATGTGTGTATATAACCCTACCAATGGAGCTTAGTCAGTCATTCAGGTGTTAGAAGAAACGAACAACTGTTTTTCTGAGTCCAATGTGAGCACTCATCCATGCGAGATGATTATGCGAATCAGGCCGGTAAAGAAAAAAAAAAGGTTTTCAAAGGTGTATCAGTCTCTGTACACTTATTTGGCTAAAAATCGCATTCCTGAGCACAGGGTAAGCAACGGTGTGATGTTAATTCCAAGACTGTGTCCCTACACGTGGATCACATAACAAAGGTGTTGTGCCCAAGAAGTAAGAAACAAACCGGAAATAATATCGGGGAAGAAAGTGAGCTCTAGAAGCAGTAATATAATTTTTTTGAGCATGGCCATTTTCGGCCTGATTGGAAGAGACCTCAACTGCGGAAAACCATTACAGCCCGAGATATCTCTTTCGCCAGTTTTCAACACAACATTCGCATCATATTGAAGTTAAAAGCCAGCTTCAAACGATCAAAACCAGCATCCTTACTACACGAATTTAAATCCGGCTACAAGAGTACATCTATTTTGATATCTAAATACACAGGCTGCTCGCAAGCCAACGTCCGCTGCACGGCGGAAGGTACCTTGTGTCACTACGTTTTCTCTTTCCTCTTCCCTTGTAAATGGAGCGAGGGAAAAATGTCTGTCTGTATGCCTCCGTTCGAGCTCCAGTTTCTGTTATCTTGTCTCAGCCTTCCTTGCACAAACTGTACATTGCTCGCAGAATAATCAAGCTGCAATCAGCCGTAAATGCCGGGTCTCTAAAATTTCTCAATTCCTCCGTCTCTCCAGGGATTCCCACTTGTGTTCGCGAAGCACCTCCGTAATACTCCAGTGTCGTTCAAATACCGGTTCTGTACGGCTTCAATGTCTTCCTTTAAGCTGATCTGCAGGCCGCCCCGGGTAGCTGAGTGGTCAGTTGGCCTTTGGCTGTGCTGCGGTGAGGACGCGCTGTTTGTGTTCCTGCCGCGGAGCGAGCGCTCGTGTTGTTTACATCGTACTCGGCCGTTGCGCGCGTGTCGTACTCAGCATATAGATCACTATGGCGCACCTATACAGAAAATCGACGCTCAAATTTACGTTCCGCAACGAATTTGCATGACCCAAAGCACTCGAAGTCGAACGATTTCTACGAGAAGAAATTAAAATCCCAGCGACCGACATTCTCGGCATTCACTTGTCCACCGTGAGTAGTATGGTATATGTCAAGATCATCAACGACGCAACATGTGAACGGATCCTTCGGGAAACAAAACAAGGCCTCCGTTTCTGCCATGCTGATGGCAATGTGGGGACTGTGCACGTCGATTATTCTGGCATGGGACTTCGCACTATCAGACTTTTCGAACTTCCTTTCGCACTACCGGCGGAGGACGTCGTGACAGCGCTGCGCCCCTACGGCACGGTGCATGATCATATTGCGGAAAAATGGACGAAATTCCAGACATATCCTGTGCTGAACGGAGTCCGCCAGGTCCGAATAGAACTTAAAAGACATGTACTTTCATATCTGAATATCAGTGGTTGCCGTGCCATCGTCATCTACGACGGGCAACCGAAGACCTGCTCTGGTCGTGGGAAGGAGGGACACCTCAGATCCGAATGTATCCAACCAACGTCGAATCACTCGACTGCCGCCGGCTGCCGCGGATCCGCCGTCGCAGCCGACGCTGCTTCCCGTGACTTATGCAGCAGCCCTCACGACAGCTACCACATCACCACGACAGCCGATATCCACTGTTGGGTCGCGGCTCCATTCTCCAATACAGGGCGATGACGACACACCCGTGCCACAAGCTACGGATTCAACCCCGATGCAGCCGCCCCCGTCGACGGATAACAAGATACATGACGATAGCATGGCCGTAGACGCGCTTATTGTGCCTACGGCTGCCTTTGTGCCGGAACGTCGTGAATCTTTGCCATCGTCTGACACAGAAGGACACACCAGGAAGCAACGCTCTCCGAAGCGACGGAAGCGGAGGCGTAGAGCAACTTTCGAACGGGATGCGACACAGCCTCCAGAGGACGACGACTCCACCTTCAATGACGACGCTACCACAGAGGCAGCCGCCATTTACTGCAGTGTGGCACCACCGAACGGAACTGAGGACAAACCACACGTATCTACAGTGGCAAAATCGGATGGTTGGTTGGTTGGTTTGTTGGGCGAATGAGACCAGACAGCGAGGTCATCAGTCTCATCAGATTAGGGAAGGATGGGGAAGGAAGTCGGCCGTGCCCTTTGAAAGGAACCATCCCGGCATTTGCCTGGAGCGAGTTAGGGAAATCACGGAAAACCTAAATCAGGATGGCCGGACGCGGGATTGAACCGTCGTCCTCCCGAATGCGAGTCCAGTGTCTAACCACTGCGCCACCTCGCTCGGTAAAATCGGATGCCGATACGCAGGACAGACGCTGCCCACCACCTTCTGGAGTGCAAGCACCCATGCCGTCTCCTGAGGAAGCTAGGGAAACCGATCTGGCTTTGAGTTCCCCGACGTGGGCGGATGACCACGACGACGACGGCACCATGCAAGTTACGTCAACAGGGCCCACGCCCTTGGCGCCGGCTCTCTAGGAAGGACTACAGGTGAGGTTTGGGGGGATGCGGAGGTGTCACTACAGTCAGAAGCGTCATAGGTAATTCCAGTCTTAATGGATAACTTAGCACTTGCGGTTCGGCAACAAGCTTATCGTATCGCCACGCTTAACCTCAACACGATACGAACGGCAGTGAAGATCCAGTTGCTGCGTGAGATGCTTGACATTTCCCTGTTGTAAGATCACTGTTCTACTCGGAGGATATCGCCCCCCCCCCCCCCTCTTTTATCGGTCGCTTCGATCAATATATCTTCGGCGGCGACTTTAACTGTGTGCTCCACTCCAAAGACCAAGTCCCTCATTTCTCGACTTGTCAAGAACTTCGGCTCCTGGTTCGTGATATGCTTCTCACCGACACGTGGGAGACAGTGTACGGTGACCGTCCCGGGCCGACATATCTTACTAGTCACTCAGCCAGTCGCCTAGACCGTATTTATGTCTCACGAGCTCTAGCGCCGGGAGTATTGGACGCCGAACTTTGGCCGCTTGCCTTCTCCGATCATAGCGCTTTCATATGCACACTCACTCTACAGCAGCAGCGGATATGGCGCAGCCGAGGACCCTGGAAGCTGAATGTGGCACATCTTCGAGCCCCGGAATGCCGTCAGATTATCACCAACACATGGATGGATTGCGAACGTCGTCTTCCCCGATACCCTTCGACTCTAGCATGGTGGGTGGAATGTGCAAAACCAGCGTTTCGGCGTGTGATAACACAGTTCGGAAAAGATATCGGAGCGTGGCATCGTCACACATTGGACTTTTATGACACGCTGCTCCGCGAACTCGCCAGCCAACCACCATCCCCAAACCGACAAATGGAAAGCCGCCGAATTAAAGATAAAATATTGTCGCTTACGAGGAAACGTTTGGAGGGGGTCGTCGTGCGATCGCGACGTCAAGACCGACCGGAAGGAGAAAACCCGTCTATGCATCACATCGTGCTCGACAGCTGCCGACGCCGACAGCAGCTGATCACGGACCTCATATTGCCAGGTGGTAGGGTCGTAATGACTCAGGTGGCGGTTACAGAAGCCTTTGCAGATCACTATCGCCGGTTTTACGACGAGGTGAATACAGAGGAAGCGGACGAGCACGACATACTGCAGCACGTGTCACACACACTCGATAATGTAGCAGCGGCGACGCTGTTAGCTGGACTTGCACGGGACGACATCGAGGACGCGCTTAACAAGGGAGCACTCAACAAATCTCCCGGGCCAGACGGACTGCCGCTCGAGTTTTATCGGACTTTCCGCGATCTAATGATGCCCCGATGGATCATCATGTACCAAGAACTGATGACCCCCGGTTCCCACGTCCCACCTGGATTCGTGGAAGGTCTCCTCATACCGATACACAAGCCTTCCAGAGGTCGGACGGTCGAGGACTACAGGCCACTTACAATGCTCAACCCGGACTATAAAATCTTCGCCCGACTACTCGCCAGCCGCATAAAGAAGGTTCTGCCCCTACTCCTCTCCATGGAGCAAACGACACAGGGCCGAGTGACCAACATGCAAACGGCAACCAGCGAATGCAGGGATTTATTAGCCATCGCCACATCCTGTCGCCTTCGAGCTGCTCTGTTCTCCATTGATTTCGACCACGCCTTCGACAGAGTTCACCACAAGTTCCTTCTGTCCGTTATGGCCCGCATGGGCTTCCCGCCTGACTTTCTCGACATCTTTCAGCGCCTTTTCCGTGGAGCTGCATCCCGTGTACTGGTGAATGGGCGGATTGCGGGTCCCTTTCCGATCCGACGGTCAGTTCGCCAAGGATGCCCACTCTCCATGATCCTTTACGCGATCGCACTCGAACCACTTGTCGGCGGGTTGAAAAACAGTCTCTCGGGCATGTCACTGAGGGATCACATATTTCACTGCAGGATATATGCTGATGACCTTCTGTTACTTGTCCGATCTGGTGACGAGGTACGCTCGGTGATACAATGGATCAATCGCTATGGATTGGCAGCGGGCAGCCTCATGAATGTGGCCAAGTCGGCAGCGATGCCCATTGGGAGAGGTCTACAGGAGGACGCTTTAGCCCCACTCCCACTAGTCAAAAAGATCCGGTTCTTGGGCGTAACATTTACACAGGATGTGCGCCGCACGGCTGCCATGAACTATGCACGATTACTACAGGCAATACGCACAGAAGTTCGCCGGAACCTACTTCGACGGATGGACCTCCAACAGCGTGTGGAATACCTCAACCTTCACGTGGCGGCTAAGGTGATCCACATGGCTCAGGTCCTACCGATATCGACAGCGATGGCACACAGACTGCAAGCAGCGTTTGGATATTACCTTACCGCCGGACACCTATTCAAAGTCCGCTACGAAACACTCACCCTCCCTCCGCGTGATGGCGGACTGGGACTTATAAATGTACGAGCGAGAGCTACAGCGTTATACCTGTGCACAATGATGAAATTATGGACCAACAAAGATGCTTCCCTTACGGGACGTCTGTTAGAGGAATTGCTGCCGGCGTCTCTTCTGCCATCTGTCACGATTGCGCACATTACACCCTCACTCTCGTACCTATCGGCATTTATTCTTGAGTATAGTTACGTGCACCCAGACCTCCCCAACACTCGCACTCCCAAGACGAGAGACGTTTACAGGCTCCTGCTAAGGTCCATCCCTCGCAATGTGATTGAGAGGAAAAGCCCGACCACCCTATGGCCTGCAGTGTGGAGAGCGGTCCAGAAGCCGTTCCTCCCCACGCGGGTACGAGCCGCGTGGTACCAGGTGGTGAACGGGAAGTTTCTAACACGACAAAGGCTGCACGCTATTGGGATGACGGATTCCCCCCTTTGCCCACGTTGCCACCTCGTGGATACTGACGAACACCGTTTAACATGTGGATCGGCGTTAGAGGTATGGCTGCTAGTGCAGAAGATTCTCTCCTGCTACCTACGTATCGCGCCTCGCACAATTGAGCCACGGCTCCTCCTTTGTCCAGAGGATACTTATTTCCCACCTGCGAAGACTCATGCTCTCACATGATTTAAAGTCATGTCCATATACTACCTCTTTCGAGATGATGAGAAGATGGTACTTGATTACTGGAAATTTCTCTAGGACAGTCATAGCACACTTGAGTGTACACCGCGATACCGACAACTATTTGCGAACTATTTGCGCAGTGTCTTCGATAACCCCCCTCACAGTTGGGGAGTACCCGGCAGAGGATGACCGCCGTCATGGAGCTCCACACGCTGCGAAATGTTTTATCGATTTGGAACATGGAATCTGTACGCAGATGAGCCACGCTCATGGAATAGCGTGCGGGATTTGGTTACATTTTTCTTTCTTTAATATCTATCATCATACTATTAGTTTCGAATTCTATTTCATAGTTTAGAAGGAACGTTTGTTCTGTTGTTGCTACAGATGTACATTCTACTTTTGTTTGTCGTAACTGAAAGACGCCTTTTTCCATAAAGGAAAAACAAAAAATAAAAAAAGTAGAAAAAGATAGTAGAGCACTTGCCCGAAAAAGAAAAAGAAAAGTGGCTAGCGTTGCTGCCTCTGGATCACGCGGTCCCAGGTTCGATTCCCGGCGTGGTTTTGGATTTTCTCTGTCCGGGTACTTTCTGTTTGTGTTGTCCTCATCATTTCATCATCGTCATTCGTGACAGTAGCTAGATTGGACTAAAATAATAAAAAAAAGTTGTCAGCGTGACGGAATGTCAATCCTAAGGGCCTGGGTTCGATTCCCGGCTGCGTCGGAGATTTTCTCCGCTCAGGGACTGGGTGTTGTGTTGTCCTAATCATCATCATTTCATCCCTGTCGACGCGCAAGTCGCCGAAGTGGCGTCAAATCGAAAGACTTCCACCAGGCGAGCGGTCTACCCGACGGGAGGCCCTCGTCACACGCCATTATTATTATTTGTCTGATCTGTTGGTGATCGCAGCACTAGAGCAGTACTCAAGATAGGGTCGCACTAGTGTTCTATAAGCTTCCTCCTTTATAGATGAGCTACACTTCGCTAAAATTCTTGCAATAAACCGAAGTCGGCCATTTTTCTTCTCTACTACAATCGTTTACGTGCTTGTTACATTTCGTATCGCTTTGCAACGCTATGTCTAGATATTTAACCTAAGTGATTGTGTAAAAAAACACATCACTAACACTGTATCGTGGACCTTGATAAAGTTTCTGTAGTATTTTATACACTGGCTCGAAACGCAGGCATCTCTCTCCTGTCGCGTTGATTTCCATTCATAGTCTTATCTTAGCACTTAGTAATGACCTAAAGTCGGGAACGGTAGCGCCAAATAAATAACGTTATTGCAACGGGAGATGACTTTATTGCTTCGTCCTTCCATATATGCGGAGAGCTCTGACGCACAGTTCACCGAGACTGTAAAATAATACCGCTGAACGAAAGTTAAAATGCGTCATGTGCGCAATAGCTAATCATTACCCACATTATGATAGATCACTGTTCCAAAATGAAATATAACAGTGAAAGGTTTCGTCCTAGGAGTAAGACAGAGGAACGTAATACATCGCAAGCTTCCAGAGCAAATATTTACTATCTGTTCACCTTCTTACCCTTTCCTGCTGTTATGTTGCAAATGGTTCAAATGGCTCTGAGCACTATGCGACTTAACTTCTGAGGTCATCAGTCGCCTAGAACTTAGAACTAATTAAACCGAACTAACCTAAGGACATCACACACATCCATGCCCGAGGCAGGATTCGAATCTGCGACCGTAGCGGTCGCTCGGCTCCAGACAGTAGCGCCTAGAACCGCACGGCCACTCCGGCCGGCTTGTTATGTTGCAATGGCAATATGTCTTCGTCTTCGTTCATTACGGGTATGCCACGCATACTCTATCTCACGTCATGTCAAGAAGGTGGAACTTTCTATGCACTATCTGCCTCTGTACTTTGCTTTTAGTATCTTCGTATTGTAGCAGTTTGGTACAGGATTTCTCAGGAAGAGATGTGACAGAAGCTACATCTAAATGGGTGAATGAAATTGACTGAAAAATCTCACAATGTATGTTGAAGTTTACTTGGCCTCCCAATTCAACCCGCGTTTGTTTTACCTCCCTATTAGGTAAATTAACACTCAACATAAAAAACTCAGGTCGCAGGTACGTAAAGTATATGCTATTGTTGTCGTCATCGTTGTTGTTGTTGTTGTTGTTGTTGTTGTTGTGCTCTTCAGTGCAAAGATTGGTTTCTCCAGCTCAAAGATTGGTTTACTGCAGCTCTCCATGATAGTCTATCCCGTGAGTCATTCCGTGTCAACTTACCTAGGCCTGCTTGCTCGACTATCACGGATAATACACGTCAATTTAAAAATAAGAACTACTTGCATTGAAACACGGACAACAGGTTGCTGCAGTGCAGCCCGTTGCCATGGTGTATTCCTCTACATATGTCTGTTATTTTCGGTTGTTGTTGTCGGACAATGGAAAATCAAACGTGATTTTCTAAATGCTTGAAAACAATCTCGTTCCAGCTGTGATTAGTTTGAACTCAGTTACGGAAAACAGATTTTTTAAAAGCCAATTGAATGTGCTGTATTTTTACAAAACAGAATTAAGTTTGAACTGATTTAGTAGAAACTTATAAAACAGTACGTGAATAATATTTTATATTGGAAACCTTTATGCTGCTAAGGTGTTGTGTTCAAAGTTTCATATTTATAATGCTTTTAATCAACGAGACATAAGAAACGGAAGTTAGAACTTTATTTCCAGTGAGATTTTTCCGGCTACTTCCCTCAGTTTATGTAGCATAGTTCCCATGTTGGAAATTAAACCCACGGTTCTTGGGTGTTTAAATTTCGTTGTTTCCAATCAGTTTGGTTTTGAAGCATCAACAGAAAACGGTATTTGTAAATGAAGTGTTGAATATACCCTATTTTCACATTATCACAAAAACCGTCATTTTTTCGACGAATATGTAGTTTAAGTGCTGTCTTTCTATTGCGCATTAAGTTTCTTGTTCAGCACGTGTTTACTCTGGCAACGGCCTTGCTGCAGTGGATACACCAGTTCCCGTCAGATCACCGAAGTTAAACGCTGCCGGGCGTGGCCGGCACCTGGTTGGGTGACCGTCCGGGCCGCCATGCGCTGTTGCCATTTTTCGGGGTCCTCTCAGGCTCTTGATGCCAATTGCGTAGCTACTCGACGGAACAGTAGCGATTCCGGTCGCAGAAAACCATCGTAACGACCAGGAGAGTGGTGTGCTGACCACACGCCCCTCCTATCCGCATTCTCCTCTGAGGATGACACGGCGGTCGGATGATTCCATTGGCCAACTTGTGGCCTGAAGACGGAGTGCTGTGCATGTGTTTCGTCTACGAGATACAAAAATCCGAAGTTTACGTTGCTTTTTCGTGTCGCGGTTTTCAACTTTGATTCAGATTATCTATCCTTGTTAGCCCGCGTTGAATAATCTAATACACTTTTCTGGCAGTCAAAACTACGATCTTTCTAATGAGCCCAGTTTGTTAAGTTACACAAAACGCAATTTTTTGCAAACTCAGGTCGGAAATACCGCATTTGTTCATCTTTTTTCAAATTTTCAACTCTGCACTTCATTTAATAAGTATTGGAAAGTGTTACATGAATAAAACTTCGTATTTGAGATCCTTGCGTTGCTGGGCTACTACGTACCACGTTTTAGTTTTGTCATACGTTTAGTCCCCGATATACAAGCAGCCAAACTATGAAATTTTTTCGGCCGCCGATTTTTTTCGGAAAACGTTGTCTAAAATTATCTGGCTGAATATGATTCGTAAAATTCTTTTCATAATTGTTATTAAGAGAATATAAAAGGTTGAGCAAGACGGCAAAATTTCATTTCTTCCAACAAAATATTGCCCGAGATATAGCAGCTCAAAGTTGCCGCAAATTCACGCTCGCTCTGCGCAAAGTCGCGCATGCAAAAAAGTGACTACGAGTATATCTCAGCCAGTATTGCTTCGGCGAAAGTTCGACCACACCAATGTTCATTGGAGATGGACGCATGTTCACACAGAATTTCATATAAAACCGTAATGATCGAACAGGAAAATGTTCCGAAATTAGGCGATTTGACAAGGAATAACTCCTGTGTCGACCTCTACTGCAGCATACGAGGGCATACAGAAAAGTAATGCCTCCGACAAACTTATTAAAATTCTACATTTTTTGCTTCATATTTGTATGTGTACTTCTCAAACGTTGTCATCCTGGTAGCAAATACATTTCTCCCAACGAGAGGTCTGTCACTGTAGAATGTTTGACTTTGTTAACGAACCGACAGCTTCATCTCTACTTGCACCGCGTCATCACTATCAAAGTGTAGTACTCTAAGGTGTTCATTAAGTCATTAAGTTAAGGAAAGCGCTGCTGCTATGGTCGCAGGTTCGGAAACAGCCGAAGATCGGATGGGGCCAAGTCAGGATTGTATGTTCACTACTGGCCATTAAAATTGCTACACCACGATGATGACGTGCTACAGACGCGAAATTTAACCGACAGGAAGAAGATGCTGTGATATGCAAATTATTAGCTTTTCAGAGCATTCACACAAGGATGGCGCCGGTGGCGACACCTACAACGTGCTGACATGAGCAAAAGTTTCCAGTCGATTTCTCATACACAAACAGCAGTTGACTGGCGTTGCCTGGTGAAACGTTGTTGTGATGCCTCGTGTAAGGAGGATAAATGCGTACCATCACGTTTCCGAGTTTGAAAAAGGTCGGATTGTAGCCTACTGCGACATTGCTGCTCGCGTTGGTCGAGATCCAATGACTGTTAGCAGAATATGGAATAGGTAGGTTCAGGAGGGTAACACGGAAAGCCGTGCTTGATCCCAACGGCCTCGTATCACTAGCAGTCGAGATGACAGGCATCTTATACGCATGGCTGTAACGGATCGTGCAGCCACGTCTCGATACCTGAGTCAACAGGTGGGGACGTTTTCAAGACAACAACCATCTGCACGAATAGTTCGACGACGTCTGCAGGAGCATAGACTATCAGCTCGGAGACCACGGCTGCGGTTATCCTTGGCGCTGCATCACAGACAGGAGAGCCTGCGATGTTGTACTCAACGACGAACCTGGGTGCACGAATGCCACAGCGTCATTTTTTCGGATGAATGCAGGTTCTGTTTACAGCATCATGATGGCCGCACCCCTGTTTGGCGACATCGTGGTGAACGCACATTGGAAGCGCGTATTCGTCATCGTCAGATGTGTTTACGACCCGTGGCTCTACCCTTCATTCGATCCTTGGGAAACCCTAAATTTCAGCAGGATAATGCACGACCGCAAGTCCTGTACGGGCCTTTCTGGATACAGAAAATGTTCGATGCTGCCCTGGCCAGCACAGTCTCCAGATCTCTTGTAACGCCGGAAATGCATATCCTCCTATTTCCATCTATTGTACTATTATTTTTTTTCCTTGTTTTGTTACCTCAAGATATGACATTTCTGTCTCTTTATATATTGTAATTGTTTTACTATTTGTATATATATATATATATATATATATATATATATATATATATATATATATATATATATATATATATATGCATTTATGTCGATGTATAAACGGTTTGTTTCGTAAATAGTATTTGTATTTTTACGCTGGGTCTTGCCTAGGGAAAACTGCTATCGAACGATTACATCGATGGGTCGTGTGAAGAATCAAAGTGTGTAGGATCTTTGGTAGTGTTAACTCTGCCGCGTGGAGCGCGGGCAGAACAGAGAGAGTCTGGCTGGAGTAGCGAGTGGAGCAGGTGTGTTGTGTGACGCTCCCGCGAGTTGCCGCGCTTTCGGGGTTTGGCAGCATGTAATTGCGCTCGACTCGCGATGATAGTTTCTGACATGGTGTCGCGGACGGGAAGCATTAGCTGGCGCACATCAAGAGCCCGTTTCGCCTGGTGACCGTGTCGAGAAGAAGGCGCGCCAACATCCAGCTTCTGCAACAGCGACGGCCGACAATGAGTGACTGTCGCCACCTCCTCGATCGACGGCTTCAAACCTTCAATCAACCAACAAGGAAGACTAAAAGCACGTAAAGTTTCAGAACTGTATGGCAGACCTCAGCTTTTCAAATTGTTCCATTTGCCTCGCAAAATTACAGCAACTTAGCATGAACCTTTGTTGCTCATTGTCCCAATTGCATTGCCAAGCAGGGTCCCTTCCTTTTCCGAAATGAACCCGAGTGTCGTTGAAATTCAAACGCCAGCATTAAAATAATATAATTAGATTTCACTGCTTTAATTTCAAAGTTCAGTAGCTGGCTACAATATTTAGGTTACACGAGCACAAATTTAGAGTGCGAGTTTTGTTAGCATATTTTAGCTTACCTGTGACTGCAGCTCAGCTTGGTACGTACTAAATTTTACTATTGTTAATAGTTCAGAATCATTTAATTCAAGTTCAAAGTAAAATCTCTTGTTTCTAAATTGCGTAGAGTCAAGTTGCTTTTGAAATGATTGTTGAGGTAGTCCAAGACTAACCGTATTTTACTGGATTTCGATGTGCTTCAGAAAGAAAGCTCACTATTAACTTCAGTCACTAAATTAACTTTCGATTTTCCGGTTTTATTAATTCTTTTGCTAAATTAAGTCAGAGTGTAGCGAAATTTATTACTTCTGACAAACTTTCAGTTTTCACACTCCACGTGTCAACCTTCAGTTGCCACGCTTCTAGTGTTAATTACATGTGTAATAACCTTTCTTTTTCAGTTATTATAGTAATTGTCCATAGGACTGGCGACCGTAATTTCCCCCAAATCTCAAATATCTAATTACCGCTAGTTGATTGTTAACGTAACAGCCACACATTCACTTTCTTTATTAACTTTATCCCTATTTCAAAATTAATTTTCACCAGTTTCACTTGCATTTTTCCTTTCATTTAGATGTAACCCTTTCCTCCCTCTTTACCGACAGATTAACTTCGGTGACGATTGCTTTTCCCAAATTTACATTAGGTACACGCGGTTTAATTTTTCCACTGTCATTAAGGTCGATAAGTGAGGGGGAGGTCACACGTGGCGACCTGGTGACAGGAAAATCTTCAGATTTGAGGTTGTTCTGGACACGAATTTTGTATGGTGCAAATCTCGTAACAAAGTATTGGTTACGAACAGGTCGTTACGTCAGCGAGATTAAGTAGTGGGAGGAATCCTAATTAGATTTGAGATTTGTTATTTATATTGAAAATTATTAAAATGAGTGAAGGCAACAATTACCAAAATTTGGTAGACCTGGATACGGAACAATCGGTCGAACAGTGGGAAACGCGCACCGCCGTACCCATTGTTCAGGGGCAGGCGGCTGGCGTGAAAGACGCGACCGCCGAAACGCAACAAAGAGCACAAATGGAATTCCAAACTTTAGAAAATGTTTCGGAACCGGAAGTGAAAATCAAATCTGAACCCCTTGAGGACGAACACGCGGGGACAATTAAAGAGGAAGCCGCTACGGAAGTAAAACCGGTAGTTTCCGGGAATTTAGCTGATTTATTGAGTGTTTTGATTAACGAAATCAAGGCTCAGTCTAGCAAGACAGAAACTCAATCGGCAGAAATTAAAGCTCAGGCTGCCAAGCAAGAAGCTCAGTCTGAAAAAATTGACAGGAAGCTAGACAATCAGAACAAAGCTATTAATGTTGTTAACAACAATGTTGGAGTTGTTAACGCAAAAGTTGATAAAATCAAAGAAGATATTGTTGTGATTAATACCGAAATCGGTAATCTTAAACAGGAAATGATAGGCGTTCAGGCGGAAATTGCGAGCATAAATACGCGTTTTAATTCCGAAATTAGCAGAATCGAAAAAAGTGTAGGAGAAGCAGTTGCTCCGATCATCGAGAATAAGTTGACGGAACAAATTCAATTAGTGAAAAAAGAGGATCAAAAGAAGGTGGAAACTTTAAAGGCTTTAGTGTCCGAGGTTGATGCTAAAGTGACGAAGCAGGCTAATACCTGCGAAGAGGAAAAGAGGGAAGTGGAAACGCTTGCGGCAACCACTTGCCAAGTAATTACGAGAGTGTCGGAATTAGAAAAGAAACTTGACGAAAAACAAAGCTATGTGCCAATCTGTGCACATAGTTCGGAATTGTTGACGAAAGAGGAGCGGTTTGACCCCTTGAAAAAAGGCGGTGTACATGCGACGGATTTCATTAAGAACTGTGAAAGAGTTTTACCCAGATCATGGAGTAATGAGAGAAAAATTAATGCGATTATTGATGTGTTGGCTGGTGATGCCAAGCGTTGGGGCTTAAACCTCAACATTACGAACCTGACTTTTGACGAATTTAAAAATTTGTTTCTGGCTGAATACTGGTCAGAGCAAAAACAGCAAAGTGTCTGGCGCGAATTTGTCGTATCGAGGCCTTTCGATGCGAATTCGCGCGGTTCGATGAAGGAGTTTTGTGAAGGCTGGATCCGCAAGTTGGAATATTTGCGTGACCGCCGCTCGCTATCCGAAATAGTCTGGGAACTCTACAAGAAGCTTCCAGATGATACAAAACGATACGTAGGAAGCAATTACAGGACAATCAAAGATTTCCTGGAAAGAGTGGAGGACGAGGACAATTGGCGCAATAATCGCGACAGTGGCAGAGGCCGTGGTAACAACAACGGGTACCACAGCAACCACAACAACGATAACCACGGGAATAATGCATACCGCAACCATGGCAGCAATAACAATAATGGTTCGGACCGTAATAACAATCGGTACAATGCAAATAATAACAGGAATGACGGAAACCAGTATCATACTAACGTGATACGGGCTTCACAGAATAGTAATAACGCCAGAGGGTGTGATCAGCCGCCTCAGCAGCATCCGGGGAGCGTATCTGCTGGGACGAGACAGGGAAACCATTAGCCGCGCCGGTGAGGGGCCGACCAGGCGTGGAGAAATTTTGGCGGCCCAATAACAGGAGAAAACCCAGGTGTCGTCGTTATGAAAATTCCGTGTGGAATAATCAACGGCGGGAGAGTGTGCCAGTGTTAAGAGAAAGGAGTGCGCCCACAAGTAGTAGATCAGCTGTAGACACGGCAGTAGAAAATACATTCACTGTCAGTGAGAACAATGTAAGTAGTGTTCCGGAAATAGATTATAAAGTGGCAGCTGTAACACCCACAG
This sequence comes from Schistocerca serialis cubense, assembly GCF_023864345.2. Taxonomy (NCBI): domain Eukaryota; kingdom Metazoa; phylum Arthropoda; class Insecta; order Orthoptera; family Acrididae; genus Schistocerca; species Schistocerca serialis. Next base: position 504,491,419 of record NC_064642.1, on the reverse strand, counting down.
CAGAACTAGAGATTGAGTTTAAGAATGAGTCGCAATTGTTGAGAGAAGATCAGATGTCGGATAACACGTCCGTCATCGAGCGAGGGGATGCAGAGAGGGATGAGGTCTGGTTAAGGCAGTTCGGTCGCTTATACGACGAACTAAGAGATTATAGGGGCCTGTATGGGAGAAGTGTTTATGGGGAGCGCGGGCAGGATTTGCCGCGTCTCGTCCCGCAGGAAGATAGTGTTTGTGAAATGATAGAAAGTTCTGGCCCTAACCGGCAGACTTTACCGGAAACAGTTGATGTTAATGGGGAGCACGAGCAAGATTCGTCGTGTTTCCTACCGCAGGAGTTAGATGTTGAAGTAGTAACGGAAAGTTCTGGCCCTAACCAGCAGACTTTGCCGAAAGTTATAGTGATAGAAGTAGCCGACCCATCCGACGCAAACCTCCAGTTTAAACGTTGCGAGAGTATTAAGGAGAAAGATTACGAAAATTTTAGTGATAGCCGGACACGATTGGTAGAAAAGCACATAGATTACAGCGTGTATGAGGTTAGAGCTGACATTATACAGTCAGACGATAGCAGTGTGGGTTGCGCAGATCCAGAGGAAGTAATTTCAGATGCTACTGGGCACATTCCTCCAGGTAGATTGGCAGATGAGATCAATCTGACCAAAGTGGAATCAACGAAGGTGACAATTAGTGAATTGATAGCAAAGCAACACTCACTAGTTGACGAGTTACAGGAAAAGGTTTCGGTATTGGAGGCGAAGCTAGAGACTAAGCCTCAGGACAGACGTGTTGAAATTAAAACTGTATGTGAACAGAGGCTGAAAAAGCCGCCAGATAAGCCGAATTTAGGATCAAAGCCGGATGGTTTTTTCTGGAATGACCTGGATATAGACGAGGATTTACTGTGGGAAAATAAAGAAACTGTCGAGGACAGGTGTAGACAGATAGTAGTGTCTGTTAATATGCACGACCTATAACTAAACGTGTTGATTGACACCGGTGCAGAATTGAGTGCTGTATCTGGGAAAATATTTGAGTTACTGAAAGATAGACCTGGCATCGTAGTTATGCCAGTGACAGGAGTGAAAATTATCGGTGCTACTGGGAAGGCCAGTAAACCGGTCACAAAACAGATTTTTGTCCACTTCGAGATATGTGGGGCACGATTTGAACAAGAGTTTGTCGTCGTGCCAGACTTAACTACGGAAGTAATTATCGGGTTAGATTGGCTATTAAAGTACCGTGCAGTGATTAATTGCGAAAGCAAAACTTTGACATGTACGTCACAAGATAAAACAATAGTAGTTAGTTTTGACGAGGCAGGAGACGGTGTGCATGGGCAATGCCAGCCTATACACATGTTAACTGGCCGGATGCTATTCACGTAGGTATGAAATTGAACTACTGTAAAGTGAGGAATCTAGGCATTGACAATAATGTAGAAAGTGAATTGGAAAGTATTGTAGAAGGTGTGTCAAACGTAACACACGAACAAAGACTAGGCCGACTTTGCCGTACCTATTGCCATCACAACCATAGGGCATGGGGCAAATATGTAGCAGTATTTGAGAGAATTATGAACACCTTGAGACATGAATCTACGGGATTTTCTCCAGAGGAAATCCTGTTGGGTGACAGAAGTAGTTTAGTGGAAGAGGTAATCAAATTCCCTCCACGGATTGACATTAGTATTGGTGTGAAAAAAGATCGTTTGCGAGAAGTAATGAAGCTAAAAGCTGATGCTCGCATACGTCGTCATGACGCTAAAGCGCGTTTTGCTAAGTTTGCAATCGGAGACTTAGTACTTGTAAAAGCTCATGAGAAATCGAGCGAGATAGACAATGAAATCTCTAAATTTAAGTTTGTTTATAATGGACCATATAAAGTCATTGGTATACCTCACACAAATGCTTATTGCTTAGAGTATCCAAGCTCTGGAAAACTATTAGGTATACGGAACATTGTAGACCTGAAATTGTACCAACCAAGGATTGATTAATACCACACAATGGGTAATTTGTACAGTATGTAAAATAGAGTGTAAGATTTAACGATTTGCTAGATTGCCATGCTTTTGACTGACCAAGGTCATTAAAGAAGTTGTAATTAATAATTAATTAATTTTGATTAATCAATTTAATTTTAATCAATTTAATCATGATCTAATCAACTGAAAAATCCAAGCTGTTAGTTAAGTTTTCAGCTGAGTCACAGTAGATTAAGGAATGTAAATATGATTTTGTAAATAGCTGTAAGATTCCATAAAGATGTGATTTACTAGTCATTGCCGATGTACTTAGACGCTGTTTTAAGTTTCAGGCTAGTACATGCGTGTGATGATGGACAGTGTTGAGTTATCCACTGTGATAGTGTTTATGGACTCCTTGAGATTACTCGGGAGTGAGTTTTTCCGAAAGAATTCAGTGAAACGGACGTTCTGGAAACGCCGTCACAAGGGCGAGTGAGATCAAGCGCGCCGCACACGCGGGCGCAACAATACTGGCGAGGCGAGCCGCTGTCGGCTCTTGTGCCGCTGTTGGCTCTTGGGCCGCTGTCGGCATTCTTTGTACTTGCGAGTACGGAAGGCGGAATTGTTTTTCTTCCTGGACAGCTGAAAGAATTCTACTGTCAATATTTATGTTTTTTTCGATCTGATGTGTGTTATTTTCTTGTTTAGCGTTTAATGGACTCCCATGACGAGAATATTAATTATGAAAAGTTACATAAAAATGTGTATTCTATGTAATTAATTATTAATTTGCGTATTTTGATCTACCTGTTTTTATGACCATGTACTCTGATTAATTTTGTAAATAGTATTCCATTTCTTGATAGTGTTACGAATTTTGACAATTTTAGAATAGCTAAACCATTTTCTAGGTTTTCTATGACTTTTAATATGTTGTCAACCTGTTTTATTTTGTGCAAGATGACAGAGTGGAATAAGATTAGGAGTGTCTCCACTCAATTATTATTGTCTAAAAATTGGTTTATGGTTAATTAGAAGAATGCTAAATTTTGTTGATGTTTTGAGCATATGCATTTCCGCTGTTTCCTTTTTGGGACATTTTCTGAGTCTGTTTACGTTACACGAACATCCTCAGACAATGTGGGGCACGTGTAACGCCGGAAATGCATATCCTCCTATTTCCATCTATTGTACTATTATTTTTTTTCCTTGTTTTGTTACCTCAAGATATGACATTTCTGTCTCTTTATATATTGTAATTGTTTTACTATTTGTATATATATATATATATATATATATATATATATATATATATATATGCATTTATGTCGATGTATAAACGGTTTGTTTCGTAAATAGTATTTGTATTTTTACGCTGGGTCTTGCCTAGGGAAAACTGCTATCGAACGATTACATCGATGGGTCGTGTGAAGAATCAAAGTGTGTAGGATCTTTGGTAGTGTTAACTCTGCCGCGTGGAGCGCGGGCAGAACAGAGAGAGTCTGGCTGGAGTAGCGAGTGGAGCAGGTGTGTTGTGTGACGCTCCCGCGAGTTGCCGCGCTTTCGGGGTTTGGCAGCATGTAATTGCGCTCGACTCGCGATGATAGTTTCTGACATGGTGTCGCGGACGGGAAGCATTAGCTGGCGCACATCAAGAGCCCGTTTCGCCTGGTGACCGTGTCGAGAAGAAGGCGCGCCAACATCCAGCTTCTGCAACAGCGACGGCCGACAATGAGTGACTGTCGCCACCTCCTCGATCGACGGCTTCAAACCTTCAATCAACCAACAAGGAAGACTAAAAGCACGTAAAGTTTCAGAACTGTATGGCAGACCTCAGCTTTTCAAATTGTTCCATTTGCCTCGCAAAATTACAGCAACTTAGCATGAACCTTTGTTGCTCATTGTCCCAATTGCATTGCCAAGCAGGGTCCCTTCCTTTTCCAAAATGAACCCGAGTGTCGTTGAAATTCAAACGCCAGCATTAAAATAATATAATTAGATTTCACTGCTTTAATTTCAAAGTTCAGTAGCTGGCTACAATATTTAGGTTACACGAGCACAAATTTAGAGTGCGAGTTTTGTTAGCATATTTTAGCTTACCTGTGACTGCAGCTCAGCTTGGTACGTACTAAATTTTACTATTGTTAATAGTTCAGAATCATTTAATTCAAGTTCAAAGTAAAATCTCTTGTTTCTAAATTGCGTAGAGTCAAGTTGCTTTTGAAATGATTGTTGAGGTAGTCCAAGACTAACCGTATTTTACTGGATTTCGATGTGCTTCAGAAAGAAAGCTCACTATTAACTTCAGTCACTAAATTAACTTTCGATTTTCCGGTTTTATTAATTCTTTTGCTAAATTAAGTCAGAGTGTAGCGAAATTTATTACTTCTGACAAACTTTCAGTTTTCACACTACACGTGTCAACCTTCAGTTGCCACGCTTCTAGTGTTAATTACATGTGTAATAACCTTTCTTTTTCAGTTATTATAGTAATTGTCCATAGGACTGGCGACCGTAATTTCCCCCAAATCTCAAATATCTAATTACCGCTAGTTGATTGTTAACGTAACAGCCGCACATTCACTTTCTTTATTAACTTTATCCCTATTTCAAAATTAATTTTCACCAGTTTCACTTGCATTTTTCCTTTCATTTAGATGTAACCCTTTCCTCCCTCTTTACCGACAGATTAACTTCGGTGACGATTGCTTTTCCCAAATTTACATTAGGTACACGCGGTTTAATTTTTCCACTGTCATTAAGGTCGATAAGTGAGGGGGAGGTTACACTCTCACCAACTGAAAACATCTGGTCAATGGTGGCCGAGCAACTGGCTCGTCACAATACGCCAGTCAGTACTCTTGATGAACTGTGGTATCGTGTTGAAGCTGTATGGGCAGCTGTACCTGTACACGCCATCCAAGTTCTGTTTGACTCAATGCCCAGGCGTATCAAGGACGTTATTCTGGGTACTGATTTCTCAGGATCTATGTACTCAAATTGCGTGAAAATGTAATCACATGCCAGTTCTAATATAATATATTTGTCCAATGAATACCCGTTTATCATCTGCATTTCTTCTTGGTGTACCAATTTTAATGGCCAGTAGTGCAGGATGATCGATGACAGAGAACCCAGGGGTCCGGATTATTGAGATGTCGCTGCGCTTGTGTGTGGTCCAGCATTATCATACTGACGGTGAGGTTGCTCCTCGTGTGGAGAAGCTATTCGAATTCGAAACTCGACCCCAGCACGCTGTTTCCCATGCACCGGTATGATTACGTTACACACCGCTATGTGACATGCTACAATTCGAAGCCCTCTACAGGCAGAAGGCTGCAAATATATAGACAGGAAGAATAAATATGTAGAATGTCAACAATGTCTGTTTTATCTAAAAAGATTTAGAGTTTTCACATAAAAAATCGGAGCACGCCCTCGTATATCCATTTGAACTTACTTACTGCATTGACATCTTGATCTTCCTCCACAATTTTTACATTCCCCTCCTTATTCTCCACGCCCACTTCCTTCCATTGTCAAAGTGACGATTTCTTTGTGTCTCAGGATGTGTGCTATCAACCGATCCCTTCGTTTAGTCAAGTCGTACCACAAATTACTCTCTTCTCCAATTCGAGTCACAACCTTCTCATTAGTTACTCAACCTACGCATTTAAGTTTCAACATTCTTCTGTAGCACCACATTTCTAAACTTCTCATCTTTTCTTTTCTGAATTGCATATTGTCCACATTCTACTTCCATACAAGCAAACACATCCCTTCAGAAAACACCTCCTAAAACAAATATATATTCGACGGTAGCTAATTTCTGCTTTTCAGAAACACCTTTCTAGCTATTGCCCGTCTGCATTTCATATCCCGTATACCTAAATCCTTCGGCCGTCGTAAGTGTGTTTGCTGTTCAAATAGCAAAAGTTATCGGTCACTTTTAGGGTCTAATTTCCTAATCCAATTGTACCCGCAAATACTGATAGAATTCGAATTCATTCTATAACCCTAATTTTGCTTTTGTTGAAGTTCATCTTATAACTTTTAACAAGAACTGGTGTTCTAAGTCGTTTTCCAACTCTGACTGAATTACAATGTCATCGGCAAACCGCAGAGATTTTATTTCTTCTCTGGGAACATTAATTCCTTTTTCAGATTCTTCTTTGGTTTCCTTTCCCGTTTGTTCAGCATAAAGACGGTCTGCCTCGATAGCTGAGTGGTCAGCATGACTGACTTCCATACAGAGGACTCGGGTTCAATTCCCAGTACTGCCAGAGAATTTTCCGTGGAGGAAGGACTGGAACTGGGTGCAATCAGTCTCGTGAGGCCAACTGAGGAGCCTCAGGACCGATTAGTAGCGGTTCCAGCGTAAAGAAATCCTACAAGGGCCGGCAGGGCGGTGTGCTGCATCTAGTGACGCCATTGGAATAGGATGACTTGGCGATCGGTCAGGCCTGACTGCCCCCTCTAAGACCAGAAGGTAGAACTTTATTTTACCTTTTTACGAGTGTAAAGATTAAATAACTTTGTCTGGCTTCATTTGCAACTACTGCTTTCCCTTCGCGTACTTTGATTCTTGTAACTGCAGTGTGGTTTCTGTAGAAGTTGTAGATAACATTTCGCTCTTTGTATTTAATCCGTATTATTTTCAAAATTTCAGAGAGTGTAGACCACTCAATATTGTGAAAAGCTTTCTGGAAGTCTACAAATGCCATAAACATTGGTATGCCCTTGTTCAGTCTATCTTCTAATATAAAATGTAGGATCAGTACGGCCACTCTTCTTTCAATATTTCTTTGGAACCCAAACTTTTCTTGCCCGTTTTACATTCCTCCGTAAATATACACCCCAAAAAAGGTTTTGCATCACCCTGCTTCCCAGAACTTCTGAAGACAGACGTTGACTGTGGATATTGTATCATAGACATAGACCCTTTGACTGTTCACTAAACCCGCCCAAAGACGTAAACAAACGTGCATAAACAGCGCCTATTAGAAGTAGCGGTCCGGCAGCCGTTCAGTTTCAGTCATTACACCAGGAAGGAGGTACATGGCTTGTATTGTCTGTAGTTCAACCATGGTTCCAATGGTTCAAATGGCTCTGAGTGCTATGAGACTTAACTTCTGAGGTCATCAGTCCTCTAGAACTTAGAAATACTTAAACCTAACTAACCTAAGGACATCACAAACATCCATTCCCGAGTCAGGATTCGAACCTGCGTCCGTAGCGGCCGCGCAGCTGCAGACTGTAGCGCTTGGAACCGCTCGGCCACTCTGGCCGGCAGTTCAACCATGCCTACACGCTGAACACAGCGGAGAGGTTCGAACGCATCCGCATTCTTACTTTGTGCCAGGAAGGGCTTTCAACAAGGGAAGTGTCCAGGCGTCTCGGAGTGAACCAAAGCGATGTTCGGACATGGAGGGGGTACAGAGAGACAGAAACTGTCGATGACATGCCTCACTCAGGCCACCCCAGCGCTGCTGCTGCAGTGGATCACCGCTACCTACGGATTATGGCTCGGACAAACCCTGACCGCAACACCACCATGTTGAATAATGCTTTTCGTGCAGCCACAGGACGTCGTGTTACGACTCAAACTGTGCGCGATAGGCTGCATGATGCGTAACTTCTCTCCTGACGGCCAGGTCGAGGTCCATCTTCGCAACCACGACACCATGCAGCGCGGTGCAGATGGGCTCAACAACATGCCCTATGGACCGCTCATGATTGGCATCACGTTCTCTTCACCGATGAGACGTGTCTGGAGGCAACCCGGCCAGGCTGAACACCTCATACACTGTCCAGCGAGAGCAGAAAGGTGTAGGTTCCCTGCTGTTTTGGGGTTGCATTATGTGGTGCCAACGTACGCCACTGGTGGCCATGGAAGGCGCCATAACGGCTGTACGATTCGTGAATGCCATCCTCCGACCGATAGTGCAACCATATCGGCAGCATATTGGCGAGGCATTCGTCTTCATGGACGAAAATTCGCACTCGCATCATGCACGTCTTGTGAATGATTTCCTTCAGGGTAACGACATCGCTCGACTAGAGTGGCCAGCATGTTCTCCAGACATGAATCCTATCGAACATGCATGGGATAGATTGAAAAGGACTTTTTATGGACGACGTGATCTACCAACCACTCTGAGGGATCCACGCCGAATCGCCGTTGAGGAACGGTACAATCTATACCAACAGTGCCTTGATGAACTTGTGGATAGTATGCCACGACGAATAAAGGCACGCATCAATGCAAGAGGACGTGCTACTGGGTATTACAGGTACCGGTGTGTACAGGAATCCGGACCACCACCTCTGAAGGTCTCGTTGTATGGTGGTACAACATTAATGTGTGGTTTTCATGAGCAATAAAAAGGGTGGAAATGATATTTATGTTGATCTCTATTACAATTTCCTGTACAGGTTCCGGAACACTTGGAAACGGGGTGATGCAAAAATTTTTGATGTGTGTAATTCGAGGCAGTATTGTGGAATCATGATTTATCAAACCGATGTTTCGGTAATTTCACACTTGCCGGTACCTGCCTTCTCGGGATGCGAATTATTACATTCTTCTTGAAGTCCGAGGGTATTTCGCCTGCCTAAAGTATCTTGCATACAAGCATACAAGGTGGACTAGTTATGCCATGTTGGGCTCTTCCAAGTTTCCTAGTAATTCTGGGAGAATATCGTCCACTCTAGGAGACTTGTTGCAGCTGAAGCGTATACAGAAGAAATATTCGTGTTTTTAGTATCGAACGCGTGAGTAATGGCTGACAAACAGTCGATGCTTTCATACACACTAAGTAATTGTTACTGGGAGTTTCAATAACATAAGATACGGTATTTTGCTTCTTGGTCCCATATCGTAAAATAGACATTCGATAGTCAGTTAGTAGCTGTACGTAGAAACGCTCAGACTGAAGGCCACAGTGTAGCCATATAATAGCGATGTAATGTAGGTGCTAGCCTCTCATCTCCATCTGTCTCCATTTGGAAGGCGCTGGTAGAACGGCTGGAGAGTAAATGGCTCAACGATGGCCTGCGTGCGTGCGAGCGTGTGTTTGTGAGTGAATGTGTGTGTGTGTGTGTGTGTGTGTGTGTGTGTGTGTGTGTGTGTGTCCTTTCACAGGTCCGATATGTCCAGCCCCTGCGGCGTCTCGGGTGGACCAATTTCTTGCCGCCAGAGATCAGCCGGCATCAGCACAGGCTTGCGGTCGTTTCGATGTAAATTGCACGTAAAGCCTCGCAGTCAATACTCAGATAGCCGCGGCGATTCCGTGCGTCGCCTCCCGTCTGAGGTTATCTCTCCGAAACAATAGACTGTTTCTTACCGAGGATAAAACGTGAAATGATTTTTGTTCACTCTATTTCGTGCTTATCTTCAATCTTTCTCCCTCTGTAACAAAGGTGCACTCACCTCGAGTTGGTAAAATTGCAGTTTAGCAGGAGTTTATTTTCAAATGTAAACGTTTCGTTAAAATATGTGGTACATTACGCAACTCTTGATATTAAGCTTTAAGTAGTATCTTACAAGGGTCTAGAGAACTACAGGAATCCGCAAAGGTTCGTTAATACCCAGATCCGTTTCTTCAAGTCGCTACTGCAAATGTAGTATTCTTATATAAAAACTCACAATCTTTAAGTATGTGGCGAAACATACTAGATGTAAATGGAAGCAATATTATTGTTGAAGAATTTCCTCGGACCGGGACTTGTGGCCGAGCGGTTCTAGGCGCTTCAGTCTGGAACCGCGCAACTGCTACGGTCGCAGGTTCGAATCCTGCCTCGGGCACGGATGTGTGTGATGTCCTTAGGTTAGTTAGGTTTAAGTAGTTCTTACTTCTAGGGTACTGATGACCTCAGATGTTAAGTCCAATAGGGCTCAGAGCCATTTTTTGAATTTCCCCGGATGATTAAGACCACTCTAGCGTTTTGGGTTTTGGTTTAGTATTAATTTTATTTTGTGTAACGTCTTGGTGCCATCTAGATCTTTGGAGATGAAGTGCTAGTTTGTTGGACACGGTCAGAGAGTAGATTGGCCGTAGATTACTCAACATCTGCCAAAGCTATATGTATTTGCGTCGTTACTGCCATAATTCTAATCATGCTGTGAATAAAATACTTCCAATCAAATTATTGAAATTCTGGGTGGTTACAATTAAAATGCAGCTACCCACAGAGGTCCGATGTGGGCAGTAATTATCGTATGACAGGGAAATTTGGTAGACATTCTAAGGCGTTAACCCGAAGTCGTTTTACTGTGGGAAAAGTTATTTACAATTTTGGCCACCAGGTGCAAATCTGGGGCTATGAGTACAAGGAAGACATATAGAAATATTTTCATATGTAATGAATTTGGAAGGGGACGTGGGCAGAAAAGGTGAGGAAGGTATAATGTTGATGTTATTATTAAGCGCTGCATACTATGTTTGTTCAATATGAGCACAAGGGACGTCAGCAAGATGTTTCACAGCATCAGAATTGCAACTGCTGGCCAAAATTGGAACTTTTTTTCAGCGTAAATCGGTTCCTCATTAATGCATTAGAATGTCTACCAAGTTTCGCTGCCATACAGTAATTACATCCCATATTCGAGCTCTGTGAGTACCTGTACGAGGCCTTATGTAAAATTTAACAGGTATTCTTATAAAGAGACACGTATTAGTGGCCAAACTGGAGACAGGACGAGTGAAGAAAAGCTGAAATGGCAATTTGAAAGCAACGTTAGACTGTTCCGGAGCGTCTAAGCGAAGCAATACAGTGTAATATCTCTTCCTGGGAAGGACGCATCCATCCTGTATCCTGAAATAGTACCTTATCTTTCTTTTTGTGGGCGACAGTGTAACTTGGGATGTAAAAGTCGCCTCCGCTAGGAACAGAATTGCGACAGGTTATTAATGTGGAAAAATATGGTGTAGGAAGGAACGTAATCTCAATAAGATGAGAAAGAACCATCGATCGTCGGAGTCATCCCTGCACAATTAGAGGTAGGTGTCGAACGAATTCTACCGATACATTACTTATGAGTAGTATCGAGTGGAAGACAGCGATACTCGAGGTATCGAAACTCATCTCTGATGAAAAGATCAGACACTCTCTACGCCTCCAATCCTTAAATTTATGTTTTTAAAATATATCTGTAATAGGAAGACACAGTCGATTTTCACAATTTTTTAAGTGTTAAATCAAGCAATTTTTTTATTTTCTTTATAGATTTATTATTGTGGAATTTATAATTTCAAACATAAAATTACAGAACAGAGTGTCAACAAAATAGACGAATACTACCCAAAAGAAAATAAATTAAATCTTATTTAAACTTCCAATCTTTTCTCCGTACAGTCAGTACAAAATTACATTTTACCCAGACGTTTCGTTCATAACCGTTTACGTGACTTTGTTAACATGCTGCTTGTCATCGAAAATAAAAGCTCAGAAGGCACTGATGTCGATGGAATAGTGAGGCACTCACTAGCTGCTTTATACAGCTGGGGGAATAAAGCTTTGATATCTGCCCATCGCTCTAAAACATTAGTCCACAGGGATGACACATGTGCTGCCAGATAAAGGCACAACAGACAGAGCAGGTTGGAAAGAGGCGCCAGTTCTTTTTTCTTTTGTTTGTTGTGTGTTAATATCTTATAAATCGAATCTTGAAAACGGGCGGACTCCAAGTGAACGAAACATTGCTTACGTTGGCGAAGCATCGCAAATGTTTTCGTACGTTTCAATGGGCCGCTCTCTCGGAAGCACATAACTCGTTCAGTTGTTGTCATTTTTTCACTTGTAGAAAGTGTTACAACCGAATCATGCGGCCAAAATTATGGATACGTAATAAATATGTAACAAATCATTACTAAGATCATTCGTTACCATACCCGCTATAAAGTAATAATAAATGTACCAACTGAAAAAATCAACTAAAAAATTACTCGGTTCCAAGAAGCATCGATAATTTTTCCGTGTCCGTAGTCACTATGCCTCACTCCTTAGTCGTTATCCCGGCCCTCCACCTTCAGATAGGACGAGAGCAGAAGGCAGATAGAAACTGTCGCAGTTGCTGATTTCATTTCTAAATGACGCGAAACTGCACTTGCGCTCGTACTGAAATGTTCCTGTTGTCCGTTCTTCGGAACTTACGTGGCGCGGCGCGACGTCACACTCGTGACTGCGGTCTGAGTCCACGCACTACTGGCGATATGGGCTGTGTGAAACGAATCACGCAACGTACTGCTCCACGGATTTGATTGGAAATGTTTACTGGATGATCCGCGTCAACTTTCCGCACTGCTGCACTATTAAATAAATACAAAAAGGATCGCCACCCTCACTTTAAACCGTGACAGACCGTTAACCTTTATAACTCAAAAGTCAACAATGAAATTCCCTGCAGTTACCTAACAACTTTCAGGAAAAATTTTGAGATCCCATCACTTGGACTGCAATATGTTGACCGACAACTTTTCAATAGGGCACCTTCAAATGGCTATTAGCAGCAGTCGTTCATAATTCACCATAACAACAAAACAGGAGCACTACAATCTCATTAAAGGAAAACGCCTCACAAAAGCACCCCAATCAGTTTGGCAAAGCAACAAATGAAGACTTGGTTGTAAACAATGGTAAGCGACACTCGATGGGAAACTGAGTTGTTGCATGTAACACATTGTAAGTGATGTGTTTTGTCCTATTAGTTGAAAAGTCCATATAATTCGTGGGATAGCAGCTCTGTCTCGAAATTCAGAATCTGCCAAGCGGCGACTTTGGCAGGTTGTATGCATGTAAATAATGGTAAGTGCCACAAACATGGCTACTAGTAGGCGTAACGTGTGAAGTGGTCGTACCAAGAAAAATGCGTTCTAGGAACGAGCTGTACAAATCGGATAATGATGTGGATGCATATGACTCCGATTAAGATCCTACATAGGTTCCTGAACGGAAATGCGCATCAAAAGATGTTACTAATCGAGTAAATGTGCATATGCTGTTAAGCAAGTAAACAATTTTAAGTTGCGTCGCTTGCCATATTTTACGACCATTTACGTGACAGTGCGAACGCAGGAATGTTAAGCGCCATATTTAACGTTTTTGACGTCCATTAGTAATGTGCTCGCATTGGTTTCTCATACATCATTATCTACAACTATATCCATACCTTGAAAACCATACGATCAAAACCAATTACGTACCTACTTACACATACTGTCACTGGTTTATATATCCTGTACGGTCTGTGTTACGTGTATTTTACACTTGTCGTACTATGAAGGTGTTTACGAGGACATACTACAAGTTATCGATGGATGTATTTTACTTTTCTGCGTGAAATTATTGTGAGATGTGTGGAGGTTGTTAAGCTTATAGCTTTAAATTTTTATAGCTTCAGAGGAACACACGACAGAGAGGTCGGAAGAGGCTAGAATATGGAGGTAGTGAGGAACAAATGAAGAAAAAGAGAAAAGAAAGAAACAAATACCCAACATACAGGGTCAGGAGAATGTTGTATGCAAACATATAGGCGCTCCACTTGAATGCTCTAAAACGTGTTTCGAGCCTAAAGTGAAGAGGACAAGGAACGCATATTCAGACAAGTTTTTCAGCTTAATTGTTATGATATCCAAAATGCGTACCTACAATATTGTATATGGTCAAAAAGTCTTATCCGTAAAATGAATTTTTAAATTTGTATTTTGGAGAGAATTCGCAGTAACGTTTCGTTAACTCACCCAGCGAATAAGAAGTTCCAAAACATTGGTAACTGATTTTACATGAACTCGGTTTGCAAGTAAATAGTGTTAAGAACCTGCTGACGAAATTTTTACAATAGTATTGTGGTTATAATTTATCATTTTAAAAATGTGTCGTTACGGCACATACATGTGAAAACAATGACGTATCTGAATATAAAAATCACTTTGGGTGTACATGCAATATCTTATTTGCGGTAATTGAATGAAATTAAACTGCGCTGTTTCTGGAAACAACAAAAACGTCGCTTACCATTGTTTACTGTCGAGATATTTAGGTGTAGTTTATTGGTTTGATTAACCCCAGCCATGCCCATCACGTTTATCTAACACCATCTCCAGCTCCCTAATCTCTCCACGCCAGGCTCTGAGGCCTCTTTTTACCAAGTAAGGCTGCCCTCACTAACGCCCGACATTCGCAGAGAAGCACAGGAAAGTGCCTCAGCAGAACTCGACGCCCGCGCTTGTGAACGCACTTCCGAATGCTCTGTAGGCTTTCAGTATTGGAAAAGTAGGAAGGATCACTAACTTCAGACATGCTAACCACTTACAACACAAACTCCGCCCCAGAACTCCACCACGTGAAACCCACGAGGGGTCCTTGCCCACTTCTCAATTTCGTGAGCTCCAAACCGCTTCACGTCATTATTTAACATACACGTCTTTCAGCCAATCAGAATAAGGAGCAGAATGCACACATCTTCATTGTCCATTCTCTTCTCCTGCTTACAGGGACTCTGTAATGTGCTGCCTCCTGATGGGACATCGAAAACTTTTTCTGCAACGGATGGGGATATTACTGTCCCTGTATGCCAGCCATATAAGCTCCGATCACAATCCATTTAGATGGATTAGTGGGCAAACAATCCGTCAGCTCCAGGGTGAAGAAACTTTCCTTCTCCCATTAAGTCAGACAGTGTCCTGGACAATGGCCAAAGGAAGGGCAGATAGGCACGTCCAGCAGATGTGGTGGTACAGGTAATGACGTACATACTTGCTAGAGAGCTGAGAGGCTTCTAGTGAAAGCTCTGAATTAGCAGTAAAATCAGTTATTGCGACGGGCTCCATCTGCGTTCGGCTCTCGTCCCTTCTAAAGGGGGAGGGCTGGGATGGGACAGAGAAGTGGAAAGACGTGACACGGGTGACTTCCTTTGTCGACTGTCAACTTTGTTCTCTTCCTGTGTATGTGTCAAAATCACTCCAAGCTAGTCCACTGGTTTCGTTTCAGTCTTAGTCTGCGCTGGACTGGAAAGGAGTGCTAAGATATTAAGTAGGTGACGAGGAACCGCCATTCCTCCTTCTTTTTAAACGAGAAGGAAGCAAATGCTTTCTTAGTGCGAGACTAAAGTATCCTGATCATTCCTAATGTAGTGCAAGCATTAGATCTAATTTTCGTTTTTTTTTTCTAGATCGGGAAATTAACTAAACTTGCTGTGTCTGACTGTAGCTTGTACGTTACACCATGTGCTTTCTTTGCGGCCCTTGTTTTCATTTCTGTAAGTTCCCAATATGTTTCATCATTTATTTGAAGAAAGCTGTTTATCGCAGCATTAATATGGCTTCGAGAAATAAATGTAATTTTTCTTTCTTTTTTAGCAATTTTGAATTAAAATATGTTTAGAATGTGCTGTTATATACTAACATATCCTGTGCTATCGAATGCGTATTGCTTATTTCGCGACAATATGGCGACACATGTTTTTCGATATAGCGCTGGGTCAACAGTCGGTAACGACCTATACTTCCTATACTTTCACATACAGAAGAGAGAATGCAAAAGAAAGAAGAAGAGGCAGAATGTGATGAGAAAGATGATGCAGTTTAAGTGAGGAAACGCCCCAGAGCACCAAAGCCTCTCTCGTCATCCCCAAGAGCAAAGAATTTCCTTGTCATGCATTTAGCTGAAATGACGAATAATAACCGGGAAAGACGTTTCAGATGCAAGTTTCCTGGATTTAAGCGTTTCACGTTTGAGTAGTGCACTAAATGAAAAATATATTTCCGTTTGACACAAAAAAGGAATTGCTTTTTGCAATTCCTTAAAAAAATTAAGGCACTTTTTGATTCTGTTTTCACATATAATAGTAAAATTACATTTCGTGAAATTTAAATAAATATATTTAAGGATTTCAGTTGCCGGTTTATAAATAAAATCTATTAAAGCACCCCATGAAAACATTTTATTAGAAGGATGAAAAACATTTGAGACATGATGTAACATACATGCTACATGCCCTAACATTTTGATGAATGGCACCAATTTTTAATTTATTATTTTAGTCATATTTGTTCCACAACAACGCTCTGACCAGCCATGTACACTCTCCATTCGTAAAATTAAAACCCAGGACTGAGGAGGCTCGGAAGTCGTATTCCGTTTGTTCTTGCGAGAATGCTGAAATTTCTGTAGGACGGCAGAGTCACAAGCCAGTTACATGAGAGATAGACAGGGTGAATCGGCCACGGATAGCGATCGCAGAATTGTTGGTACGAATAGCCGTTCTGGAATTAATTGGAAATTCGTCGATCGAGGAGGTGATGCGTGACGCGCGGTTTTCGTACCCATGGCTTATCTATTCTGCGACAGTTTTTTGCTGTAAATATGTCCTTTCACGCAGGGATGGGAAAAATTCTGTTGGAAATATAAATGTTGAGGCTTCTGTGGGCATTTTTTTGATGTACTGCCTTTTGGCTTTCATCTCAGGATCTTCGGCCGACGTTTGTTTGATGTTTCCGTCGCGCCAGCAGGAGTGGCTGGCGTTATCGAAGATTCGCCCTCCATTATTGGTCGCGTACTGGAGTCGAGCTTTGGCCAAACATTATTCGTACCTGTCGCGCCACGTTTGAGGGCTATTCCCTGATCATTACCATTGTGGTTTTCCTCTTGTTACGCGCAATGGTCGTTCGCTGCAGCTTGGAAATCCCTGAAGGTTTCCTCTTCTCCAGAACACACGAAACACATGACTTAAAAAGTGTTTTTATTGGCTGGAAAGGTATGTGACACTTTAGGAATAACACTTTAAGGAGGTATGTCACTTTGAAAGTGGCGCCAGTTTTCCCATATCATTTTTAATAGGACAAATGCTGCTTGGAAGAAAAAGGAAAGTAGCATGATAGAAAATACCTGGAAACATTTTTACCACAACCAACCGAGTATTGGTCCAAGAAGGAGGTACGTCAAATTAGACATAACCTTTCTGTAGTTCGTCGAAAGTCAATCGCAACTTTAATATTAATGGAACATATGGGATTGATTATTAGACTTTTCTTATCTTGCTTCTGTATTGCAATTTGTGTCATCAAGTGCAGCAATTCAGCACTTCGAGATGATGAGGGGAGCCGGCCGGAGTGGCCGAGTGGTTCTAGGCGCTACAGTCTGGAACCGCGCGACTGCTACGGTCGCAGGTTCGAATCCTGCCTTGGGCATGAAAGTGTCTGATGTCCTTAGGTTAGTTAGGTTTAAGTAGTTCTAAGTTCTAGGCGACTGATGATCTCAGAAGTTAAGTCTCGTAGTGCTCAGAGCCATCTGAACCATTTTTTGGTGAGGAGAAAGAGAGTACCCTTTGCTCAACACTGCTGAGAATGTTGGACTGCAAGACAATCTACGGAAATTGATTTCTTTATCGGTTCACGATGACGGAGAAATTCCGGAAAAAGTAGTGGAAAAGCGTAGAGGTGAGGATCGGTTTGAAAACCACAATGCGTTACTAGTCGTGGTTGTATTAAAATTGCTATGCCTTACTTTCCTTCGAACTTTGAAGTATCTCATCTTGTTGGATGTGGAAAGGCCTACAATTTAGTATGGAATCCAAACCACAGTCCCATTTGTCATTTTTTCATATTAAATGAAATGCCAGACTTTAGAGCACGACTAAAGAACAAAACAAATGTAGGATGAGATACAAAAAACTAGAAAACAAAGATCGATTACACTTTGAAGTTTCCATGCACTACCAGTTATACGTATATTTCCTTATGGATCACTGCTTAAATGAACACGTTGAAATGTCGCGTATGCAGAAATTCTCGCAGTGCAGCGTCGCTATGGAAATCCTTGTTGGATTCACACGGCCTGTTCGGACGGGGGGAAAAAGCGAGAGAGGCCCGTGTCGCTCGCAGTCCATAAATCACAATAACCGGGAAGCTTTGGCAGACGCTAAATCCGGACAGCACGCCACTGCCGTGATGGATTAAACGCGTAACATATGACGCGTCACCCGGGGCGCCTCCTTAATGCCGACAGTCCCCACAGAGCAAACGTTTCCGTAGGCCGAGCGCCGTGTCCGTCGAATACATTCGCTTCATTTTTCGCCTCTTTGAAGCAGAAGAGGGGAGCGAAGACAGAGCGAAAATGAAACAGAATGCAGTGATGTCCGCTGGTGCCGGCCGGAGGCCTGCTGCCTGCGGAGGACGAAGGAAAGGAAGAGAGAGAGAGAGAGAGAGAGAGAGAGAGAGAAAGGGAGGGAGAGCCCAATCGGAAAATAAATGGCCCTCGCCAGAATTAGACAAGTGGATCGAATGTCGGGGGCATTATACGAGAGCGGAGCTACGACAGAGCGAGGCCGCCGGCCAGGCGTAGCATTTCGCGTTTCCATCATCGGGATTTAATATCGGAAGCATCGGCGGCGCCGCCTCCTGCTGCTGTCTGTTGGTCTCTTTTTCCGGTGCGGCGGCCGCTTGCCGTTTGATGGACGAGGATCAATAATTCAGGAGCGGCGAGCAGCGCGCATTAGGGCCGCGAGGGAATTCGGGCTGGACCGGGCGCGCCTCAGGAACGAACAGCGCGGTTCGGCCCGACAGACGGCTCGGTCCCGCGGGGCCGCGCCGCAGCGAAACCTAACACGCAGGCGCAACCTCAACCTCGGCGGCGCAGTCCGCGGTGTGTGTTTATTAAAAACCCATCGCGGCTAAATAGCGCGCATCCCGCCCGCTGCCTGCCGTCTTCCCCCGGGAATATTGCGACTGACGCTGGTGGGGGTGGGCCCTTTCGTGGCTGTCCGCGCGGAAAATGAACGCCAGCGTAATTACGAGCGAGGCCTGCGCCGGAGCCTAATCCGCGGGCAGCCCAGCTGTGCAGGTCGGCGGCGAGGAGGAGTCGCCGCGTGCTGCGAAGGAAGCGCTACCTCCAGCATCTAAACCACGAAATGGGGAAGCGTACTTGTTACGTGCGAACACACGAAACAATGCTGACTCTACGGCTTAACTTACCATGTAGGATAGAAAAAAATTACTATACCAGGAAGAAGTTGTGAGAGGTAAAAGAAAGTGGATAGCCACCTGAAAGATTACGTCTATTCCTACTTCGCACCAGTCGCTAGGAACGCCACTATGAGAATCCAAATTAGGTTTGCTTTAAATACGAGCTATAATGCTCGTTATCGTTATTTACCTTTTAAAAAAATCTTTATTTTCAGAATCTTAATAATTATACAATTTTAACCCACTACCTTATATGATTAGTGGGTCCAAATATTTATACAATGATAACAATTGCAGCTAAATCCTAAATAATATTTAAGTAACTAATTATTGAAGTAAGCTACAGGGTAATTTCAATGGGCAAACTAGTTAATTTTAATTTTATAGAGATCACTTAACGAAGCTATCTATGACTAGTTACAGGTGTGTCAGTAAAATATAAACCTACTTGCGAAGCCTTGCTCATTCAGCTAACCCCAATGAGCGTGCCCCTGACACTGGGCAGGCCAAGATGTTAGTCGCTATAGGTTTCTGAAAACTAAGGTCCTAAAACTAAGTCCTACAACTAATTCTATCCTAAAGTCAAGTTCGGTGCTTGTCCTTGATCGGTGGTGTTGCACCCCAATCCCTCTAGTACCGAACGCGGTGGATTCCAGACTGTGGAAGTCGGCCTGTCCACTCTCAGGCGCTATGGGAATAGGGTACCGGCCTCAGTAGGTGTTAAGTATTTCTCACGTTCTTGTTAATTTAAGTCTCTCAGATATTCCCTTACAACTTTCCGTGATACCACGGTTGCCAGTTTGTTGATAGTCTGAAAAGTGTCGTGTTGTCTGAGTAAACTGTATGTGTTTATGGTGTGGCAGTTGGTCACGTAACGTTGAAGCTACATCATTCAAAAGGGGGCACTGTAAAAAATATGGTCAGGAGTACCCTCCGGAACGCCACAGTCACACGCGGGTGTAGCCTTTTTCCCAATTCGACATGAACATGTCGGGTAGGGTCCATGACCAGTGAGAAAGTGGAATAGTCCCCGGGTTGGTTCAAAGTACTTCATTCCTAGCCGTTCTCTAATGTCCGGAAGAAGATCAAAAGTTCTACGTCCGGTTTCTTCAGCTTCCTAGGATTCTCGTCATAACTGGTCTCCTCTTAGTCTAATCTCAACACTGTTCCCAGCCCTGATGCCTGATATCTCTTCTGTTTTCTCTATGTTCCCTTTCTTGGCCCAGTACCATGCAGCCTGTTCACGAATTTTGATGTCCAGGGGGCTAAGCCCCGTTATGACTAACAAGGCTCCTCATGGCGTTGTCCTGTATGCCCCCACTGATCTCACTATCATATTCCTCTGGACTCTTCTCACTGACATGGCAGGCACCACCCTCGTAAGTCTGTGTGCCCAGACTCACTATTGATGTGAGTATGCTATTATGGTATAATTTAATGAGATGTGGTGGGAGACGAAATCTTTTATGTCCAATGGAAATGAGGTTGTTGAGTACTTGAAGGGCTCTCTGGGTTACGGTGTCAATGCGCTTCCCAAAGGACCACTTTTCATCAATGATGATTCCAGGGTAGCGAGTCTCTCGTCGCCGGAGAACTGGTGAGCCCTCAATCCTCACTGTCGGGTTATGAATTAACTGACCTTTCAACAGAAGGTAGGTAGACTTGCCTGGTGAAATTTTCATCTTCGTACTTTGGCACCAAATTTCCAATAACTCTATAGCTCTTTCCATCTTGGGCTCTATATCCTCTTGGATACGGCCGCCGGCCAGTAGGGGGAGGTCATCTGCGTAGGCTATCACCTCTAGCAGTACATCGCTTTTCTGTGGTTGTCCAGTAATGGCTCCATATGGATATCCTGGAACAGGAACCCAGAACGAAACCCTGGGGAAATCCCTTAGCAACAGATTTTCCCACTCTTCCGCTGGGGGATGATAGCCAGACCTCCCGATTATTTCCTTTTACAATGGACATAGTAATCTTCTCTTAGTCAAGAATGCCTTGAAGACGACGAAGACGCCATTATCAAGAGCTCACTGAGTTTGCACGCGGTCATGTAATAGGGATACGAGAAGTTGGGTGCTCCTTCTGCGATATTGCGGGAAGATTTCGCAGAAATGTAGCCCTTGTACATTATGGCTGGCAGCAGTGGTCACGGGAAGGTACGGCCGCAAGAAAACCTGGCTCCGGACGGCCACGTGGCACTACCGAGAGGTAAAACCGTCGCGTTCGGCGTATGGCTGTGGTACATCGCACTGTGTCTACAGTAGCAATTCGAACAACAGTGGGCGCAATGAACTGATAAAATCAATTACCTCAAGGACAATTCCGTACCCGCCGCCTAGTAGCGTGCATTCTACTAACCCCAAACTCCGCCGATTGCAACTTCAGTGGTGTCAAGCGAGAGCCCATTGGAGGGCTGAGTAGGGGTCTATTGTGTATTTTGTTTGCTTAGAAGGAGATCAGGTGAGTGTCTGCAACCAACCTGTCTATGGCCGAGACAAACTGGACTTACACCTGGAGTTATGGTCTAGGATGCTATTCCGCATGACAGAAGGGGCACTCTTTTGGTTATGCGACGCACCCTGACTGCAAAGTTGTACTTCAGTTTGGTGATTCGACCTGTTCCGCTGCTATTCTTGAACAGCACTGGAAAAATTGGAAATTTGTGGTAAGCTCTTATTGGACAAAACTGCTGAGATCAGCGGTCCCTAGGCTAACACACTTCTTAATCTAACTTAAACTAACTTACGTTAAGGACAACACACACACCCATGCACTAGGGATAACTCGAACCTCCGACAGGAGGAGCCGCGCGAACCGTGGCAAGGCGCCGTAGACCACGCGGCTACACATGGCGGAATGAACAGCATTCCACACGGTACTTTCCAGCAGGATAAGGCTCGTCCACATATCGCTATTGTAACCTAGTATGCTCTACAAAGTGTCAACATGTTGCCTTGGCCTGCTGTCAGCAATCTGTCTACAGTGTAGCACGTAAGTGACATTATCGGATAATCCAGCACTAATTGTCGCTGTATTGACCCAACAAATGCAACAGACATGGAACTCCATCCCATAAATTAACATACGGTATCTGTACGATACAATGTGTTTGCATCTGCATGCTTCCAGTCAACATCCTAGTGACTGCACCGATTGCTAATGTACCAGCATTTCAAATTGGCAATTGCTTTCTACGCACTTATATTGACGTGTGAGCTTGCAAAATTAATCACTTAAGTATGTTACTTACATAAATGTATTCCTCAAAGTTCATTACTCAATATTATTTCTTGGCGTTGGGCATTTTTCAATCACTGTATGTTCATAGCATTTGGGCATTTAGAGAAAGCTTTTGACAGTGTCGAATGTACTACATTCTCTGACATTTTGAAGGTAGCACAGAAATGGTAAGGTTATTCACAACTTGTACGGGAAACAGACTACAGTTATAAGAGCTGAAGGTCTTGAATGGGGAGCAGTGGCCGAGAAGTGGGTGATACAGAATTGTAACCTAGGCCCAGTCCTATTCCAATTGTGCACTGAGCAACCTGTAAAGTAAACCACGAAAATATTTGGAAACACCGTTAAAGTTCAGGAAGAAGAAATAAAAACTTTGAGGCCTGTTGATGACATTGTAATTTTGTCAGAGACGGGAATGGATTTGGAAGAGCAGTCGAATACCATGCGCAGTGTCTTGAGAAGAGGGTATAACATGAACATTAACAAAAGTGGAATCGGGGAAATGGAATGTAGTCGAATTATATCAACCAGTGCTGAGGGCTTTTGATTAGGAAACGAGACACCAAATGTTGTACATGAGGTTTGCTTTTTGGGTAGCAAAATAGCTGCTGACGACCAAAGTAAAGTGGACGTAAGATGCATACAGGCTATAGGAAGAAAAGCGTTACTGAATGAGTCAAATTTATTGACATCTAATACAAATTTAAGTGTTAGAACGCGTGTTTTTAAGGTATTTGTGTGGAGTGTAAGCTTATTTGGAGGTGAAACGTGGAGGATGAGCAGTTCAGACAAGAAAAGAATAGAACTGTTCGAATGCGGTGCTACAGAAGAATGCTGAAGATTAGATGGGTAGATTGAATAACTAACTGGAATGGGAATAAAGAAATGAATGGCACTACTTGGCTAACAGAAGGAATCGGTTGGTAGAACACATCCTGACTTACCAAGGACTCGTCAGTTTGGTAATGGAAGGAAGCAAGGCTAAAAATTGTCCACTACAGACAAACATGGAGGGACGCATTAAACCAGTCTTTGGATTGATGTTCGCAAAAACAACACGGTTGTAATGTGGTGGGTAGAGAGTGACGCTGGACAAACTCCAACACATCTTCATCTCGTGGTTGAAGCTTACTTTTTGTTCGTGTTTGAACAGCAATGTATGCTCTGCAACGCTTTCTTATGGTGGCCACAAGGTTGGTAAGGAGTTCTTGTGATAGGGCGTTTCATTCCTACACAATCGCGGTTAACAGTGGCTGGATGACAGTGGGTGCATGTTGTGAGCTACAGTACATCTCCCTAACGCATGCCGTACGACCTTGATGAGATTTAAGTCGGGGAATTGGCCTATTCACCAAATATTCTCTCTTTGTTAGAACTTCTCCAAATGCAGAATTCGATGTGGTCGTGCACTGTCATCCACAAAAATAAAGTCAAAGCCGAAAGCACCACTGAAACGCTGCACATGGAGAAGGAGTACACTGACACAATAACATTGACCGGTGAGTGTAGCGTGTTCAAAGATTTTGAGATCAGTATGCTCATGAAAAATTATGCCTCCCCACACGAAAATACCTGGACCACCAAAACGATCGTGTTTGACAATATTCCTGAGTGCATTACGCTTTCCCACCTCCCACAATACACCCAGAATCACTACTCACACTAAATCTGCTTTCATTCGAGAAGAACACGTAACCCACTCCTCGCTGGTGCAGTCCCTATGCTCTTGGCAGCATCGCAAATGAGCTGCCAACGGAACACAACGTACCGGTCGCCGGGAAAGGTGACCACTCGCATGCAGTCGCCATGCCATTGTGGAGCGTGAGATTGCATGCGTTAGCAGCCCTGTTAAATGTGGTTGCAATGGCACCCGCTATTTAAGTGGGTCCTTCTGACCTGTTACACATTGTAGGGATCAACTTTTGCTGTAGTTGACCGTGGTTGACCACTTCGTCTTCTTCGAGCAGCAGTGATTCTGGTTCGAAACACTTCCCCGTGCAACGCTGTGAGCAGTACCAAACTCCTGGGCTACACTCGTCAGACTTCGTCCTGCTTCCAATCTCCCGACGATTATTTCCCATGTGAAGTCATCCAGATGTTGTCCATGAGCCATATTGTAATGAAAGAACACCAGCAAAGAACACCGTAACCGTTCTCTGGTTGACACACACTGTTTTTCCCATTCCTCCAACCGTCTCTCGTCCCGGAGCCAACCTCATTTGACGCTAACCTCACGTCATGCGATGTACAGCATTCTGTGCACGACTGGGAGACCTCTGCCACAATGGATCCGCACTTTCATTCATTTTCACCAAACAGTTAATACGAGGGTTGGAACTTAAATAGTGGCAACTATTTACTCACAACCAATACAAAAGAGTTACATGTTTGCACCTGTTAGTGTCCTTCAAATTAGTCACCAGTGTTGTGTAGAACCCGTTGCCAGCGATTTGAAAGGCGTAGCATACCGTTAGCAGAGCCTGTTCTGTTGATGGTGCGACTGGAGCTGTCGAATCTTTGGAACAGTTCTGAAGCGAGTGCCAAGAAGTGGTTCCTTCATCTTCGGAATCAAATCAAAGTCACAAGGACTTAAGTCCAGGGAGTATGGTTGATGGTACAGTACTTCCTAGTCCAATCGACCGAACGAACAGAGCAGCCACAGCTTGCGCTGTATGCGCCCGTGCATTGTCGTGAAAAATGATGGGTGGGTTGCACAGAAAGTGTCACCGCTTCTTTCGCAAAACTGGCTGCAGGCGGTGCTCCAAGAAACGAACAGTGCATTGACGGTCTGCCGTGGAGGAACGTAATGCGTTAGGATAACACCATCACAGACATAATCACCATTACTTTCACCAAACTGGTACTATGACGTACTTTCGACATCCGCGGCGACCGATAATGACGCCATTCGTTGGATTGGCGTTTCAGTTTTGACTCGTACGATGTGGCCCATGTCTCATCCAGTGTTACGATACGGCGTAAGAAAGCCTCTCCTTCTCGCTCATAGCGCTCCAAGTGCGTCTGAGCAGCGTCGTAACGCATCCATTTCTGCATTTCCGTCAAGTCATGCGGAATCCATCGTGATGCAGTTTTTCGCATGCCCAGGCGTTCCTTCAGGATGCGAAGCAAAGTCGTATGCACTAATTAGGTTTCGTGGGCGAGCTCACGAATCGTATGGCATCCATCACTGTCCACTAACGCGGCAACAGCATGCACTTCTTCTTCAAAGACGCTAGGACGACCTGCCCGATGCTTGCCTGCCACTGTTTGCCGACCTTCGATGAAGGCTTTTACCCAATGTGCCACTGTTCTGTACGTCAATTTCGATTCCCCGAACGACTCTTGAAGACCTTGATGACACTGTAATGCTGTACAGCCTCTGGCACATTCAATCTTGATCCAACTCCGTTGTTCCTGTTTCGAAAATAAAGTGACATCGTTACGTTAGACCGTTCGCTCACAAGTGTCTGTGTTTCCCTCAGTTGTGCGCACGCCGGTAACGTGAGACGGGCGAATCCATTTCAGAAAATCAAATGGCTCCGAGCACTATGGAACTTAACATCTGAGGTCATCAGTCCCCTAGACTTAGAACTACTTAAACCTAACTAACCTGAGGACATCACACACATCCATGCCCGAGGCAGAATTCGAACCTGCGACCATAGCGCGGTTCCAGACTGAAGCGCCTAGAACCGCTCGGCCACAGCGGCCGCAAATCCATTTGCTCGGAGGTAAGGTAGGTATGTCAACAACGTGTGCTATCAGCGACAATAGTAGATTCCATTACATAGTGTCTCCACAGCAGGGATGCCACTATTTAAGATCCAACCTACGTATATTATATTACTTTATCTATCTCGTTCTTAAGCTTTGTAGAGCAGTGTATTAACATTCAAAAATGTCTCCCTTTTATTTGACGGAAAATACACTGAACCCACTGACGATGTGAAACTTCGCCGAAACCTTTATGAGTGTGTAAGGAAGAATTTGTGTTTCCATAATTATGTACTCCAATAGCTTTACCTGAAACGTACGCGTAATGTAGTATGGACGAAGGACGCTGATAAACCTTCAGCTTGTAAACCATAGACAAAAGAAACATATTCGTATTCTGCTGCGAAGAAAGCGACGCTGGACAGGCAGGGATCCATGCCTCGGATCGGGAGGGAAATACGATTGACCACCACTTCCCACCCAACCCCCTCCTCTCGCCGGGCCTCAAATTTGTCGTCATCTCCACACCAGATGCAATGGATCGTAATAATAATAATATAAAATTTATTTGTAGTAGCACTTATTTCAATTGCTTAAGTATAAGTTCCAAAAAATTACGTTTAAGAGAAGAACATCATTCACAAAGCTTTCGTCCGAAAATGTAATAAATAAATGTGTCACACAATTGTTTTATAGTCAGATTTAAATTAACTGGCACCTACCGTTGAAGGTCCAACGTTGCCAAGTTATCGTGACAAGTACAGTCATGAGGCAGCCGTCACAATGTTCCGCACTCCACGCCCATAGAAAATAGCTTTGAAATCTTTATCGACTAGTAACGCCACGTAAAAAAATCTGAAATTCACGTATAGTACGGATCCCGATAGGGTCTTTAAGCGAGTTAAAATTTCTCTCAATTTTAATTATGGCCATAACTATATTAATTCGCTTGAAACGGGTGAAAGTTTCCTGGCTCCGAAATGCAATCAAACGTATCACGTCAGTATTTTTTCCTTTTTCTTTTCAGAGTATCTCGATCGACAACAAATCTTTTGAAAGTTGCTTATCGCATAACATTTCGTAAGATACCTAAGACTGCGTTCTTTTGAAATTTTGGCAGTATTCGCTTATTCAACTGCCCTCAGTTTCCCGGTGCAAAATGTAGGCTTAGAACCGTGTCAGACTTGTTATTTGCTCGTAGGGTCGGACTTTCAATCGACGCCTTTACAGGGCTGGAATATTTTCTGTTGTCAGTCAGGTCGCAAAGCCCTCACACCTGTGCACGCAAGTGGAAATTATCCTTTGTTAAAACAGATCATTATTTTATAGATTTCCTTGCCATTGTGATGACATTTAACTTACACGGTATTTTATTCTCCGAATGTTAGATGGGACACTGCTGCCATCCAACTCAGAAACTGTAAAAATCACACTTCCGTTCTACACTCTTTCTTCATTCCTTGCCATCTTTAACTTGTCAGTGGCTAGTGATGGCTCCAGATAGTACAATGAAACCTATGCTCGTCTCAGCGAGCATGAGCCCTTCAAAATGGAGCTTGGATCCCGAAACTAGTTGTGGTCAAGAACAGAAAGAAAAGTGTACCTGAGGAAGAGTTCTCTTAAAAATAATTATCTGCTAGTAAAACTATCTTTGTAACTAATAAAGACTTATTTACAATGTAACTTTGACTAGCATCACAGTATGGAATTATGTATACCACATCTCCACGAACAGCCAAAAATACACAGATATTTTTAAAAATAACATCGACGCTGTCACAACACTCCAAAAGCACACCTTAAAAAGATGAAAAAAACGTGTTTAAATTCAGAATCATAAGTAAATTTCATTAATGTAATTCAAATTATTTACAATAATTTTATTTTATGATTTAAGTTTACAAATATTTATTCCATTTAACTCAGTCAATTTGGAGAAGTGAAGTTAGATGTGCAACTGACTGTCAAATCATAAGTATTACAAAAACTTGTATTTGTGCAAACTCTCTACGGCACGTTGATATTTTTCCATGGTCCAGAGATCTTCTGGATTCGAATATTATTAACGTTAAGCTTCTATTAACAGTCCACAGGTCAGCAAAGCAACACGACGTCTAATAAATGTGTGAATGGACTACTTAATATGGGATCTGCCTCACGTTTGATTGTGAGTGACACACTCTTTTACTATAAGGAGAAGTTCACCCGTAATTGCCCAGACTGGGGTATGAGAGCAAAGTGCGCTGTTGGTTGTACAAGTCGTCCAGAGGGATTAGCGGGGCAACCTGTTCTTTGGCAAAATGTATACGGCTTGCAAATAAGACACTGGCTCAAGGGCGAGTGATTCTCCTAGGATGGCTGGTGTGTGCCAGCACGTGTTGAAAATAGACTTTGAGAACCCATGATAGGAGGCAGCATTTTGCACTATAGAGGTATTAGCGTGGACATGAAACGGCATATGTAATTTCCCGCATGTGACTTGTAAGTATGATCGAGCTAGAAGAGAGGGTATGTTAAAACAATTTCACAGTGGTGGTGCGCTTGACATTTTCGTAGTGAAATTCCGCAGTCGGGAGTAACTCATCCTTCGTGATCAACCAAATTAGTTCTTGCAGTACAGAAAACTATGTGTATTCGTACGTACGTTGAGACGCACGGGCGTGGATATCTGCTTAGCAGTCTTCCAGATTTGCCAGGAGATTGTCGCCGTTTATTAAAAATGGTTCAAATGGCTCTGAGCACTATGGGACTTAACAGCTGTGGTCATCAGTCCCCTAGAACTTAGAACTACTTAAACCTAACTAACCTAAGGACATCACACACATCCACGCCCGAGGCAAGATTCGAACCTGCGACCGTAGCAGTCGCGCGGTTCCGGACTGCGCGCCTAGAACCGCGAGACCACCGCGGCCGGCGCCGTTTAGTAAGTGTGCATGAGTTCAATAGGCAGAAGCCTTATACAGGGCATTTGTTTTTAACTTGAGACGATTAAATATCTCGAAAACTACGCGTAGTACGACAAAAATGTTGTAGGTGAAAAGTTAATGATAGTAACGGGAACATCTTTCTGTGTTGCAACTGGCCACCTCCCAACTATCCCTCCTGGCTGAGCAGGGTCAACTTTGTGTATTCAAACGAGAACCCCCCATTTTTGTTGAATATTCGGATTTTTCGCTAAAAAATGCGTCCGGTTTACTGAAACCATTGTTTCCCATTCGTGTTAGATGACGCTGTAATCGAAAAACATCAAGTGTACGCGTTTCTGCAACTAGGAATCGACGATTTGATTCCATGTAGCATTTACGATAAAAATGTAAACATTTGTGTTCTAATGGTTGATATTTATGTTCGAAATTTACTTTAGTGTTGCAGATTTGACTGTACAGTACAGTAGCGTTAGCCGTTCTGTATCAGTGCCTGGTTAGAAATTATGTTTTGCGTGATCCAGGAACAACGGCATGAATGTAATAGTTTTTTGTTCCTATCGGAATGCTTGATACTGGTGAGTCCCCTTGCCTCTCCCCTTGGTGTTCTTGATTTCGGAGAGTATCCATGGCACGTGCGATTTTCACTATCACTCCATGGACATTTTGCCTTATTACAAAGGTTGTGGTTTGTATTCCGCCGGTAGCCGCATAGTGGCCAACGTTAGAGGTACGGCAGATGGATGGAAACACACATGATACCGGTCACCCTGATGGTGGGTTCGAGGGAAATGAACCATTCCGATGGTGCTGAGGATCAACCACGTAGGGCAGTGGTTCCCAACAGGTGGTCCACGGACCCCTAGGGGTCCGCGACCTATGCCAGAGGGGCCCGCAAGATTCTATTAGAATAAAAAATATATTAAATATATTTCGTATGATAACAGATTTTTTGTTTTGGCCGCTTCCTGCATGTGCAGAGCTTTAGCGAACGCTAACTTCTGCGTCTAGCGCCTTCCTAGAGTGTAAAGAGGTCGGCAGTGAACATGAGCAACTTCTCATTCATACGGAAGTAAGATGGCTTTCTCGAGGTAGGATCTTGTCAATATTTTTTTAACTTAGGGACGAGATTCTTGTCTTCCTTCTTGACACACAGTATGCGAATTTTCTCACTAACTTCTCTTGGCTTTGCTCAGTTGCGTACTTAGCTGATGTGTTTGAATACTTGAATGTGTTAAACTTGAGTTTACAAGGAAAACTTGTAGACATGTTCAAAGTTGAGGATAAGATTAGTGCTATGGTCAAAATGTGATAGATATGGGTGCCAAGGATAGAAAACGAGTCACTAACTAACTTTTCTATTTTAAAACAATTCTTGAAGTCATCAGAGGAGAGTCTGCCTGACCAGATCAAAATCAATGTAGCCGAGCACCTACGCATCCTAGCGACCACATGTAGAGAGTATTTCCCTGAACCTGACCCTGACAGCAGATGGATTCGAAATCCCTTCAGCTGTGAAGAAATAGACAAAATCCAAGGCCTCATTCAAGAAGAGCAAGATCAACTTGTGGATCTGTCCAGCTGTGGTACGATGATAATCATTTTCATCGATGATAAAATTACAGACTTCTGGGTATCAGAGCACGTAAGGACTACAGGAAACTTGGAAATAAGGCAATGAAAAAGATCCTTCCATTTGCAACCACTTATCGGTGTGACCAAGCATTTTCTTCCATGTGTTTCATGAAAAACAAATATAGGAATCGGCTCGACATGCGGTCGGGTTTCAGAGTGAGCGGTCGGATTTCAGAATGAAAGTTTCAAGTTTGGAACCTAATATTTCATAAATAATGGACTCAAAGGTCAGATTGATCTCATCTCATGAAGAACTGAAAATTAAAAGTAACTGTATACTGATGGAGTACTCTGCTGTAACAGTATTTTTTCAAATAAATAATACCTTGTATGAAATTAGTGTTTCCTTATTTTTCACACATGTCTACTCAATGCAATCTCAAGTGTAGTACACCTGAAAGACCAATACACTCAGTTTTAGTTTATTCCTGTCATTTTCAGTTCATACTCAATTTTTATTTTTTTAGGGAGTTTGTTATACTAAACACCCAGATTTGAAAATAAAAATTTTGAGCAATAATCAAAAATTTAACAACAACAACGATGGCTAAATTGAAAAAGTTTTAAGCTCAATATTTTTTTCAATAATGAATATGTCAATGTTTTTCTAAGTACCAAAAATAGAAAACGTATAAAAAGACACTAAATTTGGCGTTTTTAGGTACTTGATACTGTGATATGACAAGGTACCAATCATGCTCGATGAGGGGGTCCTCGAGAAAATTTTGTTGGGAATCCCTGGCGTAGGGAACAGAAAAATAAGTTACCACACAAGTGGGTTATTTGCCAGAAATGTCAATGCCTGGAAAGGTTTACGTTTACATCTTAAATGAAATGTAGAATCAAAAGCATCGGCTCTTAATTTCGAAAACAGACACACTTGATGTTAGTCGATTACAGTGCTATCTACTACGAGTGGGAAACAATGGTTTGAGTAAACCGTACGTATATTTTGCGTAGGATTCGAATAAGCAATAAAAATGAGGGGTTGGAAAGACAAAGATCGGCCCTTCCGTGCGGGAGGGGTGGATAGGAGGTGGCCAACTGTAGCACAGAATGATGTCGCATTTACTAATGTCATCTTTTCACGCAGAACACTTTATCCGTACGATGTGTCGTTTTCTCAAGTTAAAACAAACATTCTGTGTATCGCAAATCCAGCAGCTAGTTGGAAGTTCCATGCGGCTTTTCGCGGATGATGCTGTAGTATACAGAGAAGTTGCAGCATTAGAAAATTGCAGCGAAATGCAGGAAGATCTGCAGCAGATAGGCACTTGGTGCAGGGAGTGGCAACTGACCCTTAACATAGACAAATGTAATGTATTGCGAATACATAGAAAGAAGGATCCTTTGCTGTATGATTATATGATAGAGGAACAAACACTGGTAGCAGTTACTTCTGTAAAATATCTGGGAGTATGCGTGCGGAACGATTTGAAGTGGAATGATCATATAAAATTAATTGTTGGTAAGGCGGGTGCCAGATTGAGATTCATTGGGAGAGTCCTTAGAAAATGTAGTCCATCAACAAAGGAGGTGGCTTACAGAACACTCGTTCGACCTATACTTGAGTATTGCTCATCAGTATGGGATCCGTACTAGGTCGGGTTGACAGAGGAGATAGAGAAGATCCAAAGATGAGCAGCGCGTTTCGTCACAGGGTTATTTGGTAAGCGTGATAGCGTTACGGAGATGTTTAGCAAATTCAAGTGGCAGACTCTGCAAGAGAGGCGCTGTGGATCGCGGTGTAGCTTGCTGTCCAGGTTTCAAGAGGGTGCGTTTCTGGATGAGGTATCGAATATATTGCTTCCTGCTACTTATGCCTCCCGGAGATCACGAATGTAAAATTAGAGAGATTCGAGCGTGCACGGAGGCTTTGCGGCAGTCGTTCTTCCCGCGAACCATACGCGACTGGAACAGGAAAGGGAGGTAATGACAGTGGCACGTAACGTGCCCTCCGGCACACACCGTTGGGTGGCTTGCGGAGTATAAATGTAGATGTAGATGTAGAAATAGTATTCAACGAACCAAGAGGGCTGGACGAGCATTAACTGAAGCCCTTAAACTCCATTTGTTTCTGTGCAAATTTGAGTGTGTGTTTTTAAGTAACTTTTTTGTTGTTGACTTCATGTATCCCCGTTTTGGTGTGTAAATAATCGGTGGATGTTGCTGGGAGCCAGCTAGACGCGGGGTATGAAAAGCCAGCGATGTGAATTTTCACTCCAATGGTCGGGCCTCGAAATCTTGCGTGAGCCAAGCTAAATAGTTGAGGGAGTTTAGCTAATGATTTTAGTGCAGTGAGAAGTTAAGCCCCGTCTTGCTGGTCAAAGTCTGCTTCCGACACTTATTTAGCTGTGTAATAGTGCAGTAGCGCAGAGAATCTGGATCCGACTATAAACTTTCCGAGCATGTATGTGGAACAATACGTCGCGTAGTTGGTCTAACGCGCCGCGATTGGAGTTTTGGGCGGCACCACCGCAGCTCTGAGAATGGAGGAATGGAACCTTTCAATAGTATCGAATTAGCTGCAGGACAGTGAATAATTAGGTTCGTATTCAAGGATAATGGGATTCAAACGTTACTCTCTTGAGCCATTGTCGACTGATGACACGACATTTCGTCGGTGAAGTGCGCTAATAAAGTTTAATTTTGTGTACTCATTTTCCGTTACCAATATTTCTGTGACTGCTTCAGTTGAATGATAAGAACATTCCCTACACAAGAGTGTGGTTAATTCTTTCATGCTTTCCATTTCTAGTATTGCTTCGAGTTTAATTACTTTACCGTCTACTGAGCAAACTTAGAAGACAAAGGGATGTAATTGATCAAAAGCTTTTTCACAACATGTAAGCTTGGTTCTTATCTACCTGTAGGTACTCGGTAACTGGATTTGCTGGTAAATAAATTGTCCGTTTTTATTTAATGATAAATTTGCATGTTAATATTTGTAAGAAAACATTTTAGTAAAGTCGTGAGGAAAGGACCAGAATAAATAAACTAGCATGCGTGACTAGCAATAGCTGTTCAGATTTGCACAACGTTGAAAATAAAATTAGGAAGTGAATTACAGGATAATGTTAAGATGCAGTTAGTGCGTGTGAACAATATTATTTAATGTTTACATACTCGATATGCTTAAAACTTGTGAAATGTTTTGCATCGGAATGATTGTCAAGAAAATGGATGTTCATTTGAGGAAGGGCAGATGATGCAAGGCGCACATCTTGATCTTGTGGTGCTAGAAGTTGGCGGGGTAAGGTCGATGGTATAGGCAGAATGTCGCACGGGTTCGAATGCGTCTGAATTAGGCACATTCCTGTATTTAGTTATTTGGAAATTAGTTTTCTTTGTACCGGTGGGTGATTTAGAGAGTTTTAAACTTCCTTAGTGAACCATGTATTACAAGGAAATTTGAATGCTTTGTACAACACTTATAGTGTGCCTGTGACCGGTCGGTGATTTAGAGAGTTATAAACTTTGTTAGAGAACCATGTATTACAAGGAAATTTGAATGCAATGTACAACACTTATAGTGTGCCTGCGACCGGTATGCTCGCTCTTCTGTGAGTGAAACATCTGTAAAAATTCAAACGTGTGGTATGCCTACATTATTGTCCTGAGGGATTGTTACTTAGATTCACTGTAACTTAATTCAGTGTAATTATATATGATGCATGCAAGTATCATTCACTGATTGGTTCCTAAGCCCACATGATAAGCTTTAGATGCTTGTGTGGGCATAATACAACAGTGTACAACCGAACCCTCGTGTAGACGAGCCATCTAACAGCTGTCTTACGTTGTGCACTCGCCCATTGGTGGCTGGATAGTGGAAGTTAGCTACCAAACACACCCACCCCCCGCCCCCTCTGCCTGGAAGCTGCAATGCACTATTTACGAGGTTCAAGCCAGGACAGAAAGAAGATCAGTACCGGTCGCAATATCCTCTGCCTTTTTTATTGCATTGCACATCTAGATTTCAGGTGACAATGCAGCTATCACCAGTGGGTTAGAAGAAGACGTGTAGACAGGACGTCACTACAACGGCACATATTCCAATCGAATTCAGACATGTGCTAGCACTAGTCCAGTTGGACGCACTGATGATAGCTACACTGTCAGTTGAAATATAGATCTGCAGTGCCCTAAAAAATACAAATGACATTACGATCAATGCTGAGCTTTTTTTCTGTCCTGGATTACATCACAGTCAGGGGGCACAATCAATTCCAAGGACTCGAACATGATGAAGCTTTAAGCCGTTTGTATGAAGCAACCCGGAAAAAGCGCTCCGGATTTGTGGCGAGACAATTCATGGCTTTTGCACCACGATAATGCACCTGCTCACGCTTCCTTGTAACGATGCACCGATTTCCATATCCGCCAGACATTACTCCATGCCACTTTGTTCTGTTCCCAAAAATACAGGAAAACCTCAAAAGCCCTTCGTTTTATGATCATAAGAGAGATTAGAAATGCGTCACTGAGAGAGATGTTACGGTTTGTCCAGGCAATCGTTTGTGTTTATTTTTAAGTCCAAAAGTATTGTAAATATAGGAGCGTAGAGCCCATTATCACTGCAGAGGGGACAAGTTTGTTACTGGCGAGGGGGTGTATTTGTCTACTGTATCTGGAAACTATCTTCCAGAAATATTTTTATTATATCACCAGGCTGTACCATTAAGAGCTGGAGGAATTAAGAGAGTTTTTAGCGAAAGATAAGTGAGAGGCGACAGCTGGCCTACAATACGTCACCCATTACGGGGTATCGGCCAGCAATGCAGCGATATGAGGTCCTTGAAATCATGGTTGTACAGTTTTAGTTTTCTCGTGTTATATCAACAAACAACTTATGAGGCAGGCTAAGACTGACTTAATTAACACAGAATTTACATTAACTGAGAAGACTTAAAGTTAGCCAGGGACTAAAGAGGCCTAATCTGTATACTGAATTACGAAGAACATAGTTTCTTGGGCTACAGCATTCGTGAGTTCCGATTTGTAGAAAAATGTTGGTTGAACGTGTGTTATTTGACAGTGACTGCTTGTTAGAGTTTAAATTTGAACAATTCGTTCACTTTTAAGTGAGATTAACTATGTGACTTTTTCAGGGCAATATTTATTCGTAGGAATTTATGTAATCATTGTGGTTTGTACTTTGCGTCAATTGTGAGCAGTTACGAATTTTAAATAGAAGCCTAAGCAGTTAGATGAACATTTTTATCAGTGCTATACGAGGTATTCATCCCTGCCCATTGCCAAGGAATTTATTTTAGGCCCCTTTAGTTAGCGCTGCACCTGGTCCATGCCGCTTCGAGTGTTTGTGTGTCCAGGTTTGGGAAGGTGGGAAGTGGACTGACTGCTAACACAGACTAGTAATATTCATCTTCCCGACAGGTAGACCGCCACAAACTAAAAGCCATACCAGTGATCAAGTTGTAGAAGTGTTTCCGATGTATGGAAAAGACTGACGTAAGGATATAGAAGAACTATTATGGAGAGGATGGGTAACATCGATGTAGACGCGTAAACAGTTTTTTTCCAAAAAACAGAATTTCATTATTTTTTTAACACACATCGTACATGTCAATGCTATACAATTACTGATAACTGCACCTACCGCCCTGACATTGTCAATTTTCCGCGTTCTCGCCCTCAACTGGACAACTATCGCTGAACTGCCATACAAGTTTCCCGGCGGTTATCGTGGAGAAACGACATGCTCAACAGCTTTCACAGATGGATTTCCAGTGGGTTGCTCGTCACCAAACAAATAACTCCTTTCAGCCGCATATGGCTACACGGTTTTCCCCGAGGGCAGTCCTCTGAGAAAGAGACTCGAGGAGAGGGCCTTGTTTGCTTTGTTGCTTCAGACAGCAGGTAAGGCTGCCCCAGCGCAGAGGACCACCCTCACGCTGGCTGGTGCTGGAAACCCGTGTGCATCTCTGCCTTTCCCACCTCACACACTTAGGCGACACAATCGTCCACTG
Source organism: Schistocerca serialis cubense (assembly GCF_023864345.2). Lineage (NCBI taxonomy): Eukaryota > Metazoa > Arthropoda > Insecta > Orthoptera > Acrididae > Schistocerca > Schistocerca serialis. Next base: position 504,454,986 of record NC_064642.1, on the reverse strand, counting down.
GTAACTGACAGAAGGGCACCCTATCCCAATGTTAAACTGTAGTCCACGCCTGGTCCTCGCATTCATTACGAAGATCGTGTCGAGTTCGAAATTTCACACAGTGTTCACATCTTATAATGACTGGAATTTACTGTGGTAGTCATGGCGATTTCATTTCTCTTTTGCAATTTGTTCGGTTTGAGACGACGTTAACACGGGGTGGTAGTTGGGGGCGAAGTGACAATGACACAGTGCTGTGAGAAGAGGAAGTGTGAACGGAGACTCCTGGTTGCGGGCTAGATGTAAGCTGCTCGTCTCACACATGCACTAGGTCCAATGGTTATAGACTGTAATCGAGAGGAAGGCACAGTTTCATAACCACTTAAATGTGGTGTAACAATACTAGAAAATAAATAGTAAATATTTTTTGATGTCATAAACATAGATAAGGGAGCATAGCCATTTTAATTATGTTAAAACAGGTTTAGCTTACAGTGCATTTCTAACTTAGTTATGATATGCTAATACTGTCCACTATCACTAACCCCCCCCCCCTTTTCTGTTCCCGTAGTGGATAGTTCATAGGTAGAATAATTACCAGTAATCACAAAAAGAGGAAGCAAAATACAGGGTGTACAAAAGTCCGGAACACTTTCAATTATTTATTGCACAAGAACTAAACGTTGTACAGATGTCACTCATATTGCATTTTGAAAGTTTTTTTGTAAAAACTTTCGATATGTGAACCATGAGTGACCTGGCAGACGTCAATACGATAATCGAATTCTTGCCATACCCGTCCCAGCAAGGCATCGTTGACTGTAGCAGTCGCTTTCCGTATTCTCTGCCGGAGCTCCGGTACATCACGTGGTAGAAGCGGTGCATACACCAGATCTTTAACGTGTTTCCACAAAAAAAGTCACACAGAGTGAGATCTGGTGACCGGGGAGGCCATTTCATGAAACAGCTCGCTCCGCATCTGAATTGCCATGTTTGCGACTGGCGCTGACTATCGGCAAATTACCAAACTATGCTGTGGCGATATACATTAAAAAAAAACTATCAGGGTTTCTCTTAAAAATGACATAAATATGATATCTGTTCAATGTTTGGTTCTTGTGCAGTAAATAATTGAAAGTGTTCCCGGACTTTATGCACACCCTGCATATACAATCAGTTAAAATTTGTAACAATAGATTTAACACGACCTGATATAGTACGTAGGCAGCTGTTCAGAATTCAACGCCAGGAAAAAAAAATAAACTTTGTTCGATAACGAACCAGACGTTTTGCTCTTCTCACGTGCTTCATATCTTCGTCACGTACACCTGTTTCGGGTGTGACTTTACCACGTGCCACAATGGTGTAAGGGCAGTCAAGAAGAACAATTTTATATGTGACACTTGCGGTCTATAAAGGCAGGAGAAACACTTAGACTGATCTACAAAAGCCGTCTAAGCTACAGTACATGCGCGCTGCGCTAGGATTTAAACATCCTCTCCCATTCTAACGTCGCCGGCTTAATCGTGCATTTCCAAATTGTAAAACTGACATTTGTGTAAATTTTACCTCCTAATTTCGTGGATTTTAAGAGCCTAAAATTAACAGTTAAATTGTCTCATTTCTCTGACGTTCTTAGTATGAGACAACAGTGCTCGTGAGTGTTAAATATAGACTGAATTTAAAACGTGGGTAATAGCTTCTTCCAGCACATCCCAACAGGCTGCGACCTTAGCAGTTTAGTTACGTGTTCCCACTGCTAATGATTTCAGCTCACTTGGTGGCCTATGAAGATCCTAATAAGGTGTGATGGTGCCCGTACATACGTAGGCATCGGGCAACACATCCTTCCATACTCAACATTTGTCGGACATTTCATTTTCTTCTGTACCAACAAATGATGGTAGGAATTGCGGGAAATGGAAAGAAATACAGTTCACGAGAAGATACCCTTAACAGAACATAGTAAACGAGCATTTTGACCTAGTATCGTGTGTATGACGCGTGAATCTAATTGTTCACTACGTTGAGCTTTTATGTTTTTCGCACTTGTTTGACGTGTTGTTGATTCGTTGAACTTAGCCTGTCCATTAACATCATCGTGGTGAGTCTACATATTTTTAAACAGTAGATTCCCTGGAACACAATGCAGCCATAGATTGTGAATCCGATATGGGCGGTCACATCGCCTAACTGTTGTTACTAAGTGCATCAGGTAGATTATCCACTATCACTGACATTATGTTATTATTGCCATACGTGGTAATTATTTAGGCTGTCATCTGCTGTGTATATTGCTATCAAAATGAGGCAGGGGAAGCCCACCTTGTAACTTTACTTCTGCATATGTTTACTATTTTCGTAATTTTACGGCTATGTCTGCAGATTTTTATTAATTACAAAATAGTTTCATACTGAAATTCACAGTATATCAGTCTGTGGAAATTGCACCAAGGTATAAGCAGCTTCTATGTGGGCACAGTTGTGCAAGTGAATATAATAAGAATAATTTTTAGCTTCTGTTTAAAGACTATTTTACAATAATTTTTAAAAAGAGCTGTTTAGGAATCTTTTATCAACATGGAACAGGAACTGTGCGTAACTGAAACATATAAATAATTTTAAGTAAGAAATACATGAATACACTAGCGACACGTGTCGGTGCTAACTGTAAAATTTCCATTCGTTGCCGGCCAGTATCTGTCAGCCTAGCAGTGCACTTGCTGCAGTGAAGTGTGTGGTAGGGAAACAAACATTGGTGAATTACTCCTTGTAGTGTGGTTTTAACCTTGACTTGCCGATGCATCGTTCATCTCGTCCCTCACATACCTGACAATGTTTTAGAAATAGTTCTTGTTCGGGTGGTATAGGAGACTTGTAATAACCTTTTATCTATGTTTGTTGTATCACGGTTTTGTTACTGAAATGCACCTGCTCGTATACTTAATTTTATCGCTGTATAACTCAACATTGTATGAGTGTTTTCACAGATCTGAAGATGGCCACCATGCTTACCGAAACCGGTAAACTACAATAAAGGTTGTTTACAAGTGATCTTGGCTAATAGATTCGCCTTCTCTCAAGTAATTGCTACAGATCGCTCTTTTCCACTTGACCTGAGTAAACCAATACAATTATCTTTTAAACCTTGTATATAGCGCACACTAGGTGTAAAAAAATTTGCAAACACTAGAATACACATTTTTCGCAGTTCCTCCAACGTCCATCTCGTACAATGTGTTCAACGAGAACTGGTAATCTCAGGAGGTGGTGGTATCGACAGATTTGAGTTAAAGATTCTATTTGAAGATCTGCACAGTAATCAGCGGGTGCGGTCACACGTCTGTTTGAAACTGGCACGTAAAGTCTCATACACACAGGTAGGTTTTATTTAGTTACTTGTTCATTCAGTCAGATATCATTCTGCAATGATATTTAGTTAGTTAGCTGCTCATTTTCTCAGATATCATTCTGCAATTATATTAGACATATTCTCCTAAGAAAATAACAAAATATCGTTGCTTTCTAACAATAAACTATAGTTAAATATCAACAAATCAATACGTGCTTGCATATAATTACTTTAAGTCCTAGTTTCAGACAGTATTTATGCACTGTGTGAAATATTCTTTATGGACACAGAAGTAATGTTACACTATCCTCGCACGTCCCATTACGTGTTCTGTACAGATACACCCTTCCAACTAACATCATGCCGTGATGACACACCCGATTACCCCATTACATTCTTCATGCTTTCTCATTAGACTCTTTGACACAGAAGACGTTCACTTGCGGCTCTGACGTCTGCGGTTGTGATGACTGCATAAGTCATAAGAGTACAAAAAACAATACCGTACACCAAATATTATGAACATACAGAAATTTTACTTGTCTGTGGGCTTTTGCGCCCTGGGCGGTTTCCGAAGCAAGGAGCATCCCACTCAGAAATCTGTTTTAGTTTATTGTGGTTTGGCAAAACATCGTGAATGTAATACATATTCTACTAAATATTTTTTATTCCGAAAGTGCAGTTGAAGAAAGTATGGCTGGGTAAAGTAGAAGCCACTATTGAGTCGATGGAACTTAATCACACAACTAAGGTCACAATATGAGTAAGTATCGGAGTTCCACTTCCAAAAATATGGCCAACTTTAGATTAAAATTACTAATAGCAAATTACATTCGTCGTATTCCATGGATTCCGACCGAAGAGGTCTCTGGTATATCGGAAGAACTAAGAGATGTACGCTTTTTTACGTGAAATGTAATAAGGTGATTTAATTACGAAAGATTATTGTATTAAGTTGTAATGTTACTTACGAAATAACCTAAAGCATTAATTATAATAGTTTCTGCAGAGAAGGTGGCATGTACACCCAGGTGATGAAGTGAACGAACGTTCCTTTGTCAAAGGGTAATTGTTAATTAGTAATTTATGCAGTGCGCTGCGATATAACCTAATCTGTTGACTGCGCCACTCGTCTTACCGAATCGACTTTCATGCATCACTGCTCACTTATTGCATAGATACTAGAAGGGAAGAAGTTACCACGCCTACATAACTGAGCTTGTTTATAAAGCATGACGGAAAAATTTCATATTCTGAATCAAGCATTCTCTGCGCGGTGGATTTGCAGCATTGATCACTTTCAGTAGCCACCAAGCTTACCGGGTCTTTCCACCAAATTTTTAAGTGGACGAAAAGAAAAAAAAAAATAGACTGTTTAGCCATTCCGATCGTGAATAGCGTTCCCTGCATTTTTATTTTTTAAATGGATAACATTCAGACACCTGTACAACATCGCACCATGTCCAGCGCGACCCAAAATGTTACGATGTTGGCACAAGGTTCTCCTGGTACCACCAGCATATCCTCCTTCCCTGTCGAACTCCCGAATGCTAAGTAAGAAGGAATGCCGCTAGACTTCCATATTAACACTGACGTCTCTGATTTTCTGTCAGTTTTCATTTCGTAAGAGCTATGTGGGAGGGCGTAAAATGTGATTTATACTCATTGGAACGAGCGATCTCGGAACTTCTGCAGTAAAATTCTTCGACAGGCACAAAGCCACTCTCGCAACATCTGCCACTGGAGTTTATTCAACATCACCGCATCAGTGTCGCGCTTCATAAATGATCCCTTGACGAAATGCATCGTTCTTCATTGGAAATTATCTGTATCTTCTGTTAAGAATTGGTAGAATGAGTATTTTGTAAGCCACTTCTTCTGTGGGTGAATTACTTTTCATTAAGATTCTTCCAATGGGTCTCATCCTGGCATCTGGTCTTTCTACGATTATTTCGGGTGTCCTACAAAAATTGTATGTCTCTCTAGACAGTCCTGCTACATAGTTTATGATTGTTACTGTTTCCAGTGATAAGTCTCTGAAAGTGCAATTGGATATTAAATATTTCTTTGCCTGCTTATGCACAACATGTTCATTTATTTACGTCCAGGATCAACAGCCGTTTCAATCTATTGTGATTCTGAGAGTTACACAATTGGTCCGAGGTCTCAGAGAGGTCTGGTATCGGTTGTGAATCTTTCGAAGACATGTAACTGTTGCTTATTAGTAAAAGAAGTGACCTTAGTATGAAATTCCGAGAAAAGCTCTATGGTACACTTCTTCCGACGGACGTTAAATGATTTCTGCTACGTTGCTATACGAGAGTAATGAAGCCTTTTGCGTCCAACTGCTCTCATAATAAAGTAACCAGCTGACTGCTTCATCCTATATCCCACAAATTTTTAATTCGTTCATCAGTGAACTGTGATCTACACCATCAAAAACATTTGTCAAGACACAAAAGAGACCAAGCGGCTGCCGTTTCTATTTTGCCATGAGTACTTTTCATTCCCTCATGGAAGAAGAAAGTTACCTGGTCGACTGATGACCATAATACGGGTATCACTGATTCACTCCAGTAACTATTAGTCCTTTTTTGCAACTCCGTGTTAAATTGTCGTATGAGAATTATACTGCCTGTCAAAAACAGTGAAGCACCCAGAAGCGTCACGGGTTGAGCAGGCATGTGATATTATTTCAGTAATTACAAAATCGAGTCTAATTTACTTAGAACTGGCAATATGACCCACTTACCAGTATGAAGGTAAACCCCCTCAGGCCTAGATGTCACCAACTCGTTTGAAAAGGTTGTAATAAAGCCGCTGTATCCTTCCCTGACGCAGGCTGTCCCACAAATGTTGTTAACTACTCCTTGATATCACGAATATCGGCACTGGGATGAAGTCTACGTACGAGTTGGTCACACATACATGGGACAGGCAAAATAATCTGAACATCTGTACTTACTTGGGAATCGTTTATTGAAAAGGGGTTGGACAGCCGTTTGCCCGTAATACAGCTGCGATTGTTTTTGAAATACTGGCATATAATGATTGTATAGACTCCAGTGGAATGTTATGCCACTCTTTGATCAGAAACTCTTCTAACTCCTGTAGTGGCGAGGGAAGCGGAAATCTGCTCCGGAGTTTGCGCTACAATACCGCCGACAAGGATTCCACAATGTTCGAGTCCGGGGACTGCGCTTACCAGGGAAACGTTGCAGTTCAGTTTCATGCTCCTCATATCACGATTGTCCTATCCTAGCTGCGTGAATGGGTGCATTATCGTCCTGAAATATGGCATCACTGTTGGGGAGCAACATTTGAATCATGGGGTGCACCTGGTCACCTAAAATGTTCACGAAATCGTTGGATGTAACAGGCCTTTGAGAGCACGATGGGACCTGCAGAATACCATGATATTTCTGCCCACAATATCCACTTCCACGTCCATGCTTAACCGTTCGAATCGAGCAATCAGGGCTGTAAGTTTCTTTTGGCGTTCTCCAGGTGTAAACCCGGTCCGATGTTTGAAATATCGAAAACGTTGACTCGTCGGACCATATGACGTGTTTCCACTGATCAGCCGCCCAGGATTTATGAAACTGACACCATGTTTTACGCTTCTTTGCGTTGGTTGTCGTCACTAATGGTTTCGGTACAGCAGCTCATCCATCATATTCACTTTATGGAGTTCTCAGAGAACAGTGTCGATAGATACTGGGTCTCGAAGATGGCTATTGAGCTCTGCAGTGACTTTAGCCGACATGTTACATGTTGTTTTGACACAAATCGTGTTAGCGACGGTCTCTGTCATTTAGTTTTGATCTGCGTCCACTATTACGTTTACAGGATGATGTCCTTCCATGTTTTTGCGTAGGCTGTCATGACAGTTGAAACTTGCTCTTGAAAAAATTGTTACGTTGGTTGTCTTGGTTACTGATGCTCCAGCTAATCGGTCCCCCACAATCTGCTGTCTTTGGAGCTCTGTTAGGTCTTTCATTGCACGTCGACCTCGGCCCCTGAATACAAATACGAAGCGTGCACTACTTGTAAACAACCTGCACTGAAGCCTAGTCTGTACTGAACACACTCAGTCCAGTGCTACACGTGTGTTACCTGCGTTGTTGACCGTCAAACACAAGCATTCCATTACTACCACAGTTCACATTATTTTGCCTATCCCCTGTATGTTTTGTCGGGGACAGATCTGGGCAACTTGCTCGCCAAGGTAGTACCTCAGTATCAAGGAGATAGTTCATACACAAAAGTGTCATGGTGGAAAACGCTACCAAAGGATAGGTAACATACGGGGACGCAGGATGTCTGTGATGTACCGTTTTGCTCTCAGAGTTGTCTCAGTCACTACCAGGAGTGGTCAGAAGTCATACTCTATGGCTCTCAACACCATGACGCCAGGAGCAGGTCACCGCTGTGGCTATCCAAAACAGTGGAAGAATGTGACCTCTCTACAGGTCACCGCTGTAGTCGCCGGCAATGGTCTTCCGATGTAGTGCACAACTGTGATTTATCACTGAAAACAATGTGACGCCATTCAACAGTAGTTCACGCTTCCCGGTCATAGCACCGCTCCAAAAGTTAGCCATTTGTGTTGTGTTAACCCCAGCCTACGCATGGGACGGTAATTCTCTAGTTTCCGACCAATGCATCGGGATAGTAGAGAGACAATTTTCTTTTGTGACTAGAGTTTAGGTACACAATTAATACTTTCTTTCATCATAAAAAAGAGATTTACATAATACGGAAACTCAGCATGTTGATAACAATGGAAATATCTTCCTATTTTTTTGTCTTGCTACATTTTATTGTCGCCGCGTGCGTTATCTGTTGTCCTCCTAGTATCTGTCTGTATAGATGTGTACGATGGTATCAAAGGGAAATAATGTATAGCGCTTATTTACTTCCCTGTCACTAATGATATATTTTTGTTTTAACAGCTCATATTTTGGGAGAGTCAGTGAGTTTGTTTCGTAACTAGAATTAGTCGGCCTGGACGTAATCTGTTTAGCACTCTAATAACTGAAATACTCGTCATACAGCCTGCTTGCAGTTTTTTTTTTTAAAATGAAAATCACGAAGTCCGATGCAACAGTGTGAAGAAGACTGGCGCACATAAAATATTTAGAATTCAATGTCGCAGAATAAATAACAAAGCCAGCTACTTCTAAAACATAATATTTCGTGTCTTTCACTTGTTTTGGACCGTCAATGTAACGTTTATTTTACATGTGACACAAAATGTTGCAGGAAGCCCTACTCATGTTCTCAGATGGGAGGCGCAGAAGTGAAGGAGTTGCTTGGTGCACAAAATGGGTTTCCTCCACTGTTATGGTCGGATGTGGCCGAATGGGACCTTGAAGACACTTGAAAACAAGTATGCCTATCCTCACGTTTCCATGCAGGTCAACATCGGACGCCTCATCCCAAGGTCCCACAAGTCTGGATACTGCACGATTCGTTCAGCAGGCCAAATGGAGACCCGTTTCAGGCTCAGTCAGTTGCTGGTTTCGCTGTTTCACATGAATAAGTGGTTTCTCAGTGCCCTTCACAGTGATCACTCTACATCTGACTGTTCACGCTCCTTATATACCATACCAAGCTTGGCAACAACACCAGGCACGAGCGACGCTAGTGCACTACGATGGCCATTCTGTCTGTCACAGTGGGTTGCAACTGTAATCATTTACATACCCGCCAAGGGTGTGTACGTATATGACATTACATAGACATCTTCTAAGTGCTTCTCTTTTCTTGTCCAGAAATGCCCATTCACATCACAGAATACGGACTGCATATTATTTATTACCCCTTCGCTGTTATGGTAGTGTATACGCGTCGTGCTAAGCCGCTTCACAGGTCCGTGGACAAGTACACTGAAGCGACAAAGAAGCTGGCATAGGCATGCTTATTCAGATTCAGAGATATGTAAACTGGCAGAATACGGTGCTGTGCTCGGCAGTGCTTATATAAGACGACAAGTGACTGGCGCAGTTGTTAGATCGGTTACCGAGGCTACAATGGCAGGTTATCAAGATTTAAGTGAGTTTGAACGTGGTGTCATGATCTGTGCACGAGTGATGGGACACAGAATCTCAGAGGTAGCGATGAAGTGGGGATTTTCCCACAGGACCATTTCACGACTGTCCCGTAAATATCAGGAATCCTGTAAAACATAAAATATACGACATCGCTGTGGCCGGAAAAAGATCCTGCAAGAACGGTACCAACGACGACTGAACAGAATCGTTCAACGTAACAGAAGTGCAACTCTTCCACAAATTGCTGCAGATTTCAATGCTGGGCCATCAACAAGTATCACCGTGCGAACCATTCAACGAAACATCATCGATATGGGCTTTCGGAGCCGAAGGCCCAGTCGTGTACGCTTGACGACTGCACGACACAAAGCTTTGCGCCTCGCCTGGGCCCGTCAGCACCGACACTGGACTGTTGGTGACTGGAAACATGTTGCCTGATCAGACGAGTCTCGTTTCAAATTGTGTCGAGCGGATGAACGTGTAGGGGTATGAACACAACCTAATGAATCCATGTACCTTGCATGTCATCAGGGGACTGTTCAAGTTGGTGAAGGAACTGTAATGGTGTGGGGCATGTGCAGCCGGAGTGGTATGGGACCCCTGATACGTTTAGATACGACCCTGACAGGTGACACGTACATAAGCATCCTGTCTGATCACCTGCATCCATTCATGTCCATTGTGCATTCCGACAGACTTGGCAATTCCACCAGGACAATGCGACACCCCACACGTCCAGAATTGCTACAGAGTGGCTCCTGGAACACTCTTCTCAGTTTAAATACTTTCGCTAGCCACCAAACTCCCCAGACATGAAAATTATTTTGCATATCTGGGATGCCTTGCAACGTGCTGTTCAGAAGAGATCTCCACCTCCTCGTATTCTTACGGATTTATGGATATCCTTGCAGGATTCAAGGTGTCAGTTCCCTCCAGCACTACTTCAGACATTAGTCGAGTCCATGCCACGTCGTGTTGTGGCAGTTCTGTGTGCTCGCGGGGGGCGCTACACGATATTAGGCAGGTGTACCAGTTTCTCTGACTCTTCAATGTATATGGGCGCGACTAGCGTTTTCCTATAGTGCTGTGGACAACTATATGTGTCCTGAGCCGTCGATCTTTCACTGCTGCGGACGAATTACTTCCACATCTCAATGAATAAAAAAAAATGGTTCAAATGGCTCTGAGCACTATGGGACTCAACTGCTGTGGTCATAAGTCCCCTAGAACTTAGAACTAGTTAAACCTAACTAACCTAAGGACATCACACACATCCATGCCCGAGGGAGGATTCGAACCTGCGACCGTAGCGGTCATGCGGTTCCAGACTGTAGCGCCTTTAACCGCTCGGCCACTCCGGCCGGCTCAATGAATAAAAAAGTTTATAGTATTTATCATATAACATATGTCCTTCAGCGTGTGCTATCATTAGAAAAAAACTCGTTTTGATATCTTGAATAATTTATGAGATATGATGAGTTATAACCATGATTCGCAATGCGCAAGGACGTGAAAGGGTGCATCGCACGCGACCGTCCATCTGATATAAAACCCAATAACTCAGGAACGAAATGAAATATCCTTCTGCTCTCAATATTAAATTAAACTTCGATATATCTTACATTTCACCTACTGCAATGTGTGACCTAAAATAAACCATACGGAAAGTTTACGCGATGCCTTTATATCTCTGCAAATTCTTCGAAATTGTGTGCAATTTTTTACTTAATTTATTGCAGCACAGTAAGTATGACGGATAACGAAACATTTTTTTAACGCGTGGAGATATCCGACTGAAAGATGTGCAAAAATAATTTTTTTTTCAGCGAATAGTTTTCGAAAAATCGTATCATAAGAATTTTATATTGAATGGAAGGCTTTCTATCAGCACAGGCACCAGTATTTGGAGAGCAGTACACCCATAACGAAAGCCACCGCCAAAACGGAATGCAGACAGCACATCTGTAGCAGTGAAACGGTTAGTCTTTCCTCTTGGTTCTTCAGCTCATTATGGTACCCGTCTCTCCCTACGGCAATGCAAGCGCTTTTAACGAATGATTGAGTTCCTGCCGACGATAAGTGTACCGAATCGCATAAAAAATATAAATTTCGTACCTTTCCGCCAGAAATGTAGAAGATATGGTTCTACACTCGTCTAATGTCAGTCTGATGCCAAGTAGAATCCGTGTTCCAGTGTACAATACAGATATCTTCCCCGTATAAAGAGAGCCTAAATTCGTCACAGAGAATGGCCGATTTACGCGTGGCGCAGACGGAAAGCGCTTCCCGGCACTGCCTGGCCACCGGACAGCGGGGCGAAACCGGAGCGCGGCTCGCCCAGCCCCCTCCCACGTAACGCTATCTGCAGCTGGCAGCCCTGGGCCCTACGCGGCCTGAGTCAGTCGGCGGTAAATCTGGCAGGTGGCGCCGCGACGCACCAGCCCTTATCGGCCCTTCGCGGCTCCGTGTTTACGGCCGGCGAAAATATACAGCGCGGGGCGGGAGGGCGAGACGGCGTGGCGGGACGGGGGAGGCAATCGTACAACTCTCGTCTGAGTGACTTCTCTGGCGAGTGCCGGCTATAAATGTTAGAATGTTGTCACACTCACACTGTTAATATTTGCAGCCAGTCTACCTCAGTTACTGCTTCAGTTATCATTTATCATGTAGATAAGAACAAATCCGCGTTTAGAAAATGAATGCTTACTTGTCTTTAGCCAAACATATTTTACTCTTTCATACTAGGTATCGTTAGTGGCCTATAATACAAAGAAAATTACTGAATTATATGTTGGTGTGAGATCTCTAGTATTTAGAGGCAACTCATTATGCCATACTAAGAAAAGAACAGGAATTCTTCACTTTCGCCGGCTGGAGTGGCCGAGCGGTTCTAGGCGCTACAGTCTGGAACCACGCGACCGCTACGGTCGCAAATTCGAATCCTGCCTCGGGCATGGATGTGTGTGATGTCCTTAGATTAGTTAGGTTTAAGTAGTTCACATGGTTCAAATAGCTCTGAGCACTATGGGACTCAACTGCTGCGGTCATAAGTCCCCTAGAACTTAGAACTACTTAAACCTAACTAACCTAAAGACATCACACACTTCCATGCCCGAGGCAGGATTCGAACCTGCGACCATAGCGGTCGCGCGGTTCCAGACTGTAGCGTCTAGAACCGCTCGGCCACTCCGGCCGGCAGTTCTAAGTTCTAGGGGACTGATGACCACAGCAGTTAAGTCCCATAGTGCTCAGAGCCATTTGAACCATTTTCATCTTCACTTTCCTGGAAGAATATTTCAACAGGAGGCCATAAATAAAATAAAAAAAGAAGCTGAATAGCGAAAAAGGAAGGACATCCTCACGAACTCATAGATTACCTTAAATCAATACTAATAAAAACTTACGAAGTACAGGCAATTTAGATGTAGAAATATTTAATTTGAAGGACCATAGGGCCTGTAAATTCGACAAATAGTACAATCTTATTTTGCTCGAAAGTTTTGTAGATGTCTGTAACTACAATTGCATATTACCATCAGCATGCAAGCTGCGTGCACGCGAGTGTGTGTGTGTGTGTGTGTGTGTGTGTGTGTGTGCGCGCGCGTGTGTGTGTGTGTGTGTGTGTGTGTGTACTCGATAACTGTCAACTGCTGTAGTTGTGATACATGTGTAAGCTTGAGGGATGTACTCGTTGAATATTACGAAAAAATATGAAGTTTTAAGTGCTACATCGCAATAAAATCATGAAAATACCTTATTCATTCCTTCCTAATACGTTGGCTGCTCAGTTCGTTTGTCTTTTGACTATGTTGTGTGTGTGAGAGTGTGTTTTTTATCAGATATTTTTGTTAGAAGTTGGTGTTATTTAACAGCTGATTATAGGAAATACCTTCAGAGAGTCTTGGCACCATAGACCCGGTTGGTACATACTGCACCCTTCAGCCGAAAGCTGTTATTGTAGAGACCCTATAGTAGCCCTGAGTCATTCATAACAGGAACAATAACTGTCAATCGATATTATCCATTACATTTTGCTAGGGTAGGTATTAAAATCCATGGAGAAGAAATAAAAACTTTAAGGTTCGCCGATGACATTGTAAATCTGTCAGAGACAGCAAAGGATTGGAAGAGCAATTGAACGGAATGGATAGTGTCTTGAAAGGAGGATATAAGATGAACATCAACAAAAGCAAATCGAGGATAATGGAATGTAGTCGAATTAAGTCGGGTGATGCTCCGCGAATTAGATTAGGAAATGAGACACTTAAAGTAGTAAAGGAATTTTGCTATTTGGGGAGCAAAATAACTGATGATGGTCGAAGTAGAGAGGATATAAAACGTAGACTGGCAATGGCAAGGAAAGCGTTTCTGAAGAAGATAAATTTGTTAACATCGAGTATAGATTTAAGTGTCAGCAAGTCGTTTCTGAAAGTATTTGTGTGGAGTGTAGCCATGTATGGAAGTGAAACATGGACGATAAATAGTTTGGACAAGAAGAGAATAGAAGCTTTCGAAATGTGGTGCTACAGAAGAATGCTGAAGATTAGGTGGGTAGATCACATAACTAATGAGGAGGTATTGAATAGAATTGGGGAGAAGAGGTGTTTGTGGCACAACTTGACAAGAAGAAGGGACCGGTTGGTAGGACATGTTCTGAGGCATCAACGTATCACAAATTTAGCGTTGGAGGGCAGCGTGGAGGGTAAAAATCGTAGAGGGAGACCAAGAGATGAATACACTAAGCAGATTCAGAAGGATGTAGGTACTGGGAAATGAAGAAGCTTGCACAGGATAGAGTAGCATGGAGAGCTGCATCAAACCAGTCTCAGGACTGAAGACAACAACAACAACATAACATAATCTTTATCGCTACTAAAACAGTACTTGCGGAAAATCTGAATGTAGAAATGTTTAATTTTAGATTGCATTATGAGTTACATCAAGAGTAGGTTAATTAATTACATCCTTTCAGTAAATTGGACTCCCTATCTGTAGTAGCCCTGAGCCGCTTATAACAATAACTGTCAATCCATATTATCCATTACATTTTTCTAGCATATTACATGATCTTTGCTCCTCCTAAAATGGTACTTGCGAAAAATTTGGATGTGGAAATATTTAATTTTAGGGTAGTAAGGTTAGTTTTACAACATCGATCTGTTAGGCATAACTTCTATTTCTTTCATTTATTGTTGTTTCATCCCCTGGCCTCATAAGGGTCGGCGGGAAGATGAGGGTAAAATATCCCGCTCTTCAGCCTATAACATTTTCAAAAATTAATGAAAAATTACAAAACCTATGTAATGATGCAAAAAATGTAAAAAAGTTTAAAATGCAATGTAGAGGTGCTTATAAATACATAGAGTGGTTTCCTCCGTTTTAAGTTTAAAAAGGAAAATAAAAAGTCTGACAGGTAAAGATAGAAAGACAAAAATGGAAATTTAAAACTTTAAAATAAAAATTAAACAGCAGCTTTCATTAAAATTGTAATGTTGTTGCATTAATTTGTTCTGAAAGCGGTGCTGATATTCAAGACAATAAAAGTGGGTTAAAAGCTGTGAGCTATCTGGGGAAGTTAACCTTGCATTAGTGAGCAACTGTTTCACCAGGTATCCAGTCTAGCTTACCAAATTCCCAACCAGACTAACATTAATTATAATCTTTTAGTACTCATCTTATGATAACCGGTGATATATATATATATATATATATATATATATATATATATATATATATATATATATATATAAAGACAATTTCAATAAAAAGAGATAAATCAGTTTATATTTGTACATTTATTTTAACATTGATCATTGTTTCGTTAAAATTTCAGCATATTATACTTGATACATAACTAAACTGGTGCCTTATTTAGGATTGTGAAAATGTGAGTTTGTAATCTTACGGAACACATCAAATATGGAGATATGGAGCCAAGATTGGGGGACTGCATACAACACGGCATTCATAAAAAAACACACGAAGAACGTTGAAACATAAGCAAGAGGAAATTAACCACAACCAACCGATTCAATTTTCACCCGAAGAAGTTACGTTTGTAGCGCAATCCTGTCCGTCATGAAATTACCACACACTGGTATACTAAATTCATACTAACTCTCTGTGAAATCTTCCCGAAAAGAATAGCTGAGGGCTACTTTGATTATTACACTACATGCTTCACGTGGTCAACTTGGTTTACACAAAGAGTATAACTCCACAATAATTTTGATAATTAAAATAAATTACATCGAAACGCAATTTACAAAAGAAAAACCTCGAACTGGTTACTATCGTCTTACTATTAACCTGATGGGTCAAACAATTATATAAGCACATGGTACTGGTCTCACGAAGTACACCCCATGTGGGTTGAACATAAAGAAGAGTTGCTGTATTGAAAAATATTGTCAAGATGAGACATTATAATCTCACGCACATTCGCATTTAAGATTGATGATCTTAGTTAGAGTTATGGATCGTCAACACATGGTTCCACTTTACTCACAAAATAGCTACAAACCAACTACTGGAAGATATTCTGAACTTCATACTCGAATTACACTGCATTGCAATTTAAGATAACATTAGATATTTTAGATCTAAACCTGAAATAAAGGTGATTAAATTTTCAGTTAGGCTGAACTTAAGAAATACATTGCCCTACGGACTTAGCAGCCGGAGATCTTACCACTTCAGACGCTCGTCGTGGACCGACTGCCTGGGCCCCTACCGAGGGTGCTTAACAGATACAAACGGAAGTGACCAGAGAGGCAGCTTCCTATAACAACATGACAAGCGACGGACAGGACCATACTAAGAATAGAAACCTCTCTGCTTTTAGAAAGCGTAGCTACCTGTTTCGACGTTGGTCCTACTGTTCTCTAGCAGACAGGCTTGTCTGCTACCATCAAGCATGCAACTAGAAATACATTTGCTCATTCATCCTTTCACACAGAAGGGAAGGGGGATGACAGTATCTTATCATATACAGTATACAAAAGAAAGCGGATGTAGGTTCCGTACAAGACTGTGTGACA
Organism: Schistocerca serialis cubense; assembly: GCF_023864345.2. Taxonomy (NCBI): domain Eukaryota; kingdom Metazoa; phylum Arthropoda; class Insecta; order Orthoptera; family Acrididae; genus Schistocerca; species Schistocerca serialis. Next base: position 504,438,559 of record NC_064642.1, on the reverse strand, counting down.
TGAATTACATATAAACTGTGTTTCAAAGTGTAGTAGTGTGACAGATCGTTCTTGTTTATGTGTAAAAGTAACACGTTCCACTGCTCAGTCTCCTCCCAGATAGTCAGAAACACCACAGTAAAATTATAAGAGGAATTTATGCCGTAAATGACAACAGATTTAAGAAATTAACATGGAAGGAATCCAACAGATACCTTTCAAAATGAAGCACTGCACTTTCACTAAGAGATGAAGGATTTTCGCTGGCTGAAGATGCTGTGGAGAGGTAAACTTCTGGATGATGAAAAGTATAAATTTAGAAGCCATTCGGTGGTACCTGTAGGAGAAATGTGGGCCACAAAGTGAATATTGGGCAAGAAGGAAAGAAAGGATGAGTCTGGTGGATGGGCAGGGCCGTGGTATTAAGAGAAGAAGGGAGGAAGTGAAATGGAGAGGGAGGAGAAAAGGGAGCAAAGCTGGTGATCTGAGGGGAGGCGTGGTAAACGGGTGTGGAAAGCAAAATGGGGCGTACAGTGCTCAAGGATCTGGAGGGTCTTATAGAATATTGGTAGAGCAGGGATCCCTGTAAGATTAGGATAGCAGAAGATAGGTCAGTTAGAGTTTCATAGGTATGGAGAATACTGGAGGAGTGTAATCCCCTGTTAGTAGATTTAGTAGTGTTAGTCTTTTGTGGGCTTTCTGTTGGATGGTTAACAGGTGAGATTTCTACGTTAGTTGCTGGTCGAGGCTTAGTCCACGATATTTTAATGTATTATTTAATTGGATAATACGGTCGTAAATGGTAAGGTAGAAGTCATGGAGACAGAAGACGTGGGTGGTTTGTCCAGAAATTATTGACTGTGTTTTGGAGGGGTTGATATTGAGGTGCCATTGGCTTCGCCAAGAAGTAAACTAATTTAGGTGGGTTTGGAAGAATCGTTGAGACTTCTGGACTGTAGGGTAGAGGGCAAGGAAAGTGGTGTCATTAGCTTACTGAAGGAGATTGGCTGGTTGTGGTGGTCTGGGCATATCAGCAATGTAGAGGAGATAAAGGAGAGGAGGGTGAATAGAGCCTTGGGGAACTCCTGTCGTAGGATGGAAGGTACAGGAATTTGTGTTGTTAATAGTGACGAAGGATGGGTGATTAGATAGGAAGGATGCAATAATGCGGACATAGTTAATTCGAAGTGCGTATGTCTCGAGTTCGAAACGGAGACCAGAAAGCCATACATGGTCGTAAGCTTTCTCTAGGTTGAGGTAGACAACATCACTTCTATGTGAGCTCTTAAATGATCATGCCATTTGTAATTATTTAGGCATGGAAACAGCATTGGAGTATGTACTTTGGTGCTGACAGTCATGTTTTAGGAACTAATTTGATGAATTTGTGCGTACGTGGAAAATGATATTGCGATACTTAATGTAAACATATAACTTTTTTGCGTTATTTTTAAAGACATTTTAGAATTGGAAAGAACATTGTGACTCTTGACAATCATCATACTCAGATCGAACATTGAACGTTTTACCAGTGCTGCCATGTGTTGGCGAAGACAAGCAACAGTAGTTTAACCCAGCAGTCGATTTTATTTCGCGTTTTTTAAGAATTGCAGAATAGTATTTAAAGTAAAACCCACGTTCGATAACTACATGTTACTAGTTTGTTAATTAAACTGCATAAACAAACCTTGGATTGTTACTATTTGTGGAGAATATGTTTTATGCTCCCTATTCTATTGCACAGCAATTATATATAACTGTCTGTGAAATTTACCAATACAAACGATTATTTCGAAGTGACATAAACATAGTAGACAACCTTTTCGATATATTACGCAATTCAGATATTTTTTTGAAGTACGTGACCTAGTTTTTTTTTTTTTTTAATGATTAATTGAATTAGTTTTGATACAGTTGCGCACAGCCCAGATGGGCCTACATTGTAATTAGCTTTTTCATTTTCACGATGGTCAAAATACCAGTCCCTAATGAGGTGAGAAGAGAAAGAGAGAAAGAGAAGTGTGTGTGTGTGTGTGTGTGTGTGTGTGTGTGTGTGTGTACTCTTGTTTAGAAAGTTTACATGAACCTGCCCGTACGGAGGAGTGGTAAATAACAGAGATAGAAATCAATGTAATTAAGCAGGCAACGAATATGTGTTCTATTTACAGCATGCAAACTATTTCACTAAGTGTAGTTTTCAAAAACATATGACCACGGTTTCGTATATGCAGGCAATGTAAAGTGTTCTACGGCAAAATTGCTGTAAAACTATAGATACAATGTACCAAATAGGAATCGTGAAACACCACTGTGTTTACTGAAATAAGCCAAAGCTAAATCAATCACTTAACCCTTGAAAATAACGGTGAACGCTGGCCCAGCTGAGTACGTCACGTTCGGCACGGCAAAGCCGAGCACGGGTGATTTTGCCGGCTAGCCTTGCTCCGCACCGCAACTGCAGCGGGTCTCGTGCATTGTCTGTGTCACCGTCGCCGGGTCAGTTCCACTGTGTAAGCCGCTCCACTGCCTGTGCCTCTGGACATGCCTAATTTTATTTGAAGAAGGAAATGTACTTGAATTACTGTTCTAGGCCGATGAAATAATTAAAAGCTTGTTCATATTTAAGGAGGAATCAAGTTGAATGACAGAATGAAGGACTGTGAACATGTCCACCGCTGGTCTGTCTGCCGCTTCCCCATACGCCACGCCTGTCTCCCAAACCATCTACGGACCTTACCACGCCGACACGAAGACTGGAACCCAGCCTGACAAGCAATAACTGCGCATGTTTGACTCTGGTTTGCTATTAGAGCAACCATTTTTTTCCTTTTATTTATTGATACCTGTTCGTAGCGCAGCGCCAGCCGGCTCTGCTCCGGTCAAATGACTGTAGTTTCTGCTTCGATTGCTCCGGCCGGGCTCCGATTGTTCGTCGCCTCCCACGGCAGTACTGCAGGTAACACAAGACGGTATTTTAAATTTTTTGTAAAATTATTTCTCAAAAATAGGTGTTCTAGTATCAGTTTCTAATGCTGATTCTGGAACTTTCATTTTGTTCCATCGCGTCAGAATTTTTCATTAACTCATATCACATATCTTAAAGAGTTAAAACAGAAATACATATATCAAAAATTTCCATCAATGTCTATATTTATATAATTATTGTTGTTTTACTCACATACTACAGTAATGATAGACAGCTATTAGCAACATTACATTTAAATTTCAATCTTTGCCTTTGTTTTTACGCACAGAATCTTCATCTTTGCTGTCCCTCTTCAACCTCCAGCAATAGTTCGCTATCATACTTTCATTCCATAATTCCTAGCACCTGTTCTTCATTCCTTAACATCCTGGTAGAATAGTCGAATAGTCCCAGATTTTCACGGAAGTACGCATTTTGGCTGTGTGGGAAATGGACTTTTCCACTCAATCCACAATCCAACTTCTTTAAATTTTCCAACATAGTTTTGACAATTTTACTATAATTCGCACGCTCTTTGGTGCCCAGAAAGTTATTCAGCAACAGTCCTGAAGGCAGTCCGTACATGTAACGTTCTACAGTCACAGATATCGACTTTATCTCTGGTAGCACATGAAAGTGCCGTGACTTCGTGATGTCTCCATGACATAATTTGCCCAACTAAAGTACCGAAGAGCCCACTGAAATCTCCTAACTATAACGACGGAGGAAGTCGGAGAACGCTCAAGCATTAACGAAGCTGATAAGGCATAAATTCCAAGAAAAATTTATGCAGAAATTCTATCTTTCAGCGTTTCTTGAGTAACGAAGGGAAATGTCATGGAATGGTACTGAAAACGGAATCCATCTTCTGAAAGAGCCCTTACACACAGCATCATCGAACCCAATTAGATATTTAGTGGTCTAAGTGCTGTTAATTAAGGATATTTTTACTTGCAGGCACGAAATGTTTCCGATCTGGCAAAACCTTCACACTCCAATGGTATTACTTGGCCCTGCCACTCCACTCGCATAAAAAGCAGGACATTTTCATTTAGACAGCCTGTTGTCCTACTAAAATTCCTATAACCAAAAGGTTTACTTAACTTTATTCTAGTAAGTGATAGAAGAAAACTAAGAACAGTTTTGAAATTAGTATAAAAAGTTAGGTAAGAACGCTCATTTATTTTCAATCATTGTATGTCATGCAGGCTGAAAGGGCGACACTAGGAAGTTCAGAGTCACTCGCTCATTAAATGGATCTGCGGACCAATTCTAGACAACGTACACTACATTCCAACTCATTGGACCATTATTCCTTTTGCCGAACATTTCGCAGCTAACGAGTACCAGGTACGTTAAATTACACAAACAGCTTTGGGTTGTTAATAGCTTTTTACCCGCAACTTTGCCTGCATACTTGTACGTTACATTAATCTTCACATTCACCATCTTTTGGTGGCAAGTTCCCGCACAATCTCAAGTCGATGGTATTGTTGTTAATCTGTTTCATTTCATCGCAGCGGCTCCACTTTTTGGCCTTTCCATTAAATCTGAGCGATTTCATTCGAGACATTTTGACAGATTCTCGTTTTGAAAAAAAAAAAAAAAAGAGTGTCGGTGACAACCGTCTGATTCTTCACTGTTTCACACCATGTGATTCTAGAGAGGACGTGAAATGTGTCTATTGTTGCACAAAGGTTTCGCCGATGGTGATGAACTGTTTCTGTATTGATCAGCAGAACGACATGATGACCAGGCACTGTCGTGCAACAGAGCATAATCAGGACGCAAGAGCACCCATTCAGTACGTTGATGATCCAGAAGACGCCAGCCAGCATCTCTGAAAGCCAAAATTTTGATGTCCCGCAGCTCCAGCATTGATTCTGAAGGAACTGAGCAGACAGGAAAGCTGGGGAAAATTAAGCCATCGTTGCCTAATGGCGACACCCAGCTGATCAAGTGTTATGGTTTCTGAAATGGGAGTGCTGCCATAAGAGAAACACCTGTCAGCCAGCTCACATACATATCACCCAAATCAGGCGCTCACTGCCAGACTGTGCACAGTGGTGTATGGTCTGTGCAGTAATACGAGTGACACACTCAGAGCTAGTTGATGACTCTAAGAAGAGGATAGCTTGCAGTTCAAGACGAAGCAGCCAGCTGCCACTGTCGGACTTCACTGTAACAGCTGCAGACCTCTGCATGCAGTCAACCTGGCGCCATGACACCATCGAGTCACCTGCTGAGTAACTACTTTCCACTGACGGCCACCCCCTGGTGCGCCATAGGTTCCAGCCTGGGCCATGTAGCCAACCACCTGCTCCATTTCTGCCTGTAATCTCATGGAATCCCATGTTGTTGCTATCCAACACCCAGAGTGGATGCGCACCATCATCTTCAGCCATGCTGGAAGCCGCAGTTTATCACTGTCTGATCTACTGTATTGTAGACAGCTGCTAGAGGAGTGGTCAAGGAGCCGTGGTGTTCCCCGTCACCTGTGGCTGACAATGCACTGCCCTGCATCATCTCTCTCAGCTGCTCTGACACCAGCAAGTGCCACCACCAGCACATGCTGCCTTTCTGGCGGACAATCTTTGCCGGCAAAATGCTCCAGCAACAGTGACCACTACGTCACTGGGATCCCCAGCTGCCATTCTGTCTCTGTAACTGCCGTGAGTGAAAATGAATAAAAGACTTCGTAAACCAGGGATGTTTTACTGATGGTCTGTAGTACGAATCCAGTCACCACCGTCAGTGCACCCATGTCCAGGCAGGAGTAGGTACACCGTCTTGACAGACACACCCAATCCACCTGCACTCTAAGGGTCACGTCTCGACCTCTAGACCGTGGTACTGAGCCATGTGTTATGATGTGAAGTACGAAAACATGGTTACAGAATTATTTATTTGCTACAGTGCTCATTCTTGCCACCTGGCTGACACATTGAACAATACAAATAAGAGACAGACTGTATTTTTAAAATATTCCCAGTCAACTAACTACAGGAAAGAAATACCAACAGATCGTTGTGAGTCATATTTGCATCTCACCCGCACATAAACTGCTCACTCTGCCAGGGGTACTAGCGGTGCCTTTCTCCCACAGAATTTTTATACAAGTAATGGGTCAAGTATTTATGCCTTACTCCTCCCATTCCTAACCACGGGAGTTATAGGAGTTTCTCACTGTCACAATAAGCTTGTAGGACGTTTGGTAGAAACTGCTTTAGACATTACGTAGATAAATGCTGATAAGTCAATCTCCCCTTCCTCCTCCCCTCGTACGCTTAGTGACGACACATTATCGAGACTGTTATCAATGAGCCTACTACAAAAACTCTAGATTCAGTACTACTATCGGCCGTTGTTAGAAATTTTTACATCTCACGGCATCTCACACACATCGCCAACTCTTAAGGGGGAATTTCTATACAAAGTATGCAATGATGGTGGATGGTGATGAATTTCGTGGAAATTTTTCAAGACGCTTCTGAGTTCTGCTTCAACGAGAATCCATTTGAAAGCTCTATCCCAACACCCCATGCGAGGTGGCTGGTTCGTATCTACACTGTGCTTCTTTCCAAACAGTAAATGATTTATGTTCCAATTTTGGGTGAAGTCGATTCTATGACTTAGAAGGAGTTGTGGAACATAAAATATACAGATACAATGATAATAAACAACAGGATTTATGAGTAGTGTGGGCAAAAATGAAAGAGGCGAGTAGAGAATAATAAAACATGTAAATTATCCTAATGAACATAGGTACAGAAAGTAATGATTCCCCTTGAAACGATATTTTACAGCTGAGTTCTTGAACACTTTACAACAGAGGCTTTGAGGATCCAAACAGCAAATATGGACTTGAGGGCAAACAGATTACAATAAATTTTCCACATGAAAATAATTCATGTGAAACCAGGTTTCATCACATTTCCTCATTGATGCCCGTACACGTTCAAACATACCAAGCGTGTTCTGAAAGCATTGGTAACGACACTCATCATGTTACTGGAGTTCATCGACGGTATCAACAAGACCATATTACATCAAATATTTTAAGTATCGCCACTGAAAAAGGTCCAATAACAACTTCAAAGACAGGCGATGTTTAAACACATGTTAGTGGCAAGCCACGACTGATACATTTGTTGTCGAAGCTTCGTGCTACATATTTGCGAACAGCCACATGAAAGTGTGCCAGTGCATTCTCATGCATGTACCACATACGCATTCTTTCACCGCAAGAAAAACCATGCAAAGATGTGATTATCTTGCATGAGGGGCATTCAAATGAAAACTGAACACCTGTCACAACGGGACCATGGAATGGTTCCTTTCGAAAGTAATCATCACACGCGTTACGACATTTATCCCACTGCGAGACGAGACGACCAATTCCTGTACTGTAGAACGCGGTCGGCTACTCACGGATCCACAACCGGACCAACTCTTGCACTCCCTCGAACAACTGAAACCGACGTTCACGCATGTCACAACGATGTGAAAATCACGCGGAGCACGATCCGGGCTGTACCGAAGATCTTGCAGTGCTTCCAACGAAATCGCTGAAGCTTACCATCCATCCGATTGGCAGTGTGGGGGCGGGTTTTATCGTGCAATAGCAAGCTTCGGTCTGGCGGGATTTCGAAGCCCGAAGGCAGACAGCAAAGCCAACAGTGGAAACATCCCACATCTCCCCCGTCAAATAAATCCAAAGCTATTCACACAAGTTCCGATAACGTCACGACGACTTTCTTCGACAGCAAGGTCATCCGCTCATGGAGTTATTCGAGCGTGGAACCATAATAAGTGTACAGCGCTGTTTAGACTCTTTGCATAAACTGCGACGCGCCATACAGTCAGAACACCCTGCAGTGCTGTCGGACGGAATCATCCTGCCGCACGATAACCGGCAATCCCACACTGCCTATCGGAGGAAGGCTACGCATAAGTGATTGGTTGGGAAACACTGCAACATGTTCTGTACAACATAGATCTGCCACCGTGTGGTCTTTACGTCGTTGGCGACCTGAAGAAACATACGTGGACGTCGATTTCGGTCGGACGAGGAATTGCAAGAATGGGTGCGGTTGTAGAAACGTCAGAGGCCGACCGCCTTCTACAAAACAGGAACTGACTGCCTCGATTCCTAGTGGAATAAATGTCTTAAAGCCTGTAGTGATTAGTTTAGAACGGAACCATTCCATGGTTCCGTTGTAGCGCGTGTTCGATTTTCATTAGACTGTCCCTTATACTGGGGCATGGTCACGTCGGATCGATTGATGTCATTTGACGTCTATTCTATCTCAGTGAACTAATTCGGGTCTCGTTCACGTGTCTGCCAGTGTTAGAGCAACAAGATTCAGTACACGTTTGCAGAAAACACCGACATGATCCCTCTGTTTGGCGAAGCTCACGGTAATGGAAGAGCTGCTTGTCACCTTTATCAAGATCGTTGTCCACAACGTCCGCCTCCATCTCATACCCTTCTTGGCACAGTTATGCAACGATTGCAAGAAAGAGTACCTTCACCATCAGCAACAGAGACTGTACTGCGCCAAAGAGATGCCACATGCCCGAAATGGAAGAGGCTGTATTGCATCACGTTGAAATGAATCCGTCAACAAGTACACGAGCAATTTCTTTGGCTACTAATGAGTGAGTGGAATTGTAAAACAAGCGATGTACTACGTCACACCTAACTAATTACTAATTGTAAAAGTAGTCGTGTTATCAACATGTTTTCAAATGAAATTTTCACTCTACAGCGGAATGTGCGCTGAAATGAAACTTTCTAGCAGATTAAAACTGTGTGCCGGACCGAGACTCAAACTCGGAATTAAAGCTGTGAGGACGGGGCGTGAGTCGTGCTTGGGTAGCTCATTTGGTAGAGCACTTGCCCGCGAAAGGCAAAGGTCCCGAGTTCGAGTCTCGGTCCGGCACACAGTTTTAATCTGCCAGGAAGTTTCATGTTTTCAAATGGTTGTAGCCTGGAAACGGAACATTCCAATTCAAAATATTATCTACTCACTCCCCTCTGCACGTTCCAGAAGTTTGTAACACGATTTCCGAACACCTTGTACATAACTGGCATTTGGACATACGTCGTATCGAGGAAAAATGGTTCAGATGGCTCTAAGCACTATGGGACTTAGCATCTGAGGTCATCAGTCCCCTAGACTTAGAACTACTTAAATCTAGCTAACCTAAGGACAACACACACATCCATGCCCGAGGCAGAATTCGAATCTGCAACCGTAGCAGCCGTGTGGTTCCGGCCTGAAGCGTCTAGAACCGCTCGGCCACGGCGGCCGGCCGTTTCGAGGAAACCGTTGGTTTCCGGACCTAAGTTAATTGGGATTATTTGTTTGTTTATTGTCCCCTATTTGCCCCTGTCATTTGCACCTGTAATACTCGAACACGAAGTATAGGTAGAAGATTAAACTGAGAAGAACAGTTTCAAATCATGTTTGTTGCTGTCTTAACGAAGTCAGAATTTTGCAATTTTGCGATTTCTTCTGGTGTGTTGAGGCTCGTGTTGTACTGGAACGCTAGCCGTGCACACGGCATTCAGGCTCGGTGATTGCCAGCTCCGGTACACCGTACGCCGTAACACAATCCGCGCCTTTGTAGGCGTGTGACGTGGAGAGACGGGACATTCGCCGCCTCCAGCCAGCCCTCGAGGTATCAGCTGCGTGGAGTCAGCGCGGCCCTTTGTGGCGTGCCCCGCAGCCCTTCGCCTGAGCCCGCTGTGTTGTGCTGTCGCGTAGCGGGCGGGCCGTGACAGCACGCCGTGACGGACCGAGCGTCCGCGCTGCCACGCCGCCCACCTGCCCTAATGGACGCGCCAGATAAGCCTCGTCTCCCGCACCGCCGCCTGACAACTCACGCGGGACGCCTCGGCCCTTTTTTATCACTGCCACCCCCCCACCCCCCTCCCCGGTTTTGAGATGTCAACGTATAAACACTCGCGGGACGACTCCATCCCACCTACACCACCTTTCGATAAAACGTCATCCTCCATCCGATTTGGACGACAAGCCGCGCTGTTCCGTAACATTCTGTCAGTGCTACTAAGCATTTGAGGACGCCTCTTGGGACATCCCGTTGGATGAAACTTGTGTCTAGAGCGTTCGCCTGGGCTACTTACTACAACAGTTACAGCGTAAATACAGAAACTGCCGACGTCGCAAGAACCGGTGCTAACATGGCTGTGTCCACTGAGGTGACTAAAGTTACGGGACAGCACTACGCACATACACAGATGACGGTACTGTCGCGTACACAAGGTATAAAACGGTAGTGCATTCGTGGAGTGTCAACTGTTTTCTGGTGACTCATGTGCAAAGATGTCCGGAGTGATCATGGCGGCCCGACGGGAGTTAACAGACTTTGAGCGCGGAATGGTAGTAGGAACGAAACGCTTGGGACATCCCATTTCGGAAATCGTTAGTGAATTCAATATTCTGAGATCCACAGTGCCGACAATGTACCGACAATACCACATTTCAGGCATTACTTCTCATGCAGTGGCCGACGGCCGTCACTTAACGACCGAGAGCAGCCGCGCTTCCGCAGAGTTGTCAGTGCTAACAGACAAGCAACACTGGACGAAATAATCGTAGATCAGCGTGGGACGTACGAGGAACGTATCTGTTAGAACAGTGCGGTGAAATTCGGCGTTAAGGGTCTATGACAGCAGTCAACCGCAGCCACTGTCATTGCTGGCAGCACGACATCTTCTGCAGCGCCTCTCCTGGGCTCGTGACCATATCGGTTGGACCCTAGACGGAAAACCGTGGCCTCATCAGATGAGGCACGATTTCAGTTGGTAGGAGCTGTTGAGAGGGTTCCGAGTGTGACACAGACCCCCCGAAGCCATGGACTCAAGTTGTCAACAAGGCACTGTGCAAGTTGGTGGATAATGCTGTGGGCTGTGTTTACGGGGAATGGACTGGGTCCTCCGGTCCAACTGAACCAACTGAGACCATTTGCAGCCTTCCATGGGCTTCGTGTTCCCAAACAAGTTTGTAATTTATACAGACGACAATGCGCCATGTAACCGAGCCAAAATTGTTCACGATTGTTTCGAAGAACATCCAGGACAGTTCGAGCGAATGATGTGGCCACCCGGACAGCCCGACATGAATCTCATAGAATATTTATGGGGCATAATCGAGAGGCCAATTCGTGCCCAAAATCCTGCATCGGTATCAATTTGCAATTATGAACGGCTTTAGTAGCAGTATGGCTCCATATTTCCGCAGGGGGCTTCCAACGAGTTGTTGAGTCCATGTCACGTCGAGAGGCTGCACATCACCAGGCAAAAGAAGTTCCGACACGATTTAGGAACGTGATATAGTTACACCATTAAGTAAAAAATGGGTAGTTGCATAGAATTTCGTTATTTTACTCTCCTACCTGTTTTTACTTAACGTGGACGCACCGCCATTGTTATATTTTAGAATGTCATTAAATCTAAACCACTACCTTTCCTCTAGGGATTGTAGAGGGAATGTGGTAGCTATAGTTTTGATTGGGATCCTATGTCTGGGAACAAACCGTTTGGATGCAACATAAGTTTGAAGATCGGCTCACTTTCAAATCTCCCGTTTCACATTACACAGCGGAGACAACGAGTTCTGATCTGTGTGCTCTACGGGAGAATAGGCAGTGTTCCGAGAACTCGTCGCCTAGGTCTCTTCTACGTCACGAGGGACGTTCTCTTCAAGTCGAGGGTGAGAAGCTTCCTAACTGGAAACTAACAGTTCCTCGCACTCGTTTTTGCAGTAGGACGAAAATGGTATGTGATGTCGTAATTATGTCAGGTATTGAGTATGGTGCTTTTCCTCAGTTTCTGTGCGTATCGTTGAAGTAGTGGATGCGAAAGCGATATCCAAATTCCAGGAATGGATTTCACATCAAAACTTTATCTCTTGAAAGGGGACCGCGCCTGCTCGTCATCACCGCTTTCGCCCAGATTTATGGTGTGGCCAGAAATGAAAGTGACAGAAGTGAGAGCTTCAGTGTTTAGAAAAAATAGCGTTTCTGGCGCGGGCCGGCCGAGGCATCAGCGATTTGTGTTAGCGTGGTTTCCAGACAGTGACTGACGCAAAGGAAATAATACAGAACGGTAATCTGTCGTGGGATCGAGGCCCCGTACAGAAACTTTTTTGTTTTCAGTATTTACATTACTTACGCTAAAAATGAACCGAAATAATGTTGAATGTATTGTTTTTATTAATATTTTCATAAGACCCATTAAAAGGCAAACGAAAATTTTGGAACGAGAATCCAAAAAACGTTGGATGCATACGAGGCAAACTTTGGATTGTCATCATTACTTCATAAAATCTGGGGGACATAGTGCCGCCTTATAGAAAAAAAACTGATTTATATGATGACGCCCTACGTGCAAGAGAACAAACTTATTGACTCATGGCAGAGAAAAACAAATCCACAATTATACGACGAGATTTTTCAATATGAAGAAGCATTGCCATCGTGAAGTATTTCGGTTTTTTGCAGTTAACATACAAATTGAAAATAAAGAACACTTTCCATATAGGGACTCTATCTCACTATCCTCGTTTCCTCGTTTGCCGTTCTGAACCCCTCGTCCGAACCGCGCCAAATTTTTTTTTTTTTTTTTTTTTTTTTCTCGTCTGGAGATCCTGCTTCTGTCACTTTCATTTCTGGCCAATGTAGACGAAACCAGGAAAGACGAATAGGCGCTATCCCCTTGTAAGTCTCTAGTACCTTGTAATAAGAATTGTGAAGCAGCCTGTATAATGCCATTATTTACAATGTATCAAAATATGCAGTTTCTATGATCATGACATGCCCATTTTTCCTACGGAGTTTTTGGGCACATCACTTTTAAATCTACCGGGCGTTCAGAATCATGTGACTTCGCTTAGCCTTTGCACAATGTAAGCCACATTTTACCTTTTTCTGTATTTATACCATACATGTGTAGTCTTAAACATTTTTCATGTAGAAACTCATCCACTCCTTTTAGGTAAAATATTTAAATATTCATTATACCATTATCTACAGCGTTTGTTTGCACTCACAATGTCAATTTCAGACTGTGCTAGACAATGGGTTCCTTATAAAAGCCGAAATCGATGGGAGAGTAAAACAAAGAACTTTTAAGCAACCGGAACGGCTATTTATCAATTCAGAACAGTTACGGACCGGCAGCGTTCTTCAAACATGGAACTAGTAAACAGTGGATACATCCTCAACCTGAAGTTGGTTTTTGCGAGGAATAATTCACCTCGAAAAGCTTGGTGATTGTAGTAGTGCATCTCTACTTCTTCTAAAATGGCGGAGAAAATGCCTCAGGCGTCGTTCTCTACGGAGGCCTATTCATCCTTCAATGCACCAAGTATCCCCAACGATGGATGACTTGGCGGAGTTCTTGGTTGTAGAAGTCAGCATTATGGCTGTTAAAGATACGTCCCACCACGAAAATCAAGTCGTTGTAAGTCTGGGAATGCCCGTCACATAATGATTTCTTCATCTTCGTCTTGGCAGTTTCGTGCGGAAATTCTGGTAGTATGTCTTTGTGGCGGTTTGGTTCTTACAAACATTATATGCGAGAATCACATAATGGCAGTCTATCATCTTGACCGACGACGGTTGAGTCGTTGCACTTTTCGGTGGTGGTGATACACGAAGTATCTACACAGAGTGCAGAGAACGAATTGCAGCACAGTTATTAAATTTATAAAATGGGCTTCCTATTTCGTTATGGTTCTTCTACTGGTGTGCTACGGTACTGTAGCATGAGGCTTTCAATGTGCAACAGGACTGCAGACAAGTAATAGCAAACACACAAAAATAATTAGTTGATTTGCGATTTCGAGGTGATAATTAGAAACCTTATGACTACCCTTCGTATAAAACAGCGGTTTCCTAGAATCCATTCATCGAGAGAAGATCCGCGACCGTGAAAGTGAGCTTGGTGCGGCTGCTTCGCACATCTACACAAACAATCACGCAAACCGATTTTCTTCACGTTTCTATGACAGAGCTCCTTTGTTGCTGCCGTTCTACGTGACAGAAGCTTTGATTCAGTCTCACCGGTTTCACGGGTGACATCTGGCAACTGCGCTGCCATCCGTCACAGAACTTCTTTGGGTGAATGGAATATAGGCATTTGCCTGCTGAAGACAGTATGCCTGTGTCTTCATCGGATCTGTGAAGTGACTTGACCAGTTAGTAGTAAGTAGACCTTCAGTTTAACTTGAAACGTGTCATAACATTTTTCACAAATTAAAAGCATTAGCAGAGACGAAAGATCTATAAACTAATGGAAAAACCTCTAATTTACTGCGAATCAAATCCCGCTCTTTTGGAGCTGCAACCTGCTTAAAAATTTTAAAGAAGGCCATAATAATGATTAGGGTGTAGCTTTTCGTCTACGAAAAAGTTAGCAGATGTTTTGGAGAATACATTGAACGTTTAACGTTATTATCGTTTTAATGCACTGTACGTGACTGCTGTCTTATCTTCATAACATTCATTATGAGGACTGGGATATAACAAACGGCTATTAGAGCTCAACATCTCATCTATGACGAAGTCATCTGAGATTGAGCACAAGGTCAATAGATCACATATAGGGAAGTAAATAGAAAGAATCTTTTTCAAAGGAAAAATTCTGGCATTTGACGTCACCAGTTTAAGGAAAGTATTACAACTAAATCGGGAAGTCGGATGGGAGTTCGAATCCGGTTTCTTCAGAAGTTCAGTTGGCAGACTACCGTCATTTCACTTGGTATTGAAAGACAAGTATCATTCAAATTTCTTTCGAGCAGAGTATGTTGATTTACATTGACTACTGCAAATCGTAAAACAGGAATCGACATGATTTCTTACACATGGAAACATCTGATGAAGACGTTACGACGTCTAATTATCGTGCTGGGAAGATGTGGAACACCGAATCATCAAAAGCATTACACAAAAAATGGTTACTATACATGTGAAGGAGACCAACTTTTTCATACACAAAAAGAAACAATATCCAAAATAATGTTGCCACTCTAACTAAACAGACCACCCCCCCCCCCCTCCTCCCAATAATCTTACTACTGCTAGAACTGTTGGTGTTCATCTAATAACAATGGATGAAATCTGACACGTCTCTAATGAATTATAAGCAAGATTGCGTAAATTTTCAAGTAGCTAAAATCAAGAAAATTTATCCGTTCCCAGAATTAATTAAATACACTGACTAAAAAATCGCAACACCAAGTGGCAGTTGTGCGACATAAACGGAACTTGGCAGGCGAGTTTCTACATTTCCGAAAGATGATGTCTTTCCAAGTTTCGCGCAAGTCGTATAAGAATAGCGTTTAGCAGCGTCACTATGAAGAGACAAATCATGTTTGTTTTAAATACACGCTGTAAAGGTAGTTAGCGTTAGTTTTCTTTGAGATTGCACGAGGTGGGTTGACGTTAGTCAAGAATGTTCTTAGGGTGACGAAGACGCTATTAGTAACACCTCTATGACTCTGAAAGAGGTTGTGTAATATGGCTACGAGAGGCTGATGTTCATTCTGTTATATGGCAAAAAGACTTGGGAGGAATGTAGTCACTGTACATGATTGCTGTCAGCGGTGGTCACAGGAACGCACAGTAGCACTTAAGTCTGTGTTCCGGACAACCACCTAGCTCTACCGAGAGGGAAGACCACCATGTTCGGCGTATGGCTCTGGCGTATCACTCTACTTGTGCAGCAGCAATTTGAGCAGCAGATGGTGCCACAGTTGCACAAAGAGCTGTTGCAAATCGGTTAATTCAAGAACAGCTCCGAGCCAGACGCCCTGTAATGTGCATTCCACTGACACCAAGCCTTCACCATTTGCGACTTCAGAGGTGCCAAGTTGAGAGCTTACTCGAAGGCAGCGTGGAGGTCTGTTGAACAGGATGATTATAATTAAAGTTGAACTTTCAAAACGCTGTAGAAATAACACCACTGGGCAGAATGACGTCAAATTGCAACGGAATATTACACCTGTCATGCGCACAACCCTTTGAAGTTGCTATAAACATGCCGGGTACACGGCTTTTTCTCCATTCGCGTCTGCGACTTTCACCATGACTATCTCAATGCAGGATCGCGCTCTGCTTGTAAAGCTGTATTACAAGAATGATGACGGTGCACACATCGCTTTGCAGAAGTTCCGGACACTGAAGGGATTGAAAAAAAGGCGTTGTTCTGATGAGTGCCGTGGGTCTGGAGAAAATGATTCGGAAATTCGAAACGACAGGATCTTCTTGGTGTGCATCCTCGTAGAGGGAGGAAACGAATTGATTCGACGTCAGTAGAAGCAGTGGCCACAGCAATGCAGGAGGAGACGAGTGGTGGCGTGAAAACGTGTAATGCACCGATAGATGCCCCAACATTGGACATACCCGTCAGCACGGTGCGTAAAATCCTGCGAAACATCCCTCTTTGCTATGCATTCAAAATTACCCATATGCACGAGTTGCTTCCTGTTGATCTGCCAGCAAGAGAGACCTATGCTTTAGAATTTCTTCTTCGCATGGAAGTGTAAAATGATTGGCCGTGGAAGATTTTGTGGACAGACGAAGCCCACTTCCATCTGACAGGATATGTCAATACACAGAATTGTCGATATGGGCAACGGAAAATCCACGCGCAAATCAACCAGTACCACTCCATCCTGAAAAGGGCACTGTGTGGTGCGGGTTTACGGTATAATTTATCATAGGGCCATATTTTTTTCGAAGAGACAGGTGTTTCCGATCCTGTTACCTGTACCGTCACTGGTAAGCGCTATGAGTGGCTTTTGGGCAAACAACGTCATTCCAGCTCTCCAATTGCGTGGATGTGTGAATGGGATCATTTTTATGCAAGATGGCGCACCTCCGCACACTGCAGATCCAGTTAAGCAGCTGCTGACGCGCCATTTCGGAAATGCTAGAATTATCAGCCGCCATTAACTACAGCCTGGCCATCCCGATCACCTGATCTTAATCCGTGTGACTTCTGGATGTGGGGCTATCTGAAAGATGTTGTGTTCAGAGTTACGACTGCAGACGTAGCTGCACAGAAGGCAAGCACTGCGCAACACATTCTGACGTGACCCCGGAAACACTTCGACCAGTTGTGTAACATGCTGTTTCTTGATTTCAACTTGTTGCAGAAAACGGTGGACAGCATATTAAACATGTTTTGCCCCAGTCCACGGAAATTAATAATCCGATTTGATTTTGATTGGTGCTTTTTATGCGGTTTTTGGACTGAGGACAATTAAAAACAGATTTTTCCCATCCGATGTGATACGACTTTGCTGTGGTGGATGGGCTTACGTAACTAACAGTATTATACATGTACACCCATGCACACTGAGCAGTGCAGTTTGCTGAACGTCAAACGTACACCTTAGGCATTTTTGTATGATTCATTTGTCATTTGTAGTCAACCACTATTAAATCATGATGCTTACAGCGCCATCTATTGCTACCTTTTGTAACTATTTTTTTTCTGCCATACGTTTCCCCCTTATCCGATAATATTCAGTTGCAATTTGATGTCACTCTCACCAGTGGTGTTATTTCTACAGCGGTTTGAAAGTTTAACTTTGATTATAATCACCCTGTATCTTCTGATGAAAGCTGGTTCTACCTCGGTGTCAATGATGGCCATGAACTGGTGAGAAGGAGACCAGTTGAGGGCCTGCAATCAGTCTGTCTGCATGCTAGACACACTAGACTTACACCTGAGTTATGGTCTGGAAAGAGATTTCGTATGACAGCATGAGTACTATCGTGGTTATCTCACACACCCTGACTGCAAAATTGTACATTAATGTGGTGATTCGACCTGTCGTCCTGCCATTCATAAGCAGAAGGTGTTTTCCAAGAGGGTAATGCTCGGCCACATACAGCCGTTGTAACCCAACATGCTCTGCAGAGCGTCACATGTCACCTTGGCCAGCTCTATCACTACACCTGTCTCCAATCGAGCACGTATGGCAAACCATAGGACGACGACTCAGGCGCCACCGAGTGCTGATAACCGCGTAGTTGAGCGCCCCACAATCCGAAATATCACCATCATCATCATCATCATCATCATCGAGCGCCACTCACAACTAGCGTTAATTTTCCCTGTATTGAGCAACCAACTGCGTACCACAAACTAACATCCTGCACATGTACAACGCAATGCATGCACGTTTGCGTACTTGCACTTAACAGCCTGGCGGCTAAACCTGTTATTAACGTACCACATTTCACGTTGGCAGCGGCTTGCGCTTACATTAACCTACGATTTTGCATTGTTAATCACTTAAATATATTACCTAGACAAATGTATTCCGGAAATGTCATTGCTCTACATTATTTATTATTTGGTTTGCTATTTTTTTCATTAGTGTATTTCAGGTCTCAGAGCTGTAAAAGATAAACAATATTTTCTGCCAGCTTGCAGTATCTTCACGGTTCGGTCACATTAATGTGACCATCACCTATGTTCGGCGCCAACGTGCAATAACCACTCACACACGGCAGGTAGCAACACTATTAGTGGAGGGTATATAACGCATGTCGGGAGGGCGCGGAAAACAGTCCATTCGTTGTCGTAATGCGGAAATGGCGCCATTTATCTGACGCCCAAAAGGGCATCGTTATTGGCTTTCGGGCCAAGGATGGAAGTATTTCCGAAACTTCTAAGTTTGTAAACTACTTGCGCGTTGTCACGGCTAAGGTACACCTTGCATGACAAAATGGTGCTATCAGAAACGGCGCCAAGGAACTGTGGTGCAGCATGAGCCATAGATGACAGGGGTGAATGACGGCTGAGGAGATGTGTATGGGTGAGAAAATGTGCAACTGTAGAGCAACTGACCGCCCAGATGAAACAAGGAACCACCAACAGTGTCTCCTCAACGACTGTTCAGCGAACTTTGCTGTGTACGGGTCTCCGCATCAGGCGCCTGGTTCATGCACCCATGCTAACTGCTGTCTTTCGGCGACAAAGACTGAAATTTGTGTGCTAGTACCAAAACTGAACGTCCTCTGAATGGCGAAAGGTGGCCTTTTCAGATGACAGCTCATTGGCATGTATGTGTGAAAAGTCTGGAAGCAAACACTCTGTAACAACTTGCGGAAGGGTCCAGGCCAGTGGGGGGAGAGTTATGATCTGGGGAATATTTTCACGACATTCCCTGGGTGATCTTGTCATTCTGGTAGCCGAAATGGGTCAACCATGTCCACCCCTTCAAGCACTCGGTACGATGGCGTCTATCAGCAGGACAATGCAATATGTCACACCATGCAGTGTACATGCATGGTTCAACGAGCACCAGAATGAGTTTACTGTACTCTCCTGGCCACCAAGTTCCCAACTGAAACCCAGTCGAGAATCTGTGGGACCATCTCGATCAGGCTGTTCGTGCTATGGAGCCTCAGCCAAGAAACTGAGAACAGCTGGCCAAGGCACTGGTGTCAGTATCATCCAGAACCTCGTTGACTTTCTTCTTGGATGTCTCACTGTGATCCTCAGTGCAAAATGTGGTTATCCAGGTTTTTGACAGGTCGTCACATTAACGTGACTCAACAGAGCATAAAAGGAGCTAAGTCTCCCTTTTTTTCAATCCTGTTAGTTCATATGCTCTTTATCCCTCTCTCTGCCCATCTTCTCCACCCCTCCATCTCCGTTCATCTCCTCCACCCTCCACTCTCAGTCCATCTCCTCCTGCCTATCTCTCTGTCCATCTGCTCATCAGCCCTCTCATGCCCATCAGCTCCTCCCACCTCTTTCTATCCATCTGCTCCTACCTCCTCTCTGAGTCCTTCAACTCCTCTCTCCTCTATCCATTTTCTCCTTCCTCCTCTGTCTATCTTCTCATTCCCCTCTAAGTCCATTTCATCCTGCTCCCTCTAACTCCTCCTCACCTTCTCTCTCTCTCTATCTCCTCTTTCCCTCTCTGTGTCCACTATTCCTCTCCTTTGCTCTGTCCGTCTCCTCCTCCTCTTTCTCATCATCTCTTTCTCCCTCCTCTTTCTGTCCATCTCCTCATCTCCTCCTCTTTTCGTTCTCTGTCCATCGCCTCCTCTGCCTCTCTCTGTCCTTCGACTCCTCAACCCTGTAAGTCCATGTCCTCCTTCACCTCTCTTCTCTTCCTCACCCTCGCTCTGTGTAACTTCTCCACCCCATAACTCTGACCATCTCCCCCTACCACCAGTTTCTGTTCGACTTCTCATCCCCCTCCATCTGTCCATCTCCTCCCCTTTTCTTTCTCTGTCCATCTCCTCCCTCTACCCACCTCCTACACCTTCGATTCTGTCCATCTCCTCCTGTTAATCTCTTTCATTTGCTCCACTCCTTCTCCCTGTATATCTGTTCTTCCCCTCCTCTCTGTCCATCTGCTCCTGTCTCCTCACTCTGTACGTCAGCTCCTCTCCCATCTGTCCATCTGCTCTTTACCCCACTGGCCACCTCTTATTTCATACATATTTGTACACATATTTCACACTTATCTCTAGAGAATTTCACCCTGCTGTATCGTTTTCACGCAGATCAATGTTTGCAACGTCATATCTCCTGAATTATGTATCGTAAAATGATATCATTCCGCAGGTACATCGAGCGGTATATGTGAATAATGTCTGCGAAACGTATTGCGAAAGATTTAGTGGTAAAGAAGTAATAAATTAAAACGTCATCCAAGATGCGGTAGGTTTCACTCATCCCAGTACATTGTGGTGACAAAAGTCATGGGATAGCGATATGCACATATATAGATGCGGGTAGTACGGTATGCACAAGGTATAAAAGGGCAGTGCATCGGCGGAGCTGTCATTGCAGCATTCATTAGTGCGGCAGAACACATCATAGCATCTCCCAGAGGATAATCACACCGCGATAGTCGCAAATAAGCTGAGATTCGCATAGCGCTCCGCCACGAAAGGGGTAACACCTGGATGCAGTACTGGAGCTCAGTGACTTCTGCTCACCCAACAACGACAGAAACAACTGCTCCCCGGAGTCTAGGGACCCGCCACATTTTCTCTCTTACAGAAAGAAGACACCTTGTCCTGGCTACTACCATTGTGTGTAAACAGTGCAGGGAAATTAGGGACTCCGAACAGGTAGATCGACGTCGGCATGTCGTCCCCTTTCACAAAAGAACAAAATTGTTGTGCTTTCACGGAAAGCAAAGTGTCGTGCTCAGGGGACGACCCAAACCCATGGCCAAGAAACCAGAAAGAGAAAGTCGCTTTTGCGACACGAAGGATGTGGGTGATCGGCACTTGATGGAAGCGCTGCCGGCCCGCTCCCAGCCTTCGAATCCCACCAAGTTGGCGAGGACCACCCTGAGCAACTGGGCAGCTGAGGTGGCCATGGCTGCCAATGCCAAACGTTGCGAAGTTACCATGCATCGTCTCGGCACAGCAACCCGTTCCACTTCACAGGGAATAAGAATTTCCTCACGGTGAGAGCCAGGTACGCAGCAAGCAGTGACACCTGCACGCTCACTACCACCGCCGCTTGGGCTCAGATTGCTGCTCTTGGAGTGTCTGACGACGGACCAGCCGCATCGGACGCAAAAGCGACTGATGCGGCTGGTCGGTTGTCAGTCACCGCCTCAGCCACCAGCAATCACCATCCAGTGGTCAGAAGGCTAAGAAGATCCACTCCATCGTCAAACTCCACAGCGTTCGCAGCGGATACTCCGGCCTGTACAAGGTCCGACCGGAGACTATTTGTGATTACTCCAAGCTCATGAAGCTTCTGGAAGAAGAAAAATGAAGGTGGTCTTCGACCACCTTCCAATCAAAATGGAGTCTGACTTCCAGAAGCAGCAGCTCGCAGCTCAGGGCTTTCCAGTCCGCTCTACCGGCCTGGTCAAGTCGCCTAGGACCACAGAAAAATGTCTCTGTTCCTGGTTGTCCTGGTCTACAAAATGAAAACTCGGAAAATTTTCGAGGTGGAGAAGGTCGCGGACATTGCGGTGAAGGTTGGGCCCCTTCGTGGAATAGATCGGAGAGCCCAATGCTACTCCTGCTAAGGCATGTGGCGCTCTACTGTCACATACCAGCTCGCTGCGCCAAGTGCACCAGACCGCACCAGACTAGAGAGTGCAGCAAGAAGAAAGAAGGCCCACCGAGTTGCTGCAACTGTGGCGAGCCAAACGTGGCAAGATACAGCGGATGCGATGCCTTCCCCCGCAAGAGAGCCACCAAACGCGTCCAGTCCGGACGGACTTTCGCTGACGCCGCCAGGGGGAAACTGCCATCTGCGAGAACACGCTTTTATTGGCAACTACCCCCCCCACCCCCACCCCCACCCACCCCAGGTCACAGGAGAAGGGCGCGGACGTCAGACATCAGAAGGAGCAACTCGCCACCTCGCAGCGTGCAAAGCACACGCAACGGCCAATAGACAGCACCCCAGCGACGAAGAACGTCGCAGCCACCGGATCGAACGCCAACGGACTCAGTACGCTACTGAGGGCACTGAGCAACCTTATGAATAAACTTCTGGCATTTGTCGAAGCAGCAACGGCAGCCCTCAGGCCAACGCCGTCAGAATGCAGGGACGTCATGGATAGTGTCCATAACCATGGCCTGACAATATGCACGTGTCCAAGCCAGGTCGAGTTGCTGCACTAAACTGGACAAACGGTGGTCGGACACGATATTAGGAGGTATCACATGACTTTTGCCGTCTCGGTGTATTAATGACGTCATATCTCCTGAACTATGGGTCAAACAACGATACATTTTTCTAAGCACATTCAGTCAGTGGTGTATGTGAATACTGTCTACGACATTTGTTGCAAACAGAGTCAGTAATAAAGAAGTAATTAATTAAAAGGCCATGCCTGAAACGACAGTTTTACTGTGTGAACATGAAAAATGTAGTAAGCGATTAACTTTTTTCCTTTTAACTTTTCCAGCGAGGAAAAGTCTCGAGAAAGGTTTGAAATTACATGTACAGCTTGCTGCGAGTCGCTAATGTACTCATTTTGAAATACTGTATTAATGTAGTCTGGCGTGAGCTACACTCTTTTCCAACCACAACCTTACCAATTTGAGAGATAGGTGGTTCACACCCACACAGTCTGGGTGATTTGTGTATGAATTTGGGTTGAAATTGATCCAGAGGCTTCCGAAACTAAAATTTTTTTAAGATGGCGAACAGTTATTGACGGCGATATACATAATTTTTTTTCTTTGACAGACAATAGTTTGAAAGTTAAGTTTAATCTGACAAGGATTAACTCTACCCACTGCCAAGTGGAAGGCCAAACCTCCACTCATCAAACCTGAGTTAACTGTGTCTGTCAATCCTACTGAGCATCCCATCCATCCCAACGACTTCCTTCACCTGCTTTCCACTGGTGAAGACATCATCCATTTCCTTAGTATCATCCTTCAAAATATCTACCACTTCCAGTGACCACGTACCCTTCATCAAATCTCCCTAAATTCATAGTACATGTGTCTCCTTGTTTTTCTGTTTTTAGCATCTATTTTAGCATTACGTTCTACTGGTTGAAGAGTGGGTTATCTGTACTGCCGCTGCCAACCTCCACCTCCCCCCTCCCCCCGCGTACATGGAGCGTGGGAGACTGAAATAACAATAAAAAAGTCTATTCCGTATAAAAATAAATTCTGGTTATTTATCAAGTCACCACAGGATACGCTATTTTTTCTTCAGCAAATAGTTTTCTATTTTCAAACGCAGACTTTTTTCTTTCAATAGTGATAGTTCTTTCTGAAGTTTATTAATCCCGAAACGCATCATGACAAGAAATAATAAGAAAATTCACAAAAAAACAGAGGTACTTTTGAGCAATCTCACAGCATTTTTAAAGTCTGTTTCATGTGTCTGTGATAAGGGCTGCCGTCCTGTTTAAGAGTTTTCAATCCATGCTTGTGGTCTGCAGAACGATGACGGAATTCACACTGGAAATGCTATTATCTGATGCATATATTTTAAAGAGGTCGATTATTTACTGAATCTCCCAGCAGAATCGTTGAAACTTCCAAGTAGGAAAGTCTTATAACTGACTGCAGTGCCTATATTGAACCTTATTTAAGCCAGTTCAGCTCCTACTCCATCCTCTACCCAACAGATTTCCCAAAGACACGTTGCAAGGAATGCTCCTGAAACTCGTAAACGCGCTCCTAACACACTTCACTGTCACTGAAGGAGACAACGTTGTATCAAAGTCCAGACACAGAACAAAGATGGCATCGTGGATACAATAAATGAACCTGACAAAGAACTATCACTATTGAAAGAAAAAATCAGCGTATGAAAACAGAAAACTATTTGCTGGAAAAAAATTACCTAATACTGCCTCATGCTTTACGCTGACAGAAGAAGCAATGTCACAGCCTTTCGTTTCGACGTAGTTTTAAACTAATGATTAAAGTAGACTAAACGTTACAAAAAGTCTTTGCAGACACACAAATTAGATGTCTGATCAGTTAGAAGGAGAAAGCCTTCTAGAGTCGGGAAGCTGTCAGAAGAACTTTCATTTTACACTTTTTGTTCAGGAAAACTTTGTATATATGTAAGAAACATGATTTTCTTTGTGATCCAGAAATTTTTATTAATGGTTGTCGATTAATTTCAAGGTTCCGTAGTTTTCGAAAGTAACGGGAACTATGGCGTTTTCTTATTACTCCGTATCTGCATGAAAAACATGGGGACGTGCAAAATTAGTTTACTACACTGATAGCTCTTATGAGTTTTGCGTATGCAGTGCTATTGAAACTCCAGGACAGCAGGTTAGACATTATCTGACATTTCATTTAGTAATAGAAAATATATACGATTATGTCAACAGCAGACGTAATACATAATCTGCCTGACAAAGAAGTGAGCCACTGCGTATAAAGGACCATAGCAGCGGAAGGATAATAAAAAATCTGCCATCCGTATGTTCTGACTGCTTGACGTAGAAGACATGGTCAGATTTCAAAGTATCTTCGTTCATGTACACACCATCGGCGGGTATGTAACTGATTGGAGTTGCAATTCTCTGTGAAAGATTGAGTGGCCACCAAAATGGATTAGTTTGTTCGTGTTTAGTGTTGTTATTAGACCTGGTAAAGTACATAACGGGAGTGAACAGCGTCAGATATTGAGTGATCACTGCGAAATACACAGAGATGCCAGGTACTTGTGTGAGATAGTCTCATCGGCCACTGACAGGGTTGGAGAAGAGGCTCCATTATGGGTCTTCATTTGGCCAGCTTGTCGAACCGTGCCATATCCAGATTTCTTGAGCATTCGCATACGAGAGTGACTCGGTGTTAGAATACATAGGACAAACATACCCGTCGTCAAACGTCCAAGCGACCACGTCTGATCATGACAAGGGAGGGACGCCATATGTGCACCAAGCACATTGTCACCGTTTACATCTGCGCTTGAAATCCGATAAGAAGTAATGGACTCCCTGCAGCATTCTACGTCACCCACGCCGGAAACTAGCAACAACCGACTAGGTACTTACTAGCCTGCCGTGGTGATAGGGAAATACGAATTGCAGATGAAAGACGTTACATTGTGTTCAGCGATGAATCGCTGTTCTGCACTAGCCCGGATGACCATCCTCGGCGAGTCTGGCAGCGACCTAGCGAGAGATCCCTTTGTTCCAATGTTTTAGAGAGTAACAGTGGTGTGATTCCTAGCATCATGGTGTTGGGACCCATGAGGTATGACTTCAAGTGACGACTGGAAGTGATTGTGGGAACTCCGACGCCAAGAACATCCTGCGTCTTCATTTATCACCTCTCATGCAACAGTCTCGTAGTGCCATTTTTCAACCGAAGAGTTCTCGTCTATATATGATACGTGTGCCTACGAACTATCTACGTGATGGTGAACTAGTTCCATCGCTAGCAAGACCCTGCCGTCCGCGGTGGCCAAGCGGTTCTAGGCGCTTAAGTCTGGAACCGCGCGACTGCTACGATCGCTGGTTCGAATCCTGCCTCGGGCATGAATGTGTGTGATGTCCTTATGTTAGTTAGGTTTAAATAGTTCTAAGTTCTAGGGGACTGATGATCTTCGATGTTAAGTCCCATAGTGCTCAGAGCCATTTGAGTTAGCAAGACTCTCACATCTTTTCATAATAGAGGATGTATGGGAGCAGCTTGGAAAGTCACGTACGTCCCAGTGACATTATACAGGATATCAAGGACCAGCTACAACAGCTGTGGACCAGCTTGCCTCATGAGATGCTACAACGGCTTCATCACGCCCATCCCAACCGAATCAGTGCGTGCATCGAGGGTAGATAGGGTGAGACGTCGTAGTGATAAGTGTGGTCATACTGCCAGCTTCTTTGTAAATTTGACTCGACTTCGCAATCACTGAAATAACATCAAGTACCCTCTTAGCCCACGAAGTTTGATTTCGATTCCTCCTTCCCTTCTGAGCCCTTCACTTTTTTTATCAGACAGGGTACTTTCACTCTTGTCGTTACAAGAAAAGCGACAATTGACTTTATTGAGCGTAGGAAGTAGTAACTTCAGTCCAAGCGTATGTATGTTTCTATAATTCCCCTAATTCACTACAGTTCCGTCAGTTTTCGTAAACTATTGTTAGTTTTTGTGGTATAGTGCAATAGGCGAACATGAGAATACGACTCGCGCTGCTACCGCTCCTCGAAATTGACGGCACGCGGGAACACCTGGTCGCTGCCGAGCGCATAGGCCTAACCTTACGTGTAGCCGTTTGGATCAGACCCGTCAGTTGGCACAGCTCAGCCTGATGAGGAGCACCTCTGAAGATGTCCAACGCAGCGCTGGACGAATCGTGATGAACAAAAATGTTTCTCGGAAGACGATCGTATAATCAGGCAGATTGGTTCAAATGGCTCTGAGCACTATGGGACTCAACTGCTGTGGTCATAAGTCCCCTAGAACTTAGAACTACTTAAACCTAACTAACCTAAGGACAGCGCACAACACCCAATCAGGCAGATTCACCAGCAGCTAAGACAAACGGTAGTGATAATCATCAATGCATTTCACAGTTATTTCAGAAAAAATTTGCTAACCTATTTGAAAATACAAATGTTAATATCACTTTCGCCATCACCAATATTTAAAAGGCCGGCCGCTGGTGGCCGAGCGGTTCTAGGGGCTTCAGTCTGGGACCGAGCGGCCGCTACGGTCGCAGGTTCGAATCATGCCTCCGGCATGGATGTGTGTGATGTCCTTAGGTTAGTTAGGTTTAAGTGGTTCGAAGTTCTAGGGGACTGATGACCTGAGATGTTAAGTCCCGTAGTGCTCAGAGCCATTTGAACCATTTGAATATTTAAAAAACATTTTGATGGTGGGCCCAACAAACTGCTTGAGCAGCTTAGTAAGTCAATAATCATCTTTCTTCTTACTTCTGCGCTTACTAAGATAAACTAGAGAGGAATTCCGCCTTACGCAAGACATTGTTTTAATTTTGTTTTATCCATACATGCTCCAGCAGATAATGTGTTATATTCAGTGGCATTTTTGTTTATTTTCTTCCAGAATAATTCTTGTTACATGTTATCCTCTTGTGTAGGTCGTATGAACTCTGACTCAAAAATATTCATATTTGCACAAGGGAGAGCGATCATTAGGTGTCAAATATTTTACATTAGTTTACATACAGTATACAGTTATGACGCATGTCACTGAGTTGAAGCTGCATGTTGTGCACTGGCAAAATGTTTAAAGGTATTAGTTTTATATTAAATCTGTAAATATTAATTTCATCATAAATAAATTAATAAAATTTTGTGGTCCCTGACTGGATTTATGTTGTTGTTTTTGTTGTGGTCTTCAGTCCTGAGACTGGTTTGATGCAGCTCTCCATGCTACTCTATCCTGTGCAAGCTTCTTCATTTCCCAGTACCTACTGCAACCTACATCCTTCTGAACCTGTCTGGTGTATTCATCTCTTGGTCTCCCTCTACGATTTTTACCCTCCACGCTGCCCTCCAATACTAACCTGGTGATCCCTTGATGCTTCAAAATATGCCCTACCAACCGATCCCTTCTTCTAGTCAAGTTGTGCCACAAATTTCTCTTCTCTCCAATTATATTCAATACCTCCTCATTAGTTATGTGATATACCCATCTAATCTTCAGCTTTCTTCTGCAGTATCACATTTCAAAAGCTTCTATTCTCTTCGGCTGGATTTATAATAAAATAAATATTTCCTGAATCGCTGTGGAATCTTTTTGCGAATATGTGAAATTTAGAAATAAAACGGATATTATATTTTACACTCCTCACATGACCCAATTACTTGTGTATGATGGTAGGATTAATTCTACTTCTACATCCACATAACAGAGAAGAGAAAGAAAAAAAAATGCCATTGATGTTGGGTGGTGTACAACTTTTATATCGCTGCGTGAAGCTATGACAATCATTTACCCCTTGGATTCACATTTTGTGTTCAACTGTTTAATTATCGGCGCAGAAGCGTCAGAACAATGTTACTGCGCCAGATGCTCAATCTAGAACCGCAGTTAACATTATCTGCTGTTCCCTTAAGGCGAAGATTCACCCGAATAAAATTGTTTTGTATTCTAATAAACGCTTTCGTATCGTCATGATAGCCTAAAGACGAGATTTATCCCTAAAAATACGTCGAAAAATAAAATTGTGGATTGGATACCAAGAAAGTGTGACTGGTTGCAGTTACTGTAAAAAGAGTTTACTATCTCTGACAAATAGTCACAGTTCCGACTCAGTCAATATGACTTTAGACTGTGTTACGTTTTTCTCACTTGATTGACATTTTCATTTGTTCTGGCTTTTTTACCACTAGTTTCACTCTTCCGTTGTCCAGAAAAGCATCCAGTGGAGCCATGCAAAACTGTCTGAACTTAGAGCACCGAAGGAACTTTTTAATTAATATTCCGATACAGCTGAATATGATGTTTTCCCACAGTTAACTGGTTTCAGTTTAGGAAAATACAATCATTCACCAAGTCAGGGTCGCGACAGGGGAGATGTACTCGTATATAACTGACACAGCTTGTAAGGCGTCGTCCCATTGACAGCCAACAAAGCATCTGCTTCAATTGTATGAGCTGGTCTCTCGTACTACGCTTAAAATAGCTAAAAACCACCCCCTGAATTTAAAGCCGAATAGGATAACAAACGACTGCGAAAACACATACACTTCAGGCTAAGAAATAGTAAATTATTGGATAGTAACACTCCTTTGCGTATTGCCTGTAACAACAAGTTTTCAGGTAACAACAAGACAGAACCTGGATTTAAAAAGAAGGTAATAATGATTGTATTAGAGACTGGCGGGAAAAGTGTCCCATATTGTGATTAATCGATCCTTTTAGTATATTTTCAGGAGACTGGTGTTCAGATGAAATCTTAGTTGGACACTGAAATGCTACCCAGAATTGAAGACCATTTATTTCATGATAAATCATTTTAGACGTGAACGAATACCGGACAAACAAGAAGTCTTGATGAGGAATCCCATCTGAAATTATGAAAAAAAATCACTGTGTCTGCTTTGGAGTTTTTTTAAAGTAAACGTTTATGAGATCTCTTAATATGTAAGCACCTTACATCATATACAGCGCACTTTAGATATTTATAGGAAGAATCTGAAACTAACACATCATTTTTATACGTTAAAACCTGATTTCATTCAAATATTGCTGGTGCTAAGAAGAAAAGATTCTAAATGTGACGGCAGACAAAAATTGTGAATTCGAGTGACACTTAAGTCCAAAGTTTCCCCTGTCGTCAGAAATACTCTCGCCAATCATAATTTTAATCTCCTAGGAAGTTTCAGAAAAGGACGCATTCCTCTGGAGAATGAAGTAATTATTCTATTGGCATCGCAAAGGCATTGTTTAGGCCTACTCCACAGTATCCCTTCTCCCAGTAGGGGAGAACGGGGCGGAATGGACTAATTTGTCTAGAGGCGCTAGACGTTCTCGCATGTCTCAGATTGTACAGTGATTCCTATGCAATTCAGGGATCTAGGTTCTAAAACTCCTTCCAAACTACGTTTTTAAAAGAAAGTTACATAACAACATGTCCGCCAACATAACTGGGGTCAAGGCAGCTAACTGCCACAAGGGGGATCTGGTTCGATTCCCGGTACTGTCAGGGATTTTTCGTTGGGGGGAAGACTGGTACGGGGTGCACACAGGCTTAGAGGCCAAATGAGGAGCTACTCGCCCGATTAACAGCGATTCCATGGTCAAGAAACCCGACAAACCAAAAATTCTTGGTCGTACGTCAAATCTATGAACGCTACAAATAATTCAATACCTTCTCTTGTTGACAGTATGGGTAATGTAGCTGATTATGATAAACAGAAGGCCGAAATTCTCACCCTAGCTCTCAAAAACTCATTTACGATAGAGGACTGCACCACCATTCCCTCTTTCAATCATCGAACAAATGAAAGGCTGGCTGACATAGTGTTTAGTGTATCTGGGATTGTAAAACAGTTAAGACCCTTAGACGGTAGAAAGGCATCTGGCCCAGACGGTATCCCCGTAAGATTTTATGTTGACTATGCTACAAATATAGCACCATTCTTATCCGTCATCTATCAGAGATCACTGGAACGGCGGAAAGTTCCACGGGACTGGAAGAAGGCCCAGGTCATAGCAAACTATTAAAAGGGTAGAAAATCGGATGTACATAATTACCGGCCAATTTCCCTGACATTGATTTGTTGTAGAATCATGAAACGTATTTTGTGTTCAGACATAATGACCTTTCTAGACTCTGAGAAGCTCATCTGCAGAAACCAGCACAGTTTTAGGAATCGGCGGTCATGCGAGACACAGCAGGCCCTCTTTGTGCATAATATACAACAGGCTCTAGATACCGGCTCCCAGGTTGATGCGATACTTCTGGACTTTCGAAATACGTTCAACTTGCTACAAAAAGTGCGCGCTTACGGTCTATCCAATGACATATGCGGTGGATAGAAAGTTTTCTAACAGACAGGGAGCAGTATGTCGTCCTGAATGGGGTAACTTCAACAGAAACAAGAGGAACTTCAGGTGTGCCCCAGGGCAGCGTAACAGGTCCTCTGCTTTTTACGATTTACATAAACCATCTGGTTGATGGTATTGACAGCGGCCTTAGACTGTTTGCTGATGATGCTGTAGTCTTCAGGAAAGTAGTATCACACGAAAGTTGTGAACAAATCAATGCGGATTTGCAGAAAATAAATGCGTGGTGTAATGACTGGCAGATATTTCTCATTATTAGTAAGTGTAACCTACTGCGTATAACAAGGCGAAAATCCCCCTTAATGTATGAGTACAAAATAAATGATCAGTCTTTGGAAGCGGTAACATCAGTCAAGTACCTGGGCGCGACTATTCGAAATAATCTCAAATGGAATGATCAGATTACACAAGTAACGGGTAATATGAACTCTAGATTGCGGTTTATTGGTAGAATCCTGAAGCGATGCAGTCCTTCAACAAAGGAAATAGCTTTCAATAAGTTAGTTCGTCCAGTCTTAAAGTATTATTCGTCTGTATGGGACCCTTACCAGTTGGGTCTCATTCAGGAGATTGAGAAGGTCCAAAGAAGAGCGGCAAGATTCGTGGCTGGTACATTTAGCCATCGCGAGAGCGTTACAAATCTCATAGAAAGTTTGAAGTGGGACACACTTGCAGATAAACGACGTGCTAAACAGAAGGGGGTGCTCACTAAATTCCGAAATCCAATCTTCAGCGAGGATGCAGAGCATATATTATTACCACCAACTTTCAAATCGCGTAATGATCATCGTTCAAAGATAAGGGAAATTAGAGCTTGTACTGAGGCTTTCAGACAGTCGTTTTTCCCTCGCGCGATCCGCGAGTGGAACAGAGGGGGGAAATACGACTTTGGAGCGGATTGTGCCCTCAGCCACACATCGCTTGGTAGCTAGCGGAGTATATACGTAGATGTAGATGTAGATGTATAGAGCGGCGTGCTGACCACCTACCTCTCCATAGCGCATCCGAAAACGCCACTGGCAGAGGATGACCATGTGGTCGGTCGGGTCCTGCTGGCCAGTCAGGGCCAGAATGACGAATTTTACTTTACTGTATGACACACCGCTGTAAAGTGATAGATTCATTTTACGATGCAACACATAAGAAATTAAAAAAGAGAAAAAATTTATTCTTGCAGTTTAAAGAAAAGAAAACTGCTTACCTACAAATGAATATACTCTGAATAACCTAACTGCATTGAAGTATACGACCTATGAAATGAGATTATTTGTTCGTATAAGGTGGAACTTGATAGCGTGCTGAACCTGTTTCTGATGGTATCGGCTTAAAAGTATGGTGAATCAAAAATTAGCGTGCTCTCATGATTTCTACAAGCCACGTTAGATACAAACGATTCGTTTCGAAGTTCCTTTTCTTATGCTACTGATGGCGATACTACAACAAGAAACGAAAGATATAATGCTTTATGTCTGGGAATTGAAACTTGTTATTATCAATAAAATTCCTATCACATGGTGCACAAAAAGCATCAAAGATATGAGAAGACATACGTTGTACTTTGTGCCAAATAATATTTTTTCATCTAGTTTGACACGTGAGTAAGATCACAGAAGTTCTGCTTCTGTACTTGACAATAGGTAAACATTTCGGACAGTTCGTAACGGGATGCTAATTCCTTCACAGCGTGCTTTCAAAAACCATTAATATCAATTCTGATACTGTTGTATGAGGGCAACACGACGTCGTGGTTGGCTAATGCATGCTAATGCATACGGCACAGTGACTTGCAACTTCGTTTTATGCCAAAGAGAAGAAACGCGTCTTCTGAGGAGGAGCCGGCGTCATCCCCTGGGGAAATGAAATGACTTGGGCTGTCTGGCCCGGTTTATTCTGCTGCCAGTGATAAATCGACTTTCATACCTGACGCGCCCAATACAAAATTACGTTTGAAGACGCATCGAGGTTGCGTTTTCCTTCTTTTTCTTCTCTCTCTGTGGCGCCGTATTTCGCAGATATAATGAACTATTCGTTGTCGGAACTCCGCATTGGCGAGGTTCTGTGTTTTTCACCATACTCTTATAACATTTTCTTCAGCGACAAGTGACAAAATACGGATGTGTGTATACGATCTGTGAAACAGAAACGTGAATGAGAAGCTACATACTATCCAGAGGGCATATCTGCTATAGATTGTAATACACAGGATTATCTGGAATTAAAATTTAGTCTTAAATCATTCCCGCAGTTGATTTGGGTTAAGGCTGTGCATGACTTAGCTTGCTAAGGGAGCTTATTAATAACATCGCAGTGATAGTGAATAACTCGATCTTCTTAGAGTATCACCCTTCGCTCCGTGCTTCAGCACAGTGGAAGGCACAACGCTTGTCTCGACTAAATCCGTCTGTCCCCCACATACTGATAATGCTATAAATGAGACACAGCCCTTAATGTCAGGATATTTACAACAAATCTCAGTCGATACATATTATTTCTTTCAGCAGTAGAAGACAATTGCAGAAGTCAGAAGCATCATATACGTAGTCAGGGTATGCATGTTAAATGACCTCCCTCTAACCACCCAATATGAGATCATGAAAGAACTAAATCCGGTTATCCTGCTGACGAAATCTGAGAACAGGAGAGATATCCGAAGATGTAGAGGAGGATCTTGCTTCTGGGGACAACTTTCCCTACAGGACAAAGAAATACTGAATAGTTTGAAGGCAACTGTGTTAGGGTGCAAGACAATTCGAAGCTGTGACTACAGCGAGGTACTAGGTAATGTGGTGAAGGACAAGAAGCACAGTACCGTTCTCCCTGCCGGATGCTGAACCATGAATGATCAACGATGGGAGATCTGTTTGAAGGTACCTGGCAAAGCTGTTGAGGCTACAAAATTCTCTCTTTCGTGTGAATAGTTTGTATCGTTGTTCTTACGTAAGTGCTAATATTTCTACATGTGCCTTACAATGAAATTATTTTCATGCAGACTTTTATTTTTACAGAAGGAGATCTAGGAGCATTATCGCCATACATTACAAGAAACTCAAGGATTTAAAATCCATCCTGGCCAATCTAACATTAAACAGCTATGAAACTGGAATAAAGAAACATTTCACAGATACTACATACAATTTCTTGATAAAAGGATTGTGCCAACTCGTATGCATACTGTTGAGATGCAGACTCTTTTCCTTCCTCGAAGCTAGCTACAGTCTCAAACATGCAGACATAAGCAGTCGAACATCTCGATATGAAAGAGATTTAACAGATCCTTTTCGGTATCACTGCACACTTTCACAATGTTAAGGATGATGTGGAGATAGCCACACAACATATCTACTGAGTAACGTTACCCGTCTACTAGTGGTCTGTTGTTACACCACGATCTTTTTTTTTTACGTTGTTCCATTGTTCTAATCGGATAATGTGTGTGCATTGGCTCCTTCCAATTTCTGACCTAACAGGTGTTGTAAGCCCTCTTCTCCGTAGGAACGACATAAGAATTTATCTCTGTTACATTTCATGACAAGGTCGATTTTGGATGAGGACTGAAACTGATAATATCTCTGTCTTCCTCGCCGAATTTGAACTTAATGTCCACTGTTAGTAAATACCGGTTCTCACTGTCTACAGTTCTGCACTGTCGCTAATAAACAATTACTTAAATAAAAATAAATTTTAATGAAACACGTTTTTAAACCAGATTTTAAAAAATAAAAAATTTTCTCCTAGCTCCATATAGATAATTCTGAAAATGAGTGTTTCTGAATTTTTAGTAGTTATGACAACATTGTAAGATTTATAACGAAAAGCGTATGGCGCATGTAATAGATAACTGATGGATGAATATTTCATCTCACAACCTTTATCTGTTGTATATGTCCCACTTTTATCATTACAAATCTGACAATAAATCTTATAGTCTTTTAGTCTTGCGTGTGTGAAATTTCCCAACAGATATTAAATATTTTGATGAGATTAATTTTGATATTTAAATAATTATTTGTATACATGCTAGCTTTTTACCCACAGCTTCAACAGTGGTATGCATATGTCACATACAGCGCACAGATCTCCTCAGCCCTCAGCCTATGCTGAGAGGATATGCACTAGCTCATGTATGACGTAAGGAGTGGAGTGAGGTGCACACAAATTTCATTTATTTGTCTCACTTTAAAATATAAATCGCATTTAATTGACAGTCGTAATAATTATCACACATTCCACTCATATTTCGTTTTATGTCCATACGGGAGTTGGGCAAAAATATGGAAACAGCACGAAAACGTCTGCTTGAACGTAAATGCAGGTGCTAGCTACGCCTGCAGGTTGCGCTTTTATATTAGACCACGGGCGTCACCTGTGCAATGTCTTCGATGCGTTGCAAGCGTCAGTCGTGGTCAGAAAAGTGTTCTGTGTAGCTGAGAGTGCGTTACGTCGGAGCCGAGTGAATTCGAACGTGGGCAAATTGTTGGTGCTCGTGTGGTGAGTGTTTCCTTACCCAAGGTGGCCTAACTCTTTGGTGTTTCATGGGGCACCATATATAAGATTTATATCACATACGGGGAAAGCAGAGAAATATCATCTGCTAAGTCACAACGCGGACGAAATTGTGGTTGAGTAATCATGACAGAGGATCACTGAAGAGAAGTGTGACAAAAAGTAAGAGGAAAACAGCTGCAAAAGTCACAGCTACTGAATGTAGCGCTGGCGACCCCTGTCAGCACAAAAACAACTCGAAGGGAGCTGCATAAGCGGGGAATTGCAGGGCGAGCTCGAATTACAAAATCGCTCAGCAGTGACGCAAGTGTCCGTAACGAGAAAACGTGGTTCCGAAGCCATAAAATCTGGACTGTGGAGCAATGGAAGAAAGTCAGTCAGTCAGATGAGTCTTGTTTTACACTGTATCCTACTTTTGGCCGAGTTTATGTCCCAAGAAAGAAACATGGCGGGGGTCCTGCGATGATTTGATCTGTTATATCGTGATATTCCACGAACCCCATGGGTACTCTGCAAGATCGAATTACTGAAAAGGCCTGTGTGACTACTTTCACTGATCAAGTCCATCCCAGGGTCCGATGTTTCATTCTCCGGTCCAAGAAGGCAGGTCCGCCTCTTTCAGACACAGCTCGTATAGTCGAAGACTGGTTTTGTGAGCACCAGGATTAATTGACATACCTCCCCTGGCCACCACAGTCACCACATCTCAATGTATTGAGCTTTTGTGGTTTACTTTGGAGAGAAGGGTGTGTGGACGCGATCCGCCTCCATCATCGTTGACTGAACTTGCCACAGTTTTACAGAAGTAATGGTATATGATTCCCTTCCAAACACATGGGACATGTATTTATACATTTCGAGGCGACTGGAAGCAGTTTTGATTGCCAACAGTTTTCGTACACCATAATCATCTTCTGCTGTTGCAGTTTTTCTTCTTATGTCCGTGCTTTCTATGAAAATACAATTAGGAATTCCGCCTTACGCAAGACACCTTTTCCAGGTTTGTTTTACCCAGACACGTTTCAGCACTTTTTGTGCTATCTTCAGTGGGTTATTTTTTTATTTTCGTACTTACACGATGCTTTTGGACATTTATGTTGGTAGCTATTCTGCTACACAAACTACAGCTTCTCATGGTTTTGATATTGTAGTGCTTTCTTATATGTTGTTGGCTGATTTCGTGACCTATGGTCGCTTGATACTGCACTTTCTCCGATTTTTCAAAACATAGGCAGAGTTTTCGCCGCCATTACGTAATGCAACAGGATTATATGTGTTACACACTTGAACTGTGTTGCATGCTACTACTTCTTAGGCGTACATTTCTTAAACCGATTGTCACAAGTTTTATAGCTTTTAATGCAGCGTGTGGCTTTAATAAAAGAAAAAATTATTTGCATCCCTATCTTCTTTAAATATTCATTTAGAAACGTAGTGAGTGTTAGCGAACCTGGAGTAAATCTTAAGCTTCACCTCAAGAACAACGGCTCTGCGACTTCAGCGCTACTTATATAGGGACAAATACGACGTTACAGCCGGCCGGGGTGGCCGAGCGGTTCTAGGCGCTACAGTCTGGAACCGCGCGACCGCTACGGTCGCAGGTTCGAATCTTGCCTCGGGCATGGATCTGTGTGATGTCCTTAGGTTAGTTAAGTTTAAGTTGTGGGGGAATGATGACCTCAGCAGTTAAGTCCCATAGTGCTCAGAGCCATTTGAACCATTTGAACGACGTTACAAGACTCCAGGTGGGTGGACAGTTTCAAAATCTCTGTGTTCTGCCTTGATGCGGCAGAGTACAAATGGGCTCCTCACACGTTAAACATTACCAGAACAAATGGGGACAGTTTTGTGCTGTCTTTGGCAATGTAGCATCCACACAGAAAAAGCCTGGTCTTGTGTGGAAAATAGTAACACAGAGATTGTGATAGAGCCACGAGGCTAATAACAACAGGGTGCCAGGTGTCAGTCCATCGAGCGGTTACGCTGTAAGCTATAAACAAGGTAATTACAGTGCACCCTTAACGGACATAGCTCCAAGTGATCATAACACACGGCACGTATGACTAGACAGAGAGCATGGGGAGAGGGATACAGAGGGATGGTCTCTGCGAGTGACACTAACATGTCATGACGAGTCAATGACATGCGTAGAGTGGAGAATGTGACCACGTAAGGAAAGACGCTTTCGCCCTTCACCCAGCCTCTGAAGCACATACCGAAGACAATGCATAATCAGAGCCAATGAAATGGCGATGTCTCTTCATGATCACTTCATGTACGGAACAGGTGGGATGACGAGGGAAAATTAAGAATCAAAGGAAAAACTCTATTCAAACTCGGGGAGCAGGACATTCCAGGGCAGAGTATGGCAGCAAGACGCTTCGAGCCGAGAGTGAAGCCCTTGGCATATGGTCCATGCATTTAAAAGGCAGCACTGAGCGTGCCGAATTCAAGGTGCTGCAGAACGCTCAGAAACGTTGCGACCTGTGCATACGGTACGTGAACCTCAACGTGGTATACGTTGTATACACTCCTGCAGCAGCTGTCGCCTGTAACTGCCTCACAAACCACACTGATTACGAAATGGACGGGCATACAATTATAACGTTAGCTCTATTAAACTACGCATTTCCTTCCTTGTCCATATCTTACTCACGTTATTCTGTCTGTAGTATATAAAAATAAAATATCAATATCCATGAAAATAAGGCAAAAAGAAAAATACCACGTCTAATCAATAAGGTCATCAGCCTTATAGAACTTACAATACAAGTAGCGTCAAATAAATTTATGATAATTCTCCACATAAGATAAAAAAAGTGCACTTACATTAACACAGTACCGAATATTGTAGAATATTTCCCTATTAAACTCACAAAAAGTACCAGAACCCATTAGGAAATGGGGAAATGGGAAGGTTAGAAAAAATATGTTTGGATCCAGTGGGGAGCGAATCAACAATAGTATGAGCGAAAATACTAATCGGCGTCTCTACTCAATATGCCACACCAGCCACAACTGATTTACCAGGATACTTTGCATCTTACAATCTCCAGAAAGCTTAAATCGTAGACAAGTTATTAACTGATATCTAATTACCACAAACTGTACCAAGACCATTGTGTTTTTGGTGGTTCCTCAATATTCCACTGCCTTGAAACGGCGTACTTCTACAATACGCAAATTACAACAATTCTGTAACCATCAATATGACGTTCCCATTATTTTATTACAACAAATCGTACAATTAACGATGTGTTTTCGACCGATCCGCAATTTTCTGGTGCTTAGACACGGCAATTATACGTATGGGCTTCAATTTTAAGCCAAAATGGCGTTCCGAGACTCTGTGCTGATGAGAGATGACGTCATCTGACGAAGGTGGTGTTCTTCCATCTCATTGGTCTACTTTCAAACGCACTTTCAGGACATCTGATATGTTAGATATTGCCCTGCACGTGCATTTTCCACGCTAGGACGTCAGACACTCGGTACGCTCAACTCTCAACGTTCAAGCGCACCGTCGGTGTGCCGTTGACTT
Source organism: Schistocerca serialis cubense (assembly GCF_023864345.2). Classification (NCBI taxonomy): domain Eukaryota; kingdom Metazoa; phylum Arthropoda; class Insecta; order Orthoptera; family Acrididae; genus Schistocerca; species Schistocerca serialis. Next base: position 504,399,557 of record NC_064642.1, on the reverse strand, counting down.
AAAGGGAACACGACGCTCCGAGCAGAGTAAGGCAGCAGGGCGTTCCAAGCAGAGCATATTAGTAAGCTGAGTAATTAGCACAGAGTAGGGTAGCAGGGTGCTCCGTATGAGATGATCAGAGGTATAACGAGCAGGGCTAAAACAGGAGTACCAGGAGCCATACATGGCTGAGCAGAAGTAGCAGCAGTAGTAAAATCGGCATAGCTGATGAGATCATAGGCAAAAAGCTGAGAAACTCTGGGTGTGGTGTCATGGGTGCACGTCACAGTAACAGTGCAATTTCATAGCAGCAAGGATTAACACTCTTTCCGAAAAAACTTAGAAGTTAAAAACTACGAGGGGCGTTCAGAAAGTAAGCTCCGATCGGTCGCGAAATGGAAACGACTATGAAAATCCGATAAAGCTTTGCACAGATGTGTTGGGTAGTGTCTCTAGTATAACCCCAGTTAGCATCACGTCGCTCTTCTCATTTCTGAGCTCGCAGTGAGTGCGTAAAGATGTCTAGAAAATAGTGTCTGCCGCCAAGTACGAGGGCCTGGTGAGAAATTTCGCCTGAAGCTATGCAGCTAACATTACATAACTGTCGTGCTGTTTCGTCTTCACGACAATTCTCAGCCGCATTCTGCAGGGGCAATGAAGATGCTCCTGCATCGTTTTCAAATGGAAATGTTAGATTACCCACAATACAGTACGCAATTGTCTCCCCCTGAGTTTCATCTCTGGTCACATGAACCGCTGTCTTTGAAGACAACATTTTGACACAGACAACGAGGTGTAGGCCAGCGTGGAGAATTGGCGGAAAGCACTGGCGGCTGCCTTCTATGATGAGGCTATTGAAAAGTTGGTACAACGCTATGACAAAAGTCTAAGTCAGAACGGCGACTGCGTAGAGAAGTAGCTGAAAGGTGTAGCTAATTGTTACAAGTAAAACATTTCTGATGTTCACTGTGGTTTCAATATGGCAATCAATCGGAGCTTACTTTCTGAACAGGCCTCGTAGTTCTACTTGATGTTATTTTCATTTCATTTTCCAGTCCTTACCTTTTGTAAAATTGGGCTTAACACAGTCATGTGAAGACTCCATCACACAGGCCAACCGCCTAGTTCTCTTGTCACGAACCCTGTCACCCATTATCAAGCAATACTCGCATTTGAGACGCGACTGTAACACACAGGAGGGAATACACAGAGCGTCTTTTGCATTGAACACAGATTGACGTCACATTCAGCTGCAAATTTCCTACCGCGTTTACCTCTTCATCTCAGAATAGCACTTGTAAGCGACGTTTCCAATTATTTTTTGGGTGTAACCCAATCTCTGTCTTGCTCTTCAGTTTTTCTCTATTATAGCTTCCTCAAGTACTACAGAAGTTATTCCTTCAGTCCTTTCCTCATCGATACAGGAGGATACATTATCATATTTATCTTATCACTCCACCTAATTTTCAACATCCTTCTATAGCAGCACATCGCAAAGGTTTTGATTCTCTTCTTTTCCTATTGCCCTACAGTCCACTGACGCGTTGTATTTGAAAATGTAATGGCTTGCAGATGGGACAGTGTTCTACTTCTCCTCTGATTTTGGATTCATTCGAACCTTTCTGTCTAAGTGTTGCGCTTTTGACAAGATCTAACGTGTTTTCTTATTTGTGAGGTTGGGCATTCGGCGTAAAGTCTGGCTAGTTTCAGAACTCCTGCTGCTTATATGAAGTACAAGAGGAGTTCAATAAGTACTGCAACAAATTAATTTTCTTCGGCCAGTTTAGGTTGGAAAAATGCGGAATGTGCTGTGGGACATCGTGTAGTATTAGCGCTTCAGCCCCTACAATTTCATGAAGTTTCGATTGGTGGCAGCGCTATACGTAGCCTTCAATATGGTGTACGTTACGGAGGTGCATTCCAAGCAAAGAGCTGTCATTGAATTTCTTTTGGCGGAAAATCAGAGCATTGCAGATAATCATAGGAGCTTACAGAACATCTACGGAGATCTGGCAGTGACGAAAGCACGGTGAGTCGTTGGGCGAAGCGTCTGTCACCATTGCAAGAGTTCGCGCAAACCTCTTCGATCTCCCGCGTGCCGGGTGGCCGCACACAGCTGTGACTCCTGCAATGTTCGAATGTACGGACACTCTCATTAGAGGTGATCGACAGATCACAATCAGACACCTCGCTGCTCAATTAGATGTGTTTGTTCGTATTGCTGACACACTCGTCCACCACTCGGGGTACGCACAGGTGTGTGCCCACTGGGTTCCTCGCCGCCAACGGAAGACCGTAAAGAGTAACTAACGACCATCAGCGGAAGCTTATCGTAACACTTGTTTGTCGAAAATCGTCTCAAGCCATGAAACATTGGTTCATCACGAACCAGAAACGAAACGGTAATCCATGGAGTGGCACCACACAACCTCTTTTCCGGAGAAAAAGTTCAAAGCCACACCCTCAGCCATGTAAGTCATGGCGACGGTCTTCTGGGACTCTGAAGGGGCTATTCTATTTGATGTCCTAACTCTGAAGTGTGTTGTGCTACCCTCTGGAAACTGAAGAAACGACTTAAGCGTGTTCGTAGCGACAAAACTACAAACGAACTTCTTCTTCTCCATGACAATGAGAAGCCTCACAAAGGTCTGCGCACCCGAGAGGAGCTCAAAAAACTTCACTGGACTGTTCTTCCTCATCCACTCTACAGCCAGGATCTCGCACCTTCCGAATTCCATCTGTTTGGCCCAATGAAGGATGCACCCCGCAGGAAGCAGTTCCTGGACGATCTACATCTACATCTACATTTATACTCCGCAAGCCACCCAACGGTGTGTGGCGGAAGGCACTTCACGTGCCACTGCCATTACGTCCCTTTCCTGTTCCAGTCGCGTATGGTTCGCGGGAAGAACGACTGCCGGAAAGCCTCCGTGCACGCTCGAATCTCTCTAATTTTACATTCGTGATCTCCTCGGGAGGTATAAGTAGGGGGAAGCAACATATTCGATACCTCATCCAGAAACGCACCCTATGGAAACCCGGACAGCAAGCTAAACCGCGATGCAGAGCGTCTCTCTTGCAGAGTCTGCCACTTGAGTTTACTAAACGTCTCCGTAACTCTATCACGCTTACCAAATAACCCTGTGACGAAACGCGCCGCTCTTCTTTGGATCTTCTCTATTTCCTCTGTCAACCCGACCTGGTACGGATCCCACACTGATGAGCAATACTCAAGTATAGGTCGAACGAGTGTTTTGTAAGCCACCTCCTTTGCTGATGGACTACATTTTCTAAGGACTCTCTCAATGAATCTCAACCTGCACCCGCCTTACCAATAATTAATTTTATATGATCATTCCGCTTCAAATCGTTCCCAGATATTTTACAGAAGTAACTGCTACCAGTGTTTGTTCCGCTATCATATAATCATACAATAAAGGATCCTTCTTTCTATGTATTCGCAGTCCATTACATTTGTCTATGTTAAGGGTCAGTTGCCACTCCCTGCACCAAGTGCCTATCCGCTGCAGATCTTCCTGCATTTCGCTGCAATTTTCTAATGCTGCAAATTCTCTGTATACTACAGCATCATCCGCGAAAAGCCGCATGGAACTTCCGACACTATCTACTAGCTCATTCATATATATTGCGGAAAGCAATGGTCCCATAACACTCCCCTCTGGCACACCAGAGATTACTTTAACGTCTGTAGACTTCTCTCCATTGAGAACAACATGCTGTGTTCTGTTTGTTAAAAACTCTTCAATCCAGCCACACAGCTGGTCTGATATTCCGTGGGTGGGGAGGGTATTGATGCAGCAAGACATTGGCTCCAACGTTGACGAGCAGGGTGATACCATGTTGGTTAACAGGCCCTTGCAATAAGGTGGCGTAACGACGTCGCATTGAACAGAGATTACGTTGAAAGACAGGGTGGCCGAAAAAGTGGGTAAAATGTGGCGAGTTGGAATCCTGAATAACACCAATCAGCTTTCAGAAAAATATGTGTTGCGTTACTTACTGAACGCCCTTCGTACTGAGCAGGTGTGGAGCCTGTAAGCAGTGGCGCGTCCCGCTTCTCCGCCTGGGCGTTGACCGCCGGCGCTCGGGACAAATTGGCTGGTGATGAGGGCCCGCGGGGCGCCGCTATCTGCCCGCCATCTGCTGCCGCCGCACCTGGCCCGCAGCCCGGCCCAGATCGCTGATAGCGCCGCCCACAGCTACCGCCTTCACGCCGCCGCGATCTGCCCATTCATCCCGCGTGGGACGGCCTCCAGCCGCGGCTTGTATCGCTATCCATCTGCTGCCGCCGCACCTGGCCCGCAGCCCGGCCCAGATCGCTGATAGCGCCGCCCACAGCTACCGCCTTCACGCCGCCGCGATCTGCCCATTCATCCCGCGTGGGACGGCCTCCAGCCGCGGCTTGTATCGCTATCCAGTTCTGTGGAGCGTATCCACAAAAATACAAGGTATCCCACGAAGCCTAGATGAAAGCCAACAGGCAAACTCCATATTTCTACATTTGCAGAAAGCGTTAGATACCTCGCAAGACAGCAGGCTGTTAACAGAAGTCTAAGCATATGGAATAGGTCCTCAAATATGTCAGTAGTTCGAAGACTTTTGAAGCAATAGAACGCAGTACGTTGTCTTGGATGGCGAGTGTTCATCGAAGACAAAGGTATCATCAGATGTGCTTCAGAGAAGTGTTGTTGCACCGCAGAAAATTTTAATTTTTATTCTTGCTTTTGTGACCACAATAAGAGTCCAGGCTCCATAGGCAAACAGCCAGCCGACATTAAGAAATAGTCCACCAGGGCGTAGGGACAAGATAAGCGGCGGAGCGTGCCAAGTATGGCTTGTTGATCCAATAACTTAGTGTTTGACTTCCTGCCAGAGGAAGCAGCATGAATCGAACTTGCGCAAAGGAAGACACAAACACCAGGGCGATAATACAGCAAGAGAGAGTGTCAGTCATGTGCGGAAAAGACTCGTGTGGAACCAAATTAAGTTGTGTGCAGCTAGAAACGAAAGTGTCGTGTGGAACAGAAGGCATTCTTGCACAAGTCAACCAATTAGAAACGAAAGTGTCGTGTGGAACCAGAGGCATTCTTGTGCATTCCGAACACTTAGAAATGAAAGGGTCGTGTGAAACAAATTTACTCGTGTGCACCCAAGTACATGAGAAACAAAATAAAAGGCGAGGAAGCGGAATAGCTAGGAGCAGAGATTCTGATGCTGATTCAGAGCCAGTGCCGGCAGTTTGGAGGTTCCGCAGCGAGACGCCAGCGGGGCCGAGTAGGCCCATAGCAGCTGATACAGCTGATAAAGACTTCAACTACGAGAAGATGGTGACAGACTGTGGTGGACGCTCAGGAACTGCAGGTCAAGTAGGATTTTTTAGAGTTTCATTGGAACAGTGTTGAACAGAGGCTGTCAGTCTTTGTCTCAATTGAAACGTCCCCTTTTGAACGACTGTGCTTAAACTGACACACAATATTTTTAGCGCAACGCAATCTGACTTTCAAAAATCCCTACAAAAGAATGGCCCTGACTAACATTAACCTATACGTTTCACAAATCACTTACCTCACAAAAATCTTGGTTACTCGAACTACTGCAATACAGCGAGCGCCACTACTGCCAGCTAAATAAAAGATTCAAACTACGGAAGGCACTAACTACTGATAGGCATAGTTAGCAAATGAAAGATTTTAATAGAGAACAAACAATGTATTTACCTTAATAGTCATCAAAAGTCATATGTCCGCAGCTCGTGGTCGTGCGGTAGCGTTCTCGCTTCCCACGCCCGGGTTCCCGGGTTCGATTCCCGGCGGGGTCGGGGATTTTCTGTGCCTCGTGATGACTGGGTGCTGTGTGATGTCCTTAGGTTAGTTAGGTTTAAGTAGTTCTAAGTTCTAGGGGACTGATGACCATAGATGTTAAGTCCCATAGTGCTCAGAGCCATCAAAAGTCATAATATATATAGTAGTTCATGACATCCAGTCTTACAAATTTCAAAACTCCGCCATTTCTCTCCCCACATCCACCACTGCTGGCGGCTCACCTCCAACTGCGCAACGCTACGCGATGCTCACATCCAACTGTCCAACACTACAGTGGTAGACAACAATGCAAACTATCCACAGACTGCGCACAGCACAGCCAGTGATTTTCATACAGAGCGCTACGTAACGTTGCCAATAAGAAAACATAAACAGCCTACTTACATAGCCCCCATGCTCCCCACAAAAAATTTTACAAATTGTTTTGGGCAGTGGCCAATAATGATTTGATAAAATTTTTCATAATTACAATAACAAAGAAATCAAAGGCACACACTTATTGATACAATGTTGGTCAAAAGCTAACATTTTCTCACTGTCCATAAAGACAGTCCTGATCATTCATCACAGTAACATTGCAGTGTTTTTCTCAAAGTCTGAGCAGTAAAAGAAAATGCACACGGAAGTAGTGGATTTCCATGCAATCTTGAAGAAGTAGTGTTGTCCTTCCAACAGAAAGACAGTGCTGACTCTTGACATGCAGACAGGTATTGGTCCACAACAGAGTAAACCCACAGCAGAGTCAGTCGAAATTTTTAAGAGTATTGGTAGGTAGGTCATCACAGAGCAGACCCACTGTAGTCCTGGTAGAGATTACGGTATTGGTGGGCCACCAGAGGTGCAGACCCAATGCAGTCCTTCTAGAAATAATGGTACTGGTGAGTCAGCAAAGGTGTAGACCCACTGTAGTCCTTGTAGAAATGGCCAGCAGCCATCTGTTGCGACTGTGCAGGTGCACAATCACCATCGAAGAGTCTTGCGGAGAATATAGCAAGTCCATAAACCACCACCTGTGCACTCACAAAAATTTTTTTTGAAATGTCCTTAGAACCAGCAATGCTGTTATCCAGTCCCTTGCTGAATTATTAACACACGTGCAAACACTATCAGTCTCTACTTTTCACTTATTGTCCATATACTATGACCAACAGAAACGTGTGCAGTGAAATGTAACTTACAAGTTAATAATATGATGAATTGGTATCAATTACAATTTTATAACATAAGAATACAATAACAAAGGTACAAATGGCTTCAAATGGCTCTGAGCACTATGGGACTTAACTACTGAGGTGATCAGTCCCCTACAACTTAGAACTACTTAAACCTAACTAACCTCAGGACATCACACACATCCATGCCCGAGGCAGGATTCGAACCTGCGACCGTGGCGGTCACGCGGTTCCAAATTGACGCGCTTAGAACCGCACGGCCACACCGGCCGGCGACAAAGGTACAAAATACATCATTAAAAACATAATAATACAGATAACATTTGTAGTAATAGGGGCTTTACAGAAGAATAGAAATAAACATACACATCAGTGTTACAGGAATTATGACATAAGTAAATACATAAAAGATCAGAATAATTATTGAAACATCAACTTCACACATGAGCATTAAAACAGAACAGAATTAATAATGTCTAACATCTTTACAAAGTAAATAACATATTATTAATGCAAATTATATTTGAGAATAACAGTATTCCTCATCATAGTTCATGTAGCTGAATATTAGAAAAATTCTACAACATAGGTCTTATCAGATAAACATATAAAGACAGGAAAAACACAAAAATGCAAGAGTACACAAACACATAGCAGAATAACACAGGGGGAAAGCACAGGGTTTGTTTTCAGTGTAACATTTGGTGCTGCAGTAATTTGCAAACAAAACCTTTTTTTTTTTTTTTTTTTTTTGGAGATCTCCCTTCGTTCATCATTATTCCCAAAAGGTCCTATCTATACCTGCTTTCTGTACTTTTTTCGTATAACTTCTCAATGCATTTCTTCCAATTCATCGCAACTCATTCTCTTATATAGTCTACCCCCTCTTAAGCTAACTTAAATCTACTGAGCTCAGATGCTAAACTAAGGGACGAGGCAATGCAGCAGTACAAAACAATTAACACAAACAGCAATGACAAAATATTCAAATTGGCCAAGCAAGCAGCAATATTACAACTAATATAACGCAATGAGCAGCAAACAAGAAAAATAAATCAGTAGTAAAACTGGCTTAACAGAGTAATGTAAAGTGAAATTTAGTAGCACTATGCCTGGCAAACAGCAGCAGCAAATGCAATAAATTATATCTAAACATGACAAAGCTCAAGCAGAAAAATATTACAGTAAAGACAACAATGCAGATAAGGTAAATGTCTATTCACATCTTAATATCTATGTCAATAAAGTGGTGCACCACAACTTATTCTACAAAATAAATTACCAAGCACTTGAAAAGAAAATGATGAATGCAGTTCCTGTGAAGGTAAATGTCTTTTTGTGCTCCCTCATTTTTTTGAAAGAAATTACTATTTACTCGATCTGTAGGCAGAAAATATTTATATTAGTAATATTAGTACATCTATAAATTTTATTTTAACCAATGCTGCAGTGCAGCTAGAAACTAGATATTAAACAAATTGAGTAAATGAATACATAAAGCAAGCCATATGGCATTTCTCTCAACTAGCAAGACAATAGCTGTGAAATGTTTCTCCCAACACCTCACATAAGTATATGCGAGAATAAACTTGATAGAAACTAACCAATCTTTTCTGCCTATTGCAATTCTATAACCTATTTTCAGAAAACTTATTTGCATCAAACCAAGGAGATTCTCTCCCTCTCATCTCCGATATAAAGGTTGACAGCAATTTATAACCAACCCATTGTCGTTAACGTCCCGACTGCGCTACGCAGTTCGCACTTACTTCTTTCTGGTATAGTGAGGCTGTGCTGAGACGTGACAGTGTGACGGGAACGCTCTTTTTCTGTGCAGGATGATTCAGCTGTCCCTACCGATGGCTTTTATGCAACACGCAACGCCTTCAAAAACCATGTGCGAGATCGTTGTAATCTCTCGTTCGCTAGGCAAAAATCGTTAGTCCTGCAGCAAAAATGCGCTTTTTGTAGGAAATTTAATGCGATTAAATTTTTTACAGGGATATATTTTCACTGGAGGTCATAGTTTTCGGGTTGTTCAAGAAGGGCACTTTCTGGTTTTTCTTCAATAATTGGAAAACTATCGTCTCTAGCAAAACCGTATCCTTGTACAAGATTTGATACATTAAATTTCCTACAAAGAGGAGGTATTTATTTTTTTCTATAGGACTAATAGTTTGCACGTAGCGAGCGAGAGAGTATGAAAACTCGCACGCGGTATTTTAAGGCACTGTGGGTTGCATAAAACCCGTGGGTAGAGGCTGCTGAATCACCCTGTATATACAAGCTGTTCCAGGAGAAATGGCCATTATTCACGCATATGACAGGAACAATCATTTGAAATAAAGAGCTTCACGCGGATATATTCCTCATTCAGGCAGAATGGTTTCTGAGACAGAACACATTTAATTTGGATTGTTATTTATTTTCTGTACTATTCAATACATTTTCAGGATTTCTCACATACATCAGTTAGTAACCGAGCGAGGTGGCGTACTGGTTAGCCCACTGAACTCGCATTCGCTAGGACGGCGGTTCAAACCCGTGTCCGGCTATCCCGATTTAGGTTTCCTGTGATTTCACTAAATCGCTCTAGGCAAATGCCGGGATAGTTCCTTTGAAAGGGCATGGCCGACCTCCTTCCCCATATTTCCGTCATCCGACGGGACCAATGACCTCGCTGTTAGGTCCCCTTCCGCAAATAAACCAACCAACCATCCGTTAGTAAACATTGCAACATGTCATTTACAAAGTACCAATCGAGAATGTGTATTCTAAAACTTTCATCTCTAAGAATTATCATACACGTCACATTACAGCTGTTATACATTTCATAATAAATGTCCCACTGTCAATTTCAAAGCGTTTGTGCGCTCGTGGCACAAAAGGTTGTTGTTCGTCGAGAGCCGCTGCACGTTCCCTAAGCAGGGCAGCAGCGTCCGTGAGCCGAGCAAGCATTCATGTCGCGTATTCATCTCAGACTTCATACAACCCCAAAAACAAAAGGCTATAGGTGTAAGGTCGGGCGAGCTTGGTTATCAATTAATTCTACAACCACGACCCATCCAGCGATTAGGGCAAGTGCAGTTGATACGTTCACTCATACGTCTGGTAAAATGTGGAGGGGCTCCGTGGAGCTACATTGCAGTACGCGTGGCCAAGGACGTCGTCAAGGTTCTCAACGAACAGATTTTCCAAAAAAAAATGCTACTAATTCTTTTCCATCACTCGCTGTACTAAATAGACTGGACGTATTAACATGTTACTGATATACTGCAACACATATTGATCGGATAACGAATTTTGAAACTGGTTTCTTATTGCAGCGTATGGATTTTCCTGCCACCATCGATGTTTATTACCTGTGTTGTTGGCTTCATTACGTATAACCGTTGTTTCATCAGTGAATAGTATTATTGTAATTTAACCAGTAATAAAATTCAAGTCTTACGGCATTGTCGCCAGTAGAAAGATCGTGGACATGCTGTATGTCAAATGGTACAAGTTTTCTGCATGTAATGTTCTCGATACGTTCGTAGGACATGGATGTCTGCAGAAAGTCACCGTGTGCTGGTAATAGGATTACGCTGGCCCATTTCAAAAATATGTTGCTGTTGCTGCAAGGACTGTTGAAGTACATATTCAGAAGAAAAATTGTAACTTGGAAGAATACCTATTTCATACAATGTGCTGAAGACTTTCTTCGACAGCAGGAGGAGCACTACCATCGCAGAAGCCGTACATACACCATATCTGCATATTCTGCGTTAGTGGAGATGTGTGGCATGTTAGCCAACGCGTGTACTAACACAGTTAACGATGCTTCTCTCTGATACGCTGTCAACCCCTGGTACTGCTTCATTCACAACAGACCACCAACACCTGAGCGTTCAACGGCCTGCTTCAATGGCAGAAAGACAACCCGAGCAAAGAGCCTGAAAGCAACAAGTTGGGCTAGAATAAAACGTCAAAGACGTTGCGTGGGTAGGACCCGTATTTGCGCGCCACTGGTCAAAAAACAAATGTACATTAAATGTGTTCTATCCCGGAACCATTCGGAATAGGGCATATGGCCATATGAAGTTCTTCCTTCAAATGTGCGTTCCTGTCGTACCCTTGAATACTGACCATTCCTAATGGGACACATTGTATGAATACAGTATTAGTGGTTCACTGCTTGACACAGAAACTTCGATTAAGTATTTACGTGTAACGTTGCAAACATGAAACGAGCGAGTAAGCTCGCTTGCTGGAAAGGTGGTTTGTTGGGAAAATATTAGGGTAAGTGTAGAACAGCGTACAGAGCAGTAGTCGACCCATTCTAGAGTACTGCACGACTGTTTGGGATCCCCGCCTGGTCACATTACAGGAAGACATCGAATAAATTTAAAAGCGTCCTCTTACATTTGTTACCGGCGGATTCGATCAATACGTGAGTATTACGGAAATTCTCCGTAAAATTAAATGAGAACCTCTTGAGAGTACAAAACAGTCTTTTCGCGAAACTCTTTTGACAGTGTTTAGAGAGCCATTTTTGCGACAGCTGCAGAACGATCCTACTACCACCAACATACAGCTCTCGTAAGGACAGTGAAGATAAGATAAAAAGAAATTGGGGCTCGTAAGAAAGCATATTAACAGCCGTTGTTCCAACGCTTCATTTCAATAGAACAGGAAAGAGAATCTCTAGCACTTACAAGATATCCTGCCGAGCGGAGTGGCCGCGTGGTTTGAGGAGCCTTATCACGGATTGCGATGCCCCTCCCGTTGGATATTCGAATCCTCTCTCGGGCATGGGTGTGTGTGTTGTCCTTAGAGTAAGTTTGTTTAAGTAGTGTGAAAGTCTAGGGACCGATGACCATAGCAGTTTGGTCCCTTAGGAATTCACACACATTAGAACATTTAAACGAGATATCCTCCGCTATCCATCACACCGTGGCTTATAGAGTATGTAAGTAGATGTAAACACAGATGTAGAAAACAAATTGAACAAACACCCTTAAATCATCGTACCGCCATTGGATGATCGAAACGAATTTACACTTGTTGTAATTAGTGGCACTCTCTTTAAATGTGGATAAATTTCAGATAATGTATGTAACAAAGAGAGAGAATTCAGTACCATCTGATTACAAGATTAGTGATTATTATCGCTAGCACATAAGTTGCTATAGGTACACTGACAAAAAAAAAGCGCAGCACTAAAAATAATTAATGTAGAGTAACGAAAATGGGGAATATAATTGTATAGGTAACATATTTAAAAGATTAACATCGCAAGATCACAGGTTAATGCAAGCGCGAGATAAGCAATTGCAAGTGTGAAATATTGGTATATTAATAACCGGTGTAGCCGCCGGCGTTTTGAATCCAAGCATGCAAACGGGCATGCATTGTGTTGTACAGGTGCCAGATGTCAGTTTGTGCGATGATTGTCCACGCCTGTGGCACTTAGTCGGTCAACGTAGCGACGGTTAATGTTGTCGTCCGTTGATGTCCCATACGTGCTCAATTGGAGACAGATCTGGTGATCGTGCAGGATAAGGCAACATGTCGTCATTCTGTAGAGCATGTTGGATGACAACAATGGTATATAGGCGAGCGTTATCCTATTGGGAAAAGAAGACCTGCAATACTGTTCATGAATGGCTGTGCAGCAGGTCTAATCACCAGGCTGACGTACAAATTTGCAGTCAGGGTGCGTGGGAGAACAACGAGAGTCCTCCTGCTATCATACGAAATCGCACTGCGGACTATAAGACGAGGTGTATGTCCAGTGTGTCTGTCATGCAGATAGGTTGGTTGCAGCCCTTCAGCTGGGCTCCTTCTAACCAACACACGGCCATCGCTGGCACCGAAGCAGAACCAGCTTTCATCAGAAAACACAACAGACCTCCACTCTGCCCTCCAATGAACTCTCACTTGTGACACGACCGAAGGCGCAAATTGGGGTGGTTTGAGGTCAGTAGTACTCATGCTACAGGGCGTCTGGCTCGGAGCTCTCCTTGAAGTAACCAATTTGTAACAGTTCGTTGTGTCACTGTAGTGCCAACTGCTGCTCAAATTGCTGCTGCAGCTGCAGTACGATGCGTCAGAGCCAGACGTCGAACACCGTGGTCTTCCCTCTTGATAGTGACACGTGACCGTCCGAAGCCCGGTCTTCTTGCGGCCATACGTTCTCGTGACATCCGCTGCCAGCAATCATGTACAGTGGCCACATTCCCGCCAAGTCTTTCTGTAATATCGCAGAAGGAACATCCAGCTTCTCGTAGCCCCATTAACTATCTCGTTAAAACTCAATGAGGTGTTGAAAACGGCGTCTTTGTCGCCTTAAAGGCATTCTTGACTAACATAAATCCACGACGTGAAATCTCAAAGGCAACTAACGCTCACGACCGTTACAGTGTATATTTAAAGCAAACTTGATTTGGGTCCTCATCATCTTTCAGATGTAGAAACACACCTACTAACATTTGTTTATGTAGCACAACTCCCTCTTGGTGTTGCGATTGTTTGCCGTCATTGTATTTAGGGGTACTGCTGCGAAGCAATATAAAACGGAACGATCATGTGAAAGTATTATTCAGGAATGGGAATGGAAAACTTCAATTGCTGGAAAAGTTGTGGAAATGGCAAGGCATCCGCTAAGGAAATCGTATACATAGCGATAGTGACTAATTCCAGATTATTTTTAGAGTGTTTGAAGAGCTTGCCAATTAGGCATAACAAGAGACATCGAACGAATTCAGCGACGTGCTCCTAGACTGCTATTTTAGCAGGCACCGGGAACCGCTCGCTGTAGACCAGCCGTCGCATTCCCAGCTACAAGGCGATATTCGGATGCGGTAAGGAGCGGTATGGGGTGAGCACACTGCTCTCCTAGCCATTATCGGCTATGTTGATCTTGGAGCCGCTATTTTTCATTCAAGTTTCTCCTCAGTTTGCATCAAGAGGGTGAGTGGATCCGTTCCAGTAGTCCTAGCAAGAAAATTCCACATTACCGGAAATTGAGCCTGTGTTCCCTCCATGACAGGCAGACGCGCTGGCCACTCAGCTAAGGAGACGGGAAACAGATGGCTCTAGCCCAAACTTAAGTCAACACAAATACTCGGGATAACTGAACTGGAATCCTCGGAAGAAAGACGACGTAGCTCTAAAGAAACCTGTTGAGTAAAATTAGAGAGCGTGTATTCCAAGAAGACCGTGCGACCACTTTGCTGCCCCCACTGTATATCTCGTATAGATATCGTAAGAATCAGATAGTAGGGCATGTAAAGAGCCATACAGATAGTCATTTAGACCTCACTCGATACGCGAATGATTTAGGAAAGAAAGTCGATAATATTTGAATGATGTGCTCTCCGCCACGCATTGCGTAGTTGTTTGCAGACTACACCGTTTGTCCAAAAAGTTCCGAGATTTACTTTACTCCTAACAACTGTAAACAATAAATTTGCTTTCGACAATCAGTTGTGAGGAGGCAGTGTTATGTAGTGGACGTGCGACCGCAGTGTGTCAGCGTTGTTTGGTCACAAATCGCAGCAGACCAACTTCTCTAAATCAAATGTTCAAGATATTCTCCTGAATGTTTTGAAGACGGGAAAAGTGTATTCAAAGTTTTTGTCGCACAACTTGACTCCCAAACACAAAACGACGACGCGTGGACGCTTGTAGCAACTGGTATTAAAAAACGGGGACAGTTCATTTACAGAAAAAAATCATTCGGGCAACGAGACTTGGTGTTATCAATACGAACCTATAAATTGCAGAATGGGTGTCTGATCGCTTACCAAGGCCAGACAGGATGAGAATGCGACGCGCGAGTTGAACAACATCCCTAAGAAGGACTTCTGTGACAGCTTTATGTGGTTGTGTGTACATTCTGTGCGTTGAAGTGAAGTTGGTGAGGGGGGACTGTTGGAGGGGGGGGGGGGGGGACTCTGTAGAACAGCAGAAGCATTAAAGCCACCATCTTAATTTTTTTCTATTTCTTATTAATTCAGCCTCAAAACTTTTTGGACTGAAGTAGAAGTAGAAGAAGAGGTGATCCATATAGAGGTTTATTTACGGTGCAACATCAAAAATTTAGCCTATTATATGTATCTCAAGTCACACAGAGTACCCAAGATGTTAGTTCTGGAGAAAAATTAGTATGAACCTTAAACGGGAAAATTCGTGGCCACACCAATGTATGGCCAGGGATATCAGTCGAATAAGCAGCCCATATAGCTAATTACGTTTACATTTGAAGCTGAGTTTCACTAACGGAAACTAGAACGATGTCCAATTACGATACTCATTGTGGAAGAAATATGTATCACCAGAACTGAGCTAATACAATGTTTGCTGACTTACGATTCCTCTCTGCTGGCTAACGCATCAGTGTCCTTCGTTGAATTACAGACCTGTCCACATTGTCTCATGCAGTGAGCTAAAGTGACACTGTTGATGACTGATGTTGCGCTGGCGATGTGAAATTCCGTAGCCCTCCTTGTACTGAAAGTAAAGAGACAAAGAGACTGTTTTATCATTTCTTTCTCAATTCCTCTGATTTCCATAATCATCCACAGCTACACGAATGAATAGTAGAGTACAAAAGTGTTCATAAATGTAATCTACTCGCCATAAGTATACACTTCATGTTCTACGCCCAGGGAAGAATTGGTACCCTACACCAGTGTTTTGGTGTTGTTACGGAACAGAATATTTCGTAGTACATGCATCAATTTTTTAAAGTTCTATCTGGACAGGCCAGAGAAAAGGAGGCTAGCTTCGGACCAGTATGCCAATGAGAATGTCCAAAAGGCATACCGCGGATGTAGCGTAAGGCAGGGCACCAGGTGAGCATTGCCTCACCAGCTCAAAGCGAGGGAAGTGGAAGTGTGAACACCACAGAGCTACGTAACAGGGTAGTGTGAAGTAATTCCCAGTAACTTCAGCGCCAGGC
Organism: Schistocerca serialis cubense; assembly: GCF_023864345.2. Lineage (NCBI taxonomy): Eukaryota > Metazoa > Arthropoda > Insecta > Orthoptera > Acrididae > Schistocerca > Schistocerca serialis. The sequence goes on along the minus strand of NC_064642.1, from coordinate 504,383,616 downwards.
CGCCTCTCAATCACACGTTTCTGAAATGCCAGAACTCGACGACCCACAGCAGTTGATGGATTTACCACAGTAAGGAAGGAGCGCTGTCATGACGAATAAACGCGTCCAAATGCGATGACATACCCAGAGCTACCGTGTCGTAGGTTGGGGCTCGGCTCTACAAGAAATGAGGCATTCGATCATCTAGTCATGCTGCCATTCTGGTCGTGTCGCTTGAACCAGAGAGACTGACGGTCTATTGATTATCAGTGAATCCACGACAAACTGGTCGACAGCCAACACGATGCAAATCAGAGCTGGGGACTGTCACTGCTGCCTCTGGGACATCACGAACGAGAAGATGACTGTTGTGCAGCTAGCCCTCCTCTGCAAGCTGTCATCTCCACTCTCCAGGTATTGCGTGTCCTCGCAGCCCCCTGGCCGACTCGTGAAAATCTGCTGCAGCCTTGGTCGATCCTTGGTGGACGACCAGTGCCTGGTCTTCATGACAACTGACATCCTGAACCACACGGCTGTCCTCACCTGAGCAAGCGGCGTGTTACCTACGAGAGCGCTTAAGTGTGAGCCACAGTGTACCACAGAACATAAGGCCGAGCGACTCCTGGCACAGCATGCAGGCGCAGCTCAGCGAACTGCATCACCAGCGTCACCACTCCTTCGCGGCTCACACTGAGGTCCTGCCGCCTTCCGACGCGCTGGAACACTTTATAACTCTATAAACTCATCCTGGAAAATAAATATTATTACTACGGTATATTGATAAATTTCACTTATGGACCGTCTGATAGCAACTTGAATGTCAAAGTTGTGATGCAGTATACATAGGCATGACATGCAGGAATTTTGAAACAAGATACAAAGAACATATCAGATGTTGGAAGTATGAAACAAACCATTCCACATTTGCAGAGCATTTAAAACACTACAACCATCATCCTACAAACATGGAACAAGAAATGAAAATAATGAGAATAAGCAACCATGACAAACATCTTATACAAACGCATGAAAACTTCCACATCCAGAAAGCCATAGCAGAAAACAAACATGTGATAAATGAACAAACACACATCAGCACAGGCTCCCTACTACACTTAATAAAGGAAATGATAACTTAAAATATATATATATAAAAACACCAAAATACAGACAGACACACACACACAGACCAGCCCCCCCCCCCAAAAAAAAAAAACAAAAAAAAAAAAAAACGTAACACCAAAATACAAGACACACACACACACAGCACAAAAAAGTATATATCACACCAAAACACACACACACACACACACACACACACATACACAGGACAAAAACAAAAATAAATAAATAAATACAATAAAATAAAATAAAATTAAATTAATACCACACCAAAAAACACACACACACAAACACACACACAAATGCATACACGAACAGACCACAGATACTTCAATAGTTACACTCATAAGTTTGGCAGTAATATTCAATCTTTGGCAAAAACATTTGACAGTCGGCAACAGAAACCAAAACATTGCATAAAAACAAACGTTCAGTGCATAGTGCTGTGGAATGTGGAAAAACAGCAAATTGGCGCTCATAGGAAGAAGAACAACACCAAAAATGCAAAAGGAGCGTAATATGTAAGAAACTCTCTACGCAACCTGTAAGTACAGTTCAAAACATTACTACTTAATAGGAAATACCAACCACCAGAACTGTTTATAACCTATAGGCACAGTGACAAAAATGTAAATAAAATAGCTAACATATGTACATATTCCAGGCCACTGATGATGCCTTGCAGAAAATAAAGGCGAAACGCGTATGGCACTAAAATTGTGTTTTATTCAGTTGCTGTCAGACGGTCCATAAGTGAAATTTATCAATATACCGTAGTATTACGCGCAACTGAGGAGGACAGGACCACAAAAGTTGAAGATGTAAATATTATTACGGATACCGCTGTGCCACTAGCGTCTCCGGGGGTATTCTGGACCTCTGTCTAACACCCCGCGGCCGGTCTCCTGTACACAACGCGACTCCAGCTGTCCGGTTTGTAAATTTGGTGTCAGGAATGGCTGTTACTTGAGAATTTTGGTGACAGTAAAACATCACCTGCTGCCACTCTTGGGAAGATGGCTGGACTACTTCAGCGTTGCAGTTATCTCAGTAGCGGTATCGTGAGTGCAGCAATTTTTATGTCATTTGTTTACTGCAAGGGTCTTAAGAAATCGATAAATTTTTTGCCAAGTGTCTATTTGTGTTGATATGTACATGATGAAGGAAGTGGACGCAGAAAATGACCAAAGATTCTGTGTATCAAATGGTTCAAATGGCTCTGAGCACTATGGGTCTTAACACCTGAGGTCACCAGTCCCCTAGAACTTAGAACTACTTAAACCTAACGAACCTAAGGATATCACACACATCCATGCCCGACGCAGGATTCGAACCTGCGACCGTAGCTGTCGCGCGATTCCGGACTGAAGCGCCTAGAACCGCTCGGCCACACCGGCCGGCTTGTGTGTATCAATTTGTACTATTTTGAGCGGGTACAGTATTTTCTTGCGAGTTACGCTCGTTGTCTTTAAGTATGGGATAGTGCTATTCATGAGTAGTCATTCTGTCGGAAGGCTACGATGGTAGTGTATTTAAATATCTGCAACGCCGGTTTAGATTTTTCTTTTTTGGTGGAATCTGTATAATTGTTAGCAGGTCAACTACGTCGTTGTCGACACCACAGGGATCGACCCTGGAGCAAACATGGATAATTTTATCAACTGCAGTAGCTTATGTATAGGAGAGCTGTGCGGAGCAGAATGCGAGAACTAAAGGTATGCTTAACAAACTAAAGGTGCAGACTCGGCAGCTTTAGAGGAGGAAAAAAGGATCGAAGACGAGAGGAGACAGAAGTAGCTTATCGTAAAGCGCCAGAGTAAGTAGTGGAGGTACAAAAAAGTCGTGACGACTGGTTGATTGAAAACGGGCCTAAGAAATGAGGAATAGGAAGGCTATAGACAGGGTGGAGAGGAGTGATGGAGAGGCAGTAGAGAGGTGAAAGCAGGAGGAATTATGGCTGAAAGATGTTTGTGAGGAAGTACACAAGCCGAATAGGCGTCAGGAATCTAAGGTTGTGGAAGTTCTTGAAAGTTTACTTGATGCTCAAAATACTAGAGCTGTGGAAGTAATGGAGAGTAGTGCAAAGGTATGAGTTCTAATATCTTATGAAAATGCCAAGTCTGACGTATCTGAAAGTGCAGAACGAAGTAAATATGTGTGCGGCCAGCCCGGTTAGCCGTGCGGTCTAACGCACTGCTTTCCGGACGGGAAGGCGTGCCGGTCCCCAGCACGAATCCGCCCGGCAGATTAGTGTCGAGGTCCGCGTGCCGGCCAGTTCGTCGATCGTTTTTAAGGCGGTTTTCCATTTGCCTCGGCGAATGCGGGCTGGTTCCCCTTATTCCGCCTCAGTCACACTATGTCGGCGATTTCTGCGCATACACTTTCTCCACGTACGTGTACATCATAATTAAAAAACAATGGGTTCGATTTGGGGCGACGGTGGGGTGAGTGGACGGCTGTAGCCTGTTATGGGGTTGTGTACCACTGCGGGCTAGGGCGTGGACGAAGCGTCTCCTCCGTTTCTACGTCCCCAGTTCCATACAATACATACAATACAAAAGTGTGTGTTTAGTAGCAACATGGGTGGTACTAAAAAAATATCGTGTGACTAGGGCCTCCCGTCGGGTAGACCGTCCGCCGGGTGCAAGTCTTTCGATTTGACGCCACTTCGGCGACTTGCGCGTCGATGGGGATGAAATGATGATGATTAGGACAAAACAGCGCCCCGTCCTTGAGCGGAGAAAATCTCCGACACAGCCGGGAATCGCATCCGGGCTCTTAGGATTAACATTCTATCGCGCTGACCACTCAGCTACCGGAGCAGTAATATCTACGCCACTGGGCGATAATGGTTGTTGTTTTGAGATCATGGGCCTTGTGTCAGCTGTACGGGGAAGTGCGTATGCCACTTATTTTTCCCTCGTGCAGAGTATAACGGCAGACGGTCATTTTAAGGTAGATGCTATGGAAAGTGCACAGGAAGGTATTTATGATGTTAGCTGTGTTGCTAATACTATTGATAACGAAGTAGTACAGACACATTTCCTTCCAAAGCAAGCAGTATCGTTTCTCTGCCTCGTGATGACTGGGTGTTGTGTGCTGTCCTTAGGTTAGTTAGGTTTAAGTAGTTCTAAGTTATAGGGGACTGATGACCATAGATGTTAAGTCTCATAGTGCTCAGAGCCATTTGAACCATTTTTTTAAGCAGTTTCGTCGCCACTCGGGGTAGCACCACCTTCTTCAAGGATGAGAAGAAGGAGGGGAAGCGCTTGTAAGCATAAATATCGAGCGGACAAGGTTGAGTCCTTTCAGGACTTTGTGCCTGAGGATCAGGGTAAATATGGCGATACCTGCAATGTTACATGTAATGGGGATAAGAGAAAATATTATGTAATTACTCTTAAACTCACACTCAAATTCGAGAACGCATTGTTTTTGCCGAAGGAGTCAGATGTAGGTGTTACATAGTCGCAATGGTCTATTATCATGAAAATAGAACCACCTAAACTATGTCCAACATCACTGCGATTCATGAAATGTATTCACAGTTACGAACAAAGACCATCAGCTGTATAACATAATGACGACTATGAAAATTTGTGCCGGACAGGAACTCGAACCCGTATTTCACACTTACCGCGAGCAGTCACCTAATCATTAGGCTATCCGAGGACGTTTCACGGCCAGACCAAAACTTTCATATATCTTCAGCCATGTGTCTCCAGCTTGCATTCGTACTTCCTCTGCAACATGTATTCCCGTACGGTGAAGGTATTTCAACTGAAAGTCGTTTGACCGGTGTTGGCGGATAAATACGATACTGTAGTGCCTGTGTTGTTTAAAAGGACGATGCAAAGTTGCTTCGGACATGCATGCATTGCCCGAAGGAACTGTAGCGTCCCAGCACAGTTTTGTAGAGCAATAGGAACGTTGACGACTATCTGAGGGTTGTTGGGGTGTCCACCTTTGCTATCGGAGATGAGAGGGAGAAAGCTCTCCGAGGTAGAACTGTGGTTATTGGTTGCTGTGGTCATCTTTTAGGATTAATGACACTATGGGTATGCTGAAGAGTTCACTATTTATTTAATTCATTTATTATCTCTTTGCTGGCCACAGTAGCCGAGCGGTTCTAGGCGCTTGTCTGGAACCGCGCGACGGTACTATCGCAGGTTCGAATCCTGCCTCGGGCATGGATGTGTGTGATGTCCTTTGGTTAGGTAGGCTTAAGTAGTTCTAAGTTCTAGGGGACTGATGACCTCCGATGTTAAGTCCCATAGTGCTCAGAGCCATTTGAACCACCTTATCTCTTTGATAACTTATAAAAGAGGTGCTAGTTTCTAAACCCTTCTTTAATAAATGTCAGACTCAATTTATTCTTATCAACAGGCCACTTGCCTCAGTTTACAAGAGAAAATTGCTATTCCGTAAATTGTTCTTGTTAATTACGATGAGAGGCACCCATATGCCTTGCTCATACTGTGGCATCAAGCAGTCAGGCCTGCAAGATGAGTGGTCGGCCAAGCGAGTGGATTTATTCTTATTTATCGAGTAACATCAATGACTGATTATGAGCTTTAGTACTCACAATTAAGCTACAAATTATTCTCCTGTTTGAATACTACGCAACGGAAACGGATAACACACATATGACCATTAGTAATTTACACAACTCTGATTGTTCACTACGCACTGGCAATACCTCATTTTCTTTCTTAACCAACGGCTTTGATCAACACGTGGCCACCGCACTGAATATGAATGGCGCACCCATTATAAATTCTGGATATCATGACTACACACTATACGAAGAACAAGGCCACCAATCTTTTTCTTTTCACTATCTTTTTTATTTCAATAAATTCTATTATGATTCAAAGATAACCTAAACACACCATTACATTTTACACAACAATTACACATGAGAAACTCCGCCTAGTGGGTATGGCTTTACAATTGGTGATTCTCTATCTTATGGTCTCGTAATTATCTAACGCTACAGTGCACTTTCTGGATAGGATGGTGGATCTTTTGCTATATCTCACACTTCGACTCTCACACCCATCATCACGAAAATTTGCTCCAGACCGAGCGGTACAAAAAGGAACATGCATAACCCACTGCCTCTGAACCTATCTTGCTACACTCCCATGCAAACCACACATACTTAAATTACATGAAATACGTCACACTGGCAACATAGAATACAACACAAAGAATAGTCACAACGTTATAATCACATCACTTTCAGCTTTCCCACTTCAATTAGTATTCATCCCAGTTTCACACGACACTGCCCCACTTCGTAACTTTTCTTTCCTACTACGAACTCTGGATGATATATGTACGTCTTCCTGTGCAACGCAAGCCAAGTGGCGTTTCTGGATAGACGGCTGACTCACCTTGCTTCTCTCTCAGAGTATTAGAGTTTGAATCTAGCGGCACACGGAAACGTAACACGCAAAGTAATATTAAGAGCATATTCGTCACACACGCGAGTCCTCAACTGATACCTTGGACGAGTACTTCTCTTTATCCTTTGTCTCATACACAGATTGAGACTCACACAGTACTCACCACGTGGAAGTGCTCGCCTCTAATTTCAAGTCCTGCACACGCCATTTCTTAAATATTTCCAACTTATAGTACACACACCAGTAATCCAGCTAACTTTAGCACTTAGTACTAGCACTCGCAACTATTTCAACTTCTTGCTACATGTGGTTTCATTGTGACCGTTGGTCACTTCCGAAGATTACTACGATCCCCTTAATATTACCTGCCTGTCATTTAATTCTCCCCACAAAAGTTCCTGAAATAGAGAAATAATTATTGCAAACTACTCTTAAGTGTTTCACATTCATACCATTTTCTCCACTCTTTCGTCTTTACGGAGCACACATAAGACAGGTCTTACCAACACCAGATCCAGCGCCAGAGTGCTGAAACATGGCCATTCTTCAGGTCATCTCGCACCTCCGCCGAGGTGGGGGAGCACCTTGCTACCGTACTGGTCAGCCACATTTCAGGCGCTCAAAGCTCAGGTAAATTTCATCTCTTTGGTTCCACCAAACGTGACCAAAGGACCGTCTCTAAGATGATCATATATTGCACATTCACTATCTGCGGTTAGCAGACGACCATACCATTTCGCAGATCTCACCAAATTGGATGTAGGGATTTATTTTGTGGGAGTGCACATGTGATCAATTAAATAAATAAATTGTCGTTCTTTCCTACACTGGTATCCAGCTTCCGTGTATTAAGTGAAATTGAGTTATTATTACAAAAAATATGTTGTTCTGACAAGAATAACGAAGAATGTTGTACCTATTTTCAATGTCGGGTGGTACTGTACCCTTTCAACGAAAGTACTAATGCTATCTATTCCTTGAAACAAAGACAGATCGTCTATGTTCAAAGCTATTCCCCAGAATAGATAATGATTACTTATCTTGCAGTTGATGTGCGTGTCACCAGATCTGATCACCGACTTCTCGCTGAGAATATCACTTCTGCATTCTTCTGCTGTTGCTGCTGCCTGGCGTAGCTACACGGTGGCTCCTCAAAGCGGCCACTACTGCTCTCTCTGAATTCCCTCTCAGACTCTCTCGCTTATATACTGTTCTAAGTCGAGCTGACCTTCTATAATAGCCGTTCGGGATATTTCCATCAACTGGCTCCTTCGACACGAAAACATTTTAATGTTCGATTTCTTTTATAGGTTTCCACTCGATGTTACCACTTACGTACACTGGAAAGCTTCCTTTAGCGTCAGGGCTTGTGCTTCTTGGCGCAGTCTCCTATCGTTTGATCTGACAAGTATTGCTTATTAAATTACCGACTTGTATAGTGTATGTGGAAGTACTGCAAGTAGTTTTTCTGTAAGCATATGTTTAAGGATGTGTGGTTTGAGAAAATGTAAGGGAAACCTTTGTTTCAAAGACATATTTCCAGATGATGTACCAAGACATACAGTTAAAAAACCACCTGACAAAATAAGGAATGTTACAAATTTAATTCCAGATGATGTACCAAGACAGCGGGTTAAAAAACCACCTCACAAAATAAGGAATGTTACAAATTTAATTCCAGATGATGTACCAAGACAGCGGGTTAAAAAACCACCTCACAAAATAAGGAATCTTACAAATTTGATAACGTCTGTAAGGATGAAAATAGGACTTATACAGTGTAACTTTGAAAAGGGTTCAATAAGCCAAAGCTTAAGAAAACGCTATAGAACTAGGAAAAAGGAGAAAATCCATGTGAGTCAGCACCCATGAGCAAAAAAGTTGGTGCGATGGGCACGATTCACAATGATATATGTAAATATATAAGATTGTTGCAGAGGATAATCAGAGGCAAGATTGGGAGCGAATTTCAAAGTTCTACCCGGCGAGCTCCGAGCCGAGGAGGCTAGCTCGGGGCCGGTATGCTGATCGGGATGTGAACAGGGCGTACCACCGATGTAGCAGAAGGCAGGGCACCAGACGAGCATTGCCACACGAGCTCCGAGCGAGGGAAGCAGAAGCCCCAACGCCGCAGTGTCACAGAACAGGATAGTATTCAGCGCAAGGGTGCCACTGCTTACGTCATATGTTGCAGAAAGATCTGAGCTCGGCGAGCAGAATAATTATTAAATAACCATTACGAAAGAGAGTCAACTGGCGCTGACAAGACCCAATAAACGAGAGCAAATTAAAAAAATGGTTCAAATGGCTCTAAGCACTATGGGACTTAACATCTGAGGCCATCAGTCCCCTAGAACTTAGAACTACTTAAACCTAACTAACCTAAGGACATCACACACATCCATGCCCGAGGCAGAATTCGAACCTGCGACCGTAGCAGTTGCGTGGTTCCGGACTGAAGCGCCTAGAACCGCTCGACCACTACGGCCGGCAGAGCAAGTTCGATCATGCGCCAGACTCACATCATAGGTGCACACTCGGCTCTTTAAATAATAAGGCTTTCGAAGCTCACGGACGTTCTGTCTGTGTCTCTAGAACCAGAAAGAATAACCGTCTATTGAGTTTCAGTGAAACCACGACAAGCTGGTCAACAATGGTCTGCCTGCTACCTGCTTCGACCCCGAGACGCACCCAATCTGATGCAAGTCACAGCTGCGGTCTGCTACTGCTGCCTGCTGGGACATAACGGGCGAGGAGAAGACTGGTGTGTAGCCGGGCCTCTTCCACTGAGGGTCAAACTGTCATCTCCACACCCTCTAGGCATGGCGTGTTCGTGAACATCAGCTGCAGTCCTGGCCAATCCATGGTGGTCTTCACGACAACTGACATCCCGGACCATGCAGTCATTTTTCCTAACATCAGCACACAAAGAGCTGTCTAAGAGGGTGGTGAGGTGTGAACCGTACTGCACCAAGAACGGTTGGACGGGCGGTGGCTGCCCGCTGCCACCGGCACACACACAACTACAGCCCACTGATCTGTGGTTCCGACGTCACAACGCGGTGCACGAGGCCTACGAGAAAGACAGGCCGCGCCGCGTACGTCACTTAGGTAGGCCCAGCTTGCTCGCCCAACGCAGCAGAAAAACTGCGTTTCTAGACCTATTAACTAGTAACAGGGTGTGTATGTACAAACGAGAATTGCATCTTCTTCTGGAATCGATTGTTATGCAATGTCACTATTATTAGTCCTACAATGATAGAAAGTGCATAGGTCTACTAATTATTTGTTACGGCTGTAATGGGGTACAATAAGATTAAAATCATGTCAAAATGATTATCAGCTGCATTAGGTACCACATCTTGTATTAAATGAGGATAGTTACGCAGAACAGACTAAATGCGACAAACAAGCCGTTATACTTATTTATGTTGAGAATTGATCTTAAATTTTGTTGTACGAAGAGTAATCAGTAAGACTTCGTAATAGCAGATTCTTGTAAAAGATGCAATTCTTGTTAGTACTAACACGCCCAGCTGCGAGTTAGCAGATTTAGAGACGCATTTTGTCTGCTGAGCTCAGCGAGAGAGCGAGTTCAGGACTACCTTCGTGACGTACGCGCCGCGGCCTGTCTTTCTCGTGGGCCTCGGCGGTGCATCAGCTTTTCTTCGCGCCTCGCGCTTACTCCCAGTCGCCGTCGAACGCATTGAGACATTTTATAACTCTGTAAACTTATCCTGGAAAAAACATGTTTTTGCAGACACTACTGTGTTGCTCATGCCTTCAGGAGTATTCTGGGCTGCCCTCCCACACTCCGTGCCCAGCCTGCTGCACACAAAGTGATCCCAGCTCCTCAGATCACGACAGTGTACTTCGCTGCTAGACAGGCGAATGTGCACAGCAAATCTTTGTCTAGAATCAATGGCGAAACACAGTCAATAATACTCTAAAAGAAGCTTAAAGTGGGAACCCAGAGAGAGAGTCAAGCACTTCTCCTCGAAGATCTTTGCTTGTAGTTGAGCCCATGTCGTTACACTCTAGTGTTGGGTAGGTAGAGTAACATCACATGAGCAAAACTAAAGCAACAGCTGGAATTCTTTCTATAAACTACACATTTGGCTTCTGGGAAATAACTAAGAGTGAAATGAGTTAAGATGATATCACTGTTCTGTGGGCGAAAGTAAAAACTGTTCGGACTGATAATTTACTCACGGATTCATTACTTAAGTCAGTGATCTGGTGAGGAATAACAAAACAATGAACTAGACATGTAGGATACTCTTAACAATTAAAGTATAGCTTCCACTAATTACATCCTATTGTCACAGTTTTCTGACAAATTTCGAAGCATGCCCATTAAGATGAGTACAGAATCTAAATGAAAACTGAAATCATATAATAGTCTAATACCGATAGTCTAATACCATGATTAAATATCCAAAATTCTGAGAGACATACAGGCAGGATATGCTTTAATGATGGAAATTAGTGTAAGCCTTGCGTGTCGCATGATTTTGAGCTGTTTGGATTGCGATGCACGAAATAGTAGAGGACTCAGCGAGCAAGGGTCAGTGAGAGGGAATCGTAATACATCAAATTGTGGCACCGTGCCGACTGTGTTTCTGTACCTCAAATTACTGCAGTTGCCCTACTTCCTCATCTCTGTAAGTTTTTGTCACATTTGTATTGTGCGTAGAGAGGACAACGCCTTCAGTCGAAAAATAAAACCTAAGATAGAGTTTGTAATGCTTCAGGTGTTCTGCATAGTTTCCCGCCTACTTGTGTATAACGCACACAATGTTTATACAACCATGTGAAACTGTCAGGAACGTCCTCCTTTGGGATGTTGCTCAAATCGCGCCTAAAACTGGTTTCAATATCCGTTATGTCGTCAAAGTGTTGACCTCTCATGTTAATTTCTGCACTTTGCCGTTTGGTAGTCGGTTCGTATTGATAACAAATCTCGTCAGCCATTACGATTTCTGTCCGAAAGGAATTGTCCGCATTTTGCATTTCAAGCAGGCCGCAAGAGGCGTCCACGCGTGGTCGTTTTTGTTCGGAAGTCAAGGATTCAGAACACAATTTGCACATACTTGTCTTCAAAACATTGTGGAGAATGTCTTGAACACTTAGTTTAGAGATGCTGCTCCACAACTAAGATGACATACCATGGCCGCAAGTCCACTACTTAATAATGTCAGCTCAGGACTGACTGGCCAAATGCAGATCTGTTTACAGCTGTTAGCTGAAGCCGCCATCGTAGTTACTGCGCTGAAGTCGCTTTTAAGCCAGGAATAAACTTAGTCCCGAAATTTTTTGAACGGTTTGTGTTGGTTAAAGGTAAAAGAGTATACGTTAAATCTATACTTTCCATTGCTCATCAGCAGTGTATTGAAGAAATCGTGTGGTAATCCGTAAGTAGCAGGAGGCAGGAAAGGCGCGCAGTGAGGCTGCAGTTGAATCAGAGCTCATTACTGCATACGGCGAGGCGCTGAGGGCGTCGCTGGGGTTTGGGGTGGGGCCGGGTGGGCGTGCAGCGCGATGCTATCTGTCCCCACGCACGTCTCACTTAGCGGCCGTGACAAATGATCCGCAACGCCCGTTGCCAGTCACTGCGCTGCGTGGGGCGGAGGACCCGGCCACGCCAGCCACTGCTTGGCAAGTACACCGCACAGCGCCACAGTTGTGCCGAGAACGTGCGGGTGATTACGGTTCTTCTGATCGGAATTTCTGAAACAATCAGGTTTGGAAATTGTTCGATTGCCTCTCAAGTGAATGTGAGAGTACACACATACTCAGCAAGTAATACTACATTCTGCAGCAGAGCGTATTGCGCTTTCCGTCCGAGTAAGAAAAGAAATCAAAATCAGTGACTTTCGTCTAGAGTATACTGCCCCGTTCCGATTCCAGCAGAGCGGCTCTGAATTCTCCCGAAGTCTGTTGCCACTTCAGACTTCAGGACTTCAAACGCTTTTATTTATTTTACTTATTTACTCGTCAAGTTCCGTAGGACCAAATTGAGGAGCAGATCTCCTAGGTCATGGAACGTGTCAGTACATGAAATTACAACATAAACGTAATAACAGATAAAAATAAATGCTCATGAACCTTAACAAAGTAACTCCATAAGTTGAAGAAAACGCTATCAGCAATACAATAAATATCAGCGTAATTTTTCAAGGAACTCCTCTACACAATAGTTGAGTGACCCATGAGGAAATTCTGCAGTTTCGATTTGAAAGCGCGTGGATTACTGCTAAGATTTTTGAATTCGAGTGGCAGCTTATTGAAAATTGATGCAGCAGTATACTGCACACCTTTTTGCACAAGAGTTAAGGAAGTCCGATCCAAATGCAGGTTTCATTTCTGACGAGTATTAACCGAGTGAAAGCTGCTTATTCTTGGGTATAAACTAATATTGGTAACAAGAAACGACAATAAGGAATATACGTGTTGAGAGGCCAATGTCAAAGTACACAGACCTGTGAACAGAGGTCGACAAGAGGTTCGTGAACTAACACCACTTATTTCCCGAAACGCCCGTTTCTGAGCCAAAAATATCCTTTTAGAATGGGCAGAGCTGCCCCAAAATATAATACCATACGACAACACCGAATGAAAATAAGAAAGTAAACTAATTTTCGTGTCGAACAATCACTCACTTCTGATACCGTTCGAATAGTAAAAATGGCAGTATTAAGTCTTTCAACAAGATCCTGAACGTGGGCTTTCCACGACAGCTTACTATCTATCTGAACACCTAGAAATCTGAACTGTTCAGTTTCATTAATCATATGCCCATTCTGCGAAATTAAATCGTCAGGTTTTGTTGAATTGTGTATTAGAAACTGTAAAAACTGAGTCTTACTGTGATTTAGCGTAAGTTTATTTTCTACAAGCCATGAACTGAGGTCATGTACTGCACTATTTGAAACCCAGCCAATGTTGGACACAACATCCTTTACTACCAAGCTAGTGTCATCAGCAAATAGAAATATTTTAGAGTTGCCCTTAATAATAGAGGGCATATCATTTATATAAGTAGCTACTGAGCGGTCTTTTATAATACGTCACATTTGTGTCTTGTATCCTTCGCGGATCAAGGGTCCGATCCTGGAAGAGGTCACAGTATGTCAGTGTGCCCCCCCCCCCCTGCCCCCCTGCTCCCCTTCTTCCTCCCAACAAACAAAACTTAAAGTCACTGTCGCTTTTGATGAACCACAGATGCCAAAGATTTTAGAAAACAGTAACAATTGTTGTATTAAACAATTTAGATAATTTTTACATCAATGCTTAGTATAGACTTCAGCAAGATTTCCAAGAAACTACAGTTCAGATAACAAAACTATCTGAAAAGTATGTGTCCAAAATTTGAAAATAACTTTTGTCATGTAATTGTTTCAAGAAGTACGTAAGGCGTTCAGTAAGTAATGCAAGACCTTTTTGCTGAGAAAAGTGTGGTTTTATTCAGGATTCCATACATCATAATATTCCCCACTCTTTTAGCTACAAAACCCTACTTTAAAATAATCTCAGTTCAATGCGACAGCCTAACGCCACCTTATCGGGAGGGCCTGTATGCTCGCACGATTCCAATCTACTGGTCAACGTCGGTGTCAACGCCTTGCTGTATCCATAACGCCCCCGTCATCCGCGTAATGCTTCCCGCGGAGTGCATCGTTCATAGGGCCAAAGAGATGGGAATCGGAAGGTGGGAGATCGGGGCTGTAGGGCGGGCACATACCTTTGAGTACCCCAACTGCTGGACTAGTGTGTCAGCATTACCAACACAGACTTCCAGTTGGCAACGAAGTGTCTGATTGTGAGTCATCGATCATCTCGAATGAGAGTGTCGGCACGTTGCAATATTGAAGCAGTCACAGCTATTGAATCAGTCACAGCTGAATGTGACTGTCTGGATCGCGGAAGATCAGAAGGTTTGCAAGACGTTGTTCAAATGACGACAGACGCCTCACCCAGCGACTCACCGTGCTTTGGTCACTGCCAGGTCTCTGTAGATATTCCGCAAGCGCCTACGCACTGGTTTTCCGCCATTAGAAACTCAGCTATAGCTCTCTGCTTGGATCGCACCTCCGTTACATACGCCATTTTAAAGGCTAGGAACAGCGCCGCCACCAATTGGACCTTCATGAAATTATAGGGGCTGAAGCGGGGATTTTCCACGATGTCCCGTAACAAATTCCGCATTTTTCAACCGAAACAGGCCAAGAAAGAATTTGCTTATTTATTGGGCATCCCTCGTATAATAGCAACAGACTTTCACATTTTGACACGTTCATAATTTAGATGGTATAAAATCGAAGAGTGTGCTGACCACTATCAGTATTTCACTTATTGTCAGATCTAAGATTGTGAACGCGAGTCAGCAGACTGCTGCTATGTATGTATATACATTACTGGCCATTAAAATTGCTACACCAAGAAGAAATGCAGATGATAAACGGGTATTCATTGGACAAATATATTATACTAGAACTCGCATGTGAATATATTTTCACGCAATTTGTGTGCATAGATTCTGAGAAATCAGTACCCAGAACAACCACCTCTGGCCGTAATAACGGCCTTGATACGCCTGGGCATTGACTCAAACAGAGCTTGGATGGCATGTACAGGTACAACTGCCCATACAGCTTACACAAGATACCACAGTCCATCAAGAGTAGTGACTGGCGTATTGTGACGAGCCAGTTGCTCGGCCACCATTGACCAGACGTTTTCAATTGGTGAGAGATCTGGAGAATGTGCTGGCCAGGACAGCAGTCGAACATTGTCTGCATCCAGAAAGGCCCGTACAGGACCTGCAACATGCGGTCGTGCATTATCCTGCTGAAATGTAGGGGTTTCGCAGGGATCGAATGAAAGGTAGAGCCACGGGTCGTAACAGATCTGAAATGTAACGTCCACTGTTCAAAGTGCTGTCAATGCGAACAAAAGGTGACCGAGATGTGTAACCAATGGCACCACATACCATCACGCTGGGTGATGCGCCAGTATGGCGATGACGAATACACGCTTCCAATGTGCTTTCACCGCGATGTCGCCAAACACGGATGCAACCATCATGATGCTGTAAACAGAACCTGCATTCTTCCGAAAAAATGACGTTTGGCCATTCGTGCACCCAGGTTCGTCGTTGAGTACACCATCGCAGGCGCTCCTGTCAGTGATGCAGCGTGAAGGGTAACCGCAGCCATGGTCTCCGAGCTGATAGTCCATGCTTCTGCAAACGTCGTCGAACTGTTGGTGCAGATGGTTGTTGTCTTGCAAACGTCCCCATCTGTTGACTCAGGGATCAAGACGTGGCTGCACGATCCGTTACAGCCATGCGGATAAGAAGCCTGTCATCTCGACTGCTAGTGATACGAGGCCGTTGGGATCCAGCACGGCGTTCCGTATTACCCTCTTGAACTCACCGATTCCATATTCTGCTTACAGTCACTGGATCTCGACCAACGCGAGCAGCAACGTCACGATACGATAAACCGTAATCGCGATAAGCTACAATCCCACCTTTTTTCAAAGTCGGAAACGTGATGGTACGCATTTCTTCTCCTTACACGAGGCATCGGAACAACGTTTCACGAGGCAACGCCGGTCAACTGCTGTTTGTGTTTGAGAAATCGGTTGGAAACTTTCCTCTTGCCAGCACGTTGTAAGTGTCGCCACCGGTGCCAACCTTGTGTGAATGCTCTGAAAAGCTAATCATTTGCATATCACTGCATCTTCTTCCTGTCGGTGAAATTTCGCTTCTGTAGCACGTCATCTTCGTGGTGTAGCAATTTTAATGGCCAGAAGTGTAAAAATGGGGCATTATCTCTCTCTCTCCACCCTTGCCTTCTCTCATATTCCGGTGAGTTTCTATTTCCAGCACCGCAGAAACGGACCGCACCATATTTGTTGTTGGCAGCAGCTTATAAATGGGCGCCTATTCCTGCTGTAACGATTTCTCGAGTCAATCAAGCCGCAAACCAATTTTTGTGAACTAACCTTTGGGAACGCGATAGGAATGTATCACCTGTGCTTGTACTCTTTTAGAAGAAAAATATAAATTCTTTTCCTAAAATGTTGTGTGAACGGGGGAAGGGAGTGTGTGTAGGCGGGAGAATGACACCAATGACCGATTCAGACCATCTTGTACCCACCCCTTTCGGCTCGTCTTTAAATGAGGTGATTATACTCAGAACTTGGTCAAGTGTTGTAGCCTGACGTTAAACTAGAGCAGTCACTACCACGAACCTCGAAGTGTGTGTAAACCAAAACGACGCTAACTTAATAGCCCAAAAAGAATTTTTGAAAGGAATGTTACCACCGCGAGTACACTGGTGTGCATGTAAAATTTAAGGACGAAAGTAGTTTTCGTATGATGTGTCACTGCCAAGTAATATTGCTCGATGAAACTTTGACCACACATCAAAATAACTGCCACATTATAGCACAGAAAAAAAGTGAAAGAAATAGGCAAAGAACGAAAAAGAAATGACAGTTTTATTCAAAGGCAGTAATTACACTGAAGTCACCGTGATTCATGGTGGTCCCCTGGACATTACGAAAGGCTGGATACGGTTCTCAATAGACTGAGTGATCACCACGAATGACAGTGCATGCTTTCCAACTTGCTTCATGCTGGCCACAAGGTTGGTAAGGAGTTCTCCTGGTTCCTGCAGCAGCTCGACTGACAACTGCTGCAGGGTCGTCGGTGAATGTGGACGTGCTGCAGTTTGTCTCCCCAACGCACCTCACACGTGCTCGATGGGATTTAAGTCGGGGGAACGGACAGTCCAGTCCATTCGCCGAATATCCCCTCTTTCCAAGAGTTCAGTCACCTGTGTTGTGGTCACCCACTGTCATCAATAAAAATGAAGTCAGAGACGAATGGCCGGCCGGAGTGGCCGAGCGGTGCTAGGCGCTACGGTCGTAGGTTCGAATCCTGCCTCGCGCATGGGTGTGTGTGATGTCCTTAGGTTGGTTAGGTTGAAGTAGTTCTGAGTTCTAGGGGACTGATGACCTCAGAAGTTAAGTCCCATAGTGCACAGAGCCATTTCAGAGACGAATGCACACACATTCACATTCAAAATCAGCTCCATAACACACACAAAACGAAAGATAAACAAGTGAGCAACGACAGCAACATGACACATCTCACTGAGTGTTTTGCCACAAGTGTCTGCTCAGATCAGCTCAGATCACATTTCTCCACATTTTGTATAAATGCTTGTGAAGTGAAGTAGTGAGCGGAAATTTATGAAGAACTGATTGAAAGCAATGCACTAAATAGTAGCTGATTGAGACACCAACCAGGGACATGAAACAGGACGGAAAATGTAAGTACAGAAACGTACATAATGTCTAACCTCTAACCTCGAAACAGCACTCCACAAATACGCAACAATTTTCTTCGTGGCTAGTTTGCAGATGACATGCTGTCAAAAAAACGACGAAAACGAGCACTAAAATCGGTGTTTAATAATAAAGTTCAATTAGCGATATTATTTTAAGGTGTGTATCCAAACAAAACGAAGCAAATTGCAAATATTATATTTCTTAGGCCTACAGTAGTTAAATTATTACAAATGTGATATTGTACTTCACAGAAAATGAAAGTTAACCCACAGAAGATGACACACTGGCGTCGAAACATGTCTGGAGAAATATAAAAATAACTAGTTGTGTTTGCATACGGCTGATTTCCGAAATAACCCAGTTTTTAAATCGCAAACACAGAAGAACGAGAAGAGAGGCTTCAAACCTTAGTAAAGTGAGTATTTGGGGTATCCTTCTTAAGGTCCATGTATGGACGTTATCACAATTCTCATAATCGTTTCTGTCACGGCGTAAAGTCAAGAGCCGGCATCGCCAGTTAAGATTGTTAGAGCAGAGACGTCAGCCAATAGCGCGCGACCGACCCCTGTCTAGGACGACAACGCGACAGCAGCGGCCTCTAGGCGAAGAGAACATAAGCGCCGCTCCCGACTATTCGTGGCCCCAGTTCTACGAGCTCTAAGGAAGCGTGAAGACCAGCGACCTGGATAGAAGCATCCACGATATTACTTCACCTGTACTGGACATTGATTATATTGCACGTCGCCCTTTGTTTGTGACACATCTATGTATTTCTCAAAGTTAAGCATTGTCATTTATTTTCTGTAATAAAATTCATTAATACCATTTGCTTCAATTGTTGCCTAGCGATCCGAGAAAGCAGATTTCCCAGGCACCCCATATTCGACGAGCAGGCAGGATACAAATTCCCATGCAGCCCTTCTGGAGAGAGATATGACAGGGATGGAACCTGTACCGATGGAAAATGCGTAGGACACTTCCCTAATACATACCACTTCCCTGTGCGATTGTGCGAGAACTAACAAGTGGATCACCTGTAACAGCAGCAAGAACACTAATTTCCTCCTCTTCTGTCGTCGCTTGTTTCCTTCTGTTACCTTGTCTAGGTATTACACTACCAATTTTACATAACTGCGGTGGTCTCGCGGTTCTAGGCGCGCAGTCCGGAACCGTGCGACTCCTACGGTCGCAGGTTCGAATCCTGCCTCGGGCATGGATGTGTGTGATGTCCTTAGGTTAGTTAGGTTTAAGTAGTTCTAAGTTCTAGGGGACTGATGACCACAGCAAATGAGTCCCATAGTGCTCAGAGCCATTACATAACTGATTGAAGAGGTTGATAAATAACTGCCGAGATGGTTGACGTTAATTGAAATGTCTTGCCGCACACGCCGTACAAGAGCGAACTGCATTCTTCCTATACTTTCCGTACACGATGAGCATGTTGGCTTTTTCTGCATTGGTAAATCCCATCGCCCCCTCACGACCTACTGCTTGGACTGCCACACAATGACTAGCAATTCGCACTGCACTCAAGGAACACACAAGCACACTGTAAGCAATCACAAACAGCATCATACCTAGCAACTAGCAGGCTGAACGGCACAATCAAGTGTCGATGTGGAAACTTTTCAAAATACGATATCTCGTAAACGACTAGCAATAGTATCCTGCAGCAAACACACATTCTAATTTACCTTACTTTTATTTTGTTAATGTCAATAGTCATTGTTTCATTTAAAAATCGTATGTTTGCACAAAAAATACCGATTCCGAGTGTTATTGCAATCTGTTTATTGGCGAACAATACGAGCCCCTGACTACGAATCCATTCTGTGAAAACCGCACATCAGTAGTACTTTCCATTTCCTTAATATCTGGGACGCAAGTTACATGTGATTCGCCCTGTGTATAAATCCAGGACTAGCTTTCAGTAGTACTCACTCCTTAACCACCACCTCTCAGCATTTATTTTACTATCATTTCTGTTCCTTATATCGGCTTATGAATTGTCTATTTATACCCCAAAAACTTGTAAAGCTATATGACTTATAACTCGAAATATTGCTAATAACCTTTTCAGTGCCATTCGCCGTGTACTGTATTGTACTGTGCGGGAAATTATTGTTCCATAACTCGCTTGTTAATTTATTAGCATATTATTTGTTCTTTACCATTATACAGAATGACTCCGTGGTGATGACACAAACTTTAAGGGATAACAGAGAAGGGTAAATGTATCAATTTGAGGTCAGGGGCACTGGTCGGGTAACGGCCTAGTCGAAAGCTACAAGCGAAAATGGTTCTGATGCCTCTGACAGTGGACCTCTTCTACTGCGAGCTCTTTGCTTTACATATTTTGAGAGGTGGTAGTAATTAATCAAAAGAAGAAAAAAGTGTCCAAGAATCATACCATCTAAAGTGCATACCTCAAGAGCTATAAGCACTTGTTCAGCTTTGCTACTGTGCAACACATTTCTTCTACTGAAGAAGTGCGCATAGCTCTTGAGGTACGCACTTTAGAGCCATTGTGTGCTGGAATTTGTTTCTTGTTTTGGTCCGTATTACCACCTCTCAAAACATGGTAAGCAAAGAGCTTTCAGTAGAAGAGATCCACTGTCAGAGGTATCAGAACGATTTTCGCTTATAACTTAGGACTCTGTCGTTTCGGATCAGAATCCTTCAAATTGATACATTTACCCTTCTCCATTATTCCTGAAAGTTTGTAAACCTGCATGTCATACATCACACAAACAAACTACACGCAATGCCAAACACGACAACTGTAGCATTTGTCCAACTATCACTAAAGAATCAAATGTCAACAGATGAATTTCAATAAAAGTAAAACGAGGATAATGTAATGTAGTCGAATGGAATACATGCTGACGAAATTACTTGAGCTACTAATTCACTATAAGTGGTATGAATTTTGTAATTTAGGCAGTAAAATAATTGGCGATAGCCGAAGTACAGATGATATAAACTATGATAGGCAGGAAGAAGAGATGAATTTCTGAAAAAAGATAATTTTGTTAAAATCGAATATAAATTTATATGTTAGGAAGCTTTTTCTTAAGGAATTTCTCTGGTATTAGTAATCAAAACACACACAACACTGGTGTAATATCCTACAATAATTATTATTTATTTCACAAACTGGTTTCGGGTGTTACGTCGTCATCAGGTACGAAGATATATATGTGGTGCAGTGTAATTTTGTTGCCGGCCGCGGTGGTCTAGCGGTTCTAGGCGCTCAGTCCGGAACCGCGTGACTGCTACGGTCGCAGGTTTGAATCCTGCCTCGGGCATGGATGTGTGTGATGTCCTTAGGTTAGTTAGGTTTAAGTAGTTCTAAGTTCTAGGGGACTGATGACCACAGATGTTAAGTCCCATTGTGCTCAGAGCCATTTGAACCATTTTTTTGTAATTTTGTTGAAATAATTCCTCTCGTTTTATTAAAAAACCAACAACAACATTTTTCACTGTAGATGGACAAGTTTGATATCTTTGACCGTATAAAATTTCGCTGCACCACATATTTAACTTTGTTACCTAGTGATGATGCAACATTCGAAAACCGGTTTGTGAAATAAATAATAAATATTGTAGAAAAATGTTCAAATGTGTGTGAAATCTTATGGGACTCAACTGCTAAGGTCATCAGTCCCTAAGCTTACAGACTACTTAACCTAAATTAGCCTAGGGACAAACACCTACCCGAGGGAGGACTCGAACCTCCGCCGGGACCAGCCGCACAGTCCATTACTACAGCGCCGAAGACCGCTCGGCTAATCCCACGCGGCAAATATTGTAAAATATTACACCCGTTTTGTGTGTGTTTTCACTGACAATGTATAAAATAATCAACATAAATCGATGGAAGACAGTCAGTGCAGTTTCTTTTCTCAGGGGCGCAGTCGTGTACGAAAGGATAAAGCTGATAATAAACAGCTCAGACAAGGAGAGAATAGAAGATTTTTAGCTGTGGTTCTACAGAAGAACATCTAAGATTAGATGGGTAGACCGTATTAGTGTGAAGAAGTAAGGCATAGAAATGGGAGAAAAAGAAATTTATGGGACAATTGACAAAAAGAAGGGACTGGATGACAGGACACCATGAGCCATGAACGAATCGGCAGTGTATTTTGCAAACTACTTCTTTTTCCTGGAAGAATTACATTTTCTTGTGATACTTTCTTTGAAACTCACCCTGACATCTGCTTTTAATAGTATTTGTTTTACTTTTTGATTCTACTTTAGGTTGATCTAAATTGTTATTGCTAGGTAGTTATTTTTTCAAGTGATTTTCATAGTTTAATCGTACAGCTGTGTGTTTCTTCGCCTATTTTCTAGAAAACAGGCCGTTTTTGCATTATATATGGTGTTCGGCTAGAGCTATACATAAACATTTGTTTATATTTTAGTAAAATGGTCCAAATGGCTCTGAGACCTATGGGACTTAACATCTGAGGTCATCTGTCCCCTAGAACTTAGAGCTACTTAAACCTAACTAACCTAAGGACATCACACACATCCATGCCCGAGGCAGGATTCGAACCTGCGACCGTAGCGGTCGCGCGGTTCCAGACTGAAGCGCCTAGAATCGCTCGGCCACCACGGCCGGCTATGTTTTAGTACTATGAAGTTTTATAATAAATTTGTCCAACATTGTGCACAGGAAGCCAAACATTTTCATGTCTGTTAGCATAGCTCAGAGTGAGCTCTGTTTATTGCTCGACATATATCGAAACAGCACTCCACTTCTCGCCACAATATCATACGGATGACAGGTGTTGTGGCCTATATTACGGCGCAGATCCGTTGTCTCAAATCTACCAGATCTCGCAACTTTGTTGTGTAAACTATGTCCTTGATAAACCCTCATGGACTGAAATCCAGCGGAGCTGGATAGTTAGATCAAGGGGACCAGGCAGTGGAACCCCACTTCCGATCCAGCTCTCAGGAAACACCCTGTTGTGCAGCATCACAAAGAGTCCATTAAAAAAGGACCAGTCACACCACGTTTTGTAATCCCAACCACATATTAACTTCTGATTTCTTCTTCGTACTTATTGATTCCTCCTGGAGTCTTACTTCCCCATATTCGACAGTTACGTCGATTAGCTTTGCCACAGACGTGGAAAGTAAATTCTGCGCTGTACTGAGGCCTCTGTTGTTTTCATCTATGTGATCCAATACTTCAACAGTAAAATCACTTCGTCTGTGGTGATCCTCAAGCTTAATGTGACGCAAAAGTGGGAATCTATATGCACGCAATTAAAGACTTTTGTGTACAACGACGTACACTGTCGAATGCGAGACGGCTGGTTCCGTACTATCTTATCTAATGGATTTACTGTGAACGTCTCTTCAGTGACCTTCTTTTTAGAATGTTTTCCAGCATTAGACATCAAACTTCCCGTTTCTCTACGAGTTATGTCCCACTGATAAATGGATCTACGTTAGTTAGTTACATGTTCCATAGCTCATTTGAACGAATTTTCTATCGATATATGATCAAATTTCTTGTTGCTGCATATTGAACTCCTTTCTGAGCCATTGACAGCTTTAACAGTGGGTAACAAACGTCATTTTTTCTCTCCAGTGTTGTAGGTGTGGATATCACTGTTCTTCTCAAATTGTGATGGATTATTCACAAATTTCTTAGCGAATATACGTATTGTGACCTACATGACGTTCGGTGGTGAACAGCGCGTATTATTCTTATTGCTCGCTTTTTTTTAATCAGTACTTCCTTCCTAAGTGATGAATTACTACAAAAAATTATTCCGTAAGTTAGTACTGGGTGGAAATAAGCAAAACATATCAGGAGGCTTCCCCCCATGAATCGTGGACCATGCCGATGGTGGGGAGGCTTGCGTGCCTCAGCGATACAGACAACCGTAGCGTAGATGCAACCACAACGGAGGGATATCTGTTGAGGGGACACACAAACATGTGGTTCCTGAAGAGGGGCAGCAGCCTTTTCAATAGTTGCGGGGGCAACAGTCTGCATGGCTGACTGATCTGGCCTTGTAACACTATCCAAAACGGTCTTGCTGTGCTGATACTGCGAACGGCTGAAAGCAAGGGGAAACTACAGCCGTAATTTTTCCCGAGAGCATGCAGCTTTACTGAATGGTTAAATGATGATAGCGTCCTCTTGGGTAAAATATTCCAGAGGTAAAATAGTCCCCAATTCGGATCTCCGGGCGGGGACTACTCAGGAGGACGTCGTTATCAGAAGAAAGAAAACTGGCATTCTACGTATCGGAGCGTGGAATGTCAGATCCCTTAATCGAGCAGGCAGGTTAGAATATTTTAAAAGGGAAATGGAGAGGTTAAAGTTAGATATAGTGGCAATTAGTGAGGTTCAGTGGCAGGAGGAACACGAATTCTGGTCAAGTGAATACAGAATTATAAATACAAAATCAAATAGGGGTAATGCAGGAGTCGGTTTAATAATGAATAAAAAAAATAGGAGCGCAGGTAAGCTACTACAAACAGCATAGTCAACGCATTATTGTAGCAAAGATAGACGCAAAGCCCATGCCTACCGCAGTAGTACAAGTTTATATGCCAACTAGCTACACAGACGACGAAGAGATTGATGAAATGTATGTATGATGAGATAAAAGCAATTATTCAGATAGTGAAGGGAGATGAAAATTTAATAGTCATAGGTGACTGGAATTCGATAGTAGGAAAAGGAAGTGAAGGAAAAGTAGTAGGTGAATATGGAATGGGGGTAAGTAATGAAAGAGGAAGCCGCCTGGTAGAATTTTGCACAGAGTATAACTTAATCATAGCTAACACTTGGTTCAAGAATCATTAAAGAAGGTTGAATACATAGAAGAAGCCTGGAGACACTAGAAGCTATCAGATAGATTATATAATGGTAAGATAGAGATTTAGGAACCAGGTTTTAAATTGTACGACATTTACAGGGGCAGATGTGGACTCTGACCACAATCTATTGGTAATGCACTGTAGATTAAAACTCAAGAAACTGCAGAAAGGTGGGAATTTAAAGAGATGGGACCTGGATAAACTGACAGAACCAGAGGTTGTACAGAGTTTCAGGGAGAGCATAAAAGAACAATTGACAGGAATGGGGGAAAGAAATACAGCAGAAGAATAATGGGTAGCTTTGAGGGATGAAGTAGTGAAGGCAGCAGAGGATCAAGTAGGTAAAAAGACGAGGGCTAGTAGAAATCCTTGGGTAACAGAAGATATATTGAATTTAATTGATGAAAGGAGAAAATGTTAAAACGCAGTCAATGAAGCAGGCAAAAAGGAACTCAAATGCCTAGAAAATGAGATCGACAGGAAGTTCAAAATGGCTATGCAGGGATGGCTAGAGGGCAAATGAAAGGATGTACAGGTATATATCACTAGAGGTAAAATAGGTACTGCCTACAGGAAAATTAAAGAGACCTTTGCAGAAAAGAGAACCGCTTGTATGAATATCACGAGCGCAGATGGAAACCCAGTTCTAATCAAAGAAGAGAAAGCAGAAAGGTGGAAAGAGTATATCGAGAGTCTATACAAGGGCGATGTACTTGAGGACAATATTATGGAAATGGAAGAGGCTGTAGATGAAGGTGAAATGGGAGATATGATATTGCGTGAAGAGTTTGACAGAGCACTGAAAGACCTAAGTCGAAACAAGGCGCCGGGAGTAGACAACATTCCATTAGAAATAACCTTGGGAGAGCCAGCCCTGACAAAACTCTACCATATGATGAGCAAGATGTATCAGATAGGCGAAATACCCTCAGACCTCAAGAAAAATATAATAATTCCAATCCCAAAGAAAGCAAGTGTTTAAAGATGTGAAAATTACCGAAATATCAGTTTAATAAGTCACGGCTGCAAAATACTAACATGAATTCTTTACAGAGAAATGAAAAAACTGGTGGATGCCGATCTCGGGGAAGATCAGTTTGGATTCTGTAGAAATGTTGGAACACCTGAGGCAATATTGAGCTTATGACTTGTCTTAGAAGATAGATTAAGGAAAGGCAAACCTACGTTTCTAGCATTTGCAGACTTAGAGAAAGCTTTTGAGAATGTTGACTACAATATTCTCTTTCAAATTCTGAAGGTGGCAGGGGTAAAATACAGGGAGCGAAAGGCTATTTACAATTTGCACAGAAACCAGATGGCAGTTATAAGAGTCGAGGGGCATGAAAGGAAAGCAGTGGTTGGGAAGGGTGTGGGACAGGGTTGTAGCCTCTCCCCGATGTTATTCAATTTGTATATTGAGCAAGCAGTAAAGGAAACAAAAGAAAAATTCGGAGTAGGAATTAAAAACCATGGAGAAGAAATAAAAATTTTGAGGTTTGCCAATGACATTGTAATTCTGTCAGAGACAGCAAAGGCTCTGGAAGGGCAGTTGAAGGAATGGACAGTGTCCTGAAAGGAGGATATAAGATGAACATCAACAGAAGCAAGACGAGGATAATGGAATGTAGTCGTATTAAATCGGGTGGTGGTGAGGGAGCTAGATTAGGAAATGAGACATTTAAAGAAATAGATGAGTTTTGCTATTTGGGGAGCAAAATAGTTGATGATAGCAGAAGTAGAGAGGATATAAAATGTAGACTGGCAATGGCAAGGAAAGCGTAACTGAAGAAGAGAAATTTGTTAACATCGAGTACAGATTTAAGTGTCAGGAAGTCGTTTCTGAAAGGATTTGTATGGAGTGTAGCCATGTATGGAAGTGAAACATGGACGATAAATAGTTTAGACAAGAAGAGAATAGAAGCTTTTGAAATGTGGTGCTACAGAAGAATGCTGAAGATTAAATGGCAATAGAATTGGGGGAAGAGAAATCTGTGGCACAACTTGACTAGAAAAAGGGATCGGTTCGTAGGACATATTCTGAGGCATCAAAGGATCACCAATTTAGTGTTTGAGGGCAGTGTGGAGGGTAAAAATCGTAGAGGGAGACCAGGAGATGAATACACTAAGGAGATTCAGAAGGATGTAGGTTGCAGTAGGTACTGGGTGATGAAGAAACTGGCACAGAATAGATTAGCTTGTAGAGCTGCATCAAACCAGTCTCAGGACTGAAGACCACAACAACAACATATCAGGATGTTGATACCTTTGTTTCCAAGATTAGCAATTATACGGAGTGGAAGATTTACAAAAAAAAAAAAAAAAAAAAAAAAATAGTTCCATAAGACAGTATTGAGTGGAAATATGCAAAACATATGAGGAGGCTGATACATTTATTTCCAAGATTAGCCATTATACGGAATGTAAAAGTGGCTGAGAACTTAACTGCTTGAGAAGCTTAGTGATATGATTCTTTAGTTCAAGTTTTAATCAACGTACGCACAAAAAATTTGGAACAGTCTACTCTATTTACTGACCCCTGCTCATGTCCTACATCAGTTGTTGTTATGACGCTATTTGTTGTACAGATCTGAATGTAGTGAGTCTTTTTCAAAATTTAGAGGAAGTCCAGTTTCAGAGAACCATTTAATAATGGTTCTGCTGCTTTCTCTCTAATAGGAGTACCAATTTTGCTTGTTGAAAGTTAAGTGGAATGTGAAGTGGAGGATCCACTTTCCATTCTCCTCTTGCACTCCTCTGAACACGTGTTACAGATTTTAGCTCTACTAGCCATAGCATACACTGCGCCTTTCGTTGTGGCGTTCACGTGTCAGGAGTGCGCGTGCCTGTTGCACAGAGACGATTGCGCGCACGCTCGTTCATGCGCCATTCGACTCAGCGCAGTTCATGAAATGGTGAGGATCACATACTGAAGAGTGTCTCTGTCGATTGCGTATTTACCCAACAACATAAAATGTCGAGATCTTTCCTTATAAGTATTTGTTTGTGTATACCTCTAGCCAAGACACTCTATATAAAAACGAAAAAAAGGTCAGTTTCTGCCTCTAAAAGAAAATGGCTCTGAACACAATGGGACTCTACTGCTGAGGTCATCAGTCCCCTAGAACTTAGAACTACTTAAACCTAACTAACCTAAGGACATCAGACACATCCATGCCCGAGGCAGGATTCGAACCAGCGACCATAGCGGTCGCGTGGTTCCAGACTGTAGCGCCTAGAACCGCTCGGCCACTCCGGCCGTTTTGCCTCTAGCGGCGGTGAAAAAATTACTGAAAACTCTGAATTAAAACCGTACTGACGCATCTTTAACAACAGAGAAGATTTTATCCATGAAGACCACCTTGAAAAACTACAAGCTCACACGATGTAGTCCTGTACCCATTTATCAGTTAGTCTCCCAGATCCGGCTAACGCCAAATAGTGACAAAGTTAGCGCCCCTATTAGGACTCAATTAGGGGGGCTACACGTCTACGTGTCAGGGAATTCCCATCTGGCTGGAGTTGGTTCGCGACGTTGCGCTGCGCCGGAAGGCATCTGGGCGCCTTTGTGAGCGGCAGGTAGGGAAGAGGAAAGGCCCATATTCACCGGGCGGCGAGAAAAGGCCCACTCCCTTGTCCTGTCCTCTCCTCGCGGGACGTGCGAACAGCAAGCGGGCGCCTTTCTGGCGGAAGTAACGAGTCGGCAGGTATCGCCGAGACCAGGGCGGCGCGGGACAAGGCTAGCGGCGGCCACATCAAGAGCTGTCGGCGCATGGCAACACGAGACTGCTTCAAAGAGCGAGGAAAACTTAATGAGCTATAGCTGTTCTCAAACGCTTCTAAATTATTATTTCTACGCATTAGTAGGCGAAGAGGTCCATTACTGCTCTTCATCTACATGTACAGTCGTGGACAAAACGTGCGAGACCCCTCGCCTTTTCGTTATGCTAATCCGCACAGCTTTAAAGTCTGCTCCACAGCATAACAGGCAAGGCGACGAAGCACTACCAACATACTATGCACAGACAGATAGACGGTCAAGATAGTGAGACTACAAGGGTTCCATTTTTACCGATTTAGGTGACGAAATCCTAACAACGAAAATAGCTATGACAGTTACTGAAGATGAGGGCCGCATAAATAATTCCCCCTACTCTTTATTCGAAATGTTCTAGTTGCAGTATTAATGCCGCCACGTTTTAGAAGTGCGAGCATTCCCATTGCTAGCTAGCTTAAGAAACACTTCGGCTAATGAACGTTTTCTGGCTGTGACGAGTCTAATGGAGAATTCGAAACATTGTAGAATACGTTTGGCAGCTATGCAGCCGTTTATTTCCTGGGGTGGTGCAGAATTATCCTACTAAATTTACTCGCTAATAATAGTATTTTGTTATTTCGATAAACATCCCGAATTACTGTCACAAAAGGGGTGACATAAAGGTAGGAAATTCTTGGTTTTGAGTCCAGAAAGCTCTATGCAACAGAAACTGGAGATCATTTTGCCATTTCCATTGCGAAATTGTCTGGGTTGTCTGCTAGCGTAGTGAAACGTGTTTGCTACTGCAAGCGAGATCTGGTTTGTTTTCGGTTCTAATCTAGAGTGAGACAGATAGACTATCAGTAAAACAATTTTAAGAAATTCTCGCGCCACCAATACGTTTTATTGCTACCTTTACTCTGTATCGGCGCCCTGTGGGTGTAAATATGAAAATCTTGTAGAATTTCGTACTTGTTACTGCCTACTTTTTCCGCTTCTGTCAATAACTGAATTGACTTACGTGTGGCACTGAATGAGTTTTAACTGAATTTCGTTATGAATCCTCACGCATTGCTTAATTTGCACACTTTCATGGTAGGTCAGCAACGGTAATCCAGTATGACTGGTCTGGACGTAACAAAGACCATTTCGTGGCCGAATACGCATAATATTTTGCTACTTCGTAACGATCTGGGGTACTTTGCCTTACTAAAATAGTTTTGTTATCTGGATAAGCTGAAATTCATTTTTATTAGTACGGTTCATACTACTTAGCGTTTCTTCTTCCATTTATATCTTATATTTACGTGTTGTGTTTAACACACTAATCAGCTCAATATAGTCATAACAATGATTGAAAACAGACTGACAAAGTTCTGATAGGTTTTCAATTTCAAGCCTGTGCGTAGTATGTCCTCGTTTTGCCCACGACTGTACATGTATTACTCTGCAATTCACGCTTTAGTGTTTCACAGAGGGTTCATAGAACTACTTGCGGACTATTTCTCGACCACTGGTATCTCCAACAGAACGAGGGAAACTGAACACCTAAATCTAGCCGAGAGAGCTATGATTATTTTATTACGATGGTCATTTCTTCCTATCGAGGTGGAAGTCCAGTCTGACTATGTAAGCGTAGACCAGATATGGTTTGAATTCAAAGAAACAGTATCGACGGCAATTGAGAGATATATACCAAATAAATTAATAAGAGGTGGTACTGATCCCCCATGGTACACAAAACAAGGTAGAACATTGTTGCAGGAGCGACAAAAAAGGCACGCCAAATTTAAAAGAACACAAAATCGCAATGACTGACGAAATTTTACAGACGCTCGACATTTAGTGCTAACTTCAATGCGAGATGCTTTTAACAGTTTCCTCAGCGAAACTGCGTCTCGACATCTGGCAGAAAACCCAAAGAAATTCTGGTCGTGTGTAAAATACACAAGCAGCAAGACGCAATCGATGCTTTCACTGCACGATAACTGAGGTGATGTTACTGGAAGTAGTGCCACTAAAGCAGATTAGCTAAACACGGTTTTCCGAAATTCCTTCACAGAAGAGGACGAAGTAAATAGTCCAGAATTCAAATCAAGAACAACTGCCAACATGAGTAACTAAGATACTCACGGTGTAGCGAAATCACTTGATAAAGGCAGGCCTCCGGTACAGATTGTATACCAATAAGTTTCCTTTCGTAGTGTGCTGAAACGATAGCTCCTTACTTACAAGGGAACCTCCCCATCGCACCCCCCTCGGATTTAGTTATAAGTTGGCACAGTTGATAGGCCTTTAAAAAACTGAACAGAGATCAATCGAGACAAGAGGAAGAAGATGTGTAGAACTATGAAAAAATAAGCAAAATATACAAACTGAGTATCCATCTGCAACATATGCCACATCAAGGATGACGCTGTAAGGAGCGCCGTGGTCTTGTGGTTAGCGTCAGCAGCTGCAGAACGAGAGGTCCTTGGTTCAAGTCTTCCCTCCAGTGGAAAGTTTAATTTTTTTATTTTGAGTTTATGTGACAAACTCTTATGTTTTCATCACTTTTTTGGGAGTGATTATCACATCCACAAGGAAACCTAAGTCGGGCAAGGTAGAAGAATCGTTTTACCTATTCGCCAAGTGTACAAGTTACGTGGGTCGACAACATATTCCTGTCATGTGGCGCACATGCTGTCACCAGTGTCGTATAGAATATATCAGACGTGTTTTCCTGCGGAGGAATCGGTTGACCTATGACCATGCGATCAAATGTTTTCGGTTCCCATTGGAGAGGCACGTCCTTTCGTCTACTAATCGCACGGTTTTGCGGTGCGGTCGCAAAACACAGACACTAAACTTATTACAGTGAACAGAGACGTCAATGAACGAACAGACAGATCATAACTTTGCGAAAATAAAGGAAGTAAATTTCTCACTCGAGGGGAGATTTGAACCAAGGACCCCTCGTTGCGCAGCTGCTCACGCTAACCACGGGACCACGGCGCTCGTATGGTTACACTGTCCTTGATATTGCCTATCTTGCTCATGGACTACTCAGTTTGTATATTTTGCTTATTTTTTCATAGTTCCACACAACTTCTTCCTATTTTCTCTATTGATCTGTGTTCAGTTTTTCAAGGCCTATCCACTGTGCCACCTTACAACTAAATCTGAGAGGGGTGCGATGGGGAGGTTCCCTTGTTAGCAATCATATACAACCGCTCGCTCGTAGAAAGATCCGTCCCCAAAGACTGGAAAGCTCCACAAGTCACAACAATACTCAAGAAAGGAAATAAGAGTAACCAGCTAAATTATGGACCCATATAAATACGTCGATTTGTAGTATGATTTAGGAACATATATTGCGTTCAAACATTATGAATTACTTCGAATAAAACGATTTAATTACAAATAGCCAAGAATCATTCAGAAAATATCGTTCTTGCGAAATATAACAAATACTTTATTCTCCTAAATTGAAATGAAATGAAATGATCGTATGGCATTGTTGGCCAGGATGCCCCATGCGGGGAAGTTCGACCGCCGTATTTCAAGTCCTTTTTAGTTGACGCCACTTCGGCGACTTCCCAGTCAATGATGATGAAAGACACACAACACCCAGTCATAAGTAGAGAAAATCCCTGACCCCAGCGGGAATCGAACAGGGGACCCCGTGTGCGGGAAGCGAGAACGCTACCGCAAGACCACGACCTGCGGACTCCCCTGACGTAATGAGTGCTACCGACAGTGAATGACAGATTAAATCCACATTTCCAAATTTCCAGAAGACTTCTGACACCGTTCCTCACAAGCGTTTTCTAACCAAGTTGCGTGCCTCTCAATTGTGTGACTGTGTTCGCGATTTCTTGTCAGCAGGGTCAAAGTTCGTAATAACTGACGAAAGACCATTGAGTAAAACAGAAGTAATATCTGGTGTTCCCCAGGGAAGTATCACAGGCCTTCTACCGTTCCAAGGTACATACACGATTTAGAAGACAGCCTGAGCAGCCGTCTTAGATTGTTTGGAGATGATGCTATCATTTACCGTCTTGTAAAGTCATCAGACGATTAAAACCAATTGCAAAATGATTTAGACAAAAAATAATGAAAAGTATGAAGTCATCCACATGAGTAATAAAAGAAATCCTCTAATTTCGGTTACACGGTAAATCACACTTATCTAAAGGCTCTTAATTCATCAAAATACTTAGGGTTATAATTACGAATAAATTAAACTAGAGCGATCTCACAGATAATGTTGTGGGGTAAGCAAATCAAAGACAACGATTTGTTGTAAGAACACTTAAAAATGTAGCGGATCTAATAGAGAGACTGTTTACACTACGCTTGTCCGCCCTCTTCTACATCTACATCTACATCTATACTCCGCGAGCCACCTTACGGTGTGTGGCGGAGGGTACTTATTGTACCACTATCTGATCCCCCCTTCCCTGTTCCATTCACGAATTGTGCGTGGGAAGAACGACTGCTTGTAAGTCTCCGTATTTGCTCTAATTTCTCGGATCTTTTCGTTGTGATCATTACGCGAGATATATGTGGGCGGTAGTAATATGTTTCCCATCTCTTCCCGGAATGTGCTCTCTCGTAATTTCGATAATAAACCTCTCCGTATTGCGTAACGCCTTTCTTGAAGTGTCCGCCACTGGAGCTTGTTCAGCATCTCCGTAACGCTCTCGCGCTGACTAAATGTCCCCATGACGAATCGCGCTGCTTTTCGCTGGATCATGTCTATCTCTTCT
The DNA here is from genome assembly GCF_023864345.2 of Schistocerca serialis cubense. Classification (NCBI taxonomy): domain Eukaryota; kingdom Metazoa; phylum Arthropoda; class Insecta; order Orthoptera; family Acrididae; genus Schistocerca; species Schistocerca serialis. The sequence goes on along the minus strand of NC_064642.1, from coordinate 504,350,386 downwards.
ATTAATCCAACCTGGTAAGGGTCCCATACTGATGAGCAATACTCAAGAATCGGACGAACAAGCGTTTTGTAAGCTACTTCTTTCGTCGATGAGTCACATTTTCTTAGAATTCTTCCTATGAATCTCAACCTGGCGCCTGCTTTTCCCACTATTTGTTTTATGTGATCATTCCACTTCAGATCGCTCCGGATAGTTACTCCTAAGTATTTTACGGTCGTTACCGCTTCCAATGATTTACCACCTATGGCATAATCGTACTGGAATGGATTCCTGCCCCTATGTATGCGCATTATATTACATTTATCTACGTTTAGGGAAAGCTGCCAGCTGTCGCACCATGCATTAATCCTCTGCAGGTCCTCCTGGAGTACGTACGAGTCTTCTGATGTTGCTACTTTCTTGTAGACAACCGTGTCATCTGCAAATAGCCTCACGGAGCTACCGATGTTGTCAACTAAGTCATTTATGTATATTGTAAACAATAAAGGTCCTATCACGCTTCCCTGCGGTACTCCAGAAATTACCTCTACATCTGCAGATTTTGAACCGTTAAGAATGACATGTTGTGTTCTTTCTTCTAGGAAATCCTGAATCCAATCACAAACCTGGTCCGATATTCCGTAAGCTCGTATTTTTTTCACTAAACGTAAGTGCGGAACCGTATCAAATGCCTTCCTGAAGTCCAGGAATACGGCATCAATCTGCTCGCCAGTGTCTACGGCACTGTGAATTTCTTGGGCAAATAGGGCGAGCTGAGTTTCACATGATCTCTGTTTGCGGAATCCATGTTGGTTATGATGAAGGAGATTTGTATTATCTAAGAACGTCATAATACGAGAACACAAAACATGTTCCATTATTCTACAACAGATTGACGTAAGCGAAATAGGCCTATAATTATTCGCATCTGATTTATGACCCTTCTTGAAAATGGGAACTCCCTCTTCTGGAGTATTGCTGTGCATTATGTGATCCACATCAGAGAGGATTGATGGAGGACAGCGAAAAAGTTCAAAGAAGGGCAGCTCGTTTTGTATCATCTCGAAATCGGGGAGAGAGTGCCACAAATATGATACACGAAATGAGGCAGCAATCATTAAAACAAAGGTGTTTTCCGTTGCGGTAGGACCCTATCATGAAATTTCAATCACCAATTTTCTCCACAGCGTGTGAAAATATTTGGTTGGCGCCCACCTACATATGGAGAAATGATCATCATAATAAAATAATAGATATCAGAGCTCACACATAAAGATTTACGTGTTCGTTTTTCCCACGTGCTGATCCAGAGTAGGAACGTAGAGAAGCAGCTTGAAGGTGATTTGATGAACCCTCTGCCAGGCACTTAGTTGTGAATTGCGGATTAATCTTGAAGATACAGGTGTGGATGTAGCAATCAACAAAATATTTTGGTATTCGGAGGAGAAAGAGGATGTTTAAAATTTCGTGAAATAATCTCGCCGCAAAGAAAACGCCTTTGTTTCGATAATTGCCGTCCCATCTCGCTTATGATATCCGTGACACTGTCTCCCCAATTTCGCCAAGACGCAAAACGAGCTGCCCTACTCTGAACTTTTTCGATGTCCTCCGACAGTCTTAACTGGCAAGGATCACATATGGCGGCACTGTAACACTCCAGGCGAGGGTGGACTGGCGTACTGTAGGCAGTCTCTTTAGTGGATTTCGATTATGCTATTGACGACATATAACTGGATAAAGCAACTACAGTAAAATACGTTGACGTAACTAACCGTTCTAGGCGCTTCAGTCTGGAACCGCGCGACCGCTACGGTTGCAGGTTCGAATCCTGTCTCGAGCATGGATGTGTGTGATGTCCTTAGGTTAGTTAGGTTTAAGTTGTTCTAAGTTCTAGGGGACTGATAACCTCAGATGTTAAGTCCCATGGTGCTCAGAGCAATTTGAACAATTTTGAACTAACCGTTTGGATCGCCCTAAACTGGAATGACCACATAAAACAAATAGTGAGAAAAGCAGATGCGATACAGGTTCACTGGAGAATCTTACGGAAATGTAATTCATCCACGAAAAAAGACTTATGAAACTCTCGTTCGATCGGTTTTTGCGCACTTTTCATCAGTCTGCGATCCTTGCCAAATAGGATTAATACAAGAGAGAGAGAAGATCCAACGTAGAGCGGCACATTTTATCAGGGGATTGGCTGCTTGGCGCGGGTGCGTTACGGAGACTCTCAACAGAAGAGACCCCTCGCTAGAAGAGAGGAGTTATTACGGGAGGTTTACTTTTGGAATACGGAGAGTTCCAAAACCAGTCAGGCAAAACATTACTTCCTTCCACCAATGTCTCTCGAAATGATCAAGTCGAGAAAATCAAAGAGAGTAGACGGTCATTCTTGCCATGTCATTTTCGAGTGGAAAAAGAAAGAAGAGGAGGGGGTGTGAAGCTATACCCTCCACCACACATCGCAAAATAGCTGAGGGAATGTACATGTAGATGTAGAATTTCACATTTTTTACAATTATAAGAACCAAACACTTCACTTACCCACAACTTTGGCGACTGAATGCTGCACCCAGCCCTTTGCCCGTCTTCAGAGAACTTTATCGTGAAAATAGTTCTTTATGCATTTTAATACGAGTACATAGTCTGAAATTTTGGATACTACATTTAACATTTCCTGGTTTGCTGGTAATTCCTAGATTAATCCAAATCTTTTTATTTGATTGATTCCATTACTTGTGAAACCTGTCATTATTGCTCCAGCATGTCCCAACTGTACGATTATCCATCAATATTTTAGCTAGGATGTCGTAACCGGTTGTATCCAGCTACAAAAGCAGGGGAATAAATATGAATATCAAAGCATGGTTGGTCAAGGTATTCTTTTTTCCGTCTGTAATTAAATCACTTAATTCTACAAAACCATCCGCTTTGAGTAAGGACGAATTAAATCGAACGTCTTCCCTTAATTTAACTTCGTCGAAAATTACACAGCTAAACGTTTATTTTCGTCGTGTTTGTTTTTAAATACTTCTCTTATAGCATTTATGGCATGTGTGTTGACCGTGCCATATGAGCATTTGAATCCCTAGCAGAGCATTCTTAAACGATCTTCAGAAGTAAGTCGTGTCTTCGACGATGCTTGTGGCCCTTAGGTGATTTAATTTTGAGAAGCAAGTTATCCAAAATGAATTCGTCACTTTATCGAATACCAGTTGGGGATGTTTGGAACTTCTTAAGCGTAGTGTCTATGGCTAACTTCCGTTTTTTATTAAAGAAATTCGACGTACTACATGCACAGGATTTGGATGGTATTACAGTAGAAATCTTCTTTTCTAACAAAATTACTCTCTCCGTCTCTTTCAGAAGCTGATTCTGTGTTCTCACTAGCATTCTTTTAAGATTTTTGCCTTTGCGTTTGAGACTCAGTAATTGTTATGGAATCAGCCTCACTGTCTGCTACATAGGCAACACTATGTGCTGCAGCTGGTGTACGAATCGCGGGAGTTTTGGTACATAATGGAACTGCTTTTTTCACTATTCTCTTTGGAGGCGACTTGGGCACTTTCAAGTGAGTTGTTAAATAACCTGGCAAGTTTGGAAAAATATGAGGCACTGACCCTGGCTTTAAATTCCACCTCGTTCTCGGTATTTCGATCCTGTTTCCTACTATATCGAATGAGTCAATTTTAACAAGAAAAATCATCAGTGAAATGTTTGTCACAGACGTATGATATACTTGTTCAGCAAATATCCTTCCTCGGAATAGTTCTAGTGCTATTAGTAAAATCACTGGCGGTCTAAACAAGAGCCTACCTGCTGCAGGTGACTTATATCCTGATCGACACCCGGGAGCGAAACAGCACGGCGTACGCCGTTTTCTTTGTCGGATGACAATAATTCAATACAACACATAAATTACCAGTAAATGCGTAAGAAGTCTGCAAACACACACGTACATATTACTTCACTGTCACTTTTTGATAGAATTTTTTTTAACATGACGAAACACATCTAAACACATCAACAACTCTTAATGTGTTTTAGTGCCCCATTGTTAGAAATCTACTTCAGGTAGTCACAAGCGACTACTGCGCAGTCTGTCGGAAGGCGCAGCAATTACCGTTACAAAACATATCATGAAAACAGACGTAACAGCACCTGTCCTTCTAAGCGCTATGCCTTCAGTACGACTGCTGCATCCTATATCATCCACAATTTGCCTTATTTACTCCTGTCTTGGCCTGTCTCGGCGATTCTTTGCTTCTATCAACTTTTTAACTACTTTTTAGCAGCGAATCTGGTCGTAACATACGCTTGACCAGCTATTCGTTTGGTTATGTCCTTCATAGGGCTAAACATTTTTAAAATTTTGAAGATAGCAGGGATAAAATATAAGGAGCGAGAAATTATCAACAACTTGTACAGAAACGAGGCTCCGGTTGTAAGGACTGAAGGATATGAAAGGGAAGCAACTGATGTGAAGGGAGTGAGACAGGGTTGTACGAGGGTAATCCCAAAAGTAAGATCTCCTATTTTTTTTTATAAGTACAGAACTCTGTTTGTGTGACAGTTGGTCACACTGTTATGAAGAGTGCTTCACATGCTGTGTGTAAGCATGCGCAAGCCGCGCTGAGGCACTCTGTCTTGGCTTGGCAGCTGCTGAGAATGGAGCTCCCGTTGGATGTTGCCGCCAAGTGCGAATTGCGCGCAGTTACTCGGTTTTTGAACGCAAAGAGCACTGTGCCGATTGAAATCCATCGCCAATTGACGGAAGTGTATGGTGAGTCGTGCATGGATGTCAAAAATCTTCGTAAGCGTTGTAGAGAGTTTGCAGCTGGGTGACCCGAAATTAACGACGAACAAAGGAGCGGGAGACCGTCAGTTTCTGAGGAGACGGTGTTGAAGGTTGAGCAAAGAATGCGTGACGATGAGCGGATGATCTTTGCAAGTTGTTTCCTGAGGTTTCACGAAGCACCGCTCACAGAATTTTAACCGAAACATTGAACTACCGGAAGGTGTGGGCAAGATGGGTGCCACGCATGCTGACTGAGGATCCCATGCGGCAGCTATCTGATGCTTCCCGCGCATTAATTCACCGCCTTGTAGCTGAACAGAACAACTTTCTGGACTCAGTTGTCACGGGTGACGAAACTTGTGCATACCACTTTACACCAGAGACCAAGCAACAATCACGCCAGTAGTGGCATCCTTCTTCGCCAAAGTCGCGGAAATTCAAACGAACACGGTCTGCCGGTAAAGACATGATAACCGTTGTTTGGGATCGGAAAGGGGTATTGTTAGTCGACTTTATGCCCACTGGGTCCACAATTAACACTGCCAAGTACTGTGAGACTCTGAAAAAAACTCAATCGGGCAATTCAGAACCGGAGAAGAGGAATGTTGAGCAAGGGCGAACACATTCTCCATGATAACGCTCGCCCACACATCGCTCGGCAAACCGTTGCTCTCCATCAACAGTTTCAGTGGAACATAATCACCCACGCACCCTATACTCCTGACTTGGCGCCCAGTGACTATCACCTGTTCCCTAAGTTAAAAGAACGTATCGCCGGAAAGCGATTCAGCTCCGACGACGAGGTGAAAGAAGTGGTTCATAACTTTCTGAACAGCATGACAGCGAGCTGGTATAACACGGACATACAAAAACTGCCACAGCGCCTACAAAAATGCATCGACAGAAATGGTGATTATGACGAAAAATAGCTAAATGTTCAAGCTGTAAACTGATGTAAACCATTGTAGAAATAAACAGGTCTATGTATTTATAAAAAATAGGAGACCTTACTTTTGAGATTGCCCTTGTAGCATCTCCCCGATATTATTTTCTGTATATTCAGGAAGCAAAGAAAGTAAAAGAAACCTATGAGAAATTTCGAGATGTAATTAAAGTTCAGGGAGATGAAATAAAGGTTTTGAGGTTAGCTGATGACTTTGTAATTCTGGTATAGATAGCAACGCAATAGGACGAGCAGTTGAACGGAATGGATAGTGTCTTGAAAAGAAGTTATAAGATGAATATCAAGAAAGGTAAAGCCAGAGTAATGGACTGAAAAAAGCAAAGTGATGCGGAAGGAATTCAGTTAGGAAATGAGACACTAAAAGTAGCAGATGAGATTTCCTATTTGGATAGCAAGATAACTGATGGTGGCCGATGTAGAGTGCCGTCTGGCAATAGCTAGAAAAAAAGGAAAAAAAATCATTAAAGTCTAACACAAATTTAAGTTTTAGGAAACCTTTTCATTCCAAAATATGTATAATTAAATAACTTTGTTTGAATTATAGACCACCGTAGATGCCTAGCATGAATAGGCGAAACGTATTAGGCAAGCTAATAAATTCAATTGCAAAAGAATGGAATTTTTCTTATGTACATGAAGAACCGAAATTTTCTGATGGTATTTACCTGGTCAGAAAATACACTCCTGGAAATGGAAAAAAGAACACATTGACACCGGTGTGTCAGACCCACCATACTTGCTCCGGACACTGCGAGAGGGCTGTACAAGCAATGATCACACGCACGGCACAGCGGACACACCAGGAACCGCGGTGTTGGCCGTCGAATGGCGCTAGCTGCGCAGCATTTGTGCACCGCCGCCGTCGGTGTCAGCCAGTTTGCCGTGGCATACGGAGCTCCATCGCAGTCTTTAACACTGGTAGCATGCCGCGACAGCGTGGACGTGAACCGTATGTGCAGTTGACGGACTTTGAGCGAGGGCGTATAGTGGGCATGCGGGAGGTCGGGTGGACGTACCGCCGAATTGCTCAACACGTGGGGCGTGAGGTCTCCACAGTACATCGATGTTGTCGCCAGTGGTCGGCGGAAGGTGCACGTGCCCGTCGACCTGGGACCGGACCGCAGCGACGAACGGATGCACGTCAAGACCGTAGGATCCTACGCAGTGCCGTAGGGGACCGCACCGCCACTTCCCAGCAAATTAGGGACACTGTTGCTCCTGGGGTATCGGCGAGGACCATTTGCAACCGTCTCCATGAAGCTGGGCTACGGTCCCGCACACCGTTAGGCCGTCTTCCGCTCACGCCCCAACATCGTGCAGCCCGCCTCCAGTGGTGTCGCGACAGGCGTGAATGGAGGGACGAATGGAGACGTGTCGTCTTCAGCGATGAGAGTCGCTTCTGCCTTGGTGCCAATGATGGTCGTATGCGTGTTTGGCGCCGTGCAGGTGAGCGCCACAATCAGGACTGCATACGACCGAGGCACACAGGGCCAACACCCGGCATCATGGTATGGGGAGCGATCTCCTACACTGGCCGTACACCACTGGTGATCGTCGAGGGGACACTGAATAGTGCACGGTACATCCAAACCGTCATCGAACCCATCGTTCTACCATTCCTAGACCGGCAAGGGAACTTGCTGTTCCAACAGGACAATGCACGTCCGCATGTATCCCATGCCACCCAACGTGCTCTAGAAGGTGTAAGTCAACTACCCTGGCCAGCAAGATCTCCGGATCTGTCCCCCATTGAGCATGTTTGGGACTGGATGAAGCGTCGTCTCACGCGGTCTGCACGTCCAGCACGAACGCTGGTCCAACTGAGGCGCCAGGTGGAAATGGCATGGCAAGCCGTTCCACAGGACTACATCCAGCATCTCTACGATCGTCTCCATGGGAGAATAGCAGCCTGCATTGCTGCGAAAGGTGGATATACACTGTACTAGTGCCGACATTGTGCATGCTCTGTTGCCTGTGTCTATGTGCCTGTGGTTCTGTCAGTGTGATCATGTGATGTATCTGACCCCAGGAATGTGTCAATAAAGTTTCCCCTTCCTGGGACAATGAATTCACGGTGTTCTTATTTCAATTTCCAGGAGTGTATATAGTACTGCAACAGGTAGTAGTAGTGGCAGTAATAGTAGTTTTATTTATCCATAGGTTTCTTTTACAAGGATATTGGACATGCCTTGGTATTACAATTTAAGAACCACAAAGTGAAGTAATTCATATATATGGCCATTTACAGACTCATAGGTCTAATAATATGACAAGGGTGGGACAGGGCGTAGATTTATAGTAGGAACCATCTCGGTATTCGCCTGAAATAATTTAGGAAAACCACGAGAAACCTAAATCAGGATGGCTGGATGAAGACTGGAACCTCCTCCTTCCCGAATACAATACCTGTCTGTTTAAACAGTGCTGCCTCATTTGGCTATCCCTAGTATACCACAATACTTAACAAATAAGTTATTCAATAATGAACAGTGTGTCACTGCATGCAAGCTGAATGAGCACAATAAGGAATTTAGAAGCAAGAGCGCTGACCGCATCAGAGTAAGCTAGACTATTCTGAATTAGCGTATAAGTGAAAGAAAAGCAGTACACTAATAAATAACACAGAGAACTGAGATAACGCCAAAAAATTTGTATCGTTCCTTTCTTCGTTACAATATCCAAAATGTGACATTAAATCATTGTGAACTGCCGTTGCATTTTTTAGTTTCATTGTAATGTAAATACACATAAATTTGTTTGTCGTAGACGTTTCTTGTTATTTTGGTCTTAAGAAGTGTTGGGTACTTGGCAGCTTTGAGTGGTTCGTTACACAGAAACTCACACGTGCTAAGAAAAACGGCTCCAATCAGCAGCTCTTGACAGTTACGCCCGTAGTCAGGCGCCCTATCTAGCACGTCATTTTAGATAATTAGAAAGAGGCACTTGATGATCATGAGTCTTCGTGTCAAATGAACACATGACAAATCGAATGGCTTCATGAAGGGTAGAGCGAATGTTCACAAATGTGTTAAATCCATCGGTAAATGTCACAGAAATGAATCATAATGGCAGATCCTTGAAGAAACGTTTGTGATCACGAGAATATCAGCTTACAAATTCGCTAAAGAGTGTCATATACAAATACAAGATGAAAATTATTAAATTATATGAAATAAAATAGTAATAACTTCTGACGATTTGCATTAGGACGATCAAACTGCACGGTTGGCCGCGGGGCATGATGGGAATTAGTATGCGCATGGTATGGTTTGGTTTAGCAACTAGGCCCACTTTCATTTGGATGGGTTCCTCAATAATCAAAACTGACGTATTTGGGGGGCTGAGAATCCGCATTTCACGATCGAGAACTATCTGCACCGTCATTTGGTGACTGTCCGGTGTAAAGTGTCCAGTCACGGAATAATCGGTGCGACATTCCTTGACGGCACGGTAACTACCGAGCTGTACGAGGAAGTTTCGGAACATAATTTCATCTCCATTATCAAAGTGACCCTGATTTCGACAAGATATAGTTCATGCAAGACTCGATCGACAGAGTCTTTGATGTCCTGGAGGAACACTTTAGGGACCGCATTCTGGCTCTGGGGTACTAAGAGGCCACTGGCATGGGCCTCGATTGGCCGCCATATTCTCCGGATCTGAACATATGCAACTCCTTTTTGTGGGATTACATAAAAGACAAGGTGTACACCAATAACCTCAAAACCATTGCTGAGCTGAAAACAGGAGATCATCAGACAGCATTGATGTTCCGATACTTCAGCGGCTCATGCAGAATTTCGCTATTCGTCTGCGCCACATCACCGCCAGTGATGGCAGGCATATCTAACATATCATAATCTAAATCCGAATATTTGTAGTGACGTTTACAAGTTGAATAAAGTGAGCGCACGCCGTAACTTGTAACTAATTTACGTTTTTTTCATATAGTTCAATAATTGTCACCTTGTACATATAGATTTCATTATATGTACACTTCGCAAATTAGTTAGATGGTATAAGCTACGTTCAGTTGTTAATTTCCTTCGTGTTCCACTTCTTAACGGAACGTACGAAGTAAAGCTGCTTCATTTGTTCTGCAGTAGTTTATTTAACCTTTTTTTCCACAGACCCTAAGGCGATGCAATACCCACAGAGCTGTAAAATATTCCTGAACTACGTAGTAAGATGGTTCGTGTCTTTTGCAAGGTTAATGAGGCATCCTCTTGGAGTACACCACGAGCTTGTAACTTGACTAAAGTAAGCACTGTTTTCTTATGGTACAGTAATGAACGAACATCGATCAACTACTTTTACACGTTCATTTCAATAAAACATGTCGCGTTAACACCTCCCCTACCCTAACCCAGAAGTACTGCTCGAGCGACTATTAACTTCACCCGAATACCAAGTATTTTCGAGACTACACAATTTGAACCAGAAAAGACTGCTCCAGATAAAGAGTTTCTCCCCTGACATCTTTAGTCCAGTCAAATAGCAGATATACCTTGCAAAAGTGGGGTAGAAGAGTTTATTTTTTCAACTCGTTCATATGGTTGGAAAGACTAGAAAACCGAGTTTTGCCAACAAAATTTCGCTTGGGAAGACTTTCTTCAGTCAAAAAACTTGGAAAATTTCGCCCTTTTTTCAGTTTTTTCAAAATATCTCAGTTTCATTTGCACCTATCGCTTTGACGTCTATTTTCTTTTTTAAAGAGCACTAAATTGTCTACAAATTTGATTCTTACCATTTTTTTCTACTCCCAGCATCTAAGGCGCTACAGCGCGTCAAAAAATACCACTTTTTCAAATTTTGAGCATAGTGGCAAGATACCTTATTTTTTAACACTATTTTTTCAGTTTCTGTTTGTGTAGTATAAATACATTATACATCATGTTATATGTTGGAATTTACCGCCTCACTTTCACGTATTCAATTTCTCTGTATGCAACATGTGGATTGCTGGGCACCCAACTATTGTGATTCTTACATCACTACCTGAAGTTCGCTATGGGCCACCTCAGCCTTGGTATTTGTAAAACTATAAATATAAAAATACATCATTAAGAGACACACACACACAAAATAAATTGTCTCAGGAAACTGAACTATTATTAGTTGCAATAGGCAACCTAATTAGGTAGGTAATTATTCTTGTGTATAAAAGCCGCACAGTTGACATTAAAAATTAGCAGCTTTAGTACAATTAAAATGCATTGTCAGTTACTAAAAAAATGTTGACAGTTCTGGGTGTGTAATACTTGTAATATCGCACTTTAGCGCACTTGAGACAGATAGATTATCACTTCCAACGTTTTGATGGGCCAAGTTCCTCAGTGTCACCAGAAATACCTTGAGTTACGGATTCAGGGTCTGTACACAATCTTTGGAAAGGAGTTAAAGGATCAACAGGAGTAATTTTAGTGCTCCCAGCTTTTACAGAATTGAACGCAGAAAAGAGTCACAACTTTATCTTTTCTACGGAACTTTGAACGCAGAAAGGAGTCACAACTTTATCTTTTCTACGGAACTTTACATCATGGAAATTGTCCCCAACTATTCTTTTCATGCCTTTTCCCCCCTCTTCGTGACACATATGACAATTAACATCCTCCGTTCCGACAACACCACTGCTGATAGGCATTATACAATCGCTTTCAGGGAAGGGAGGGTGCATTGAAAACCAATCACGCAGTTTACTCAAGTCTATGCCATCTCGTTCGATGTGACAACTTCTTGCATCTACATGCTGTTCTGATGTTACTGCGCTCACTTCGCAATACGATTCAATTTCTTCACAGATGTTCTGCATGTGAATCATACCCAATGTCCATCTGGTTAACACACTATCCGTAATTCCTCGGCCAGAAGTAAGTCCTCCAGAACTCTTCATGGTTCTCATCAATGTTTGTTCTATAGTCATGTCAGGAGGAACCCCTGCCCAATACATTTCTGATCGCCGGATTGTAAAATGTCCTTTCGTTGTGAACTTCTCATATTCTGATAAATCCATTTTTTCCTCGAGTCTCAACATATCCTCTAAGTAGAGGTGGCCACTTTTAGCGTACATAAAATGTCCAGCTGAATGGAAGTTGGGAAGCATTTTACGCACGCTTTCAAGATGAAGTTTCCAATTGCCTGAACGATCTGCTTCAATAAATTGTTTCGTGAGAGTGACCATCTTGTACTATTGAATCCATAATTTTGCTGTGGGTCCCTTACTTTCAATCGTTTTCAGGGCAGTTACAATTTTTTTTATGACTTGTTCCCTGAGAACACTGGTATCCTGGCCAACTGACAGTTATGACTCACCACAAGGAGTGCTCAGTCCTTTCTTTTTCACATTGCGTCCACCACTCACCACAGTTTTTTCGCAAATGAAACACAAATTCATGTCAGACATACTCATTTTCAGCACCACAACATATACTGAACGGAAGCGACTCCAAACTGTAGGACCCTTATTGTTGTGTGCTAATAGCTGTCAGCGCGCTGTGAACAATCACCAGAGATAATCGCCTGCCGCCCGCCAAAGAATAAATACGCTTTTGTCCGCTAAAGAACAATTCCCACATACTTTTTCTTATAACTGATCATTAACGTCAATCAACTGTAGAAAACGTACGGCACCCGCATGCAATCGTATTACATATTGTAACTCAAATAAACTTCACGCAATCTGACGTGAATGTGTTCGTAGTTACTGAATATGATGCTGTTTGTCCTGGCCCTGCAGCAGAGTGAGATGGTAAATTCCAATGAATAACATGATGAGTAATATGTTTATGCTACACAAATAGAAACTGAAATAACAATGTTCAACAATTAGGTAATTTACCACTTTGCTCGAAATCTGAAAAATTGGTATTTTTTGACGCGCCGTAGCGCCTTAGATGCTGGGAGTAGAAAAAAATGGTAAGAATCAAATTTGTAGAGAATTTTGTGCTCTTTAAAAAAGAAACTAGATGTCAAAGCGATAGGAGCAAATGAAACTGAGATATTTTGAAAAAACTGAAAAAAGTCCAAAATTTTCGAAGTTTTTTGACTGCAGAAAGTTTTCCCAAGAGAAATTTTGTTGGCAAAACTTGGTTTTCTAACCTTTCCAACAATATGAACGAGTTAAAAAAATAAAATCTTCTACACCACCTTTTGCAAGGTACAGGCTTTTTTCTGACAGTTTTACTGGAACGAGTTAAAAAAATAAAATCTTCTACACCACCTTTTGCAAGGTACAGGCTTTTTTCTGACAGTTTTACTGGACTACTGTGCATGGAGGCTATCGAAGCATTCTACGGGAGTCATCAGCTCGTACTGACTTGAAATATATCTAACATTTCCGAGGCGTTGATAGGAGATTAATGTATCCACCGCAGTTATTGGGGTCTCGCGTAAGCACATTTTTTTCAGCTCCAAACATACAAATAAAAATAAGCATTAGAAAAAAACTGAGAGTAACACCCTTTTCTGTGAACCTAGTATATTATTAATGTAGCAAAAGAGTAACACGGACGTTTAAACCTGTTACATTCTCAGGACCAACAGACTTTCCTAATTCATGTCAAATGTAGTAAGTTGATGTTGTCGTCTCTCAGACGCCACGAATTACTTTTTATGTATCTGAAATCCAGCTGGACTTAAGTAAATCGACGTATGGAATTGTTACTTGATAACGGTATGTAAAGCTAAAAGAGATTCAAAAGTTAAATGAATACTTCATAATATTCGCAGTGAGTGCACTGAATGAAGAAAAACTTCAACCATTCACAATTTCACACGCTAAACGCTTCACTTATTCGTGACAAGACTAGAACTTAACGTCACGTTAGCGGCACAACTCTGTACGCCTACGAAACGTGGAGAGTGGAGAAGACAGAAATGAAACGATTAGAAATGTATGAAATGTCGTGTTCCAGGATACTGATCAAGATCGGAGGGATTGATAGATTAAGAAATGAAAACGTCCTGCAGCAAGGCGACGAGGAAAAAACTAGTTGTCGTTGGTGTGATCTTCAGTCCGAAGACTGGTTTTGTGCACTTCTCGACGCTAGTCTATCCTGTGCAAGCCTCTTCTCTCAGTACCTACTGCTACCAATAGACATTTGAAACTAGTGAACTTGCTTTTTGCATTCTTTCATAGCTCTCCTTCAACAATTTTTATCCCCCTCCCCTAACTTCGTTCCATTAGCAAATTGACTATTCTTTCAAAAAATTGTTGAACTCACTGAAAAAAATTTTTTCGTTGTTAACTAGTGAGCCGTGCGGGCTCGGTCTTCTATCGATTTCGCCCATCGTTGATGATCCTTGTCTGGATAACTTTGAAGGTACTCCGGTGGCGCCATCGGTGGGGACAAAAGCCGCAAAGCACGAAGGTTTTGACAGCGAGCGTGTGGTGTGCTGGGCGAGTCGGCCGGGGGCGTGAGAAGTTTGGAATTCTGGAATGGTACACGAGAGAATGAATCGACTCTGTAAAGGGGCCGAGCCTGGTTTTCACTGTCGGTTATCGTCTATCCTGTGAAGTGGTCTCCGTGAGTGGGCATGATATTTTGGAAAACACGCCAGCAACTAGGTTATTTGGCCGGTTCGACGCTAGTGAAGGTGATCCGGTCTCTTGCAGGTTTAAGGAGTGGAAAGATGACGGCCATCCTGTCCAAGTTAAGTAACTTCCATGTACGTCCTTACCTCTCGCTCTTTCCCTTCCTCACCCATCCCCCTCCCGGTGGGGTTTATGCAACCACCATTCGTATTTGATAGCTACTGTTTAAAAGTAATTTGCTTAAAATCTGATCAGGCAGTTTTGGTCAACTGTAGCTAACTATTCAGTGACTGTTAATTGTTTTTAAAAATTCTGTACTTTTGGTATATGGGTAATGGTTGGTGGCTCATAATTAGCGACAGCTGTTTAAAAGTTATTTTTTTACTGTCTGCTCAGTCAATTTTACTGTTAATTGATTTTAAAACTTGTTTACTTTAATAAAGGCAAGTTATGTGTGAAGGATGAAGAAAGCTGAAGGAGCTGTTTGGGTCGCCAGTCCTTCCGTTCCCACGCGAATACCTAGATATCAGCCAGAATATATCACACGGCAGTGGATCTTTCCTAATTTTGGTATCATATTGTGTTTTACTGTATTTGTCAGTATTTAAATCGTAAAAAGTATGAAGCTTAAAGCCTCCATCCCCCCCCCCCCCAAAAAAAAAAACGCAAGACTTCAGTAATTCACCTATGGTATAAATCTCTACGTCTCTAAATATGTCAAAAATAGGTATTAACTTTAATTAGTGCTTAAGTTTTGCTTTTTCCTTGAAATTGTGCTTTTTCCTTGAAATTGAAATTTTCGCGTCTAGAAAAGTTTCCTACCCGAGAACTGATAGAAACAATGCTTTGCGTAGCGGAAGTAGAAAAACAGTAGAAGCCGACAACGCCAAGCTCTCACCCTACAATTGCCGGCGGGGATGTGCCGGTGGAGTGCTTAGCGCTGCTGAATGCCATGCGAAGATCTCGGGATCGATTCCCGGACGATTGAAGATTTTCTTCGTTCGGAGCTGCGTGTCGCGTTGTCCTCATCATCATGTCATCGTCATCGACGTGCTAATTGCTGAAGTGATGTCAAATGAAAATATTTGCATGAGATGGCTGAACGCCTCGAAAGGGGATTCTTGGCCAAATATGCCATACGCATATTTCATTTTTGCTGACGGGGGCAGTCCAGTCCGTTCACTGTCAAATGGCAACTAATTTACAATTTGAGTTTTTCAGGAAGGAAACGCAAGCAATCATGAGTAATCTCTGTTTACTTACAAAAATAGCATCGTTACCGATGACAGATTCTCCTTCGGGCTCCTGTTCACGTTTAGATTACATTTTTGTTTACGTTTGTTGTCCAGCCGTGTTTTCCTCCTTGTGGCGATATTTTCTTGGGAGGAAAACAGCTGACAACTAAGGTAAACAACAATACAAATAATCTAAACATGAGCAGCATTCTAAATATGAAACTTTCAGTTCTTAGTTGGTAACGGTTCTACTTGTGTGAACAAATAGCCTATTAAAAGTGACTTGTGGCTCTTTTTTCTCTGCAAGGATAAACCTATATTTTGTATACAGCGACGGTCTCAGAACGTTAGTTTTCGACAAAACAGCACCAACTAATTTAAACAGAACTGTAGTTCAGAAGAACAGATAAGATCATATCGCCTGCGGTTGTACAATACCTAGTACGAGGGTCACTCCAAGAGAAATGCACACCATTTTTGTAAAAATATAGTTTTCATTCTGCATGTGCGAGAGTTTTACAGTGTGTAGATACATCCTTCCCGCTTGTTTTCAAATTTAGTTTAACCTGTTCCCGTGAGTGGCGCCGTCCCAGCATCTCTTCAAGATGGCTGCTACACTTGACGTTCGTCAGAAGCAACGTGCTGTCATAGAATTCCTGTGCTGTGAAAACGAGACAGTGGGAAACATCCACAGGAGGTTGAAAAAGGTGTATGGAGATGCTGCTGTCGATCGCAGTACAGTTAGTCGGTGGGCAAGCAGGTAACGTCATGAAAGCGGTCATGGCAATATTGAGGATTTTCCTCGCAGCGGCAGGCCTCGTACTGCACACACTTCAGACTATGTGCAGAGAGTTAACGAATTGGTGACTGCTGACAGACGCATCACAGTGAACAAATTGTCACGCTACGTTGGGATAGGGGAGGAAGTGTTTGGCAGAATACTGAAAGTGTTGGCGTTAAAAAAGGTTTGTGCCAGGTGGGTTCCCAGGATGTTGACAGTGGCTCACAAAGAAACAAGAAAAACGGTATGCAGCGAAATTTTGGAACAGTACGAGAATGGTGGAGATGAAGTTCTTGAAAGAATTGTGACAGGTGATGAAACATGGCTCCATCATTTTTCACCAGAGACGAAGAGGCAATCAATGGCCTGGCATCATGCAAATTCACCCAAGAAAAAAAAATTCAAAACCACACCTTCTGCTGGAAAAGTTATGGCTACGTTGTATTTCGATTCCGAAGGACTCTTGCTTGTGGACATCATCCCAAGTGGAACCACTATAAATTCTGATGCATGTGTAACGACACTGAAGAAACTTCAAGGTCGACTGAGTCACGTTCCACCACATCGGCAAAAGCAGGATGTTTTGCTGTTGCACGACAACGCACGGCCACATGTCAGTCATAAAACCATGGAAGCGATCACAAAACTCGGATGAAAAACACTGAAACCCGCCTTACAGTCCTGACCTGGCTCCATGTGACTATCATCTCTTTGGGAAACTGAAAGACTCTCTTCGTGGAACAAGGTTTGAAGATTATGACTCCGCACGCTGCCAAACAGTGGCTGCAACAGGTTGGTCCAGAATTTTACCGTGCGGGTATACAGGCGCTGGTTCCAAGATGGCATAAGGCAGTTTAGAGGGATGGAAATTATGTGGAGAAATAAAAATATTGTTCCTAAAGGATGTATCTACACACTGTAAAACTTTCAGACATGTAGAATAAAAGATGGATTTAAAAAAAAAAGAGTGCATTTATTTTGGAGTGACCCTCGTAATAACCAACAGCGTTCAAGCCAACCTGCAGATCGACGACTGCTGTGGTTTCACTTATCAAAATTATCTTCTCTCTGCAGAGAAACTCTGGGTTCGTGCTAGACGGCAGGTAAAAGGACGTCCCTGCTTCGCATCTGCTCTGCAGTGGGAGGTATTCAGCAACAGGGCAAAGAGAGAAATTTGTGGTGCTGTGCGATGGGCAGCGCCCCGGGAGTTACGCAGCGACATTCCGTCCGGTGATTGGAAGCATTGTGTGGGCAGGGCGGCGCCCATCTGATAGCGGGCGAGCCAGGAGAGGCGCTCCTCTGGTCTGGCTGTACGGCGACACCGGGCCCGTGTTCAGCGCAGGTCGCTGCACTAGTATGTGTGTGTGTGTGTGTGTGTGTGTGTGTGTGTGTGTGTGTGTGTGTGTGTGTGAGACCTCAACACAACATGCGAGAATCTCCAGTTCCATTAAACCTAATCCAGGAGGGAAATAATATCTATACATACGGTACACCATATAGCGCTGACCAGCAAAATGTGCAGAGAATACTGCCATCCACACACTCACTAAGCGAGGGCGTTACCATTAAATTTAAAAATTAATTGTACCTAGAGTTAATGTCAAGGCAGTGTAGAGTAACTACAGGTCTACATTCGTATCTCAGTATACCGTTAACAAAAATAATGCATTAGTTTTCTTCCACATTTACAGCACAAATCCATGTAGCAGGTACGAAAATTGGCAATTGTTGTTTCTTATATGGAATAATTACAGCGCCGGTTCAAGAACATGTTCATTTTTATGTTAAGTAGTTGACGACCTGACACCTAGTATTTTGAAAAGAGGCCGTATCTTTTTTTTTCAATTTTCATCTAGTAATAAAATACGAGTAAGTACTTCCGAATTTCAGAATTATATTTTTTAGAATAAAGATTTTTATGAAATTATTAAAGGCAAATAAGCTAAGTTGTTACGGTTTAAAGCACTCAAAAAATCCACTCAAAGTTTCATACCGCTTATGCTCATTGCTGGCCACGTTATCTTGATACTGTTGCATTTCTTGTATTGCCATTTTTACTGGCGTGTATGAATATGCGTCAGTATCGTCTATAACTAATCTTAACATCTACGAATACAGGTCAGTCATATCGTTTTACTGACCATGCCATCCACGAACACACTTCAGCCTGACACCTCATCCTGACATCTATGAACACATTCACAACTTTTTTTTTTACAAAATTTAGTGAAGGCAGCAGAAGATCAAGTAGGTAAAAAGACGAGGGCTAGTAGAAATCCTTGGGCAACAGAAGAAATATTGAATGTAATTGATGAAAGGAGAAAATATAAAAATACAATAAATGAAGCAGGCAAAAAGGAATACAAACGTCTCAAAAATGAGATCGACAGGCAGTGCAAAATGGCTAAGCAGGGATGGCTAGAGGACAAATGTAAGGATGTACAGGCTTATCTCACTAGGGGTAAGATAGATACTGCCTACATGAAAATTAAAGAGACCTTTGGAGAAAAGAGAAAAAAAAATGGCTCTGAGCACTATGGGACTCAACTGCTGAGGTCATTAGTCCCCTAGAACTTAGAACTAGTTAAACCTAACTAACCTAAGGACATCACAAACATCCAAGCCCGAGGCAGGATTCGAACCTGCAACCGTAGCGGTCTTGCGGTTCCAGACTGCAGCGCCTTTAACCGCACGGCCACTTCGGCCGGTGAGAAAAGAGAACCACTTGTATAAATATCAAGAGCTCAGATGGAAATCCAGTTCTAACCAAAGAAGGGAAAGCAGAAAGATGGAAGGAGTATATAGAGGGTCTATACAAGGGCAATGTACTTGACGACAGTATTATAGAAATGGAAGAGAATGTAGATGAAGATGAAATGGGAGATACGATACTGTGTGAAGAGTTTGACAAAGCACTGAAAGACCTGAGCCGAAACAAGGCCCCGGGAGTAGACAACATTCCATTGTAACTACTGACGGCCTTGGGAGAGCCAGTCCTGACAAAACTCTACCATCTGGTGAGGAGGATGTATGAGACAGGCGAAGTACCCTCAGACTTCAAGAAGAATATAATAATTCTAATCCTAAAGAAAGCAGGTGTTGACAGATGTGGAAATTACCGAACTATCAGTTTAATAAGTCACAGCTGCAAAATACTAACACGAATTCTTTACAGACGAATGGAAAAACTGGTAGAAGGCGACATCGGGGAAGATCAGTTTAGATTCCGTAGAAATACTGGAACACGTGAGGCAATACTGACCTTACGAATTACCTTAGAAGCAAGATTAAGGAAAGGCAAACCTACGTTTCTAGCATTGTAGACATAGAGAAAGCTTTTGACAATGTTGACTGGAATACCCTCTTTCAAATTCTACAGATGGCGCGGGTAAAATACACGGAGCGAAAGGCTATTTACAACTTGCACAGAAACCAGATGACAGTTATAAGAGTCGAGGGACATGAAAGGGAAGCAGTGGTTGGGAAGGGAGTAAGACAGGGTTGTAGCAGGGGTAAAATACAGGGAGCGAAAGGCTATTTACAATTTGTACAGAAAGCAGATGGCAGTTATAAGAGTCGAGGGGCATAAAAGGGAAGCAGTGATTGGGAAGGAGTGAGACAGGGTTGTAGCCTCTCCCCAATGTTATTCAATCTGTATATTGAGCAAGCAGTAAAGGAAACAAAAGAAAACTTCGGAGTAGGTATTAAAATCCATGGAGAAGAAATAAAAACATTGAGGTTCGCCGATAACATTGTAATTCTGTCAGAGACAGCAAAGGACTTGGAAGAGCAGTTGAACGGAATGGACACTGTCTTGAAAGGAGGATATAAGATGAACATCAACAAAAGCAAAGCGAGGATAATGGAATGTAGTCGAATGATGCTGAGGGAATTAGATCAGGAAAAGAGACACTTAAAGGAGTTTTGCTATTTGGGGTGCAAAATAACTGATGATGGTCGAAGTAGAGAGGATATAAAATGTAGACTGGCAATGGCAAGGAAAGCGTTTCTGAAGAAGAGAAATTTGTTAACATCGAGTATAGATTTAAGTGTCAGGAAGTCGTTTGTGAAAGTATTTGTATGGAGTGTAGCCATGTATGGAAGTGAAACATGGACAATAAATAGTTTGGACAGGAAGAGAATAGAAGCTTTCGAAATGTGGTGCTACAGAAGAATGCTGAATATTAGATGGGTAGATCACATAACTAATGAGGAGGTATTGAATAGGATTGGGGAGAAGAGGAGTTTGTGGCACAACTTGGCGAGAAGAAGGGACCGGTTGGTAGGACATGTTCTGAGGCATCAAGGGATCACAAATTTAGCATTGGAGGGCAGTGTGGAGGGTAAAAATCGTAGAGGGAGACCAAGAGATGAATACACTAAGCAGATTCAGAAGGATGTAGGTTGCAGTAGGTACTGGGAGATGAAGAAACTTGCACAGGATAGGGTAGCATGGAGAGCTGCATCAAACCAGTCTCACGTATGAAGACCACAACAACAACAACAATTAGTATTAGCTGAATACCCCTCGTTTCCTGGGAATTCGTATTGCCAGTTTTCTATTAGAAGCGTACAGTTTCTGTACGCTGAGCGTAGGTGTTTCGAGTATCTACAGCACAATTTTGTAAACGTGTCTGTCGCAACGCATCTTCATATCTCTTTACATGGCCATTTTTTTTTCGCCTACAGCCGTTGCGCTTCGCAGTTGAAGGCTGTGTAAAGGGCTGGCAGGTGTCAGCGATTTACATCAATTGACTCATCTGCAGGAGTGACTTATTAGTAAAGAATAAATGCATTTTGTCCTCCTCGGTAGCTGCGTGGTCAACGTGACGGATTGCCAAGCGAAGGGGCCCGGCCCGAATTCGATTCCAGGTCGGGTCGGAGTTGTGTTGTCCTTACGTTCCTACCGTCAACACTGACATTTCACTAATGAGATGGTTGAATGGGCACAATAACTCATATCTATTGAACTGTGTGTCATACAGTGATATAATTTTGTGGGTACATCCACGCACATACGTGGATACAGACGGAAAAATGTTTTGCGGATAGAATTAGTAGCCGAGAAACATTATGCACAATGTGGCAGTTTTTCACGCATATCATTGTTTAAGAGGTCATATCTGCCGAACCATGATAGGTAGGTGGTTTGTTGCCTGACAGTAAGGCATACTTGTATGTGTACCAAGTTTAGTTGAAATCGGTCCAGTGATTATTTAGGAGGAGATGCGGCGTGCACACACCCACATACACACACACACACATACACACACACACACGATCGATTCCTGAGTCACTAAACTTCGCATGTAACATCCACATATTAAATATCCTAATTAGTCAGCGCGATGATATCCATGTTACAGATCACTTGATCATTTCAGTAGTAGTAACAAAAGAAGTTTTTCTTTCCACGTTGCTGATTACCAGTATATCTAATACACTGGATGTTACAGGTGATTGTACTTCTGAACAAATATTTGCGTCATTGATGATTTCATGGCGCCTGCAACGGAGATCAATTATGAAGTTTAACGATTTCAGAATCAATTGCGTTTGAATATATGATCATCAGGAATGTAGATGTTAATAGGAAATAAGTTTTGTGATTAAAAGGAAGTGAATAACATTACAGCTGGGCAGTTCCAATCCACATTTTAATGGAATTCTATGAAGGCAGGTCAGTCACGTGTAGTTACTAACTCTGATATCTACAAAAATATATCAGCCATGTCTTCTCACTAAGTCTAAAATCTATAAACAGAAGTCAACACACGTGTGACGTAGTACAAATGGGTTGGGACTTAATGCCTTGCTTCCCATGCCATATCTACTACACATTCACAAGCAAAATACGAAACCATCTATCTCTGTTCGATTCTATCTGTTCGATTACAGTCCTTGCCACCTTGAAATATGTTCTCATAGTTTCTGCAGGGATTAGCAATTCTCGGTAGCAACGTCTATCATTCCATACATTATACTGGTGCTGGGAGACCTCTAAACTTCCCCTCCTGATAAACCTCAACTATCAGCCACACCTTGTTTGTACAGAAAGCGTTTTCTTTCAAAGAAAGCATTAAAACAATCTCACGCCAAAACAGAAGCTGTCCTCTCTTTAAGAATAACCAACCTCTTCTTGCAACTTACTTGCTATCTCACATTTGCTAAATAAGAATAATAATATTTTAACCCAATCCTATTCACACAGCCGGCCGGTGTGGCCGAGCGGTTCTAGGCGCTTCAGTCTCGAACCCCGCGACCGCTACGGTCATAGGTTCGAATCCTGCCTCGGGCATGGATGTGTGTGATGAGATTAGGTTAGTTAGGTTTAAGTAGTTCTAAGTTCTAGGGGACTGATGACCTCAGATGTTAAGTCCCATTGCGCTCAGAACCATTTGAACCTATTCATACATCAATGATTCTGAGACGATGTCACAGACTACCTCCACAACATCGTCGTCAAATATTTTATACGAGTGATAGATAAGAAAACGACAATAAAGTAGTGCTGACTGAATCTACAAATTCAGTACTCACACTATTATACACAACTCCCACAAATGTCTGCCTCCCCTCTCCTTTGAAGAAAAGAACCTGTGAATTCGAAAGATAGGAAAACTGCTATATTTGTTTACACACCCCCCTTCCCCACCCCTGCTTATTAAAACTGAAACACCAGGAAGGATACAAAACAACGAATTTAGTTATTGTGGGTGTAGGGTCCAGTAGGAAGAATACATTATTAAATTAGTAGGTGATTTCGGGGTAGTCCACATAGCTGAAACTTCCGACAGCAACAGTGTACCTCGTGCGGCTGAGCACAGATTCGAAATGATCTTGGATGACAGATGCAGTCACATCGTTCCATGCTGATTCAGCTTGAAACGTGTCAATGTGAACCGCTCCTTTGGCTCTGTTGAGATGCCAGCGGCCTTTCTATACTTCGTGCACTTCTGTTTGTCTGTCCATCTTTGTTTTTGATTCTGAGAGAAGTATGAACAGCAGAGTGCTTCATTGAATAGAAACAACAGCATATTAAGATTCTGATATTGTATTTTCTAAACTTATATTTTACATTTCACACCTCTATAGGTATAGTAAATATATGTATACTGTTATAACTACATTTCTTCGTACCCACGCTATATTTCTGGGTCCTTTGCTGTACTTCTGTGTACCTTTTCGTATTCCTTTTCTCGTATGCTAGAGAGAGAGTGTGAGCGTCTTTGTGTGATGCATTCATACACTGTATTATGCTGGGCCAAAGAGACATTAGGAGACAGTAGCAAGAAGCAATTGTATTGGTTGGTACAAGTAACGAGAAAGTGTTTCCTCCTACTATTTCCGCTGCTACCTGTGGACAAAGTCTGATTGCGTGTAACGATTCTGTTGGCTTGGTCTTCGATAAATGAGAGTGTCTGTTGTGGTCACCTCTAGTGATCTAAGTTAAGAAGTGATAATATGTAAGATCCTGGTCAGTTTGAGACGCTAAAGCGTTTTTCAGCCTAATCGTGATACATCATGCCGTAGAATTATTTCCAATTAGGGAGCGCCGTCATGTTTATTAATATTTCATTCCTTTAACTTGATTAGTTGTCTACCGAAACTTAGCGATGGGTGAGCGTGTTGACCCATCTGTATCTCATTTCAGTCAGTGTGAGTCTTTTATCTGTGAATGTGTTTTTGTGTCTTCTGTAGTACGTGTTGGAGTTATTTTTACGTAGTTCGATTTTATTTCATTTCGTGGGTACTGATGTTCCGTGTTAGCAAGTGAAGTAATGATAGCAACCGCATGCTTCTCAATTGATATATTAAGTCTTCAACTCTAATAATTCATCTTCTTTCACTGTAATGTCCTTTAATATCCTCCTGTGCTAGTGCAGTTTTATTTTATTCGAATATCTTTCGAGAATTATGTGTTTTACACTGTGTTTATTGTATGAATTAGACGACGTGCATTTCGCCATGTGGTGAGCCCTCAGTTCAATATTATTTGTTCAGGTTTGTCGTTCAGCATGTGTTTCAAATCGCGTGCCAGTCTGCTTCATTTTTAATAGTTTCGTTACTTTTCGTACTTCCGAAACGAGTTATTGACCACATGGTTGACAGGTAAAGGTAGCTGCTCTCTGGCCTATCATGCATGAGTTTGGTGTTCGGTTTTATCCTTATCGTTTCTTCTTCCTGTGACTGGATTGTTGGTAAGAATGAGCGCGTGCGTATAGTTTGACGACTCCTTCCTTTCTTATTAATCCTACGTTGTTCGCATGTGTTGACACATGGTTTATGAAATAGATACAGTAATGAACATCAAGCATTCCTTCGCTACTACGATTTTACTTTATGCCGTTTTTGTAATTCAAATCCACGAATAATTGATCAATAGTTTCTAAATCGTGATACTAACGATATTTATTGCAACTCACCCAACCTTTCACACTGGCTTCTTCAAAGCCATCTGATAACCAATGACGATTTGATCCTTTAATATTTTATTCGTTAACCTGAGAGTTTGGAACTCGAATTTAATCAAATCTGGGAGATACATTTCCAATGCCTCAGTGTAATCTTAAATGATTTAATTATTCATCAATTCACAAATTTAATTGATCGAGACCTACTCCGTACAAACGAGCTCTAGGCTCGCTTTCAGTTTTACCATACAGTAGTATGAAAATGGGTAGGAGTAATTTAAGCTCTTCACAAGAGCTCATACAGTTACTAATAAAACGCTAAAAAAATGTAAGCCTCCTGTTGTTTCTATAAAATTCGGATTACTTACAATGTGTAACCTGATATATGCCCTGATAAGATGCCGTCTCATATATAGCGTACAGAATAGACTCATCAATTTATACAATAACGCGTTCTGACTGCAACATTAACAAAAATATGACAAAGAACAGGAGTAACTTATTTTCGGCAGCGTATTTATAAAGGGTATAAGTAAATAGTTGAATGAAGTTCGTTAACTTTGCTAAGCTGTGATAAATACATGAATTTACATAAATAATGTGTGAGCGACTATGCTTGTGTCGTAGTCGCATAGAATGGATATGTCTGGTCCAATCTGTTAGAATAAGTTTACAATGCTGAAACTGAAAATGCAATGAGTAAACCAACCGCACTTTTATACGTAAATGATGACTGCCAGGTACCTCAGTAAACACAGCAGATGACTCTGTAAAAGCATACAGAGACAAGGATGAACGAATTGCTCATCGTTATCACTGAACTATTTAATACTGATCGCAGTGATAATTCAGAATTTCTATCTTTGCTGAAGGCAAAATGCACATCCCGTGGAATAGTCTGATACCGATCGCAAAGTGCTTCTCGGCCGCAAAGGCACTAGAGTTGACTATGACGGCAACCAATGACTTTGTAGAATATTCGAGCAGAAAAATTATAAATCCCTTTAAGGTACTGTTAAGCCAACCTGGCGCATACATCATACACGCATAAACGGCAGGACATGGAACAAAAACACAGTACACACGAAAAGTTTGCACAAAAGAACATCCGTATACCTCAATAAATATAGAAAGAAGCTAATGAAATGAGAATGTGACGAATTTAAGTGTCTCCCTTATTCGGATGGGTCACTGGAAACTCGATTTTGTACTTTCTTCCTAAAAGCATTTACATACAAAATCACGAGCGTATCATCTAAACACAGAAATCACTTCGTATTGTTCTGAATACAGTGAATTTCAACATGAGAGGCTGGCAGTACGAACCAGAAAATAGGCACCCATTAATAATACAATATCTGCGACTGAACAGCCTATTCTAACTTCATCTGTCCTCAAATCTTATACGACTATGGAGCATCTGCGTCCCAACAGACACTTCCTCTAACAAGGGAATGGTCTAATAAGACATGTCGAAACCCACCGTGAAATTTTTTTACACAGGAAGAAGACAACGAAAGAAATTCACTGTCAAAATTGTAGCTGCTAAGAGGCACTGCAAGTATTTAAAAAAAAAAATAGCTGAAAATTGCCAAATTCGTAATGCGCCAGGCGGCCGTAGAAATGTACACCCTACTGTCGCTGTAGCAACTGCGCATGCGCAACTAGGAGCTCACACACCCGAAACCGGTGGTACATTTGTAAACAGGAAACACGACATAACCCGATCGTAGTTTGTAAAGGACGTTTCAGGTTACCGTTCGTTGATAGTTTCTCTGACACTACAGTACACAGTTACTGTTCTCTCTAAGTAGCCATTCAAGTAACATCTATTACAAATTATCAGTTGCTTTTTGCAGAATTGGTAAGTACTGACAATACAGATAAAGCTGAATTACTATTTATTGTGCTTTCGTAAGGCATACCTGCTAATAGTACTTTTTTTTACCTTCCAGTATCAGGGTAATGTGGAATCCAATTAACGTTCTGAATTTAGTAATGATGAAATATGAAGAGCGTAGTTTCCAGCCGAAATCACCTGCTTCTCCTGAGGACATACATATGTGTCATCCGTTAGTTGATTTCCTTGACATTCATTCGAATAATATCGACGTTTCGATTGAAATTGTGGATACGTTGGAAGAAATAGGAAATAGCTGTGACGATTCCATGAATTGTGGTTCGGACGACATCAGTTGTGTCAGTAACAGTTCTTTCTGAAGAAGGATATCTTCCAAGCCTAAAAATAACACGTAATGCAATAGCTTTCAGTGGCAAAGAAAAGGCAGAGAAATATTCTTTAAACGGAGGAGGGAAAAAAACGCTTGAAATTACGCAGTGTGCAAAGTCGTTTTCGTTTCGTAAAATGGGAGCGTGAATTGTACAAATGGGAGAATGAATTACATGAAGTAAGAAATATGCGCAAAATGGAGACCCGAAACCATTTGAATGAAAAACTGTTTGAAAGACTTCTAGAACTGCTCGTGAGAGGCTATGCACTGTTACCGGCGGAGATCTACATGAGTGGACCCTCCGAATTGCGTCTGACATGAACATTGCTAATTTCCAGGCTTCGTTGATCTGGCTACGCAAAATTACCAACTTAACGTCACGTAAAAATGTAGAGCAGCTGCCAGTGACAATGCCATAGAGGAATTCATAGCTGACGTAAAGACGAAACTTGCTGTTATCCCCGCAACTGCTGTTTATAACGCTGATCATTTCGGGGTGAAAAAAAGACGGAGTTGGTTGCCCAATCAATGAATGCAATGACACATTCATATACGATAATGACAGCGATAAGTATGAGTGGTTTACTGTTCCCGCAGCTGTATATCTGACTTCAAGAACTGCATAGAAAATTGGGACAAAAATAAAAAACGGACTGTTTAGTTGCAAAAATCTTGTAATCGACGTATCAAAATCTGGAAGAACGGGAAAGAACAATTTTCAACATTTCGTTCGAAACGCATACCTACCAGCTGAAGAAACTAATTCATTGCTTTTGTTGGATTCATGGTATGGACATAACGACTCCGCTGTTTTTGTGGAGGTCGACGAAAAATCTGTAAATGTAATGTGGATTCAGCCTGGAACTAATAGTGCGATTCAACCTCTTGATAAAGAATTTTTTCGACAGTGAATCGTATTTTTCAGGAAATCATCAGAAAACATAATTCCGATACCTCTCTCATTTGAGGTTTATCAGCGTAACGGTATTCAAGCTCTAATCATTTGTGCATTACCAGTCTTCTTCTCATGCTTTACGAATTTGATCAAGTATGCCTGGTATGAAGCGCAATATGCAGAACAACGGCCGGGACTATTTCTGACTCCATCTCAGTTCTGTCTAAACAAAACTAGTGGTTACTGCGAAGTGCCTGACTGCATCAATTTTTCCTTTGTCCGGTGTACCCGGTACAAGAAAAATGTCTGTTTTTGTCATTCAGTAGACACTTCGCATTTTTGTGACGACTAAAGGGAATAAACAAATAACTGTTTCACAGTAGTCAAATGCACAACATTCAAACATTATAATAAGGAATGGCCTACAGGAATTGTTATAAAATGTAGTACTGCAAGACACATTTCATTTCAACAAATTAGAAGTCGTCATTGATAGAAGTCGTCTGTGACACCAAACACTGCAATGATTTTATTTTCTCTGCTGGTCACTTTTATCAGCATTACTTGTGCAATAATTGAACTGTCGATATGAAGTTATTCAAAAAAATGTTTGTATCGTTTAAGCCAAGTTTTCACCGGAGCAAACAAGCACGAGCGAAAGAAAATTCTGTCTCATGTACCCGGTAGGCCTCTTGCAGATCTTTCAACTGGACGCCACTGCAGCTACTTACGTGTTCCTAACCCTCCCCAGTTATCTAATCGGAAAATGGAGACCTGCAGTTTAACCTGGAATCCGAAACACGTGTCTTTCGTACACACTCCAACATCTGTGAGACGTGAATGCTCGGTTAAAAATCATAGTGAAAAAGTTGTGGTCTGAGCAGATTTGATCCGGCGCTCTCTGGGTCACGAAGCGCGGGCTTTACCACTAGACCATTTTTGTTTTGGGAAAAAGAAAAGAAGAAGAATTTGACCATTAGACCTTACACGCGTATTGGAAACGCTTGCTGTGTCAACTCTTGAGACGATGCTCAACGTCCTTAATTAGTGTTCTGTTTATAATCTTTCCCTCAATGGTAATGAGAAGCCAGGGAAAATTGGCAGCCGACATAGAAGGAAAATTTCGGACCAGTGCTAAGCAGCGATGAAGATGCAATTCCGTGTAAAGTGCACGAGACATGTCACGCTTCCATGCAAACTGAGACATTAAATTCTTCCCTCCCTGCGCCATTTTGCACACTCCGTCAAGAACAGTGCGCTCGCCATGCAAAATAATCCTCACTGAATAGCAAAGTTTCGCACTGTGGCTCTAGTAAGCTGGAGTTGTATCCTGTATGCCGAATATTAGGTCCAAAAACTAAAAACTAACAATGCAGCGTTCATAAGCAATGTTCGCTACCTCGTGTTCTATTCTGTTCCCTCTAGTATAAACAATTCTATCCATATACAAGCGAATGGTAGTGAATTTTCTGCAAATGCTCATTCGCACGTATTCGCTTCCATTCGCTCCATTGTAAACCAGGCTGCTGGTGCTTAAAATTGGTGTCTTTCAACTCCGGACGCTACGCGAGTGATTCGCCGAGTCGCGCGCTACGTGGGCAGGGCTGCACAAACCAATGTGCATGAACATTGAAATTGTGGATACGCAAAAATGTGTAACTTCAACAATTTTTACAAAACCTTGCAGTGCCACTTAGCAGCTAAAATTGTGGCGGTGCATTTCTTTCGTTACATTCTTCCTGTGTAAAAAATTTTAGGATAGGTTTCGACATGTCTTCTTGGACCATTCCCTTGTAAGATTGTTGCTTTGTCTATTCAAACACTCCGCACCCGCTCAGCCCATGTGCCGCGCTCCTTTCTCATTGGCTCGTGGATTCCGGAACTTCAAAGAGCAACCATCTGCCAACTTTCTGAATGTTATGAAAATTATGGCTGGAGAAATCAATAGCTCGATATAAAATATACACAGTCCAGTCAAATTAATTTGACCACTTCTCAGAAGCCTGAATAACAAGTTTTTGCAGTATAGCCTGCTGGAGGACCTGCAGGAAGAGTGTCAAGAAGGTTCTGGAAGGTACCGACATGGGTGCAGAGTCACGCCGACTTTAGTGCCGTGGCCAGCTGCGGTTGAGGATCCATGGTGCGAACAGTTCGATCGAGATGGTCCCACAAGTTCATCATCTGGCTTAACTATAGGAGTTTGGTGGCCAGGGTAGCACGGTGAACTCATCCTGCTGCTCTTCAAGCCACGCACGTACACTGAAAGTTGTGTGGTACATTGCGCTTGTCCTGCTGCTAGACGCCATCGTGCCGGGGGAAATCAAACTGCATGTATGGGTGAACATGACCCCCAAGGATAGATGACCTCCCAGAAAGACGAGATCACCCACGGAATGCCACGAAACATTCCGCTGACTGTATCGCTTTCTCCTCCGTCCTGGACCCTTCCGACGACTGTTGCAAGGCATTTGCTCCCAGGCGCATGCCGCGGACGCCAACATGCAGCAACGTTCGCTGAACGGTTGTTGAGGAGGCGCTGTTGGTAGTCCTTTGGTTCATCTGGCCGGCCAGTTGCTTAACAGTTGCACGTCTGTTCCCCCGTACGCGTCTCCGCGGATGCTGTTCACCCCTGCCACCTATGGCCCGTAGTGCATCACAGTTGCCTCGGCACCGCTTTTGGATAGCACCATTTTGGTATGTACGGTATACTTTAACCATGGCGGCACTAGCACTTCACAAACTTATCCCTTTCGGAAAATGCTTACACCCTTGGCCCGAAAAATCAATCCATTACCGCATTACGACAACGACAGGATTGAAACTTCCTGACAGATTAAAACTGTGTGCCGGACCGAGACTCGAACTCGGGACCTTTGCCTTTCGCGGGTAAGTGCTGTACGGACTGAGCTACCCAAGCACGACTCACGACCCGTCCTCGCAGCTTCAGCTCTGCCAGTACCTCGTCTCCTACCTCCCAAACTTCACAGAAGCTCTTCTGCGTACCTTGCAGAAGTCGGTAGACCACTTGCCCGCGAAAAGCGCACACTCCGCTGCAGAGTGAAAATCTCATTCGGGAACATCCCCCAGGCTGTGGCTAAGCAATGTCTCCGCAATATCCTTATCCTTTCTTCCAGGAGTGCTAGTTCTGCAAGGTTCGCAGAAGAGCTTCTGCGAAGTTTGGAAGGTAGGAGACGAGGTACTGACAAAATTGAAGCTCTGAGGACGGATCGTGAGTCGTGCTTAGGTAGCTCAGTCCGTCGCCGGCATTGGTGGCCGAGCGGTTCTAGGCGCTTCAGTCTGGAACCGCGCGACCGCTACGGTCGCAGGTTCGAATCCTGCCTCGGGCATGGATGTGTGTGATGTCCTTAGGTTGGTTAGATTTAAGTAGTTCTGAGTTCTAGGGGACTGATGACCTCAGATGTTAAGTACCATAGTGCTCAGCACCATTTGAAGCAGCTACCCTCTGTAATAAAAAAAACTGAGTGAATGGATCAACAAAGAACATGAACGGGTGTCGTGTCGTCGGACGTCCGCCCCGAACAAATTCACCGAACAATGTAGAACAAAATGAGATTTAAAAAAAAAAAAAAAAAAAAAAAAAGCAAAAGGCAAATGTCGCGAGTTCGAGTCTCGGTCCGACACACAGTTTTAATCTGCCAGGAAGTTTCATATCAGCACACACTCCCACACTCCGCTGCAGAATGAAAATCTCATTCTGGGAACGACAGCATTCTTTTCTACGTCCCCCCCCCCCCTGTTATTGCACGTTGACTTCGAACATAGGCGGTGGCCACATTAATGTGACCGGACCGTGTATCTTCACAGAGCACCTGCGATTTAAGAACACGTGGAAGAAAGTCAGTTTTGAAAGTTGTGTATGCGAGAAAAAACTTACAAGGAGATGGGATATATAAAACTCCCGCAAACATCTGAATCAGAAATAGTGCTGCATTGTTGAGCTGAAGAGAGGACAGTCTTATCAGCACGACTAATGGAACAGTGTGGCATGTCGCGTAGCTGGGGTGTCGACAGACTTTTTATTGGCAATCAGACGGACAGCCATGCGGATAACAGATCGTATCATTGTCTGCCATATGGTATCACTTCGATGAGGCATCCAGAGTTATGGGATCAGCACATAGATCTTTGGCCATTGTCGTCTTTCCACACTTTAGAGCCGTTACTCCACATTCTACTAGCTCCTAAATTGGCACATGACCCTCAGTGGTCCTCCCACCAATGAGAAATCCCAGGATATACCCAGCAATCAATCCGAGTCCTCCAATGGCAGTCAAACGCGCCGGCCATCAGCTACGGAGGCGGACCATGGGTAAAATTTGAGTCCAATTACCTGGGAAATTAATCCAATATTTCCATACGTACTAAGTAGTACAATCTTTCATACTGAAGACAGCACTGGTTCGAAGCACACATGACCAGCTACCTCCCAACCGAACGTTTGCAGTTGTAACTTTACAGTGAGGCGACAAGCCGCAGGATGGTGGTATGTACATACCCAAACGGCGGAAGTAACGCGTACACGATGTATAAAAGGGCAAAGGACAATTCATTGGCAGAACTATCATCTGAATTTAGGTGATTCATGTGAAATGGTTTCCGACGTGATTATGGCCAAACGACGGGAATTAACAGACTTTGAACGCGGAATGATAGTTGGAGCCTGACGTATAGGACATTCCATTTCGGAAATCGTTAGGGAATTCCGAGATCCACAACGTTAAGAGCGTGCCGAGAATACAAAATTTCAGGCATTATCTCTCACCACGGATAACGGCCGAGAGCAGCGGCGTTTGCGTAGAATTGTCACTACTACCGCGCAAGCAGCATTGTGTGAAATAACCGCAGAAATGATCGTGAGATATACAATGAATGTAGTCGTTAGGACAGTGCGGCGAACTCTGGCGTTAATGACCTATGACAGCAGACGACGGACGCGAGTGCCTTTATTAACAGCACGAAATGGCCCACAGCGCCTCTAGATGACTGGAAAACCGTGCCCTGGTCAGAAGAGTTCCGACTTCAGTTGGTAAAGGCTGGTCAAACAAAGCAGGTCGTAGCACGTGCCCTCCGTGTGTCACAAAGTGTGTTCACACGATTATGGCAACGATTCCAGTAGACAGGAAACGTGTCCAGGTGCTACAGTACGGGACGTCCACAGTGTACAACACCACAAGAAGACCGATATCTCACCATCAGTGCCCGCAGACGGCTACGGAGTACTGCAAGTAGCCTTGCTCGGGACCTTACCCCAGCCACTGGAGCAGTTGTCTACACACAGTCTACAGACGACTGAACAGACATGGTTTGTTCGCCCGCAAGGTGCATTCTACTGACCCCTGGTCACAAGAGAGCCCGTGAAGTTTGGTGTCAAGAAAACAGTACAAGGTCATTGGAATAGTGGTTCCAGGTTATGTTCACGGACGAGTCCAGGTATAGCCTAACAGTGATTCTCGCCGGGTTTTCATCTGGCGTGAACCAGGAACCTGATACCAACGCCTTAATGTACTTGAAACGGACCTGTATGGATGTCATGGTTTGATGGTGTGTGGTGTGGGGTGGGATTATGATTGGTGCACGTACACCGCTGCATGTCTTTGACAGAGGAACTGTAACAGGTCAGATGTATCGGGACGTCATCTTGCACCAGTATGTCCACCTTTTCAGGAGTGCAGTGGGTCCCGCCTTCCTCCTGATGCATGATAACGCACGGCCCCACCGAGCTTCTATCGTGGAGGAGTATCTTGAAACAGAAGATATCAGGCGAATGGAGTGGCCTGCCTGCTCTACAGACCTAAACCCTATCGAACACGTCTGGGATGCTCTCGGCCGACGTATCGCTGCACGTCTTCAAACCCCCGCGACACTTCAGAGCTCCGACAGGCACTGGGAGGCTATACCCCAGCAGCTGTTCGACCGCCTCATCCAGAGTATGCCAATCCGTTGTGCGGCCTGTGTACGTGTGCATGGTGATCATATCCCACATTGATGTCGGGGTACATGCATAGGAAACAGTGGCGTTTTGTAGCACATGTGTTTTGAGACGGTTTTCTCTACTTATCACCAATACCGTGGACTTAAATATCTGTGTCGTGTATGTTCCCTATGTGCCTATGCTATAAGCGCCAGTTTTGTGTAGTGCCACGTTGTGTGGCACCACATTCTGCAATTATCCATAATTTATGAGCATGAGTGTAGAATGGAACTGGGCACACTGGTCCAACTGAACCGCAAATTGACTCTAAATGGTTATGTTCGGACACTTGGAAACCATTTGCCCCCATTCACGGACTTCATGTTCCCAAATAACGATGTAGTTTTTATGGATGACAATGTGCCATGTCACGGTGCCACAACTGATCGTGATTGGTTTGAAGAACATTCTGGACAATCCAAGCGGAGAGTATGGCTACCGAAATCGCCCCACATGAATCCCATCGGACATTTATGGGACATAATGAAGAGATCAATTCGTGCACAAAATCCTGCACCGGCAACACTTTCGCAATTATGGACGCCTATACCGTAGAGGGAGCATGGATCAGTATTTCTGCAGGGGACTTCCAGCGACGTTTTGAGTTCATGCCACGTCGAATTGCGGTACTACACCGGGCAAAAGGAGGCCCGACACTGTTTTAGGAGATATCCCATGACTTTTCTCACCTCAAAGTATGGCAACTTAAGCGAAATGTTTACATTTTAACTGAGTGGAATAATATTCCATACTGAGGGCAGTGGCAGCTCGAAGCCACTTAATAGCAACTGCCTCGCAGTCAGCTCGTTTACAGTCGTAACTTCATCGCAGTGCTTTTGCTTCTATTATCGTATACTTTCTTCCGTGTCTGTTCGCTGTTATTTACGATACATCCTGTTTACGGTACTCTAGCTCACGAACGGGTGGTCACTTAAAAGATATCGATTCAAGTTAATAAATAAGGTGGCTAGCAGGTAGATTCGTTTCATGCTACGTTATGGAATTTTTATGTCACGCGTGAGCACCAGAAATTGTACTGCCCTGGTGATGATGGCAACCCCAACCGCGAGGGTGATAGCGACCGCGGCAGCGCCGCTTTAAGACCGCGACAAATGAAGACAGCGGCGGGGACGGCGCGGGGAGACGGTGCGCCATCGATCGGCGTTATTCGGAATCTGTGCTCTGCTCCTGCAAGCGTCAGTTATCGCCGCCGTATCGCGGATGAGCCGGATTTCGCGGCTTACCTCTGCTTAAATGGAGCAAACACGTGACTTAACGACATCAGAGCGGAGCGCGCTCGCAGCACAGAGAGGATTTCGTTTGTTTTAGAGAAAAGAGAGGGGAAGGAAAGAAAGAAACGGCACAGAGAAAAAGAGGGAGAGCGACGAGCGTTCAGCGCCGAGAGTGGCAAGGATAAAGCGAGGATACTACTCGCCTCGGATGATCGGCAACTTTTCCAGTACATGTAGCTGCTCCCAAGTTCCCTTCTCAAAGTGAGAGTGAGGCATTTGCCGATATAAGAGGTCATTTTGAAACCGTTTAAGAGGAGCAATCCTTCCATTTGGTAACAAAATCATCAAAACTATTTTTCATTATCAATGATAAGATCCGCTACAGTTGTAAATTTTTGCGCCGGCCAGAGTGGCCGAGCGGTTCTAGGCGCTACAGTCTGGAACCGCGCGACCGCTCCGGTCGCAGGTTCGAATCATGCCTCGGGCATGGATGTGTGTGATGTCCTTAGGATGGTTGGGTTTAAGTAGTTCTAAGTTCTAGGGGACTGATGACCACAGCAGTTAAGTCCCATAGTGGTCAGAGCCATTTGAACCATTTTGTAAATTTTTTTTATTTCCTAAAAGGAATGCACAACCTGGGTTAGGGATCCTTCTCCCATCTTCAGTTGCCTATAAGATGTGAGTACCAAGGTTGTACTATTTTAACCTAATTTAACCTTTGTTATTGCTGTACCAGGGCTATACTGTTTTAATCTCTGTTAATCGCCATTTATGGATTCACGTTTTTCGTGCATCTGGAGATGGGACATAGGTCCCGAAACCGGATTCTGGTTTCCTTTTAGGAAATAAAAATTTTTACAACTGTAACGGATCTTATTATTGATGACGAATATCAACAGTTTTGGATATCCCGTCAAGAGAAACATGTAGCAATAACTCTTCTTTCCGGAAATACAGAATTATAATTAGTCGGCATAAATTTTCTGGAGAATCTGAAATTCATTCTCTCTTCGTAAACAGAGCAGTCATTAATATAACTGTTGGTGAATAATACAGTGAGTGGTTAGGCTGGACTAATTGGAGGAGATCGTAAGAGCTGATGTAGTGTTTCAGACTGGATTCGCATTTGATGAGAGTGGGGCCACCAAGTTTCTTTCCTATGCTACCCTGAATTACATCACGCAAAACGTCAGGGTGGCTCCTCGTAATAGGCGATACTCCATTTCCTTTCTCACTCTTGCTTCACTGGAGAAGTGTTTCTTCTCTACTGACGCTATCGTTGACAGGAATTTATAGTCTGACTTTCCCTCTTGTTCTCAAGAACTACTTCATTAACAATCATGACGTAAAAGTCCTCAGACAAAATATAATTTTCACAGAAGTTGCTTTGGTTCCTCTAGCAGTACGATACAGTACTGTGACGCGAGGATTTCAAGGTACACCAGAACTCCAGGCTTGTACCTGCAAACAAACATAAAACGAACTACGTACTCCATTTTTTCGAGGAGATAATTAAATCTTTACCAGTCGTATTGTGATATGTTTATATCCGGATGACACCACAGCGTACCACACTCAGTTAATGGTAAGTTTGTTCTGAAGTTAACAGAAGTGCGCCTCCATCTTATCCTGCGGTGTGGCTGCTAGTTATAATGCTGCGGGGCGGGTAGCAGTCTTCGCCTTGCTTGTAGGCTTCCTGTACAACAGGTGATCGCTTGTGGTTGTGGAGCGCGCGGAGACATGTGCATTGTCATTCGCTCATTCCTGGTAAATATCATTGCTCTCCAGTCAGTTGGCATTTTCCTTACTAATAGGTCATGGAAGAAAATTGTTACAAAAATAAACAATCTTGTCCAAAAACAAAAGCAGTTTTTACTAATTTCTTACTTGTCAACCGTACCAAGAGAGCGTCGTAAATGCTATGTACCAACAAAAAAGTTTCCTTAAGGTTTCGTATTGATGACGAATCAGATATCAGTCTTTGTTTTCCGTTGAAGTGGCCAATAGCAAAACTTTCTCCCTGTCGTTATCTGTGGTTTCCGTCTCCCTCAACTTACTACAAGAAACTGAATGGACTCGGTTACTCGTTGGAGTATTGAGAATGCTCGTAATTTTGTAAAGAATATTGCACAGGTGAATTTTCAGTAAAGTAGGGCGTTGCTTCGGGTTCATTCGTAGTTATTTTAATAAAAAATAAACAACTTAGAACGCTTGCTTAAGAATTGCAATTGATTCTTTCAGTGGACTATTACTGTTAACACTTAAATTGTTGTGCTACACGGAAGGAATACAAACTAGACGATATTTGCGGAACAAGTCGCGAGAAAATATTAGTGACACTTCAAACAATAAAGCATATGCCAGCATACATCTAGAATGTTCGGTAATTTGAAGGAAGAAAACTGCATTTTGAAAATGGCTTGTTAGCGCTAGCAATAGCAAAAACTGATAAAAAAATATGCAT
Source organism: Schistocerca serialis cubense (assembly GCF_023864345.2). NCBI lineage: Eukaryota > Metazoa > Arthropoda > Insecta > Orthoptera > Acrididae > Schistocerca > Schistocerca serialis. The sequence goes on along the minus strand of NC_064642.1, from coordinate 504,312,868 downwards.
AAATAACGAAAATTTCGTAATATGAACACACGAACAGATAAAGTGAAGACTAAAACGGAAATGTGAACACCAGCAAATAAATTACCGAGCGAAATACGCAGAAAAATTGAAACGACGTACTTTAGATTAGAACGCGCCTTTACATTTATTTTACTAACATACTAACACTAATATCAGAAATCACGTTGCAAATGCCTTAGTATTAATTTAATTGTCTTTAGAATACGGTGTAGTAAATGTTTGGTACGAAAAGATGATATATCGTTTCTGTGTGAAACTGAATGTGATGAATTTATTATCAAGTTTTAGCTGCACGTCGTCAGATGTTAATCATCGAGTCTTTACTTTCCAGACGAATGAATTATCATATGGTTCTATGGGAGCAAGTAAGAAACTAAAAACCCAAGCTATAAGATAGACACTGTGAATCATAACAATACAATACCACTTTTCTTTGACAGTAATCACCTTCATGCATCGTTTTCAACAATCTCAATAAAACAAGAAAATTATTGCTTACATAAGTGGACTACCTATTTGAAATAAACTGGACTATTAACTAAAGCGGCGATAATATTTCTTCAACATACACTGATCTTGGATAAAACGTTCTCAGACTTCTTGACGCTTTAGTTGTAGATAAAACCGCACACTTTCGACAGTTGCTTCTATCGTCTCCTTCAAAACCGACTGCAGTTGCTCATAAGGAAGATGGTTGTAATCGTCGAAAGTTTGAGGTTTTATCCAGGACTGAAGCAGTAATAACTTCTAAAAAGATTTATTCAAGAAAGTCGTAGCGAGAAACTTTGATTTCACACACTGGTCTCTTTTTTAACACATATTCTGGCAGAAATATCCTATTTGATTAGAGTTACTTAAACTGCAAAGAGGGTTTCGTTTTGAACGTAGATGAAGAACTATTTCAATTTTTGTGGAAAGCAGAAGTTTCCACCGTTTCTGTACGGATAAAAAATAATGTTAGGAGGAATGTTCGTTAATAGTTCTCACTACAAGCAGACTAGTTATTTGTGGCCTTACTACATCGTAGGTACGTTCGTCCCTTGCACAAGACAGAGATTAGTGTACATCTACGAAACGCAGTGAACTTCCTTAAATAGAAATTATATGTTTATTTTGTTATTTTGTGATGCCATAGTATAGTTCTGCAAGTCAAATAACACACTTTGGTCGTACAGCACCTCTCAAAAGTGGCGAAACAGGAGACATAAGGCAATAAGTAAATGACACTCAGTCTGACAACTGTTAAGACATCATCGTAGACAGGCTAAAACGTAGAAGGATTTCAAGTTTGCATGTCAGGTATGAGATGTTCCCTATTTTAAAATATTCATGGTGTAATGATGACTTTCACCGTGTATGAAGCACATAAAATAAAACCAAATTTTTTTCTATTAATACGTGAAAGATTTTTACACCGAAGGCCGCCCTGCAATAGTAAGTTTGACATCTATTAACTGCGATGCGTAAGCGAAAAATTGTAGGCAATCATATGCAAGACGTATTTTTTAAGCTATAAAAAACCAGTTTTCTGTACAGTTTTCAAGTAAAACACGAAGACTGTTATGATAAGCTTGTATTTTTCAAACTTTGTGACATTGGTGGGAACGTTTTAGACATCTGACGAATTATGTCAAATACTGGGCTACTTTGCCAGACGGCAAGTGTGGTTCTTGTAAGAGATGAAAACAAACGCCCAATGAGATGCTTCATGCACTTAACTGTTGAAAGCCATCAGAAGTGGTCATATAGTAACTGCTGTAGAACGTGGAAAGAAGGAGTGGGGATGAAGTTCATGGGAGCTGTACCTAGAGCACCTTTTTAAACTTTCCTTGTGTTCCCTCTCCCTACTACTGCTAACGAGTCTTGTTTCGCTAAGTCCTCTCTTGGTCTTCAATTTTTTTTGTTCCCTTGAGGTCGCTATTCACATACGTTTCTTAACTGAAGAGTTCTCCCAATTTCCCTTATGTGGCGATACCATTTCAACCTATGCTCATCCATTTCTTCAGAGCACACCACTTTTCTAACCCGTCCCCCTCCATTTCCCATTTTATTTCTTTCCCTTGTAGTCTCAATGTTCGGTACCTTCCTCTAATGAATTTATTTTCCATTGTTGGTAATCTCCGTTGATCGTTTTGTATCATTAATCCTGTTTCTGCTACAAGGAGCAATATATTCCGAAAGCCAAATACTTTCGGATTAAGGACGAAGAAAATATTCCATGGTTCGAAACAAGAATTTCTGCCAACATTGGTAACTTGGAAGTATATATCCTCGGCGTAACAGAGCAGCTTAAATCACTTAAGAGAGACAAGTCCTACGGTCCAGACTATGTACCAATTATATTCCTTTCAGATTATGCTTATATAATAGCTCCGTACTGAACAATCATATACAACCGCTAGCTCGACGGAAGGTTCGTACCTAAGGACTGGAGAATTGCAAAGGTCATACTAATACTGAAGAAAATTAAGTAGGAGTAATCCGACGAATTACAGTCCCGTATACTGACGTCGACTGGCTGTAGTTTTTTGGGATATCAGTTGTGTTCGAACATTATGAATTACCTCCAGGAAAACGGTCTGTTGACACACATTCAACACGGGCTCAGAAAACATCGTTTTTGTGGAAACCAACTAGCTCTTTAGTTTCACGAAGTAATATGTGCTATCGGCAGGGGATCTCAAATTGATTTCGTATTTCTAGATTTCGAGAAGGCTTCTGAGATTGTTCCTCACAAGCGGATTTTTATCAGATTGCATGCCTATAGAGAATCATCCCAGTTGGGCCCGTGGATTCGTGATTTCCTGTCGGAAAGGGGACAGTTCGTAGTAAGAGATGGAAAATCATCGACTAAAACAGAAGTGATATCTGGCGTTCCCCAAGGAAGTGTTATTTGTCTTCTGCCTTTCCTAATCCACAAAAAAGATTTAGGAGACGTCTCTTAGACTGTTTGCAGATGATGCTGTCATTTACCGTTAAGTAAAGTAATCAGAAATCAAACCCCAATGCAAAATAACTTAGACGTTACATCTGTACTGGGGCAAAAAGTGGCAGTTGACACTAAATAATGAATAGTGTGAGGTCTTTCTCAAGAACACTAAAAAGAATCCGTTAAATTTCGATTACACAATAAATCACACAAATCTAAAGTGTACCAGTTCAATTAAATACGAAGGAATTACAATTACGAACAACTTAAATTGTAACGATAACACAGAATATATTGTGGGGAAAGCATTTCATTGGCAGAAGACAGAACAGCCGCAATAGATCCAGTAAAGGGACTGCCTACACTTGTTTGTCCATTCTTTTCTCGAGTATTGCTGCGTGCCATAGGATTGTTGCCAGCCAGGACTGACGAAGGACATCGAAAACTTTTTTGTCTTTCCTCGAAGCAGGGAAGAGAGTGTCACGAATATGACACTCGAGTTGGGGTGACAATTATTAAAACAAAGGCGTGTTTCGTTGCTACAAGATCCTTTCCTCGAAATGCGAAAATATTTTCTTGATCTGAACGAAATTAGGGATAAATGATCATCGTAATAAAATCAGAGGAATCAGAGCTCACAGGGAAAGATCTAAGCTGTTAAGGCTAGGGCTTTAGTGACCACTTGTTGACAAACTGCGTATTGGCTTCTATCTCTGGTCCTTCGGCCGACGTTCGTCTGATGATTTTACTGACGTTTCGCCAGCACGAGTGGCTGGGTGAAGCTTTGACAATGCCAGCCACTCGTGTTGGCGAAACGTCAGTAAAATCATCAGACGAACGTCGGCCGAAGAACCCGAGACAGAAGCCAATAGGCAGTTTGTTAAAGATCTAAGTGTTAGTTTCTCCAGCGTGGTGTTCGTGAATAGTAAGGTAGAGAAACGGACTGAAGGTGGGCCGATGAACCGTCTCCCATGTACTTAAGTATAAATAGCAGAGTAGTTATGTAGATTTAGATGTAGGACGGCGACAGGTCAGTATAGCACCATGAAAGTGTAATAGAGTTTATTGAAAAATTCAGAAGTGTATGTTTGGAAGGAACGTGACGTCCTTTTGCAATAAAGCTGAGTGCATTTACGAAAGCGGTATTGGAGGAAGACTTTGCGATAATTCTGCTGCCGTCATCGTACACGTCGAGAAAAATCATGAGGATAAGACAGGAGGGATAAGGGCGTTGACAGAGGCATATGAAGTCATTTTTTCCTCGGTCGATATGCGAATGCAATAAAAAGAAAATCGCCGATATTGATACGCCATGTACTGTACTGTGCTGTACAGAGCAGGTAAGTAGGTGTAGATGTATTGTTTTGACCACCTGGTTTGCCGGCGGATAGCTTTTACTGTTGGAACTGCGAGGACGTACGACCCGTTCCAAGAAGAGTTGGGCAGCACATTACTTCCTCTCACACACATCTCGCGAAATGATTAAATACGAAACGAAAAAAATTAGAAATGATAGCACATACTGATGTATAGCGACAATCATTCTTCCCATGCACCGTTCACGAACAGAACACAAATGAAGGATACGATAGTAGCACCAGGTGTACTCTCCGCCACACACCCCAAGAAAAACAGTAAGGTGACTTGTAGAGCACAGATGTAGATGAACGATTAGATGAAGATGGAATATCAGAAACTGGACACTGACACTGGATGTAAAGGGTGGCGCGCGGCTGTGTAGAAGCAGTGGCTGCATTTACTGTCGGAGGAAGGCGACCGATATTTTTGAGTGGGATTGACGGCTCAGCCGCGGCAGGCAGCTACACAAAGAAAGAAAGGAGCGCTCTGGCGGCGGTTGCGGCGCCAGCATTAAGGACCTGTTGAGTCGCGTAAGACGCTGAGGTAATGGCGTATAAGCAAGGGTTAGGCGCGCGCGCCAGACGCCCTAAGCCCGCAGACAAATCCCGCGCCGCGCCGCGCCACCTAAGCCGACGCCGCATCGCACCACACCGTCTGCCGGCGGACGCACAGAAACTATTGCTCTTCGCGACTGTTCTAACGGCGTCACGAGGAGGAGTCGCCAGGTGTACTCCCCTAAATACACCAAACCGTGCTTGCAACAGTTTTACAACTGTCGCACAACGTAAACAAATTTAAACCTCTTCGCATGTCAAATCTGTGTGCGAGTTCGGAACTCGAACCCATGGCCAATGATTGTCTAGCAAGTTTAGCAGTAAATTTTCAGTGGAGTATGGAAACCAGAAGGAAGCGTTGATGGCGCGTTGCGAGCTTTAAATAATAATACATCGCCAGTTGGTATTTTTTGTGGTCTTTCTGAGGCATTTGATTGTTTAGACCATGTCAGCCTCTTACAAAAACCCAAGCTTTATAAAACTGATGGCTTTATGTATAGTTAGTTTGAATCACAATTAGCAAACAGAATTGAACAGGTCGTGTGAATAATTCAGACAATATCAGCAAAGATAGAAAATTTTAGTGTCTGGGGGAACCCCCCCCCCCCCCCCTCTCACAAAGTGAGTCCCACAGGGTTCAATTCTGGGTCCTTTACTATTTCTTGCAAATGTTTATGACATTCCACATAAAATTCAAAAAGCAAAATTGGTACTTTTTGCAGACGATACCAGTATTATAATAAATCCCATTAGAGAGAAAGTAGCAGAAGAGTTGGTAAACGATATTTTCCAAAGAATTATCAAGTGGTCCTCTGAAAATGGACCCTCCATAAATTTAGAAAAAAAAAAGCACGACATTCAGTCCTGTACAACAAATACTCATACAAACAGCTGATGTAGCACATGAGCAGGAGTCAGTAAATGGAATAGCATGTTCCAAATTTTTGGGTGTACATATTGATGAAAGATGCACATTACGGTGCTTCTCAGACAATTATGTTCAGCTGCTTTTGCTCTTCGGACAATTGCTAATCTTGGAGGCAAACGTATCAGCCTCCAGACACATTTTGCATATTTCCACTCAATAATGTATTACAGAGTAATTTTCTAGGGTAACCCATCACTTAGAAAGAAAGTGTTGATTGCACAAAAGCGACAAATAAAAATAACATGCGGTGTTCATCCACGGAAGTCATGTAGGTAGCTCTTCAAGGAGCTACGCATTTTAACTGCGCCGTCACAATACATATATTCGGTAATGAAATTTGTCATAAATAATCCATCACATACAAATATCTACAACACTAGAAGGAAGATTGACGTTTATTACTCATTGCTAAAGCTGTCAGTGGCTCAGCAAGGAGTTCAGTATGCAGCAACAAATATTATTTTATCACCTAAGCAATAACATAAATGTCTGACAGCTAGCGAAGCAAGTTTTAAATCTAATTTAAGAGCATTTCTCCCGGGCAACACCTTTTATTCGATTGACGAGCTTCTACTTAAAAACTGTAAACTGACTCTTTCCACATCATTTCTGATGAAAGAATAATCGTTCAAATGATCTATGGAACATATGACTTACTAACTACCTGATAGGTCAGCCGGTAAGAGCATTACCCGCGAAAAGCATGGGAGCTCGAATAGCAATCCGGTGCGAAGGTTTAATCTGCTCGTATCTTTCAAAACATCGCGCACTTCACTGCAGGTTGAAGCCAACATAGTTTATCTTCGCTGCGCCGTTCTCGAGTGCAAGTGCAGCTATTGGCCTATAAGAGTAAATAGCTTTTGAAAGCATCTTTCCTGCGCAAGCTCTTCCTCGCTATTTTTAATCCACTTCAATTTCAATATAAGTACCTACAAGTGTGTTACTTTCACCACCATCATAGCCAAGGACTACATTTCCCGGAAACCTTAATGTCTTCTACTCCGCCGATCGAAAGAGTTTCAAGGCTGGTTTAATAAAAAAACAGAGAAAAGTGTTAAGATAGAATATGATACGATACCGCTCAGGACGACATGTAACAACTCTATCAATCAATGCCAAGCCGAATAACTGCTTGCACAAGGGAGCCAGAAATTAACCAATGCGTAACTGACTTTCTCAATTTATGGAGCTATTTTTCTTGAAGAAATCATCCAATTCTTTCTGAAATTGTAGTCATTTGTTTGTCACATATAACGATTTCCATCCCATTCGAATAGTTCCTTCCTGGTGCTTCGTTTATTTTGTCTTCAGTGTATTAAACAGTGCTTTTCTACTGTTCGCCTACAGTTTATTCTGTATCCCACTTCTGTCATCTTTGGGCCGAGAAGTTTTCTCGTGACTTTGTGTTCTTCCATTACTACCCTTCCTTTGCCGCTGTTCGTATGGAGTCTTAATGTCTCGCATTCATACAGTATTTCCAGCATAATTACTGTGTTGTAAAGTCTCATCATTGTGTGAATGAAAATGATACGTGGGTTGTGTCCTGCCATACGCTCTCTTCTCTCCTACTATAGGTTCGAGGATTTCACCTAGATCACTGAATTGATCAACTCTGCTTATCTCGCTGTAGTTTGTATCTAATTTTTGTATGTCTAATTCTGAGCAGAAAAATTCCGACCTCTATGAGAAGAATTGCAGATATATACAGGATGGTCAGAAACCGCCCGAAAAATTTGTAAGGATGTTACAGGTAGGCTGTGCTGAGAAATAACTGTTAAGGTAAAAATCCGATAATTTGCGCCGTTTCCGAGTTAATTAGCACTGAAGCTGGCCAATCAGGCCGTGAAGCGCACAAATTCAATGTGCCCCTCCAAAGAAGACGTCGACAAACGAGTTCTTTGTTTGTTTTCCTAAAACCAAAGAAGAGAGCGATACAAAAATTGACATGGGACGAGGTTCGAACCCGTGCCAAAGGCTGAACCGTCTCGTGTGCTGCTACTAAGGCTGTGAGAACAACTGCCACTATTTTTATATGGCGGACAGTTTGATTACGCGCGCGCAACGGCCTGACTGGTTACATTCAATGCCGATTAACTCGAAAACGGCACAACGTATCGAATTTCTCTCTTAAAAATTATTTCTCAGCACAATCAACCCTGCAACAACCTTACAATCTTTTCGAACTGTTCCTCACCATACCGTACACAGGCCGAACCAGAATTCCACCGCCAAACTTTCAGGGCAGGCAGTAAAGTGCCACTCTTAATAGTGAGAGGAAGGAAGCACCCTAATTACCACTGACGCTGAGTGAGAAAAATATACAGTACATGTTCTGAGCACAGTTGGAAAGTGTAATAGTGAATTCTCAATCATAACTTAGCAGCTCCATATAATGAGATGCTAAACTTTGATGTCCTCTGGGGTTGTTGGTTCAGAAAGACCTCGATCCTTGTGTCGCTGTACTACTAATTTTGAAATAAAACACAGAGTCTAATACTTCTCTTGTCATGTATTGTGCCTGATTACCAAGTACAGAGGCGGAATATACATTGGCCGTCCGACAGCCTCCGAAAGACAAACACAAGTAGCTTCCGAAAGACAATAATGCAGACAGTCGGATCTCGTGGCTCATGCGCCACTTCCTTTAATATAGAACAAAACAATAGAATACATTATTGAATTTGAATTAATAAAATAACACTTAAAAGTTCAAATGGTTCAAATGGCTCTGAACACTATGGGACTTAACATTTGAGATCATCAGTCCCCTAAAACTTAGAACTACTTAAACCTAACTAACCTAAGGAGGACACACATCCATGCCCGAGTCAGGATTCGAACCTGCGACTGTAGAGGTCGCACGGTTCAAGACTGAAGCGCCTAGAACCTCTCGGCCACACCGGCCGGCCAAATTAAAAGTCATGTGATAATTCTGTTACATGTATCAAATAATGAGCCACATATTGCTGTATGAGGTCTGATATGTAATTAGGAGAAGTTTACATAGTTCCACGCGTAATTCCAAAGAATATGAAGTACAATACCTATAAGTTTAGATGATGATAATGAATAAACATCGTAGCTTTTCAGAAATAGGGGAGAGGCAAATTTTCACGAGTATGTCGCGCAACATGACTGCGCAGTTCATATCACGAATTTCGTAGCTGGATTATTAACAAACCTCTTATTCCCCTTAATTGTTAGGATAAATCGGGTAGTATATTAATGTGAAATTTAATCTGAGATAATGAACTCATTTGTACCAATTTTTTGAAGGGCAGTTTACTACTAGGACTGGGTATAGATATAACAGTATGAACTCCAGAAAGTTAAAAGTTCGAGCTAAAATGATATCTTCAGGGGATGTTGACATGAGGAAGGAATTTCAGATAGTGATGGAAATGTAGTTTGGACCAAAACAAGAAGAAAAGTCCACTAAACATGGTCTCTTTAGGAAACTACTGCTGACAATCGTAGATCTCTCCAGTCGTTGGAAATTTGTGGTAAGATCTTATGGGACCAAACTACTGAGGTCATCGGTCCCTAATCTTACACACTATTTAGTCTAACTTACGTTAAGGACAACACACACACCCATGCCCGAGGGAGGACTCGAACCTCCGATGGAGCTCCCTCCATCCGCGCAGACCGTGAGTAGGCGTCGCAGACCGCGCGGCTACCCCGCACGGCTCCCCAGTTGGGATCAGATTTTTGCTGGAGAAAGGATCTTCAGCTGCCACAATCCATTGTGAATTATTCATACTGTATGGGCCTGAAATAATGAATGATAAACAAGTTCGAAAATGGCCGCACAAATGTTCACGATGAACGGCGGAGTCGCCTTCGAAGCGATCGGCGATTGGCTATGAGTGGTCTGGCTAATGAAGGAGGACAGGAGGAGATTAGTGTTTAACGTCCTGTCGACAGCGAGGTCATTAGAGACGGAGCACAAGCTCGGATTAGGGAAGGATGGGGAAAGAAATCGGCCGTGCCCTTGCAAAGGAACCATCCCGGCATCTGTCTGAAGTGATCTAGGGAAATCACGGAAAACCTAAATCAGGATGGCCGGACACGGGATTTAACCGTCGTCCTCCAGAATGCGTCTGGCTAATGAATTCCAAAATGTTGCTCGAACCTCAATTTACAGGATTTTAACTGAACAGATTGGATATCACAAACTGCAAGCGAGGTGGGTTCCAAAAATGCTCACTGATCTGCACAAAAAGAAAAAATGCGTTGTGCACGACAGTTTTTGGAGAGGGGGGTTGGGGGGGGCTGTTCTTTGTGACAGGAGACCAGACAGAGAGGTCATCGGTCTCATCGGATTAGGGACATACGGGGAAGGAAGTCGGCCGTGCCCTTTCAAAGGAACCAGCCCGGCATTTGCCTGGAGCGATTTTAGGGAAATCACGGAAAACCTCAACGAAGATTTTCGGACTCGGGATTGAACCGTCGTCCTCCCGAATGCGAGTCCAGTGTCAGCTTTTGGAGAGCTATAGCCAAGGCGGAGATGATATATTTTCTCACATTCTTGCGTCCAGCCGTGGATATCGTGTACCAACGCAGAATCGAAATAACAGCCTATGCATTGGTGCCATTTAAGTTCACCCAAATCAAAAAACCTTAAGCAATTTCCGTTCTCGAACTGAAAAATGGTGGTCACCTTTTATTGCGACGAAAGGCCGTCCTTTTGATTCCGTGGGTCGTGGGTCCATAGTTACATCTGACGTAAACCGTCAAACGCTAACTAAACTGAGGCGAGAGATTTAAAATCGACGTCTCGGGAAACTGTAGTCTGGCACAGTACTCCTTCACTACCACGCACGCCCTCACATCGCTGCCAAAACCAAAGAAAAGATTCAAGATTTTCGTTGGGAACTGTCTGATCAGCACCCGTACACTATCGACCTCGCATCGGGCAACTATTACCTCTCCTTGAATACGTGGCTGGGTGGATAACGATTTCCAAAGGACAATAAACTTAAGACTGGTGCTACCAATAAGTTCACTTTCAGGAGGCAGAGTTTATTTACGGTCGAACGGACCTTAGTTTTAGAATACGCCTCGTACCTCCTCTGAAACTTTATCGCTGGAATTCTTGTTCACCCTGTAGGCTATACTCTAAGCAGCAGAATGGTCCGGTATTCATGTCGGAAACAAGTCGAGCTGATGTTTGTGTACGGCCAAGCAGATGGAAACGGTCGGGAGGCAGAACCAGGTCCTCCAAATCTGGTGTAAGCACAGTCCGCCGCCTCCTTGCGCATTCGTCCGTCTGAAAGGACCAGTGATCACACAAACGCCAAAAAAGGGCTTCAAATGTTGTGTAATGTGGTTGGTGTCTATGAGGGTACCTCTTTTGGTATAGCCGCGCTGCCTGTCGCCCGTTTCCATCTGCTTGGCCGTACACAAACACCATCTTGGCTTGTTCCCGAGATGACTACCGAATCATCCGGCTGCTTACAGTACACTGCGTCAATCACACAGCTTGCAACATATAAGGAACACACGGCACGTGGTCAGAGGAACTGTCATTCGTCAGCACCATCTACCGATGCAACGATTCATTTCCGGATACGTGTTCATACGACCTTTTCCCCTCCGTTGCCAGTCAGGAATCCATCTCCGCAGTTTGTAGGTTTTATTGATGTTCACTCTGTGTAATGGAACCTGGGAGTTAATTATAGGCTCGGGCAAATAATGGCTGTGTAGAGCGACGCCAGTGCGGAGCAGCGAGTCGCGTCTGAGAGAAGCCGCCTGCTCTCTGCTGCGGCGGCCATTTTTGCAGGCAGCGGGGCAGCGACACGCCGTCGCAGATTCCGGCAAGGAGCCTCCCAGAGGCCGGAGCATCGATCCGCGAGCCGAGTGTGCGGCCGACTCCGCGTCTGCGCACCCCAGCTTCCATCCCCTCCGCCCCCACACGCTCAAGCAGACGCACGCACAAGCACACGCACCTTACGCGCCCTCCCAGGACGGCGCGCGCACTCTGCCGCCCTCCTCCCACACCGCCGCAGAACTTACGCAGTAGACCTACCTACCTATCTACCAACACGTGGCCACAGAGACGGCCGCTCTCTGTTACTCTGCTCGCATTAGCTACAAGCACGTGTTTCAGAGAACAATGAAGCATGCAGTTTAAAAACATTTCGGTGATATAATGGCGATGAACGTAATAGCCCACAAAATGCTTTCCGTATTATCGAACTGAAACCCCTCCCGGCGAATCGAATGCTAAAATAAGTTACGGAAATGCATGCGGATGCCGTTCTCGACAAGCGCCGACTTTCCGATACGCGAACGCCTTGTCATTTTGGAGGCACAAATGAAATACGAGATCACTCTGCATAGCACGTTAAACACTCGATGCAAAAAAAGGATCTGTTCAAATGTGTGTGAAACCTTATGGGACTTAACTGCTAAGGTCATCAGTCCCTAAGCTTACACACTACTTAACCTAAATTCTCCTAAGGACAAACACACACACCCATGCCCGAGGGAGGACTCGAACCTCCGCCAGGATCAAACCCTCGATGCGCGAGACAGTGTCCTGTAAACTGTTTCCAGTGAAGTTCGCACCCAGAAACGATCCAATACCTCCTCTGTCGAAACTTCACAACTTGTCGGTCAAGTAGAAGAGCAGAGTACGCCTTGTGGTGTTTTACTTTACACTGAGGCGACAAAAGTCATGGGATACGCCCTAATATCGCCATGAACCTTCTTACGCTCGGCGTAGTGCAGCAGCTCGACGTGGCGTCGGGCTCAACAAGTCGTTGGAAGTCTTCTGCAGAAATATTGCGCCATGCTGCCTCTATAGCCGCCCATTCCTGCCTAAGTGTTGCCGGTGTAGAATGTTATGCAGCAACTATCTTCTCGATTACGTCCTACAAATGTTCGATGGGATTCGTACCGGGCGATTTGAGTGGCCAAATCATTCGCTCGAACCGTCCAGTGCGTTCTTCAAACCAATCGCAAACAAAAGTGCGGTGACATGACATGGGAACATGAAGTCCATAAATGGCTGCAAATAGTCTCCAAGTAGCCGAACATAAGCATTTCCTGTAAATGATCGGTTCAGTTGGACCAAAGAACCCATTACATTCCGTGTAAACACAGCCCATATAATTACGGAGTAACAACTTGTACAGTACCGTCTTGACAACTTTAGTGAATGGCATCGTGGGGTCTGCGTCACACTCGCACTCTACTGTCAGGTCTTACCAAATTAAATCGGGACTCATCCGACGAGGCCACGGTTTTCCACCCGATATGATCAAGGTGCAGGAGGGCGCTATGAGCCCAGGAGGGCGCTGCAGGCTATGATATGCTGTTAACAAAGGCACTCGCGACCGTTGTCTGCTGCCATAACCCATTAACGGCGAACCTCGTCGTACTTTCCTAACGGATACGTTCGTCGTTCGTCACACATTGATTTCTGCAGTTATTTAACGCTGTGTCTCTTGTCTGTTAGCACTGACCACTCTATGCAAACGCCGCTGCTCGCGGTCGTTAAGTGAAGGCCGTCGGCAACTGCGTTGTCCGTGGTGGGAGGTAATGCGTGAAATCTGGTACTCTCGGCACAATATTGACACGGTGGTTCTCGGAATACCGAATTTCCTCACTATTTCCGAAATGAAATGTCCCATACATCCAGCTCCGCGTACCATTCCGCTTTCTTAGTCTGTTAATTCCCGTTGCGTTTCATAATCACATCTGAAATCTTTCCACATGAATCACCTGAGTACAAATCACAGTTCGATCAATGCATTGTCCTTTTATACCTTGTGTACGCAATACTACGGCATCTATACATGTGCATATCACTATCCAGTGATTTCTGTCACCTCAGTGTATAACGGCTAATAACTAGGACGACTGAAGATGCTCAGACAAGAAGTGTAATCAAACTTTCTGGGAAATTAAAACTGCTTGCCGGACCGGTACTCGAACCTGGGACTTCTGCCTGCCGCGCGGAGTGGCAGCGCCGTTTGAGGCATCATGTCACGGAGTGCGCGGCCCCTCGCGCTGGAGGTTCGACTCTTCCCTCGGGCATGAGTGTGTGTGTTATTCTTAGCATAAGTTGTTTAAGTTACTTTAAGTAGTGTGTAAGTCTAGGGACCGATGACCTAAGCAGTTTGATCCCTTAGGTATTCACATACATTTGAACTTTTTTTTTTTTTGTTTTGCCTCAAGTTGGCGAGTTCTCTACGACTGAGCTTTTCAAGCTCGAAACACCGCCCCTTCTCATAGTTTTTCTTCCTCCAATATCTGATCTTCTACTTCACAAACTTTACAGAAGTTCTTCTGTATACCTTCCGGAACTAGCACTCCTGAAAGAAAGGAAAGTCCCAGGTCCCAGGTTCGAGTTCCAGTTCGGCACACAGTTTTAATCTCCCAGGAAACTTCAAATCAGCGCACACTACGCAGCACAGTGAAAATTCAGTGTGAAGGAACTGTAATGCCAGGAATGTTTCAATCGGAAGTGATCATAATTTATATATTTCAAATTCAAAGTCTCTTGTTATTGCTGGAAAACATTTTTTTCCAAAAACATACACTTTTAGTTACTGTCACCCTCAATATACTCCTTTCCTCAGTTACTACAATGCTCCATGACAACTTTCCGTTAATGGAAACGGTGCTGTAAGTCTTCCTCCGTGAATTCCTTGACGACGACTGCCACTGTTCCTTTCATTGCATCCACGGAATGAAATCTTGTTCCTTTGAATGTAGATTTGACCTTGGGGAATAGATAAATGTCATACGGAGTGAGGTCAAGCAAATAAGGTGGGTGGCCTAACACTGAGATGCTGTACTTCGTTAGAAACTTCCTAGCAGACAATGCGGTACGAGCTGGTGTGTTGTCTTCATGAAGATCCCATGACTTGTTCTTACACATTTCGGCTAGTTTTTTCCTTATTTTCTCACGGAGATGGTTAAGAACCTCAAGGTACTAAAGGTGATTAACAGTCAGACTTTCAGCAACCAAGTTAAGATACAAAAATTCAAGGATATCGAAAAAAAAAGCAGTTATCATCACTTTGAATCATGATATGTTCATTCGAGCTTTTTTCGCTCTCTGTGAATTTGGGCATTTCCAGTGCATGGAATGGCGCTTAGTTTGTGGATCATAAGTGAAAAACCACGACTCGTCGCCTGTCATTACTGTTTTCCAGAAATTAGGATAATTTTCAGTGGTATCCAAAGAGTCAGTACAAACATTTTCACGGGATTTTTTCTGTTCCAAGCGCGATAATTTTCGGCATGAGTTTCGCACAGATTTTTCTCGTGTTAAATTGGTTATGTAAAATTTGCCTTATGTTTTCTATGCCAACTCTTATAGTTTCAGCCACCTATCGAATATTCAACCGATGGTCTAATCGAATCAGGTTACCTACATTTTCGATGTTTTCATCTGCTTTTGACGAAGAGCATCCAGGGTGTGAGTCATCTTCAACGTCTTCTCGATCACACTGGAAACGCTTGAACCACTCAAAAACTCGCGTACGTGGTAAACAGTCTTCCCCATAAAATACGAGTTTCAGTAGCAGTTTTTCCAAGTATAGTGTGAATTTCACGACGATTCGTTGCTCTAGTATCATAATTTTTCATTTTTCCGGCGACATGAAATAACAGCACTTACAAAAACGAAGACGATGGCTACACTGATCTGTCTCGAACCACTAGAGATACCACATTCGACTTAGTAGGCTTCACACTTCACAATTATTGATCATTGTTCTTCAGTGCATGCGTACTTACGCTGTGACAGCATCGGGCCCGTTATTTTATAGCGACACCTCCTATATGACAGCTTAAATCTGCGTATCGGAGCGAGACTCGAACCCGGATTCTTGCCGTTTGTGGCCAGCAACCTGTCAATTGCGCCATACTTTAGTAACTGACTTATAGCTTTAATTCGTCGCAAGGTTCTGCCCAATACGTCGGAACTTCCTCTTAAAAAAGTTTGAATGCTTCCTTAATATCGCTTGAACTGACACTCGAATTTCTGAGTCTCTCTTGCACAATGAACTGTATTACCCTGAGGAAATCATATAGTGTGAGATTATATAGGGATTATTTATGAAAACATTGTTGCAGAAACTCAGCGTTTACAGTGTAATATTTGAAATTAATTATAAGACAGTCTAGATCGCAAGGCATGTTTATTAACAGCTGACCGGTTTCGTTTATCACATGATCAGCTTCAGCCATACTGATGGACAAAAGACTGTGTATGGAGGAGAAAATGCTGAATGACGAGCAGTTAACTATAGTCTTTCAGCGGTTCCTGCTGCATGCACAGCCTCCTGCCCATCAATAAAGTGACTTACTCCTCTGCCAGCAGTAATTGATCGTATGTTACCGTAGCAGCAATTTGTGCCTAGACATTGGGGTTCAAGTTGATTCCGTGTTCCTTGACTTCAGAAAGACATTTGATACAATTCAACACTGTAGTTTGGAGTACAAAATACGAGCTTCGCGAGTATCGGACCATATTTATGACTTGATTCAGGACTCGCTCTTAACGGAACAAAATCGACAGAAGTAACCTCAGGTGTACCCCAGAAAATGTGATGAGATCGCTACTGTTTACAACATATACTAATTGATCTCGCAGATAACGTCGGAAGCTCCACAAGGCTGTCCGCAGATGATGCAGATGTCTATAAGGACGCAGTAAAACCAGAAGACGGAAGTGAACTGCACGAATATCTTCAGATTATGGATGACTGATCAAATGGCTGGCAGCTGATCTCCTGGAAGTAAGTAAATGTAACGTAGTGCGCGCAAATAGACAAAGAAAGACGTACTTTCAACAATTAGTGCAACACATTTTTTTCTGAAAGTAGGTTCGTTTTATTCAGGATTCCTTAAACCATGTTATTTCCCACTCTTTTGGCCACAAAACCCTATTTTTCAACATAATCTCCGTTCAATGCGACAGCCTTACGCCATTATACGGGGAGGCCTGTATGCCTGCTTGGTACCACTCTACTGGACCACGTCGGAGTCAACATCTTGCAGCATCAATAACCTCACCGTCATCAACATACTGTTTTTCGAGATGGGTCCAACATATGAAAGTGGGAAGGAGTGAGATCCGGGCTGTAGGGTGGATGTAGAAGAACAGTCCAATGTGAGCTACTCTCGGGTACGCAGACTTGCGTGAGACCTTCCTTTCTGATGGAGAAGGAGAAGGTCGTTTGCATTTTTGTGACGACGAACACGCTGAAGTCGTTTCTTCAGTTTCCTGAGGGCAACAAAAAAACTTCAGAGCTGATCGTTGCATCATGAGGGAGGACATCAAACGGAATAAACCCTTCAGAGAGCCAGAAGACCGTCGCCATGACTTTACCGACTTTGAACTTTTTCTTCGGAAGGGAGATGGTGTGGCACCGTAGAATGGATTGCCGTTTTGTTTCCGGTTTGAAGTGATAAACCCATGTTTCATCGCCTGTGACGATATTCGACAAAAAATTGTCTTAATCAGCCTTGTAACGCACAAGCAATTCCGCATAGATGGTCCTTCGTTGCTCTTCATGGTCTTGTGTCAGACGACGAGAAACCCAACTTGCACACACCTTTAAATCTCACATCTAGTGGACGAGTGTGGCAGCACTACCAACACGGGAGTTCATTCGTGCAGCGAGGTGTTTGTTTGGGATCCGCCGATCACCTCGAATGAGAGTGTCTGCACGTTCCAACTTTGCAAGAGTCACAGCTGTGTGCGGCCAGCCAGCACGGGGGAGACCGGACAGTTTTGTGCGACTTTGTTAAGATGACAGACGACTCACCCTACGACTCACCTTGCTTTTGTTCACTGTCAGGGCTCTGTAGGCATTCTGCAAGCATTATTAATATCTGTGATGTTCTGGTTTTCCACCAGAAGAAACTCAAGTGACACCTCTCTGCTTGGAACGCATTTCCGTTACAGACGCCACATTGAAGGCTACGTATAGCACCGCTACCTGACGGAACTTGATGAAACTGTATGGGCCGAAACGGGTCTATTCCACAATGGGTCACAACAAGTTCCGCATTGTTTCAACCGAAATTGGCCGAAAACAAGAAAAGATGTTGTATTATTTATAGAACGCCCCCCCCCCCCCTTCCCCCGTTCTATTATAGCAAGCGACTAATCCAAATCACTGGATCCTGTAGCTACCGTCAAATACTTAGCAGTAACCATCTGGAGAAACGACATAAAACAAAATGTAGGACGCGTTTGATTCACTGGAAGAATCGTCAAGAAATGTAATTCGTGTACGAAATAGTGCCCTATAAAGCCCTCGTTCAGCTGATTATAGAGTACTGCTTATCAATCTGAGACAGTTAGCAGGTTTGATAGATACAACGAAGAGCGGTGCGTTTCGTCAAGGGATCGTTTGTTCGGCGATAGAGCATTACAGAGATGCTCAACGATCTCAAGTGACAGACGCTACAGGAGAGGCCTTGTACAGGGTGACCCAAAAGTTCGTTAACATTTGAAAATGCACTAATTCACGAAATAAGGTAGGTAGAGAAGCAAACTTGACACTCATGCCTGAAATGACGTGGGGTTTTATTGAAACCGGAAAAGAGTGCAAAAACCGGCCACAGATGGCGCTGGATAGCACCAAACGAGTGACCTCGGATGAGAATAGGGAGTCAGATTCGCTAGCAGTCGGGACGTATTGACTTTATCAAAAAAAGGATTGTTTGTGAAGCTTTACTATCAGGATGGAGAATCGGCTACTGCACGTTTACGATCCTGTCGCCATAAGAAGGGTATTCAAACGGGTGAAGGTCCTGTGATAAGTGTCGCTGTGAAGAAAATGACCACGAAGTTCGAAGCACGGGTTGTTAAGATGATCGGCCCCGTAGTGGACGACCAGACACAAGTGCTCCTGCTGCTCGCACAGTGCAGAAAGAAATGAGGATTTTAGCCAATTCATCTCCAGATGGTGAAGTCAGCGTTAGTGAAGCCGCACTTTTGGAGAGCAAATGCTGTCCGTACAAAATCCAGCGTCATCACGAAAACTGTTGGCCACCGATTTTGTGACGCAGAGGGCATTTGCGGTATCGGCACTTGAAAAATGAGGGAAGATGACGATTGCTTGTGCAACGTGTTGTGGATCGACGAAGGCCATTTCACAGTCAGTGGGTCTGTTAACATCCTAACTACAGAATTCTGTGTACCGAAAATCCTAGAACTGTCGTGGAAAGCCGTTGCATGAGGAGAAAGTCACAACGTGCTGCGAATTCACCATATAAATCGTGATCGGACCCTTCTTCTTCGAGGAAATGCGGGAGGCTGCTTTTCAAACTAACAGTGTCACTGGTGCGAAATTCGCCCATGCATTACACAATCACATCATGCCTAGCCTGTCTGATAAATATTTGCTGGATGGTACGGCCTTTACGCAGGATGGCGCTCCACCCCATATTGCTACACATATGAAAGATCTCTTTCGCACGTCATTTGGTGAGGATCCCGTGCTGAGCTGCTGGGCTTTCCAGTCCCCAGATCTCAATCAGTGTGATTATTGGTTATGGGCTTATTTGAAGTCTCAAGTCTGCCGCGATCGTCCGACCTTATTCGGGATGTTAAAAGGCAACATCCGAGGCAATATCTCACCTTACGTACTGATATGCTGTACAGTGCTGTTCACAACATTGTCCCTCGGCTACAGGTACAGTTGATGAATGAAGGCCGATATGTTGAGCATTTGTAGCAAAAGCATCGTGTTTTCTACAAACCAATTGTGATGCTAACTATCGCTTTTGTATCATATGAAGCGCCATCTGTTGGTCATTTTGTGCACTTTTTTGGTTTCAATAAAGCTCCATGTCATTGCAACCACGTGTGTCAATTTTTACCTCTCTACCTGTACTAGTCCGTATTTTTTAATGTTAACAGACATTTGTGTCACCCTGTACACGACCGAAAGATTTTCTGTTGAAAGTCAGAGCGAGTACGTTTCCGGAGGAGTCGGGACGCATATTACTTCCTCCCACATACACTGATCAGCCAGAACATTACGACCACCGACCTACTATCGATATAAACCCGTCCAGGCTATGGCAGCCTCACCTGGAGAGAAATGACTGCTGGTCAAACATACGCACGGTGCATGCAGTATTAGTGAGCGTGATGTCCATGTGTAGACGGGGAAAGGCGCTCATTCTGTCTGAGTTTGACCGATGGCAGATTGTGATGGCCCAGAGACTCGGCACGAGCATTTCAGAAACAGCACGACTTGGGTGTTCGAGGAGTGCTGTGGTGAGTGTCTTCAGCACATGGCGAATCCAAGGTGAAACCACCTCCTGACATCGTGGAGTAGGGTGGCCACCCCTCATTACAGATGTCGGACGTCGTAGGCTGGCAGACATGTGAAACAGGAAAGGCGGCGAACTGTGGCGGAAGTAATCTCAGACTTTATGTAGGGCAGAGTACTGGTGTGTCTCAACACACAGTGAACCGAACATACCTAATAATGGGCCTCCGCAGCCGACGACCATGCTTGTGCCAGTGTTAACACCACGACATCGGCAACTACGACTGAAATGGGCACGTGATCGTCGACACTGGATCTTGGTGCAGTGGCAGATCGTTGCATGGTCTGATGAATCCCGATACCTTCTTCATCATGCTGATGGGAAGGCGCGCATCCGTCGTCTTTCAGGCGAGCAGCATCTTGACACCTGTACTGCGGTACAGAGACAAGCTGGCGGTGGTTCCATTATGCTCTGGTGAACACTCGTGTGGGCAACCATGGGTCCAGTGAAGCTCTTGAAAAGCACCATGACCACCGAGGTGGTATCACACACTGGTGGCAGACCCCTTCATGACGCGCATGTTTCACGACGGGAATGGCAGTTTTAAAGAAGATAATGCGCGATGCCACAAGGCCAGGAGTGTGATAGAGTGGTTCGAGGAACGCAGTGGCGAGTTCCACTTGATGTGCTGGCCCCCCAGTTCACCGGATCTGAACCACATCGAACACATCTGGTCTGTGATTGAACGTGCCGTCAGAGCTCATCGTCTCCCTTCCCGAAATTTACGGGAATTACGTGACTTGCGCGTGCAGATGCTGTGCCAGCTCCCTCCTACGACCTACCAATGCCTCATTGCTTCCATGCCACGACGCGTTGTCAATGTTATTCTTCTTTCACCTTTGAACAGAAAATAACTTTCAAGTTTTATATCTGCTCACTTGACACCTCTTGACATTTCTTTATTTAATGCCTAAGCTTCTACGAGAAGGTAATTACGCTTTGTTTACAAGCCGCTAACAAGTACTTCAACCCCGCTTTTATTTGAGAATGTTAGCCACCCTTCCTCTGTCTGAAACAGTGTGTAAGTCGTAAGAGCTCTTTCAGCCAAAAACGATCGCTTTGGGCTCTGCCTTTGAGTTCTCTGTGCTACCCACGCTTCCTGCTACCGTACGGAGATTATGCGTAACTTCGTGTTCATTAATAAACTTGACCAAATTTTTATGTGAACAGTATGAACACGTTGTATTAATTCTCTTTCTTTATTGGCGGTGGGCGAACTATGTTCATTTCTTTTTATATAAATTCAGCAGAGGTCTTGAAGTTATTTTGTTACAGTACAGCGAAAGCAGTACCACTAATTTCCACCCTGTAAAAGTATGACAATCATCGAAAAGTTGTGAAATGCCAACAAAGGTACTCTGTTGAAAACATTAACATACGTCTTTCTGCAAGCCAATGATGTTTGTCTTTACAAGTAATTAAGGATTTTGACTCTCTTGTCTGTCTTCCTATTTTACAAAGCTATCGAACTTCATCACGATCGACAAAACTACTATCCCTCTAAAGATCATTAGACGCTGAGAACGCGTTTTCCGTCGCTTTATAGTAAATGTTGGCGAGGAATTTTCAGAAGTATTCAGTTTCACTATTGTTTCATTTTATTCTTCATACTTGTCTTTTATCCGACTAATGGCGAAATATTTCCTGCAAAAGGTCACAACCACGTCTTTCCCTTTCTCCAGATAGGTCAGATTTCTGTCTGTCTCCATAAGGCAAAAAATATAACGTTCGTTCTATCATACGCAGTAAGGAGTAACAATACTTTCCTTTTCAAGAGCGCTTTAGTTGAATGGAGTATTGGATTCAAGGTATTTCAGCAATAAAAAATCAGCCATTTATTTGTTTTTATGGAATACTAGCTGAATACCCGGTTATGTACTAGTATGCATTCAGATCTTCTACTAGTCCAATATACCCCTTCTTCCTCTTTCCGTCCGTCTTCTCCATCCCCTCTCTTTGCACACCACCTCCACCCCACCCACCCACCATCTCTTTAAGCACTCTCCCTGTCAATCCACACCCACCCTTCTCTCCACCCATCTGTTTCTTCCTCCTCTCTCTATCTGCTTTCCTCCCCTTTGCCCACCTGCTCATCCCCTTCTCTCCATATTCTCCTCCCCCCCTCTAATTCCCTCTCCTCTGCTCCCTCTCTTTTCCCATTTCCTCGTCCTCTTCTCTCTGTTCATCTCGTCCTCGCCCTATATGCGTCTGTCTCTTCCTCCCCCTGTCTCTAACCATCTCCTCTTTCCTTTCTCTGTTCTTATCCTCTTCTCCCATTTCTTTGTCCATCTACCCCTTCCCCTATCTCTATCCATCTCCTCCTCCCTCCTATCTGCGCCGATCTCCTCCTTTCCCTTCGCTGTCCGTCCATCTCCTTCTGCTTCTTCTCTTGCCATTTATCACCCTTTCCACAATAGGAGGTGGTTTGTTATTGCCGCCACAGTTTTCATTTCCCGATCGTGTACCAAATATACGTACCAATTTTAAAATCATTCCTGCGGTTTAGGATGAGTGTTTTACCTGTGGCTTTCCCGCATACTCACATCTCAGATTTATTTCACATATATTTAACATATTTCACACGTATCTGTACAATATTTCACCTATATCTCTGGAGGATATGGTCCTGTAGTTTTTTTTTCATGCACCTCATTGTTTATGACGTCATATCTCCTGAACTACGTGTTTACAATGATATAATTTTGCAAATACATCCTGTGATATATATGTGGATACTGTCTTCGACATGTTTTCTGAATATAGTTGGTAGCAAAGGTGGAACAAATTCAAGCGTTTTGCACGATGCGGCAGTTTTTCCGAATCTTACTTTTTGATGCCATATCTCCTGAACTGTGTCTCGTACAATGATATTTTTTTGTAGGTACATTCAGCGTTGTATGTGGAACTGTTTGTGAAATGTGTTGCGAGTAGAGTTAGTAGCAAAGAAGTAACAAAGTTGAACATCGTGCATGATGCGGCAGTTTATCACGCATCTCATTGTTTATGATGTCATATCTCCTGAACTATGAGTCGTACAATATTATAATTTTGCTAGTACATTCGGTGGTGTATGTGAATACTGTCTGTAACATGTATCGCGAATACAGTTTGTAGTAAATAAGTCATCAATTATAACGTGGTGCTTCATGTAGCAGTTTTACTCACTGAACAGCGAAAAAGTAGTTGGCTCGTTGGCGATAAACTCTTTTCCATTCATTCTTTTCTAGGGGTTGTCCACGAAACAAAGTTTCGTAAAGGTTTGAGATTATGTGTAAAAGGTGCTGCAAGTCACTAAGTTCTTTCATTCTCATATACTGGATGACTAACGTAAGGATATTCGCGGCTCAAGGACTACGCTGCCTTTTTTACCCTCACTCCCATTCGTTTAGTAGGTATGTTACGAGTCGTGCCTGGTTATTTCAGTTGGTGCCGGCACGGTAGCTCAGCGTGTTCGGTCAGAGGGTTTAGCTACTCTCTGTAATAAAAAAAACTGATTGAACGGATTAACGAGCAACCTGAACGAGTGTCATCGGACGTCCGCCACGAACAAATTCAACGAACAATATATAGAACAAAATGAGATAAAAAAATATGAAAAAAGTTGGTAAAGCACTTGCCCGCGAAAGAGAAAGGTCCCGAGTTCGAGTCTCGGTCCGGTACACAGTTTTTATCTGTCAGGAAGTTTCGTATCAGCGCACACTCCGCTGAAGAGTGAAAATCTCATTCTGGAAATTTCCTAAGCAGATGCATAATATACTCTTCCTTATTTAAATCTGTTAGTCAATACTTTCAAAATATCTCAGGTAACTTCGTTTCCACATTACCAAGATATTAATTTGTAAAAAAAAACCAGTTGCGATATATACCATAAGATGCAAATTAAAAGTAGCGAAACCGGTTGTATGAGTCTCTAATCGACTTCAATAAATACAACTATTGCGTCCTAAAGGACTTTACAGTTTTCTGTTTTTAACGTCTTAACACTTGTATGTAAACAGCTGTGTTGTACTCTATGAATGGTCAATCAATTACGTATATCAGAGCAGATTAGTACTTCACAATTGCTACAAAGTCTTGATCGCACACTTATTTATTGGTCATCATCTTAAGTGTTTTAGTGCCTTCACGGTCTTCACAATGTTTCGCAATTTGAAAAAATCGCATAAAGCACAATGTCGTTAAATGACAATAACGAATCAAGAAGAAAAGTTAACTTGAAGAAAATATACTTCATACAAATTATTTACGTGCTTAGTAGAACGATACCAAATTTCTGCCGAGTTTACTGTCTGATGTCATTCTGATGGAACTAAACGAATAAATTTAAGAAGTTCAAGGAAAACTGCACGATTTGCGATGGAATTCGTGATTTCTAGGAACTGTAAAAGACGAGAAGCGAAGCGTCTGAGATGTCGTGCTATAGAAGAAGGATGCTGAAAATTAGGTGGACTGAAAACGCAAAAACTGAGATTCTCCTCAGAATCGGTGAGGACAGCCACTTATAGAAAACATTGACAAGAAGAAGTGATAGGATGTGCTATGACATCAAGGAATAACATGCATTGTACTTTAGGGAGCTGTAGAAGGTAAAAAATTGTCGGAAGACAGAGACTGGACTATATCCACCAAATAACTGAGGATTTTGTATGCCAGTGATATACTGAGATGTAGACTTTGCAACAGCAACAGCATCAAACCAGTCAGAATACTGACGACAAAAAAATGGCGTCGTGCATGAAGCGAAAACTTACTTTTAAAATTTCGAAAAAAAAACAGTGTACAGAAGTTTCAGAAGAAAAGTCGTAACGGGTTGTTGACTGGAATGTGGTAAGGGGTGTGTTTAGGTGGTATATTGTAGATTTTGTTTATTTACGTACGTTGGCACATTCCGTTGACAAAATGTGACTGTTGTACCTCAGATGTAGTTGTTTGAGGTAGATGACATTGACGAGTACATAAAGGGTTTAATGTAGCTATCCCGTTGTTGGTGACGATGAGAGAAAGAGAGATAAAAAGACAGAGAGAGAGAACATTTCGTACGCTTCTTGGCTACCACAAGTTTGAAGGCCTCAAATGATGAGCAGGTCATCATCAAGTATTCACTCCAGAACTCGCTGCGGAAAGTTATTCCATGACAGACTGCTTTTCCATTCGGGAGGACGACGGTTCAAACCCCCGTCCGGGCATCCTAATTTAGGTTTTCTGTGATTTCCCTAAATCACTTCAGGCAAATTCCGGGATTTTTCCTTCGAAATGGCACTGTCGACTTCCTTCCCCATCCATTCCTAATCCGATGAGACCGGTGACGTCGCTGTTTGGTCCCCTCCCCCAATGAACCAATCAACTACTCTTATGAAGACTTGCACCCCAACTTCTCCTCTGTCGAACTTCCCCTCTGTCGCGGCTAAAAGCTGATAATGAAAAGCCTTCCACTACTAAGATTCGAAGCGTCTACCACAGGGTCGAGCGCCGACGCACTATACGTGCCGTTTGCGACTCGGCTACCGGTGCGTCTTATACAAGACCCTACATGGACAGTACATGTAGCGCAGTGACCATGCTGGACTAGAAAAAAACAAAAATATTGGGAAGGATTACATGAGAAATAAAAACGTCTTCCCACAGTAGGTCAGATTCTGGAAAAGAAAGTAATGATCTTTAGGCTACAATGGAAGGCCAGTTAATGTTTATTAAGGTGTGAATAGGATTTGAACTACTGCAGTGACCTGAGTAGGTGGGCGGTGGAAGGTAGCTGTCACATCAAAGGGAACGAAGCACATCTTCTGTAACCAGCTAGACGTGCGCTAAGATGTATTATACTGCATGCCTGCTTAGTAATCCCGACGACCATCCAACTGACAACCCACATACACACGTACGTAACGCTGCCTGCAGTATGATTTAAAAAGATTACCGCATGCTTGTCATCCACACTAATGCACACACGCCCTACATCTGCATCCATATCGTACAATCCAATGTTAAATGCGTGGTAGAACGTGCTTCCCACTGCACCAGTTATTACGGCGTTTTCTCGTTCCATTCACATATGGAGCGAGGGAAGAATGACGCTTAAATGACTCTGTGTACACTGTAATTAGTGTAATCTTGACTTCGCAACACCTACGGGAGCGATGCTTTGGGGGTTGCAGCATATTATTAGCTCCATTGCTTTAAGTTGGTTCTTGAAACTTTATAAGTAGGATCTGCAGCACAGTCGCATATATGCTGAAGCGTATGCCAGTTCAGCTTTTTCAGAATCTCCGTGACGTTCTCCAGTCAAACAAATCAGTTACCTACAACAGAACCTGTATGATTGTTCCCCTTCATATTCCTACAAATTGTTGCACGTAGATGTTTGTATGACTCGACCGATACTCACTGATATTGTTTTATGAGACTCATAGATATTGTCGTAATCATATGACACTACATTTCTTTTTTCTCTTTTGTGAAATACGCAGTTTTACGTTTCTGTGCATTTAAAGCAAGTTGCCAATCTTTTCACCACTTTGAAATCTTATCAATCCGGAACCCCGCGACTGCTACGGTCGCAGGTTCGAATCCTGCCTCGGGCATGGGTGTGTGTGATGTCCTTAGGTTAGTTAGGTTTAAGTAGTTCTAAGTTCTAGGAGACTGATGACCACAGATGTTAAGTCCCATAGTGCTCAGAGCCAAATCTTATCAAGAACTGACTGAATATCTGTGCATGTTTTTGAGGCGAAATTTCATTGTAGATAGCCGCATCTTCTACGAAATGTGTGAGGCTACTGTCAATATTGTCTGGAAGGCAAGAGTCCCACCGCGCTTTCCTGTGGCATACTTGGAATTACTTCTACATTTGTTGATGACTCATCATCCATGATAACTGTGTGCTCTCTTCGTTGATTTTTAACGCTTATTAAAAGAACGTTTAGCATACTTAACATAAAAGTTTCCTGGGTACAATGCCGCGTTATATTGTAAAAAAACTACCACTGGATAACGCTACCATACTATGTTAACTGGCTCTGGCCGCAGAAGCCTAAGCAATTACATAAGTAAATTACTTGTTATGAAACGTTTTATATGTGTTTCAGATGCAGAGCATGTTTAAGTAACAAG
Source organism: Schistocerca serialis cubense (assembly GCF_023864345.2). NCBI lineage: Eukaryota > Metazoa > Arthropoda > Insecta > Orthoptera > Acrididae > Schistocerca > Schistocerca serialis. The sequence goes on along the minus strand of NC_064642.1, from coordinate 504,285,657 downwards.
AGATGCGGAATCTGTATAGTTGTAATCTCCTGCTGCTGTCACTCGAGAAGCCAACGACGTAGCGCCAAGGAGCAAGCATGACTCGTAAAACAGGCCTGTAACAAACGTTAGTAGACCATAAACATACCTCGTGATTTGACTTAATCAAATACAAACAAAGTGTGAGAGAGATTATAAATGAAGTGCGTTTACAGGGGATATGTGAAGCCGTACGGTTACCAAACTGTCACTGGTAAAAAGGATTTCTGCAAAATAAAAGACGCCGGGCGAGGTGGAACACTGGTAAACATACTAGACTCACATTAGAGAGGAATGGGGTTCAATTCTGCGTCTGACCAGGTAGATTTAAATTTGTCACAAAAATCGATTTAGTCAAATGCGAGGAAGGCTCCTTCGAAAAAAAGGACACGGCTGAGTTTCTTCCACATTCTTCTCCAATTCTATCGCGTGTTCCGCCTCTAATGACCTTGTTGTCAGTGGAAAGTTAAACTCTAGCCATATGTCGGTTCTTCAATAAAAATAGCTCTTTTGTTCGCAGATACTGGCATGGAACTGAGGGAGAAATTTCTGGAACTACACATTGGATGAAAGTGAAATATGGACTTCGGGAAAAACTGAGAAGACAAAATCGGAATAAAGGTTTTGATGATGATGTTTGGTTTGTGGGGCGCTCAACTGCGCGCTTATCAGCCCCCGTACAAATTGCCAACCTGCGCTCAGTCCACTCTCCCCACTTTCATGAATGACGATGAAATGTCGAGAACAACACAAACACCCAGTCATCTCGAGGCAGGTGGAAAAACCCTAACCCCCCGGGAATCGAACCCGTGACCCCGTGCGCGGGAAGCGAGAACGCGACCGCGAGACCACGAGCTGCGAAGGAAATGTTTTGAAATAGGACGCTAGAGTATTGCGTTGAAAATTAAGTGGTCACTTAAAGTACGAAAACAAGGGGTACTGAAAACAGAAGACAAAAGACTGTGGAAACCCAATTATAATATCAAAGTGCAGCTTAATCGGACATGCAGTAATGCAGAGGAATAATTATTTGGTGCTGAAAGAAGTAGTAGAAATAAGAAATTGTGGGGAGAGACAAAGATCAGAAAAAATCTAGGATGATGTATACATGTATATTCTAACACAGTTCTGGTACTTCTGAAGCATTTTCAACCAAACTTAGAACACGTATGACTTACTGACAGAGGACAATTACCACGGAAGGTGGGATGACCCTAGTACCGCTACTTGTGAGGGCGGGAAGTATGAAAACAGTGAAAGGTAAGCACAACTCAGGAACGTCTAAGCAAAGTCAACCAAACTTGTTACCTATATGACTTATTACATGGAATGTCAGGGTGAAGTGGGTGAAATGTAAACATAATCAGAAAGGACCGATATTAGTATCGAATCTATTGTTTGCAGGATCGATAGGCTCATTGGCAACAGCATTGAGGACACTCAAAACCTAGGGTCGCGGTAGCAGTGTAAGGGGTCGTATATAAAGCTTAACTTTGGAACGTTTGGAGCAACTGCAACCAACTTGGTACACATATGGCTGAATATTAGGGAAAATACAAGGCCTTGGGATTAGGCCACCCCTTTCACGCGTATCATTGGGCAGGGGTTATCCAAGAGGAAATTAAAAATAGTAGATAACCAAGTATTGTCTTAAATTAACATTACAGTGAATGTGAACAAAATTTAAAATAGGTATGATGTATTTTTAGCTTCAAAAATATGAATAAAGTTAGTTTGTTTTTACGCTATAGAGATATTTCATTTCGTTTCCTGTTTGATTAAAATAAATGAGTAACCGGACAACGCTCAGTATATTGCATCTACAGATTCGTCTACACTCTGCAAGCCACTGTGAAGTGCACGGCGGAGGGCACTTCCCATTGTATCAGTTATTGGGTATTGATCCCCCTCCATCCACGTATGAAACACGGGAACAACGACTGCTTAAAAGCCTCTGTAATTACTCTAACCTTGCCTTGGTCTGCACAGCCGCGATACGAAGGGAACTATACGAGGACGTGGTGAAAAGTAGTGCCTTCGAATTTTTTTATGTGGAATCTCTTAAATCTTTTTTAAATAAAACAGACGATATTAATATTCTACAACTTTATTCACCGTGTATATCTATTTATTCCTCAACGAAGTCATGCTGGCGACGAAACATTTCTTCCATCAAGAGACCAATTTGATGACACCATCACCCTAGACTGTTTGACTTTGTTGATGGAGGCAGAACCTCACCTCTGCTTGCACCATTTCATCACTATCACACTGAAGTCCTCGAAGGGGTTCTTTAAATTTTGAAAACAGATGGAAATCGGATGGGGCCAACTGGGGAAAGTATAGAGATGACCAATGACAGGCACTCCAAGGCATCGGATTGATGCAGATGTCGCAGCGCTCGTGTGTGGTCTGACATTGTCATTCCGAAGGAGAGGATACCCCAAACACTCGCAACTCGAACTCGATTACAGCCTCTGTTTCTCACGCACCAACAAAGTTACACGCTACAGTTCGTAGCCCTCTAACGGCAGAAGGCTGCAAATATGTACTCTTGAAAACTGAAGAAATAGAATGTTAATAACGTTTGCTTTATATAAAAAGCTTGAAGCGTTTTCACATAGAAAATTCGAGGCATTGCTTTTCAGAATGGTGCTGTAATATACTCCTACATTCCTCACTTTCACGCGATAGTTTCCGTGTTATTCAAGTACCTGCCGACGCAGTTTTTCCAGCATCTCGGTGTAGCTCTTCCACGGAACAGACAAACCTGTGACCATTCCTGCTGCCTTCCTTTCTATCGTTCTATATACCGGGTGTTCCTCCTATGAGTCACCAGGAACATTTCCTCAAGTGTTTCGACGGGTGTGGTTTTCGCGATGTGTAACACGAGTCTCCACAAACAATTAAGTCTTTAGCGTGACGCCCAGTGTCACAGAAAGCGTCGGTTTGTTTCTTGTTACGAACAAAATGATTTTTAAAGTGGAATTTACTTGCTCAGAAGTTGCGGTTCCAAATTAGTCTAGTTCGATAATCGTTTTACCGCTATTTATTAACAGTGAAAATAACCAGAAGTCCAGCAGTGAATGAGCAACGCCCTGGCCCGAGTTGATTGCTGCCTCCATGCAACGGCGCTGCTCAGTCGGTAATGCGTCATAGTCGTTTGTACCGCCCTTTTTAAACAGGGAGGTAACATCCGCGTTTTCAAAAACCTTGGTATTTTGCACCTTTACCAGAATATATTGGTAAGATATACGAATCTGAAATGAAAAGATTTTCTTGTGTATTTGATTAATTCTGTATTTGAACAATCTATTACTGCAGATCTCCTATTTTTAATTTTTTAGCGTGTTTTGTAGTTCATCCATTATTATATTGCTATTATTTACAAACACCTCTCATTCATCAAGACGCACATAAATTTCATCGTAACTCTTGATAATCTACTGAGTTTCTTTAATTACATTCAGTTTTATCCAGCAGAAATATTTTTGCTCCGTCTAAGATACAGAAAGAAACAGAACTGCTATAAACGATTCATTCGTTTCAAAGGTCTGTATTTTACAAAGTATTACATTTACACATACACAAATATAGCTGATGTATGAATGGAGTCATAAAATCGCCACGTTCGCATTTTAAACTCGACAAATGTTCTATGGCTGCCTCTCGGATCACACGACACATGTCTAAGCAGCAGGAAAGTTCGTTCCACATCTTACGTAGCAAAACTCTTTAATGGTTTTCGCAACAGCACTGATACGTTCTCTGAGCTGTTTCAGTGTTCTTGGCAGTCGAGGTACGTAATATACGCCAAAAAAATGTCATAAAGGGTTAGGTCATGCAACCTGAGGGACGGGGGGAGGGGGGTTGGGAGGGGCAAGGGAGCAGAGCCAATTATCTTCACCACTACACTCTATCCAGCGGTGCGGTAGTTCGTTGTTTAGGCAGCGACGAACATCGATCATGCAATAAGGAGGTGTTCCGTCGTGTTCGAAAAAAATGGTTCAAATGGGTCTGAGCACTATGGGACTTAACAGCTGAGGTCATCAGTCCCCTACAACTCAAAACTACTTAAACCTAATTAACCTAAGGACATCACACACATCCATGCAGAGGCAGGATTCGAACCTGCGACTGTAGCGGTTGCGCGGTTCCAGACAGAAGCGCCTACAACCGCTCGGCCACCCCGGCCGGCTCCTGTTGGAACACGGAATTCTGAGTACCAGCAGTCAGTTGTGGAACAACCACTACTGCAACGTATCAAGGTAAGAGCTAATCGTCAGAGACTTGTCACAGAATAATAAGGGCCTATACAGCTTCGTCTGTGACACTGCACAGGAGACATTAACCCCTCCGCGAATCTCGTTCAAGTACCACAATTTCATGAGGATTTTCAGTGTCCACACGTTCACGTTATTGCGATTAACCTCACCAGATAAATAAAAGATTCCTTCGTCGCTGAATATCAGCTTGGAAGCAAAACGTTCATTCTCAGATGCTTCCTGTACTGTGATGGAAAACTGAAGACGCCCGCCTAGTTTCACGATCTGCAGACGGTACGGTTTGAAATGTACCGCTATCGCAAACTCTTCTGTACAGTTAACTGCGCTATACCAACTGGTCCGCCGGCGCTTTTCTGTTTACAGAGACAACCAGTGTCCGTAAGCTGCCGACACCAAAGAACTATGAGAACAATGCTCTATTTACATGGCAGTTCTTATACATAATATAAACATGTAGCGTACTCAAAAAAAAAAAAAAAAAAAAAAAAATAGCCGCTTCTCTTGTTACGTCGTCATTTTGTGAAGACACTGCGTTCGTGACACCAACTGGTGGACCCAATCAAACCCGGTGTGTTACGGTTCATACGTCAATCATATATTTGCGCATAACACGCACTGGAAAACATAAAACTTTGAAAACGAGTGTACCATTTACAGTAGCTCTGTAGTGATATTGGTAATTTCACAGTTTCCTTTACGCACCCTCGCCACGAACTCGCCCTTGAGAATGCTGGCATCGCCAAGAGCGAGGTGAGGAATATGAGGGCGGGGTGGCGGTGGCGGTGGCGGTCCTATTTGAGATGCTGGCAGGCGAGCAGGTCGGATGCTGGAGACGGAGCAGGGAGGCCCGGACGGCCGCCGCTCTAAGCCGTATCGATTCTGGCGGCCGCGGACGGTGGGGGCCGGTAAGCATTTCCCCCGAAAAAGGAGGAAAATAAAAGAAGCAGCCGCCTCTCCTCGCTGTCTCTGCGACCTGCGAGTCGTAAGCTGGCGTGCAGCGACACTACGGCCACACCACGTGGCGGTCGGCCCGCCGTAGCGGAAACGCCTGCTGCCGCGGCACTCAGGTATACAGCCACGCGTCTCGCTGCTACACACACCCCGCGTTAAACATATAGGGTGGAAACTGTGCAAAAGGTAGAGGACCACAATCAGGGTGTTCAGGGTCTTATCCTGGACGCAGAGTCGTCGACAGAAGGGAAGTATGTTCAGCGTGCCTCAAGAAAGTGTATTGGAGGCCTTGCTGTTCATGTTGTACACCGAGGCGACAAAAGTCGTGGGATACCTCCTGATACCATCTGCTGAGCAAGATGTATGAGACAGGAGAAATACCCTCAGACTTCAAGAAGAATATAATAATTCCAATCCCAAAGAAAGCAGCTGTTGAAATATGTGAAAATTACCGAACTTTCGGTTTAATAAGTCACAGCTGCAAAATCCTAACGCGAATTCTTTACAGATGAATGGAAAAACTGGTAGAAGTTGACTTCGGGGAAGATCAGTTTGGATACCGTAGAAGTATTGGAACAAGTGAGGCAATATTGACCCTACAACTTATCTTAGAAGAAAGATTAAGGAAAGGCAAACCTAACTTTCTAGCATTTGTAGACTTACAGAAAGCCTTTGACAATGTTGACTAGTATATTCTTTTTCAAATTCTAAAGGTGGCAGTGGTAAAATACAGGAAGCGAAAGGCTATTTACAATTTGTACAGAAAGCAGATGGCAGTTATAAGAGTCGAGGGGCATAAAAGGGAAGCAGTGGCTGGGAAGGGATTGAGACAGAGTTGTAGCCTCTCCCCGATGTTATTCAATCTGTATATTGAGCAAGCAGTAAAGGAAACAAAAGAAAAATTCGGAGTAGGTATTAAAACCCATGGAGAAGAAATAAAAACTTTGAGGTTCGCCGATGAGATTGTAATTCTGTCAGAGACAGCAAAGGACTTGGAAGAGCAGTTGAACGGAATGGACAGTATCTTGAAAGAAGGATATAAGATGAACATCAACAAAAGCAAAACGAGGATAATGGAATGTAGTCGAATCAAGTCGGGTGATGCTGAGGGAATTAGATTAGGAAATGAGACACTTAAAGTAGTAAAGGAGTTTTGCTATTTGGGGAGCAAAATAACAGATGATGGTTGAAGTAGAGAAGATATAAAACGTAGATTGACAATGGCAAGGAAAGTGTTTCTGAAGAAGAGAAATTTGATAACATCGAGTATAGATTTAAGCGTCAGGAAGTCGTTTTTGAAAGTGTTTGTATGGAGTGTAGCCATGTATGGAAGTGAAATATGGACGATAAATAGTTTGGACAAGAAGAGAATAGAAGCTTTCGAGATGTGGTGCTACAGAAGAATGCTGAAGATTAGGTGGGTAGATCACATAATTAATGGGGAGGTACTGAATAGAATTGGGGAGGAGAGGATTTTGTGGCACAACTTGACTAGAAGAAGGGATCGGTTGGTAGGACATGTTCTGAGGCATCAAGTGATCACCAATTTAGTATTGGAGGGCAGCGTGGAGGCTAAAAATCGAAGAGGGAGACCAAGAGATAAATACACTAAACAGATTCAGAAGGATGTAGGTTGCAGTAGGTACTGGGAGATGAAGAAGCTTGCACAGGATAGAGTAGCATGGAGAGCTGCATCAAACCAGTCTCAGGACTGAAGACCACAACAACAACAACCTCCTGATATCCTGTCAGACCTCCTTTTACCTATCACAGTTCAGGAACCGACGAGGCCCGTCCCCACAAGCCGTTGGATATCCCCCGCAGAAGTAATGAGCCATGCTACCTTTACAGCCGTCTATAATTGCGAGAGTGTTGCCGGTGCAGGATTTTGCGCACGAACTGACATCTCGATTATGTCTCATAAATATTCGACAGGACTCATGTAGGGCGATCTGGGTGGCAAACTCATTAGCTAGAACTGCTCAGAATGTTCTGCAAACCACTCACGAACAATTGTGGTCTGGTTACATGATGCATTGTCATCGATAAAAATTCCATCGTTGTTTGGGAAGATGGAGTCCATGAATGTCTGCAAATCGTTTCCAGGTAGCCGAATATTTCCAGTCAATGATCGGTCCAATTGGACCAGAGGACCCAGTCCATGTAAACACAACCCACACCATTATGGAGCTTCCACCAGTTTGCACAGTGTCTTGTGGCCTCGTGGGGTCCGTGTCACACTCGAACCTTACCATCACTTCCTACCAACTGAAATCGGGCCTCATCTGGCGAGGCCATGGTTTTCCAGTCGTCTAGGGTCCAACCGTTACGGTCATGAGCCCAGGAGAGGCGCTGAAGGCGATCTCTGTCGTTAAGTGAAGGCCGTCGACCACTGCGTTGTCCGTGGTGAGAGGTAATGCGTGAAATTTGGTATCGTCGGCACATTCTTGACACTGTAGATCTAGGAATATTGAATTCCCTAATGATTTCCGAAATGGAATCTCCCATGTGTCTAACTGTAACTACCATTCCACGTTCAAAGTCTGTTAATTCCCGTCACACGGCCATAATCACGTCGGAAATCTTTTTACGCGAACCACCTGAGAACAAATGACAGCTCTGTGAATGCACTGACCTTTTATACCTTGTGTACGCGATACTATCGACATCTGTGGACGCGCATAACGCTGGCCCACGATTTTTGTCACCTCGATGTACATCAGTCGTGACAGTCAATGTCAATAGTAATCTCAGACTTTTTGTAAATGATTAAGTTATCTACAACGAAGTACTGCTTGAAAAAAGCTGCACAAATATCAGTCAGCTCTAAATAAGATTTCAGAGTGGTGCAAATATTCGGAGCTCGCTTCAACTGTACAAAAATGTAAAACTGATTACATCACAAAACGAAAAAAATTATAGTATGCTGTGGTCATAACATCAATGAAATGACGGTATGGAATTACTGGCCGGGAGACCCCGTCTTTTGTATTTCGGCCGCCTACATCTATATTTACATCTAAATCTGCACGATTACTCTAGAATTCACAATTAAGTGCCTGGCAGAGGCTTCATCGAACCATCTTCGAACTATTTCTCTATCGTTCCATTCTCGAACGGCGCGCGGGAAAAATTAGAAGTTAATTATTTCTGTGCCAGATCTGATTTCTCTTATTTGATCATGAGGGCGATTTCTCCCCGTGTACGGGGGCGCCAACAGAATATTTTAGTAGCGGAGGAGAAAGCTGGTGATTGAAATTGCGTGAGAAGATCCTGCCGTAACAAAGAACGTCTTTGTTTTAATGAGTGCCATAAAATTCATGTATCATGTCAGAGCGATCTCTCCCCTATTTCGTTGATTATACAAAAAGAGCTACTCTTCTTTTAACTTTTTCCCTGTCCTTCGTCAGTCCCAACTGATACGGATCCCACACCGCACAGCAATACTCCAGAAGAGCGCGGACAAGCGTCGTGTAAACAGTCTTTTTAGTAGACCTGTCCCATTTTCTATGTTTTCTGCCAATAAATCGCAGTCTTCGGTTTGCTTTCCCCTCAAAAATTTACGTTATTCGTAACTGTAGTCCCAATGAATTTACATCTTTAGATTTGTGTGATTTAGAATGTAACCGGTATTTAGCGGATTTCTTTTAGTACTCCACTTTTCATTACTTAGAGTCAATTGCCACTTTTCGCACCATACACATATCTTGTCTAAATCATTTTGCAATTCAATTTGACCATCTGATGGCTTTGCAAGACGGTAGATGACAGCATCATGTGCAAAAAATCTGACAGTGCTAGTTAGATTGCCTCCTAAATCGTTTGTGTAGATCATGGGGAGTAGAGGGCCTGTAACACTTCCTTGGCGAACGCCACATATTATTTCTATTTTACTAGGCGTATCGCCTCAGGTACGCAATTTGATTAGAAGTCGCTTGTGAGGAACAGTGTCAAAAGCCTTGAGTGAATCTAAAAATACAGAATGAATTTTATATCGCTTGTCGATACACTCATTACTTCGTGAGAATAAAGAGCTAGTTGCCATTTTCTTAATGCGTGCTGACTATTTATCAATAAAGCGTTTTCTCCGATGTAACTCATAATGTTAGAACACAGTATACGTTCCAAAATTTTACTGGAAATCGTCGTGATTGATATCGGTCAGTAATTCAACGGTTTAATCCTCTTCCTCCTAGTGGAAGTCTTTCGATCTGATGCTACTTCGGCGATTATAATGAGAAGAAATTATTAGGACAGTATAAACAACCACTCCACGAGCGGAGAAAATTTCCAATCCGGCGGTGATGGCTCACCATGGCATAATGTTTTGGCTCATCAGTGTAAGTGGAGCAGGGACGGATGGGGAACCGTTACCCTATGGTTAATACTGCTACACACACAACTCTGCTTCACCAGACCTAGAAGAAGCAGACGTATGTATGTACATGAGGAATCATTCTAACGAGGAGGTGTGTCACAAACGAGGAAATCGACTGAGATAAGCGACATTGAAAACAAGCACATTGTTATGGCCTGGCGTTTGGAAATGAACATTTCGGAATCGGCGAAGCTGGTCGGCTGATGTCGTACTGCTGACACTAGCAACTATGGAAAATGGTTGAAGGACTGTGAAACCACGATAGGGGCGAAAGTATTGAACGTCCACGCGTCATAACAGAACGTGGAGATCGGAGGTTTGGCCGCTCTCTAAAGCAGGACAGGTAGCGATCTGCGTCAGATCCGATGACAGAGTACAATTTTCGTGCAGGAAAAGATGTTTCGGAGTATACCGTTCAATGCACATTGTTGAACATCGTGCTGGATAACAGACGACCCTTACGTGTTCCTGTGTTGACTCAACGTCACCTTGAATTGCGATTCCAACAAGCACTGGATCACTGAGACTGGACCGTGGATCAACGGAAACATGTCACCTGACCAGATAATATGCTTTTCTTCTTACACCAGATCGATGGTCGCGTCCACATACACCGTCATCCAGTCGAACGGCTGCTGGAAACATCCACCTCGCGACGGACTCAGTCCGGTGGTGTCACTGTTTTGCTATCAGGGACATTCATCTGGGTTTCCATGAGGCCTGTGCTAGTAATGGAAGGCACCATGATAGCTCTGGAGTACACGAACATTATTCAGGATCACCTGCATCACTTCATGCTTGATGTCTTCCCCGTGTTGATGGCATCTCCCCAGTAAGCTAACCGTCCGTGTAAAAAGGTAAGAATCTTGTTACAATGGTTTGAGAAGCATGATATTGAACTCATGTTAATGTCTTGGCCTACAAATACGCCTCCTCTGCAACTGGAATACATAACACAAATTCAAAGACGTCTGTACAGTATCACCGAGGATGTAGTATTTTGAGATAATGAACCGATGGTACGAAATGAATAGTTTCAGCGGTATGAGGTCTTTAATAAGCAATGTTTGTGAGAAACGTCTGCGTCTATGTGTCATAACAATTGCCGCATCGACTTTAGTGGCGCTATTGAAAAACCGTAAATAATAGGCTGCAGTGTGTCCGTGATGGAGTTTACCACTGTTTACAGCTCATGTCTAGATCTCAAGCGTTATTTGTTACATGAACACCCAGATGTGCGTTTAATGTAGTGGCACATCAATGTACACTATGTGATCAAAAGCATCCGGACACCGCCAAAAACATACGTTTTTCATACTAGGTGCATTGTGCTGCCACCTACTGTCAGGTACTCCATATCAGCGACCTCAGTAGTCATTAGACGTCACGAGAGAGCAGAATGGAGCGCTCCGCGGCACTCACGGACATCGAACGTGGTCAGGTGATTGGGTGCCACTTCCGTCATACGTCTGTATGCGGGATATCCATACTCCTAAACATCCCCAGGTCCACTGTTTCCGATGTGATAGTGAAGTGGAAACGTGAAGGGACACGTACAGCACAAAGTCGTACACACCAACCTCGTCCGTTGACTGACAGAGACCGCCGATAGTTGAAGAGGGACGTAATGTGTAATAGGTAGACATATTCCAAACTACATCAGGATCCACTGCAAGTACTTTGACAGTTAAGCAGGAGGTGAGAAAACTTGGATTTCATTGTAGAGCGGCTGCTCATGAGCCACACATCACGCCAGTAAATGCCAAACTACGCCTCGCTTGTTGTAAGGAGCGTAAACACTGGACGATTGAAGAGTGGTAAAACGATGTGTGCAGTGGCGAAACACGGTACACAGTGTGGCGATCCGATGGCAGGGTGTGGGTGTGGCTAATGTCTGGTGAACGTCATCTGTCAGCATGTGTAGTGCCAACAGTAAAATTCGGAGGCGGTGGCGTTATGGTGTGGTCGTGTGTTTTATGGAGGGGCTTGCACCCCTTGTTGTTTTGCGTCGCACTATCACAACACAGGCCTGCATTGATTTTTTAAGCACCTTCTTGCTTCCCACAGTTGAAGAGCATTTCGGGGATGGCGACTGCATCTTTCAACACGATCGAGCACCTGTTCATAATGCACGGCCTGTGGCGGAGTGGTTACACGGCAATAACATCCGTGTAATGGACTGGCCTGCACCTGAATCCTATAGAACACCTCTGGGATGTTTTGGAACGCCGACTTCGTGCCAGGTCTCACCGACCGACATCGATACCTCTCCTCACTACAGTACACCTTGAAGAATGGGCTGCCATTCCCCAAAAAACTTTCCAGCACCTGATGGAACGTATACCTGCGAGAGTGGAAGCTGTCATCAAGGCTAAGGGTGAGCCAACGCCGTATTGAATTACAACATTATCGATGGGGGGGCGCCTCGAACTTGTAAGTCATTTTCAGCCAGGTGTCCGGATACTTTTGATCACATAGTATATCTAGCGCCCGGAAGGCCGGACGGAAGTAGAGAGAGGTGTTTCACAAGAACCGTCATCACAAATGGAAGAAATTACTGCCATATACAGAAACGTGCGAGAAACTAGGTTGCCATTACTCCACTATAATTCCCGGTTAAGAAATTAAATTAAAATAAAGTGAACGCCTAATTTCAATGAAATAAACATTCTTTAAATCCAAGCGTCAAGAATATACTTCATGAATTTGGAACTAGTCGGGGTAAAAATTAATACAAAGAAGTCTACGGTTCCCAATTTAAAAATTAGTGGAGAGAAGCACATAAGCTCTGTAAACTGCTAGTCTGCAGCACGAAGTATTGTCACTAACGACAGTTTTCCTATGTGGTATTAAACCCAAAACTGCTTTAAATACAATGTTACTCCATACGCTATCAAACGGCTAGTGTCAATGAAGTTTTGACACAACAGTAGCATTCCATCACTATTCGTTTTATTAGTCCATGTATAAACACATGTGCACACTTGAAAGGAAAGTAATTATGAACCTTTTATAAATATGGAATCATACTTAACAATCACAGCAGCTCATTCCAGTGTTGCTATTTATCTCCATGAATACCACTCATTCATTATCGCAGTGAAGAACAATTTCCTGGTCGTTATCAACTGGTGAGGACTCTAATTCCTACCTTCTCTGTGCTTTCTTGGAAACTCCGCAAGGTTCTTTGTCAACACAGACTCGTTTCTGTCCGTTTTATGAGGGGCTTTTTCAGCATGCCTTTTGTTACTTGTTTTTATCTTGTTTTCTTATTTCATTTTTTGTTTGGCATTGTACGTTGTATCCGCTATGTTAACAGCACTTTGCTTCCTTTTTGAACCAGATGGTATTAAGTCTGACGGGACAGGCCAGGTAATCCTCAGAGCATTGGATGGTGGTAACTGCACATTCTGGTTGGTAATCGAAGGAGGGATTGGAAATTAGGATTCAATTACTAAAGACCCACTAGTAGGACATGTTGTACTTGCATCTTGTTGAGGAGAAATGGGATCAGGAGAATAAGATGAGGAACTCATGTTAGGAGAAACTATTGAAATACTGTACCTGTTTGAGAAGAAGTGGAAACAGAAAAATGAGATGAAACAGGTGTGCTTGGAGATGAGTGATCAGAATGGTTTTAATCGCAGGATGAAAAATAAGGTTAATTGGAATAGCGTCCATATTAACTGCACTAAATACTGGAACGCCATTCTCACCATTAGAAAATTGACTCCACGCTGAATTCAATAGTTCAAAAAAAAAATGGTTCAAATGGCTCTGAGCACTATGGGACTTAACAGCTGAGGTCATCAGTTCCCTAGAACTTAGAACTACTTAAACCTAACTAACCTAAGGACATCACACACATCCATGCCCGAGGCAGGATTCGAACCTGCGACCGTAGCGGTTGTGCGGTTCCAGACGGAAGCGCCTAGAACCGCTCGGCCACTCCGGCCGGCTTTCAATAGTTCCCCAGCATTCCGGGTGTATTCTTGATGCCGCTGTTCACCTCATGAACTTCTGGCAAGCGTCTTTCCAATATGTATTTAGTGGTTTGGAAGCAACACACTCTAGAGACTGAAGATAATATGTGGCATTGTTCATATGCGAAACTCGGCCATTAAGATAAGAAGATTTGCTCTCAAGGCTTTCTGGAAATGAAATGGCTTAGTAACCAATCCATGGACAAGCCTGCTTTAACAAAGGCTGACTCAGACCTCATTTTGACAACTGTCCCTGGTAGTGCCCCCACCCCCCTTGAAATTCGGATTTGCTATACTCACCTTTCATCATGCAGTAAGGGGGTAAAAAGTGGCCTTCTGCGTTGCAGAAAGCGAAAACAGTAACTGTCTCGCCTTTCTCTGAAAGTATTTAACATCTTTGCTACCCTTATGAGCAATCAACTTGTCCAGCAACATTGTTCATCTGGAGTCCCATTTTATCAACATTCCATATGAATCCAGGTTTGTCAAGAAGATTATATCAGTACTTCAGACAAAAGTTCGAAGTACACGCATAATTCTTTCCTCTTCATGCCTTCGTTCTGGGACGAGAATAAGATTTACTTTTCTTTATACAGGGCTCAGGATTTCTTCTTAAAATGGATCATAGCCACACCTTTCTCGCTTTTTTCTCATATTTATTAAATGTTGTTCTTAATTCTAGCAGGTCCGCCATATTATAGGCAATCTCCCTAACATTTCCCCTAGATGGAACAAATCCTACGTCTGGAGTTCAAGATCATGTCTTACCTTCTTTATCTGCTCCTGGTTCTAATTGTGATGGAGGTCCGAGACTTTCTTTTAGTGAAATTATTGGTTTTTTATTCTAGTTTTAGAATTTTCACAGCAACATTGAATCGCTTTTCCGCTGTCGGCTAAGAAAGAGCTTCATCCATGACTGTGTTGGCTTCTTACATCAATATCATCTTCACTTCGAGAAGCTCCACTTGTTGTCCGATCATTATATGTACACAGCTTGATGTATTTCATCTAGGAGCGCAATACAGTTTATTTAGAGAAAGTATAACACACTGTACGTGCGAAATTGCAACAGATGAAATTAATACCCGTTTTAGGTTCCCGTCTTCTCTCCTACCGCCTTTATTCATCAGCTGTCCTGTCTAGTGACTAGCATTGCTGCCTCTGGATCATGGGTTCGATTCCCGGCTGGGTTGGGGATTTTCTCTACCCGGGGACTGGGTGTTTGTGTTGTCCTCATCACTTCATCATCCTCATCATTCATGTCTAGATTGAACTGTAAAAAAAAAAAAAAAGGCTATGTAAAAATTGGGACTTTGTACGGGTGCTGATGACCGCTTAGCACAAACCAAACATCGTCATCATCATCAGATGTCGTAAGGCTGTAGAGAAGATGCACCTTGCCTTTACTGTGGAAAAATGTCTGACTAGCGTTAAACACTCCTATCTCGCTATCAACAGACTGGTGCTGCCACATACCGGCAAGTATGAAAACTGAAAGTGCGTCTTCTCTCGACCCGCGTCGACATTACTAGCGATACCCTGTCTTCCCTACTTTTCCTGTTCCGTCGGCATACGGCGAGTGGAGGAACGACTATTGTTGAACCACGGTAAGACCTCTAATTTCTCCGATTTTCTCGTCGTTATCATTTCGTGAAGCATATTTTCGAGGAAGTAATATGTTTTCCGACTCATCTTGGAACGTACAGTGTCGAAACTTCAAAAGTCAACCTCTCTCTAGTGCACAGTGCCTCACTCGTAGCGTCTGTCCCTGGAGTTCGCTGACCATCACCGTATCCCGCCGAGTAAACGGATGTGTCACGAAACGCGCCGCTCTTCCTGCATCTTCTCCTTTTCTTCTATTAATCCTATGATCAGGGTCTAAGACTGATGAACCTACTCATGAATCGGTCGAACGACTCATTCGTAGATGTGTTACACTTCCTTAATATTCTCTGTCTGAATCTCATATTGGGCATCTGCTTTTCCTACTACTGTTTTATGTGGTCGTTCCACTTTCAAATCGTTCTGGATGGTTACGCCTAAGCATTTTAGAGTAGTCACTAGAGATGCTTTCTACTAAAACTACGGTTCGGTAGTTTTGGTACACAACATAAATGGTAGGATTAGCGGTAGTATTGGTAAGGAAAGAAACATATGAATGTGTAAGAGAGAAACTGGGATCCGACTATTTTTTTTTTTCTTTTTGCACGTAATTACAGCCGCACGTCATTCAGTGTTAGTTTGTGTATTTTATATCCGTACAGAATATAAAAATTGCATTTTATAAGAAACAAAATTTAGTTGAGGATGTAAATTCTGCAATTTTATACAACCAAGCAATTACTTTTGATTCAAGTACAACTTACATGCACAAATATAAAAAAACATGTAATTATTGTTGTTATTCTGTATTCAGTACAACGTTCTTCATCATGATCAAAGGCAAAAGTTACTGTTATTATTGATAATTGTGGAAACTGTTTATGAACAATAGAAACGTGTTTTGTATAACTTCGACGTAGTATTGAAGTGATGTTTAATATATTTTTCTTTTGCGATTTTTTCGCAGGTTCACAGAAGAGCTTCTGTAAGGTTTGGAAGGTAGGAGGCGAGATACTGGCAGAAGTAAAGCTGTGAGTACCGGGAGTGAGTCGTGCTTCGATAGCTCAGATGGTAGAGCACTTGCCCGCGAAAGGCAAAGGTCCCGAGTTCGAGTCTCGGTCGGGCACACAGTTTTAATCTGCCAGGAAGTTTCATATCAGCGCACACTCCGCTGCAGAGTGAAAATCTCATTCTGGAAAAAATGTATTGTTTTGCGATTTTTTACTACAACATCCCACTATTTCACATTTATTATCGACAATTTTCGAATAAAACCTGAATTAATACTGAAAGTTTCAGTTTTGCTATACGTACTGTTTATTCTTAAGTTCAAAATGGCTCAAATGGCACTGAGCACCATGGGACCTAACTTCTGAGGTCATCAACCCTCTAGTACTTAGAACTACTTAAGCCTAACTATCCTAAGGGCATCACACACAGCCATGTCCGAGGCAGGATTCTAACCTGCGACCGTATCGGTCGCGCGGTTCCAGACTGTAGCGCCTAGAACCGCTCGGCCACTCCGGCCGGCTATTCTTAAATAACAGACAAGAGAATAACTACTGTATGTAGAACAGAAATATTTCGTAGGTTATGTGGCCTTTTATATAGCCTCACCCAGTTTCTAGACAGTTTACCTCTTCCGATTTTTAGGGGAATCTACGAAGACACTGATCTCGTATGTTAAGAAAGCGATCGTTACGAGGTAATGCCCAATTGGTATGCAACACACGTATCGTACTGGCAATGCGGGTATGTCCTTAAGTGACCAAAGTTACCTGGAAAACTATCGCAGTCTACACTTAATTATGATAGTCTACGGTATCCTCCAGTAGTTTTACAACTCTAGTAATCACCGTTTCCTGTTATTGGATACCATTAGTGCAGTCGAACAGCAGTGGATCCCTTCGTCTGTTTATGCTCAATAGGCTGCATTTATTTACTTTGGCCGGCCGGTGTGACCGAGGGGTTCTGGGCGCTACAGTCTGGAACCGCGCGACTGCTACGGTCGCTGGTTAGAATCCTGCCTCGGGCATGGATGTGTGTGATGTCTTTAGGTTAGCTGGGTTTAAGTAGTTCTAAGTTCTAGGGGACTGATGACATCAGATGTTAAGTCCCATAGTGCTCAGAGCCATCTGAACCATTTTTTTTATTTACTTTGAGGCTCAGTTGCCAGTCCCTGCACCAGTCGCTGATCCTCTGCTGGTCTTTCTGCACTTCGTTTCTGTCCTCTGTGGTTGCCATAGCCCTTGAATAGCCTCAAGGAGCCGTCAACATTATGTACTAAATAATAAATATATACCGTAAACAATAAAGGCCCTATAACTCTGCCTTGGGGTACTCCCGAAATTACTTTTACCTCTGTCGATTTTGCTCCGTTAAGAACGACGTGTTGAGTCCCATCTGCCATAAGGTCCCAAATCTAGCAACAAACCTGGTCCGACACTCGATAAGTTACTATATTGTCCACCCAAACGATAGTGCAAAATCGTATCGTATACGTTCCGAAAGTCAAGGAACCTACACCCACTTGAACCTGCTTATTGTATTCAAGCCGTGGTCTCCCTCTAGAATTTCCAACCCACCCTCTCCTCTCCCCAAGACCTACTCTCATTACCAAACTGACGATTCCTTAAAGTTTAGGGCGCGTCCTATAAATATTAAAGAAAATCGTACAGCACCAGATACTGATGTCAATAAACAAATGGCACACCGTAATGCCTTATAAGCCCCGCTGCTTGTTAGATAAGAATACACAGTGGAGATGAATTTCCTGAGAGCGCACACGGCGAACGCGACAGTGTCCCGGCGGCTGCCCCGCCCCCGCGACACGCAGACCTAATACCTGGATTATAAGAAATAAGATAGTTGCCGCCGCCGCCTCCGCCGCGGCGAGGCAAAAAATGGCGCCGGCTGCAGCGTCTGTCCGACGAGATGAAACGTTAGAGCGGTCGACTTGAATATTAATGAAAACCTGAGACGAGAGGGACGCGGCCGGCGGAGAGAGGCGGAGGAAGAGAGAGGAGAGAGAGAGAGAGAGCGAGAGGTGGAGGGAGGGAGGAGCGAGGGAGGCGGCTTAACGTTGACAGAAGAGCGTCCGCGCGACCAGCATGGCCGCCGCTCCGGCTGCCCCGGGGACGCGCCGAGTGTGCCGCGGTCGCCCCCACTACACGGCGAAGAAACCTCGGCCACCACACTGCCTCCTGGTAACTCGGCTCCTCGTGCTGTCTTTGTTTAACTACTCAAGAATCCAATCACTTTCTCATCTCTCTTCTTTTTCTCTCTCTCCTCCTCTCCGTTCTTTTACTCCCAAAAGAACGTGGGGGATTAATGATTGTGTTTTTAGCAGGAATTTTTAAACATTAGAAGCGGGAAGTGAAACAAGGTGTCAGATTAATACCAAGCCACACACAGACACAGCTCCTTGTTTATGACCAAATAATTATTCAGAAGACAGAAAATGGCCTTCTAAAAGAGTACAGGGTGTTTAAAAGGAAGTGTCACATATTTCTACGGTAAATACTGTTCATCAAAACCAGCAGGAAAATTGCTATAATGACATGTATGGGAATCAATACCTGTTGAGTTATGGGTTAAATTGTCCCCTCATTCTCATCTGTCTGTTACGCAGAAGTGGACAGTACAGGCAGTGTTACATGTGGTTGCCACACATCCTAACATATCGTCCAGCCCTTCCTCGGAATGAATCAAGCGCTATTTCAGATGCACTTGGCTGCGTAGTGATTGCGTCACATACATTGGTCACCCGCTCCTGTAACGTCTGCACACTGCCGATGGGTTGGGCATACACAAATGCTTTAAATGTCCCCATAGCCGTAAACCTAAAGGATTCATGGCGGTCAACGGGGAGGCCATACTATCGGACCTCCTTGACTAATCCATCGACCACATAACGTTGTGGTGATACTGCCGCACGACAAGTAGAAGATGCGGTGGTCCGCAGTAGTAGATAAAACATAGACGTTGTCTTTCTGCAAAGATAACGCTCCCCAACAGCGCTGGTAATTCATCACGCAAAAGATAGTGGTCACAACATCTGTTTATGTGTTTGGTATTGTGTATGGTCCTATGAGTCTGTCACAGACAACTGCTGTCCACACACTGATACTGAAGCGATCCTGATATATCACCTCTATGACTGCTCGAGGATTTTAATCTACCCGCACGTGCGTATTGTGGTAATTTACTATACAGTCTCTTGTGAATCTTGCCTTACCTAAATAAGTAAAAAGGTAAATGTTCGTTCGTTCAGACTCGTTAATCTCCGAAAGTTATTAACCGAATTCTTTGAAATTTTGACACAACGTTAAATTATAATATGGGCGTATTTTTAGACACCCAATTCATTGACATATGATGTAAAATATATGTATACGTAACTTTTTGAGATTTTTTGTATCAACGTTTCACTATTATTAAATTTATATAAATTTATGTTTTGTATACACTGTAAATCAATGAAATTTTGTGTCAAAATTTCAAGGCAATCGGTCAAAATCTTCCGGAGATTTGCGATTAGGAATATCAACATTTTCTGTATAAGTACAAACGTAGTTTGTTCGTTTCTGCCGGTCGGAGTGGCCGAGCGGTTCTAGGCGCTTCAGTCTGGAACCGCGCGACCGCTACGATCGCAGGTTCGAATCCTGCCTCGGGCATGGATGTGTGTGTGATGTCCTTAGGTTGGTTAGGTTTAAGTAGTTCTAAGTCTAGGGGACTGATGACATCAGATGTTAAGTCCCATAGTGCTCAGAGCCATTTTAACCATTTTTTGTTCGATTCTTCAAAATCTCAAATCTACCTTATTCTTTAACATGTGTATATGTTAATACACATAAAATGTTGTTGTTCTTGTGTTGGTCTTCAGTCCAAAGATTGGTTTGGTGCCGCTCTTCATGCTACTCTATCCTGTGCAAACCTCTTCGTCTCCGAAGAACTACTACAACCTACATCCTTCTGAATCTGCTTATTTTATTCATCGCTTGGTCTCCCTCAATAATCTCTATCGCCACCTCCACACCTCCCTCCAATACTAAGTTGATGATCCCTTGATGTCCCAAAATAAATCCCTCCTTCTAGTCAGGTTGTGTCACAAAATTTCATTTCTCCTCAGTTCTATTCAGTACGCCCTTATTAATTACGTGATCTACTCATCTAATCTTCAGCAGTCTTCTGTAGCACCACTTTTCGATATCTTTTATCCCCTTCTCGTCTAAACTGCTTACCGTCCATGTTTCACTTCCGTACATGGCTACACACCGTGCAAATAACATCCAGAAACGGCTTCCTGACACTTAAATCTATATTCGGTGCCAACAAATTTCTCTTCTTCAGAAACGCTTTTCTTGCCATTGCCAGTCCACATCTTATATCCTTTTTTCTTCGGCCATTATTAGTTATTTTGCAGCCCAAATAGGAAAACTCGTCTACTACTTTAAGTGTCTCGTTTCCTAATCTAATTCCGTCAGCATCACCTAATTTAATTCGCCTTCATTCCATTATCCTTGTTTCTCACCGTTCATTCCGCTTAACCGATCTTCCAAGTCCTTTGCTGCCTCTGACAGAATACAATGTCATCAGCAAACCTCTAAGTTTTTATTTCTTCTCCATGGACTTAAATTCCTGCTCCAAATTTTTCTTTCATTCCCTTTACTGCTTGCTCACTGGACAAATTGAAAAACGTCACGAATCCCCCTACATATATAAATGTAATGGATAAAGGGAAAACATTATTACAAAAAATCTTAAAATGTACCTTTCCAATTCACTTCAGATTTTTGCACATTACTGTAATGAACTTTTAGACGCATATAAACTATATACTTTCAAGGGAACCGTTGTTAGCAAACAGGAAAGTTGTATTTATGGTTTATTGGTTTCTGATTAGAATACTACTGCGGAATCTGAATTTTCAATTACAACAAACAAGCCTGACGCTCAGAGAGAGGGGAAAGAGGAGATGGACAGAGGGGAGGGAGGAAATGGACATAGGAAAGTGGAAGGAGGAAACAGACAGAGAGAGGGGGCAGGAGAAGATGGAGAGAGAAGGGGGGAGTCGAAGATGGACAGAGAAAGGGGAGAGGACGTGATGGACTGAGAGAGGGGTAGAGGGAGGGGGCAGGAGGAGCAAGAGAGTGGGGAGTATAAATTGGACAGAGGGATGGGGAAGAGGTTATAGACAGAGAGCAGGGGAAGGAGGAGTAGGTGGACAATGTAAGGGGCAAGGGGAGAAGGACAGAGACAGGGGAGAGAAGGGCATCTGTCCAATTCCCAAACATATTGGAAACATGTGTTTTCCCGTTTCTTTCTTTTCCATTTAAGCAGACACAGCCACAACTGAGTACAGTTAGTCTGTACCAAAAATGCACGCTATTAACTGCAGATCTTCAATGGTCCATATCTCAACAGAGACTGAGTTCCAGACGTATCATAATAGAGACTTTCCTTCCAGTTTTGACCAATAATAGAGCCTGTAGAATATGTGACAGTTTAACATCCTGAGTGTAAGAACTATCATCTAAAACTTTCAGTAAAAAAAGGATACCACAAAAAATCGATAGGCCGCACGTGCCGATTAATAATCTCTAGTTGAACTGTTTGTAAAGTGCAACACTGTCTCAAAATGACCATGGCAGCCACTTATAAGTATCTCTTATAAAAAGGTAACAACATGATTTTTAACGTTGCTGTTATCTACACTTTTTAGGTAGTTCATTGTTACTTGAATCGCAAACACTGCTGGAATACAATATCTTTTATTAACGGCTACCAGTTCTTTTTTGCTCTTCAGATAATTGTCAGACGTTGCACCACAAGGTGCATTTTGTCAACAGTGGTATGAATGGAATAAAACCGTCATTCAGACCTGTACTGGATAAAACTATGTCATTCACACCATTGTTGACAGATTGCACTTTAAGGCGCCAAATCTGAAGATCATCGAAGGGTAGTTCGAAACAGGTAATCGTTCATAAAAAATATTGTGTCTGTGTTTTTTCATTTATTACAGCACCTAAAATCATGGTACCTGAGACACGGCGTCAGTTACGAAGAATGAGGGAAGACAAATTAGTTAAACAAGTAATCAGTTATTAATTGGTAGGAAAGAGAGATGTACACCACCGAGAAACAGATAGCTTCAGTGAAGAAGGGATGGGCTGTAAGTCTATCCGGTGAAGTTAAGAAGAAGGAGAAGTTAAAACATTACAGTCGAAACGTGGTAATAGGTTCCAGAAACCAATAAATTATTGGCAAGTCGTGAAGCATGCTGAAACGAGCAAAGTAGTTCGCGTTATTGTAGCAGTATTTTGTAAGTATTTTATGTGGTTAAGGAAATCACTTTGAATGTTAATATAGGAGATGTGTTGAAAAAGTAACGGGTATTTTGCAATTTAAGATTTTGTATTAGTTAAAATCGCTCGATTTTGTTGTTCTTATGTCGGTGAACGTATCTAAAAAGAGTGTTAGCCATATAGGACATTTAGTCTGTTATCTATTGTAAAACAAGTCAGACGTGGTTTGGTAGTGTCGGGTTTTCTACATCTACATCTGCTATTTATTTTGTATAAAAATGAGTCAAAGAATTTGTACTCTGTTTTGTTGTAAGTAAGTAATAAAGTGCAGCAAATTTTGGAAATGTCAAATTTTGCTTTTGGGCAGTCTGCTATCAGTAGAACATTGATTACGAATGGAAGTGTTTCCAAGAAGGCTGCGAAGACGTTGAAAATGACGAGTGCGAAACAGTCGATGAAATTACAGAAAAAATTAAAGAAATGGTTGTGAAAGGTCAGCAAGTCACAATCAGAGACATCGCTGATAATGCTGGCATATCAACTGACTCATTGTATTAAATTGTTTTCGAATGTTTTGGGTAGTAAAACTCTGGCAGCAAAAACATTTTTTACAAAACAGTTGAATTTCGAAGAAAAAAAACAGCGGCATGCAAGTTGCTCAGCAGCCGCTATATAAAGTCAGTTTCGATGCAGAACTACTGAAACGTGTTATAAAAGGCATTGGTTTACGGATGTGACGTCGACAGCTAAGCCTCAATCGTCGAAGCGTTCTGGATCGCAAAGACCGGAAAACGCTCTACAAGTCCGGTCAAATGTGAAGTTTATTTTCACTGTGTTCTTCGATTTTAACGGCATACTGCACTATGAATTCTTGTCAAAGAAGATCAATAAGGAGTACTAATTACAAATGTATACGGTCCTGTAGCATCTTCTGTGTATGTGTGTGTTCCGTACCTTACAGAGGTCACAGCAGTTCGGATATTTCTCAGTAAGAGACAATGGCGCCCATACCTGGGGGCAAGAGGAAGTCGTAGCTGTTCCCTAGTTCTCAGGGGAAAGAAAAAAATATAATGTAACCAGGTGTTTATCTTACAAGAAAAAGATTGAAAAGTAGGTATTGCATTGAACATTGCACCAGGTTGTTCAACAGGTCAGAAATGGAACTTTTTTTGGTTACTTCGCCCTTCGTCTTCAAAGATATTAGGGCGGCCTTGGTAAGGGACGAAAGTATCAAAAGTAGCACAGCGATGTCTGTGGACAAACATGAAGTTTTAAAATGTAAAAAATCGTGTAAAGAGAAAGCATTCAACAAGTAATTATCAGAATAAACATTTTATTCTGCCGCGGAGTGGGCGTTGTTTTGAAACTATCTGGCAGATTAAAATTGTATTCCAAACCTGGATTTGAACCAGGAACCGTTGCCTTTCGCAGGTATTGTTCCAGGTATGATTCAAGACCGCACCTCACGCCTTTGCATCCTCAACTACCTTCCAAACGTCACAGAAATTCTGTTGCATAAGTAGCTGGACTAGCATTCCTGGAAGAAAGGATATAGAGGAAAATAGGCTTAGCCACAGCCTAGGCGATATTTTCCAGAACAAATGTTTCACTGTGCAGTACATGTTGTGAAAGTTGCTGACTGATTAGAACTGTGCGCCGGAGTGGGATTCGAACTGGGTACCTTCGCCTTTCAGGAGTACATAGTGCTATTACCGTGGCCGGCCGTTGTGGCCGAGCGGTTCTAGGCGCTCCAGTCTGGAACCGCGCGACCTGCCTCGGGCATGGATGTGTGTGATGTCCTTAGGTTTGTTAGGTTTAAGTAGTTCTAGGTTCTAGGGGACCGATGACCTCACATGTTAAGTCCCATAGTGCTCAGAGCCATTTGAACCATTTTCTCTTACCGGCTGAGATATCAGGCACCACTCAAGACCCGCTTTCGCAGCTTTACTTCCAGCAGTATCACACTCGTGCCTGAGTAGCCAAGTCGTTAAGTGCATTGCCCGCCAAAGACATAGGTGCCGAGTTCGAAGAGACAGTTCGCAGGAGAGCTTCTGTAAAGTTTGGAAGGTAGGAGGCGAGGTACTGGCAGAAGTAAAGCTGTGAGGACGGGGCGGGAGTCGTGCTTGGGTAGCTTAGTTGGTAGAGCACTTGCCCGCGAAAGGCAAAGATCCTGAGTTCGAGTCTCGGTCACGCACACAGTTTTAATGTGTAAGGAAGTTTCATATCAGCGCACACTCCGCTGCAGAGTGAAAATTTCATTCTGGAAAAATCCCCCAGGCTGTGGCTAAGCCATGTCTCCGCAATATCCTTTCTTTCAGGTGTGCTAGTTCTGCAAGGTTCGCAGGAGAGCTTCTGTAAAGTTTGGAAGGTAGGAGACGAGATACTGGCAGAAGTAAAGCTGTGAGGACAGGGAGTGAGTCGTGCTTGAGTAGCTCAGTTGGTAGAGCACTTGCCCGCGAAAGGCAAAGGTCCCGAGTTCGAGTCTCGGTCAGGCGCACAGTTTTAATTTCTCGGGAAGTTTCACAGTTACGGCAATTTACAACTACAAAACTGATCGTTTCTACAACTACCTTACTGTGTTTTACCTGCCCCCTTTTAAACGGACGCCCTTTCTGTAGTTTCCTGAGACACTATAACGTAAAAAACCGCCCATTTCCTTCCATACAGCCCCTCCCTCCCCCCCCCCCCCCCTACCCGTGTAGCCGCTTCATGTGTGTAGTGAACTCTTGATCTATTAAGCGGAACCTGGAAACCCATCACCCAATGGCGCAAGTCAAGGAATCTGAAGCGGAATCCGGAAACCCACCACCCAATGGTGCAAGTTAAGGAATCTGCAGCCTACACGGTCACAGAACCGCCTGAACCTCTGATTCAGACCTTCCACTTGGTTCTGCACCAAAGGACCACAGTAGGTTCTGTCGACGATGCTGCAGAAGGGTGAGCTCCGCCTTAATTTCGCAAGCAAGACTGGCTTTCTTTACCTTTTCCGCTAGCCGCTCGAAACCAGAGAGAATCTCCTGAGATCCAAAGCGACACACGTCACTGGTACCAACATGGGCCACCACCTGCAGTTGGCTGTACCCCTGCATTCTTCATGGCATCCGGAAACACCCTATCCACTGGCACTTGTTGGCCCTATTATTGTGTCTTTTGTAGTGGCCATGTTGAGTCATAGGGACCTCCTTGGTACGTCAAATGTGCCGCTTTTCAGTCCAAAATAACCTGCAGATCTTTATTTGTTCTGTAGAAATTCTACGGGCGTTTACCAGCAGCCAGTGAGATGTCCGTATTGTGTCCGTATTGTAATTTGTCCAGGCATGACTTGCCATGTGTTCAGGCTGTGTCAGATACATGTAGCATGTGTAGAAGCTATGGTCACGAGGCACAGCAGTGCACAGAGTCCCGTTGGGATATGATACGGAGCAAAAATTAAATGCAGTTTCGTTCTTATTTGTGTATTGGGTGTATTGTTTCCTTATTATTCTTCTATAACGGCGGATAGAGGTTACACAAATGCCAGACACATGGACAGCGACCTTAAATGAAACGGTAGAAGCACTGAAGGAGCAACTAGATGCGTTGTTGGAGAATGCAGCTCAACATAATCAGGACAACAAGGCACTGCGTAGGAGAGTAGAGGCATAGGAAGCCACTTGTGGGCAGGTAGGTTCAGATTAAGGGAAAATCAAAACTATATTCAATGTACCTGCCCCTTCCACTGATCCCGCAGCAGCTAATATTACACTGATATTTCGGGAAAAGCAACCGATGATGTATCAGCTTTTATTGCTGACGAAGTCTGCCACCGCTATGGAAAAGTGGTCGGACGTAATGGCCTTGAACGCGACTAAATTACGATTACTAGGAGACAAGAAAGCAGAAGTTTTTTATCATGCGACTCTTAGTAGAGCACCGAAGCCTGATGAGTTGTCTAACAGTATCGTCCAGTGCTATCGTATGCAGAATAGTGCGAGGGTTTTCAGAAACTCAGTGGACTGTTTCAGAAACGCGGCGAATCAGTAGAGTCTTTCTCCGACAAAATTAGGAAATTCAATGCACAAATATACGGGCAAAGCAAACCCGCAATGGGGGAGGGGGGGAGGGGGGGCGACAAAGACATTCAGCATTCAGTGTAAAGCAAAGAATAGAGCTCTGGGGATGTGTTTGTAAGGGGTATTTCTGCTGACGTGTCAAGGAGCGTCAGAATGGGGGACCCAACTGATTATTTGTCGCCACTAGGATCACCATGCAACTAGAGGAGATCGACGTTGCTACATCGACCGAGTAACCACGATGATTTCTCCTCTGAAGTGAAGTGTTATATACGTGGATCTATGGGCCGTGTCACGAAGCCTAGTAGAAAACAAGACTGCAAAAATGCATGCAGAGGCGGCATGTTGCTTGCTAGGCAAAGTGGATGGCAAAGAACATAAATTTCTGGTGGACACAGGGGATTTTGTAGTTATCATTAGTCTGAATCTCAGGGGTCCGGTCCAAGACCCCTGCAGACGTCAGGATTGTGTTAAACAGGGTGCAGTGATGAGGATCCATTTACACCCTAAAGCCCCAAGAAAACATTATTCAGATGATATTTTTATTGTTCAGAAATACAGAATTATCTTTCCAGGGCGTTGGCAGCTCGTTCAGTCCGGTGCTGTGCGGACCCTGTTAGCAGTAGCTGTCACCCATACATGTGTAGTGGATAGGGCGAGTGACAGCTGTTACGTAACGGGTGGTTGGTGCCTCCCATTGTCGTAGCCGGCGTACTCCGTGCTGGACGACGTGGACAGCAGCTTGCAAGCTGATCCTCAAAGCGCTACCGTTGACGTCGATGACGTCCACCCGGGAGACTTACCTTCCAAATCAACCTGAACTACTCGATGTTTACAGAGTTCGACCTGTGACGTCCAGTTAGGAGACAAAGGCTGGCAGCAACAGTGTCGGCAGCAGGAATGGGGTGAGCTGAAACAGCGGCTTCCCGTAATGATGGGATATGGTGAAACAGCTTTCTCTTGCAATGATGTCATTGTGCTTCGTTCATGTACTTAGGAGCTAAACCTATCCCATGTGTCGCAATCGCTTCTTCCGTGTTCATCTCGACCTGCCCAGCATTACCCCCCCCCCCCCCACACCTGGCAGTTTGCTGGCTATTGGCTCATTCAGCTTGGCTTCTGGTATTGCCAGTGGGGAACGTTAATAAATGTTTAGTGTTGACCTGGTATACTATTCTGGGGCGCTATACTGTTTAGAAACAGTCTCGAACGAAGCCACAGTTAAAATATATATACATACTGACGCCAAACAAACTGGTAGAGCCGGCCAGAGTGGCCGAGCGGTTCTAGGCCCTACAGTCTGAAACCACGCGACCGCTACGGTCGCAGGTTCGAATCCTGCCTCGGGCATGGATGTGTGTGATCTCCTTAGGTTAGTTAGGTTTACGTAGTTCTAAGTTCTAGGGGACTGATGACCTCAGAAGTTAAGTCTCATAGTGCTCAGAGCCATTTGAATTTGAAACTGGTAGAGGCATGCTTATTCAAATACGGAGATATGTAAAAAGGTAGAATACGGCTCTGCGGTCGACAACGCCTACATACGACAGCAAATGTCTGGTGCATTTATTATATCGGCTATTACTGCTACAATGACAGGTTACCAAGACTTAAGTGAGTTTGAACGTAGTGTTACAGTCAGCGCACGGGCTATGGGACACAGCATCTACGAGGTAGCGATAAAGTGAGAATTTTCCCGTACGGCCATTTCACGAGTATATCGTGAATATCAATAATCGGGTAAAACATTGAATCTCAGACATCTATGCGGCCCGAAAAAGATCCTACAAGAACGGGACCAATGACGACTGAAGAGAATCTTTCAACTTGACAAAAGTGCAACCCTTCCGCAAATTGCAGCAGATTTCAATGCTCGGCCATCAACAAGTGCCAGCGTGCAAACCATTTAACGAAACATCATCGATATGGGCTGTCAGAGCCGAAGGCCCACTCGTGTACCCTTGATGACTGCTTGACACAAAGGTTTATGCCACTCCTGGGGCCTTCAACACCGACATTGGACTGTTGATGACTGGAAACATGTTGCCTGGTCGGACGAGTCTTGTTTCAAATTGTATCGAGCAGATGGACGTGTATGGGTATGGAGACAACCTCATGAATTCATGGATCCTGCATGTCAGCTGGGAACTGTTCAAAGTGGTGGAGGCTCAGTAATGGTGTGGGGCATGTGCAGTTGGAGTGATGTGGGATCCCTGATACGTCTGAATACGACTCTGACATGTGACACGTACATAAGCATCCTGTCTGATCACCTGGATCTATTCATGTCCATTGTGCATTACGACGGACTTGTGCAATTACAGCAGGTCAACGCGGCACTCTCCACACGTCCAAATTTGCTACAAGAACACTCTTCTGAGATTAAACACTTCCGCAGGTCACCATACTCCCCAGGCATGAGCATTATTGAGCGTATCTGGGATGTCTTGCAACGTGCTGTTCAGAAGAGATCTCCACCCTCTCGTACTCTTACAGACTTATGGACAGCCCTGCAGCATTCACGATGTCAGTTTCCTCCACTTCAGACATTAATCGAGACCATGCCACGTCGTGTTACGGCACTTCATCTGCGTGCTCGCGGCGGCGCTACGCGACATTAGGCAGGTGTACCAGTTTCTTTGGCTCTTCAGTGTGTGTGTGTGTGTGTGTGTGTGTGTGTGTGTGTGTGTGTGTGTGTGTGTTATTACTAAACACCATCTCTATTATGCCACTGGTAATTTCGTTACATGCCAGAAAGCCACAAATTTCGTTTTGAAGTCTTTCTTAATAATGAAATATCTGAGCGACGGCAGACCTAATAATAATACGGATTTCTTTTCAACAACCAATTAATTCCAAATGTAGCACATTTTCAGTTTACGTTAGTGAAAGGAAATGATCTCTGTAGCAGTATACAACAGAACTAAAACTATTAACGAAGCACAGAAACACGTAATAATACGTAAGTCCCTCATGATTCGTGTCTCATGTGTGTTTGATGTTGATAAGCAAAGAGACAGTGGGCGAAATGTGGGTAATGCAGTCTTTGCATGGGTAACCGTGAACGAATGAAGCTTCTGGAAATAAGAATGAAGTTTCTGAAAATTGAGCTACAAACGCGATTAATTGTTTACACGGAAAACGATACAGAATTCTCTAACCAAATGTAAGCTGCCTTCTTTCAGTCTGTTAGGGTCGTGTGATATAGGACAACAGTACTGTGATGTTTTTCTTCTGTCAGAATAAACATACAATGATCATTCTATGCACTAAGAAAGAATATTCTCACCACCTCTACCAAAATCATTAGCAATGTAAAAAAACTGAATACTGCAGGATAAGTAGCAGCGCACGTGTTTTCTGGAGATTCCAGTATGAAATATCCAATTCTGAGTTTTTAAAAATCAAGTAAAAAGAAAGAAATAATGTTACGGATTTGTTGGCTGTGAGCTCCCGGAGTTTCGGACCAGCTATCTAATTTGCGAAAGTTTCCTTTCCTACCCTTATACACTATTGATCAAAAGTATTCGGACACCACCAAAAACGTACTTTTTCATATTAGGTGCATTGTGCTGCCACCTGCTGCCAGGTGCTCCATATCAGCGACCTCAGTAGTCATTAGACATCGTAGGTACTCCATATCAGCGACCTTAGTTGTTATCGAATATCGTGAGAGCGAAGAATGAGGCGCTCCGCGGAACTCACGGACTTCGAACGTGGTCAGGTGACTGAGTGCCACTTGTGTCATACGTCTGTACGCAAGATTTCCACACTCCTAAACATCCTTAGGTCCTCTGTTTCCTATGTAATAGTAAAGTGGAAACGCGAAGGGACACGTACAGCACAAAAGCGTACAGACCGACCTCGTCTGTTGACATAGAGACCGCCGACAGTTGAAGAGGGTCGTAATGTGTAACAGGCAGACGTCTTCCAGACCATCACACAGGTATTCCAAACTGCATCAGGATCCACTGCTAGTACTATGACAGTTAGGCGGGAGGTGAAAAAACTTGGATTTCATTGTAGAGCGGCTGCTCATAAGCCACACATCAGACCGGTAAATGCCAAACGACGCCTCGCTTTGTATAAGGAGCGTGAACACTGGCCGATTGAACAGTGGAAAAACGTTGTGTGGAGTGACGAAACACGGTACACAATGTGGCGATCCGATGGCAGGGTGTGGATACAGAGAATGCCCCGTGAACGTCATCAGCCAGCGTGTATAGTGTCAACAGTAAAATTCCGAGGCGGTGGTGTTATGGTGTGGTAATGTTTTCCATGGAGGGGGCTTGCATCCCTTGTTGTTATGCGTGGCACTATCACAGCACTGGCCTACATTGATGTTTAAAGCACCTTCTTGCTTCCCACTGTTGATCAACAATTTGGGGATGTCGACTGCATCTTTCAACACGATCGAGCACCTGTTCATAATGCACGGCCCGTGGCGGTGTGGTTACACGACAATAACATCCCTGCAATGGACTGGTCTACACAGAGTCCTGACCAGAATCGTACAGAATACCTTTGGTATAGTTTGGAACGACCACTTCGTACTAGGCCTCTCCGACTGACATCGATACCTCTCCTGAGTGCAGCACTCCGTGAAAAATGAGCTGCCATTCCCCAAGAAACCTACCAGCACCTGATGGATCGTTTGCCTGCGAGAGTGGAAGCTGTCATTAAGGCTAAGGGTGGGCCAACACCATACTGAATTCCAGTATTACCGATGGAGGGCGCCACAAATTTGTAAATCATTTTCAGCCAAGTGTCCAGATACTTATGAAACACAGTGTATATATCTGAATTAATGTATGTGACAAATTTTCCTTCTTTCAAACAGTAAAGCCAATGCTCCCATCTTCTCTTAGTTACGCTTCTCTCTCTCCCTCTCTCAAGTCACGCCACTTCCTTCCTCTTTATCTTCATTAATTATGTATTATCACTGTTCTCTTTCTCTCCATCTTTCAGCCCTTCCTCTCATGTCTATTGGTGCTAGCGCTCACAGTTTCAATCTACCTTTCCGTAATGTGTATTTACTGTGGTATATATCAGTATTTCAGTCTGTAATTTCCAAACACTGTATTCTGTATTAGACGTAAAGTATAATGTTCTTATCATAATACTTCGCATGTAGTATAAAATACGTACAATTCCTGATTATACTAAGAGAGAGCCTGATGACCCTAACCTTGACAGGATAAATAAATAAATAAAATTACATGATTATCATGAGTGCATGTAGACTTCTAGAGTCGCGTTTGGGTTTTAAATGTGGATGAGTGAGAGAGTTTGTGTTATGGAAGAGAGAGAGAGAGAGAGAGAGAGAGAGAGAGAGAGAGAGAGAAGGGAGGGATAAATCTGGTGCCATCAAATAGCCCACTCCACCTTTACAGCACCAAGGGCTTGTCAAACATGAACAGCATTACGTGTCCTCATTCACTGACTCGCTGCGGATGTGTTCGCTATTTAACCCAAGTTTACTGTTCATGAACTCTATATCATCATCTCTTCTCCGCCTGTAAGGCGTTAAAATTTCTTCCACCGTCGGGATGCGAACAGGCTTTTTCGAGTGGTGCGCCACCACATTAGCGTGGATTACCGACGTCGGGTACGGAGAGGGTTCAAATGGCTCTGAGCACTATGGGACTTAACTTCTGAGGTCAGCAGTCCCCTAGAACTTAGAACTACTTAAACCTAACTAACTTAAGGACATCACACACATCCATGCCCGAGGCAGGATCCGAACCTGCGACCGTAGCGGTCGCGCGGTTCCAGACTGTAGCGCCTGGAACCGCTCGGCCACTCCGGCCGGCTACGGAGAGGGGGTGGGGGCGTATCGTGTTGAAAATCGAAGATCGACAAAGAAACACATCCTCATTGTAGAATATATGTAATACGAATAATGCGATACTAATGATATAAATGTCTGATATAACCATGTTTAGCTTTCACTGGCAATTTGAAGTCAGCTCGCATGTAATTCAGTATTGAGTTCCATTCCTCAAACAGCTATAAGCAAAAAGTATTCTGAAGAATTTTCAGGAAGCTACCAACAAATTCCTTTCATATTTTCGACTGTCCAGTTGACACGCTCAGTGTTCATCCACGTGACGCGCAAGAGATTGAGTGTGCCTCTTCTGGAATTGCTCGTACGTGAGAGTTCATACACGTATTAGGGATTATTCTAAGATTATAGCATAGTGTATTCAGTGATTATTATCAATAATGCCACGTTTATAGGCACTTTCCGTCACTTAACGCAGAGCTTCCTCAATATATAATATCCCCCGTAGTTATTGAAACCAGAGGGGAGCCACAGAACCTCAGCTTCAAATAAAAACTTCAAATGTTCAAAATGGTTCAAATGGCTCTAAGCACTATGGGACTTAACATCTAAGGTCATCAGTCCCCTAGACTTAGAACTACTTAAACCTAACTAACCTAAGGACATCACACACATCCATGCCCGAGGCAGGATTCGAACCTGCGACCGTAGCAGCAGCGCGATTCCGGACTGAAGAGCCTAGAACCGCTCGGCCACAACGGCCGGCTCAAACGTTCACCCTCTGCCGGTAAAGTCATGGCGACGGCCTTCTGGGACTCTGAAGGGATTATTATGTTTGATGTCCCTCCTCATGGTGCGACGATCAACTCGGAAATGTGCTGTGCTACCTTCAGTAAATCGAAGAAATGACTTCAGCGTGTTCGTCGCCACAAAAATACAAACTAATTTCTCCTTCTCCATGACAACGCGAGGCCTCACAGATGTTTGCGCACCCGAGAGGAACGCACCAAACTTATTTGGACTGTTCTTCCTCATCTATCCTACAACCTGGATCTCGCCTCTTCCGAATTCGATCTGTTTGACCAATGAAGCATTACGTGGATGACGGGGAGGTTATTGATGCAGCAAGACGTTGGCTTCGACGTCGACCTGTAGACTGGAACCATGGGGGCATAAAAGCCCTCCAAGGAAAGCGGCGTATGGCCGTCGCATTGTACAGAGGTTATGTCGAAAAACCAGATTTTGTAGCCAAAAGAGTGGAGAGTAATATAGTGTACCGGAACCCTGAATAAAACGAACCTGCTTTCAGAAAAAGAAAAAAAGTGTGCTACGTTACTTATCGAACACCCCTCGTTTTGCACACCAACTCCCTTATGTATTTCGCATTCTTGCTGGTTACTGACACATAAATCGATTCTCGTTGAACAACTCTGATAGAAAACTCTGTAATTGGATCTGTTGACTCTCCCTAAACAACAAGAACTTCAGTAAATTAGCAGTGCACCGCAAATCTTAGGCTTTGCACCATTCTGGTAGCCACTAAACATTTAAATTCTTATATTCACTGAGCGAAATGATAAAGTAACAAAATTTTGGACTCTCACTCTGCACGCAGCCAGTTCAAATCCTGACCGACCATCCAGATTTATTCCGCACGTCATCATCTGATGGACACTGGGACAACAGTTGTTACATAGTGATACATCTACATTGTAGGTGGTTTCTTTTCATCACAATAATTAGAAATATAGCATAGACACTATCTACATATCGTACTTATTAGTAAGTTTTAATACTATGCTGATCACATGGTAAGTGGAATTGGTTAAGTCTAACATAATCAAGATATTTTTTTTAAAAAAGTAACTATAGATATTCTGATGTATTTTGTGCAGTATGACAAATGATATGTTTGCTGCATCCAAGGGCCTGTAGATAGTGTACAGTAAAACCGAAACCCGCTCCTTAGGAATAAAACCAGTAAATACGGCTAATGGTGTTATCCTTACTACATATACAGGGTGCTCCATTGATCGTGAGCGGGCCAAATATCTCACGAAATAAGCGTCAAACGGAAAAACTACCAAGAACGAAACTTGTCTGACTTGAAGGGCGAAACCAGATGGCGCTATGGTTAGCCCGCTAGATGGAGCTGCCATAGGTCAAACGGATATCAACAGCGGTTTTTTTTTAATGTGAACCCCCATTTTTTATTACATATTCGTGTAGTACATAAAGAAATATGAATGTTTTAGTTGGACCACTTTTTTCGCTTTGTGATAGATGGCGCTGTAATAGTCACAAACATATGGCTCACAATTTTAGACGAACAGTTGGTAACAGGTAGGTTTTTAAATTAAAATACAGAACGTAGGTACGTTTGAACATTTTATTTCGGTTGTTCCAATGTGATACATGTACCCATGCGAACTTATCATTTCTGAGAACGCATGCTATTACAGCGTGGTTACCTGTAAATACCACATTAATGCAATAAATGCTAAAAATGATGTCCGTCAACCTCAATGCATTTGGCAATACGTCTAACGACATTCCTCTCTACAGGGAGTAGTTCGCCTTCCGTAATGTTCGCAAATGCATTGAAAATGCGCTGACGCATGTTGTCAGGCGTTGCGGGTGGATCACGATAGCAAATATCCTTCAACTTTCCCCACAGATAGAAATCCGGGGACGTCAGATCCGGTGAACGTGCGGGCCATGGTAAGGTGCTTCGACGACCAATCCACCTGTCATGAAATATGCTATTCAATACCGCTTCAATCGCACGCGAACTATGTGCCGGACATCCATCATGTTGCAAGTACATCGCCATTCTGTCATGCAGTGAAACATCTTGTACTAGCATCGGTAGAACATTACGTAGGAAATCAGCATACATTGCACCATTTAGATTGCCATCGATAAAATGGGGGCCAATTATCCTTCCTCCCATAACGCCGCACCATACATTAACCCGCCAAGGTCGCTGATGTTCCACTTGTCGCAGCCATTGTGGATTTTCCGTTGCCCAATAGTGCATATTATGCCTGTTTTCGTTACCGCTGTTGGTGAATGACGCTTCGTCGCTAAATAGAACGCGTGCAAAAAAATCTGTCATCGTCCCGTAATTTCTCTTGTGCCCAGTGGCAGAACTGTACACAGCGTTCAAAGTCGTCGCCTTGCAATTCCTGGTGCATATAAATGTGGTAAGGGTGCAATCGATGTTCATGTAGCATTCTCAACACCGACGTCTTTGAGATTTCCGATTCTCGCGCAATTTGTCTGCTACTGATGTACGGATTAGCCGCGACAGCAGCTAAAACACCTACTCGGGCATCATCATTTGTTGCAGGTCGTGGTTAACGTTTCACATGTGGCTGAACTCTTCCTGTTTCCTTAAATAACGTAACTATCCGGCGAACGGTCCGGACACTTGGATGATGTCATCCAGGATACCGAGCAGTATACATAGCACACGCCTGTTGGGCATTTGGATCACAATAGCCACTCATCAACACGATATCGACCTTTTCCGCAATTGGTAAACGGTCCATTTTAACACGGGTAATGTATCACGAGGCAAATACCGTCCGCACTGGCGGAATGTTACGTGATAGCACGTTTGTGACTATTACAGCGCCGTCTATCACAAAGCGAAAAAAGTGGTCCAATTAAAACATTCATATTTCTTTACGTACTACACGAATATGTAATAAAAAAATGGGGGTTCCTATTTAAAAAAACGCAGTTGATATCCGTTTGACCTACGGCAGCCCCATCTAGCAGGCCAACCATAGCGCCATCTGGTTTCCCCCTTCAAGCTAGACGAGTTTCGTTCTTTGTAGTTTTTTGTTTGATGCTTATTTCGTGAGATATTTGGCCCGGTCACTATCAATGGAGCACCCTGTATATGTAGCAAGGATAACACCATTAGCCGTATTTACTGGTTTTATTCCTAAGGAGCCGGTTTCGGTTTTACTGTACACTATCTACAGGCTCTTGGATGCAGCAAACGTATCATTTGTCATATTGCACAAAATACATCAGAATATCCATAGTTACATTTTTTTAAAAAAATATCTTACCATGTGATCAGCATAGTATTAAAACTTACTAAAAGGTACGAGATGTAGATAGTGTCTATGCTATATTTCTAATTATTGTGATAAAAACAAACCACGTAAATATAGATGTATCACTATGTAGGAACAGTACTTACATGTAAGTGAAAAAATGTACTATCATGCATAATAGCATCCGAACGATATGAAATGAGTTTTGTTCAATTTGCATGCAGTCCACATAACGTAATTTTCTGCAAGTCCTCATAGCTCTTTGCGGTACAGTCGTTTGACAAGGCAAAATGGTTACTTCATATGATTTGTTGAAAAACCTGCTCTGTATGGCAACCTTTAGAGACATTAATTAATGCCATGAAAAATGTTCGAATGTGTATGAATTCCTAAGGGACCAAACTGCTGAGGTCATCGGTCCCTAGACTTACACACTACTTAAACTAACTTATGCTAAGAACAACACACGTACACCCAAGCCCGAGGGAGGCCTCGAACCTCCAACGGGAGGGGCCTCGCAGTCCGTGACTTGGCGCCTCAAACCACGCGACCACTCCGCGCAGCGATGCCATGAAGTTCCAAGTATTAGGAAACGTTTTATAGAGATGAGACAGTCCTTAACCTTATTACAATAAGCCACTAGTGAACGAGTATTAGATGGCAAACGTCTCTTCGCTTGTAACCAAGAATGACAGTATGTGCAGGGTTCGACTCCTGGTCAGCATGGAATTTCGTATAACGCTATTAGAAGGTCAAACATACCACTCCTAGTTAATCGTGAAAAAGAATTTGATAGTTAACAAGTCTTCGTGGCCATGTGTGCAGCGTTGGATTCTCAGTCAGCGCAAAAAATATTGTCGCGTTGTTTCGAGTCAAGCATGCGCACATCTCGCTAATGGTGAACAAACAGTCAATATTTATTCATGGCTGGAAACCAACGGTGAAGGTGCCGAGATGGAATACCGGTTAGGTAAAAAGTTTGTAACATCATTGCTGTTCAAACCTCTTGTTACTGGTGATAAAATTCTATGTCTAACATATGATTTTACTTACTAAACCATCCGATTAAGTGCTGGGTTCGAATCCCCGTCTAAGAACGTTACATTGTGGCATTACAATTTTAAACCCGTGCACACTTATTTACTTGTGAATAAAATTAAAACGTCTTTGCCGACAGGTGTGGCCGTGCGGTTCTAGGCGCTTCAGTCTGGAACCGCGTGACCGCTACGGTCGCAGGTTCGAATACTGCCTCGGGCATGGATGTGTGTGCTTTCCTTAGGTTAGTTAGGTTTAAGTAGTTCTAAGTTCTAGGGGACTGATGACCACAGATGTTCAGATGCTCAGAGCCATTTGAACCATTTAAAACGTCTGTCCTGGTTATTTAACAGGCAGATAAGCGTGTTGATAGGATTTCCAGTTCAGTTTCATTTATTTTAAAGTTCAGACTTTATAACTGATACTGATGAAAACTTCGATGTTTCACATCTTTTTATGCTACTCGGCAGTGAAGACCAATACCGTGATTGTTTGGTTAACAAAACAACTATAGGTTCTGGGTTTGAATTCATTTACAGAACAAAACAATTGGCGATTTATTTTAAAGTTAAAATATAATGCAAGTAACATAATGTGAATCATGATAACAGTGAAATTACTTCGTTTATCATATGGTGTGAAGATCTTCTAATCAGCAAAAGTAAGCCGAATTGTTATACAACATTAAGAGTCCGGACATTGTCTTAAAATTTCTTGTTCATTCAAATATTTACTTTTGATTACATAATGAAATATATGAAAGAGTTAGTTTCAGATTCCTTTGAGTATGGTGATATTTTTTGAAAAAGCTCTTATTCTAATAAAGGTGAGTTTACAAGCGTTAAGGACTATCTCATCTCTAATACTGAACTAAGCTCCGTCTAAACAGGACTTGCAAGTCCTAACGGTACCGACCGGCCGCCGTGCCATCCTGAGTCCACAGGCGTCACTGAATGCGGATACAGAGGGGCATGTAGTCAGCATACCGCTTTCCTGGCCGTATGTCAGTTCACGAGACCGGAGCCGCTCCTTCTCTATCAAGCAGCTCCTTAGTTTGCCTCACAAGGGCTGAGTGCACCCCCCTTTGCCAACAGCGCTCGGCAGACTGGATGGTCACCCATCCAAGTGCTAGCCCAGCCCGGCAGCACTTAACTTCGGTGATCTGACGGGAACTGATGTTACCACTGCGGCAAGGCCGTTGGCCATTTCTAATACTACGTTTACTAATATTTGGAACAGCACACCAGTCTGAGTGTGCATGGGCTGCTATTCACAGCTACGACAAAAGTTTTTCCCCCCTCCAGCTCAAAGCCTGTCTGTTACACAAAGGATACCAGTCTGAGCCTGTTGGCTAAGTGACACGAGAAACCGCTTAACATGTTCTTCCCAAGCTATTATTCCTGAAACGTATACGGCTATTTTAGTAGCAGTCGGGTAACACACAGGATTAAAGATGACCACTGGGCTTTTCGGTGACATCACACACATACTCTTTTTCCTAAGTTAAAGTCTAATTCGCCTGAGTCTGGATCTATTGAATTCAATTCAAAAATCGTGAGCCCGCAAGTGCTAAATTTAAAAATGTTTTAAAATCAACTGTTCAAAGTTAAAGCAATTCCCCATCTGATGACACGATTTAAACAATTGGATCCACACCAGCTATCTTACATTTTAAACCAAAGAGATCACTTCTTCTAAGTTTTAAATCTTGGGAAAGTGCAAGATTCACTTCAAATGGTTCAAATGGCTCTGAGCACTATGGGACTCAACTGCTGTGGTCATTAGTCCCCTAAAACTTAGAACTACTTAAACCTAACTAACCTAAGGACATCACACACACCAATGCCCGACGCAGGATTCGAACCCGCGACCGTAGCAGCAGCGCGGCTCCGGAATGGAGCGCCTAGAACCGCACGGCCACCGCGGCCGGCCGCAAGATTCACTTCCTCTAAGCTTATAATTGTGAGAAATTCACTTACTCTAAGCTTAATATGATGGAAATTCTTGTCAGAATCAGATTCCTTATCTTAACTTTAAAACTGTCTAGGCCACTAGTGCTACATGTATGATTGACAGACATTGTTGTGTGTGGGACGACAGGAGTGGGTTATGTATACACTTGCATCTTTATTTAAATAAATACTGGAGTAAATACTGGAGAATGCTTTCTCTTCACTGTTTCAAGACATGGTGATCACCAGCTGACCCATGTGCAGTGCCGAGTGTAGCAGCGCTGCTCGCCCCCCCCCCCCCCCCCCCCCAAGAGTCATGACACTCATATGTCCAGAACTTAGCGATCATTAGCTGTCAAACTGCTGGGGAACCCCCAGGTTGTAGTGGGAACCCTTGCTGCTGTTGTTCCACCACCACCAGGGAGACACAAACACTCAGCACACAAAGGCCGACTAACTCCATAGCTCAGAAAAATTGTCGCATGGCACCTCCACCATGTGCTGCCTTGCTTTATGTGGCCTCTCACTTGAATGGCTGGCAGGAGTTCTGCGCTAATAAGCGTATACCTTAAGTTTCGAATGTAAGTAAATATCTATTGTTCAGTATGGGCTGATACCCTGCCACAGTAGATTATCAACTCCGCTCTTACAGCAAGTATAATTTTAGAACAGGAAAAATGCCTTTCAGAAATCGAGAAATACTGCATCTATCTGACTGCCTTTATCCACGGCTTTCAGGATCTCATGTGAGAAAAGCGTGAGTTGCAACTTCACATGATAGATGCTTTCGAAATCCATGATGATTTTCATGGAGTAGGTCATTCTCTTCGATACACCCCATTGTATTTGGGCCCATATAGGTAAGAAACGTGACATGCATTGCCTTCAACTGTTGAGTTTCAAATATTTTCATTTGTCACCCAACCGCCAAATTTCAACTACTTCTCAAAATAACCATCCAAAGAAACATGTAGCCTATCGTAAATATGAGACTTGTAATGCTTAAACAATTAATGCTGTGTGCATGTTTGTGTGTGTTTGTGTTTGTGTGTGTGTGTGTTTTGTAGGATAGGGTAGTACAGGATCATTTATTTATCAAAACAAATACTGCACTGGGAGATCTGTTCCATGCCACCGCTGCTGTCCCCACGAGCAGTCTGCGTGCACTGACCACCTACTGTACACCAGAGCCACTTTGCATCAGCTGGGACACACTGAGTGCTGCCAGCGAACTTGTGCATCGTGTGGCTCTCATGTTGGGAGGACGATCTGGACACAACCTTTTAGTATCCTAACTAAGATGCAAGATCAAGTGGTCCAGTTTCTACTTGCACTATGTGTACATGAAAGTGTCAGTGCCACATCGTCAATTATGAATGTAGGAAAACACCTTTTATGCACTGTGGAGGGTGCTCCCCTCCCACACTGCGCCCTGCATCCTTTCCCCGACATAATCCTGTATTCCTAAAACAACACCATTTTGTACTTAAACACTATATATATTTAGAACTGTGCTATTTATGGCATCTTAGTCATCTGGACTGTGACATTAACACTCCCATGTACGAAATCTGTGTTTAGTGTGTGACACTTATTCACCTAGCAAGGGTCACCTATATACACTCCTGGAAATGGAAAAAAGAACACATTGACACCGGTGTGTCAGACCCACCATACTTGCTCCGGACACTGCGAGAGGGCTGTACAAGCAATGATCACACGCACGGCACAGCGGACACACCAGGAACCGCGGTGTTGGCCGTCGAATGGCGCTAGCTGCGCAGCATTTGTGCACCGCCGCCGTCAGTGTCAGCCAGTTTGCCGTGGCATACGGAGCTCCATCGCAGTCTTTAACACTGGTAGCATGCCGCGACAGCGTGGACGTGAACCGTATGTGCAGTTGACGGACTTTGAGCGAGGGCGTATAGTGGGCATGCGGGAGGCCGGGTGGACGTACCGCCGAATTGCTCAACACGTGGGGCGTGAGGTCTCCACAGTACATCGATGTTGTCGCCAGTGGTCGGCAGAAGGTGCACGTGCCCGTCGACCTGGGACCGGACCGCAGCGACGCACGGATGCACGCCAAGACCGTAGGATCCTACGCAGTGCCGTAGGGGACCGCACCGCCACTTCCCAGCAAATTAGGGACACTGTTGCTCCTGGGGTATCGGCGAGGACCATTCGCAACCGTCTCCATGAAGCTGGGCTACGGTCCCGCACACCGTTAGGCCGTCTTCCGCTCACGCCCCAACATCGTGCAGCCCGCCTCCAGTGGTGTCGCGACAGGCGTGAATGGAGGGACGAATGGAGACGTGTCGTCTTCAGCGATGAGAGTCACTTCTGCCTTGGTGCCAATGATGGTCGTATGCGTGTTTGGCGCCGTGCAGGTGAGCGCCACAATCAGGACTGCATACGACGAGAGGCACACAGGGCCAACACCCGGCATCATGGTGTGGGGAGCGATCTCCTACACTGGCCGTACACCACTGGTGATCGTCGAGGGGACACTGAATAGTGCACGGTACATCCAAACCGTCACAGAACCCATCGTTCTACCATTCCTAGACCGGCAAGGGAACTTGCTGTTCCAACAGGACAATGCACGTCCGCATGTATCCCGTGCCACCCAACGTGCTCTAGAAGGTGTAAGTCAACTACCCTGGCCAGCAAGATCTCCGGATCTGTCCCCCATTGAGCATGTTTGGGACTGGATGAAGCGTCGTCTCACGCGGTCTGCACGT
Source organism: Schistocerca serialis cubense (assembly GCF_023864345.2). Lineage (NCBI taxonomy): Eukaryota > Metazoa > Arthropoda > Insecta > Orthoptera > Acrididae > Schistocerca > Schistocerca serialis. Next base: position 504,243,494 of record NC_064642.1, on the reverse strand, counting down.
CCAGCACGAACGCTGGTCCAACTGAGGCGCCAGGTGGAAATGGCATGGCAAGCCGTTCCACAGGACTACATCCAGCATCTCTACGATCGTCTCCATGGGAGAATAGCAGCCTGCATTGCTGCGAAAGGTGGATATACACTGTACTAGTGGCGACATTGTGCATGCTCTGTTGCCTGTGTCTATGTGCCTGTGGTTCTGTCAGTGTGATCATGTGATGTATCTGGCCCCAGGAATGTGTCAATAAAGTTTCCCCTTCCTGGGACAATGAATTCACGGTGTTATTATTTCAATTTCCAGGAGTGTAGAACTCTTCACACTGAGGTTTAGGTAGAATGCAGAGCCATGTCGACTCCAGTGCTGTGCTCAGCTGCTCTAGGTTTCTCGGTTGAGGATCCATGGTCCGAACAGCCTGATTGAGGTGGTCCCGGAGATTCTTGACTGGGTTTAAATTCGGGAAGTTTGGTGGCCAAGGGAGTATGGTAAACTCATCCTGGTGCTTCTCAAATCACACACACACACACACACACACACACACACACACACACTGTGAGCAGTGTGACACATAGCATTGTCCTGCTAGTAGATGTGATCATATTGGCGAAAAAGCAAACTGCATTTAAGGGTGGGCACGCTCCCCAAGGATAGACGCATAAATGTGTTGATCCATTGTACCTTCCAGAACGACGATATCACCAAAGGAATGCCATGAAAATATTCCCTAGACCACAACGCACCCTTCTCCAGCCTGGACTCTTGCAACGATTGTTGCATTCCCATATACGCAAATGGCCGTCTGTCCAAAGGAGCATAAAACGTGATTCATGTGAAAAGACCACCTACCGCCAGCCAGTGACTGTCCTGTTGCGGTATTGGAGTGCAAAAGTTCTCGTCGCCAATGAACAGCAGTCAGTATGGATGCATGAACCAGGAACTTGCTGCATACGCAACATGCTGCATACGCAACAACGTTCGCTGACAGGTCATTGAGGACACACTGTTATGAGCCCCCTTGGTTCGTCCGGGTGGTCAATAGCTCAACAATTGCACAGCTATTTACCTGTACACATCTCCGCAGTTTTCGTTCACCCCTGTCATTTATGGTCCGCGGTGCACCAAAGTTGCCTCTGTGTCAGTTTGTAATAACGTCATTTTGCCATGCGTGGTATACTTTAACCACAGCTGCACATAAACAATTTACAAACTTTTTGGAATACTTCTACCGTTCGCATAAAGGCCAATACTCATGTCCTTTAAGACAACAGATGAATCACTCCGTTCCCGCATTAAGAGAACGACTTTACTATTTTCCGCGTTCCTTCTGCACGATTTATACACTCTCCATTGCTTGTGCTGCCATCTGTGAGTGGTTATTGCACACTGATATCGAACATAGCCGATAGTTACATTAATGTGACAACCGTGTATGTGAAAGGTTGATCAATGTATTAGGTTGGTGCATAAGTTCGTGGCGTTTTTGTTTGGCATGTTGGTATTCCGGTTGCTATGGGTTTATTTATTGACTGTCATTTATTATTTGTATTTCACTGTTGTTATCTGAGTTGATAAATTGTCATCTTGTCATTTGGAGATAGTAAGTGGTGCTGTGGACGCCAGAAAATAGAGTGCCAAGTGGAGAAATCGAAACTTTCTCGACATATTCTTCCGTTTGAAATCAATAGAGGGGTAACAGCAATGCAAGCAACCAGAAACATTTGCGCTGTGTAAGGGGATAATGCCACTGGACAGATCAGGGGAAGAAAATGGTTTTCTCAGTTTAAGGAGGATCGTTTTGACATTAGTGACTCTCCACGTTCAGAAAGATCTTTGTGGTTTGAAGAATATCGTTTAAGCGCATTAACCCACAACGATCCACGCCAATGTACTCGAGAACTGGCAAATGTGATTAACTATGATCATCCCACGATCGTGAGACATTTTCATGCAGTGGGGAGGTCCAAAAATCTGCTTCCTCGTCATTAATTGGCTCGTGAACAACATCGACCGTTCCTATCGTGTATCGTTATTAGTGACGGAAAATGGTGTCTTTATGCTAACATAAGGAGACAAAAGAAATGGTTGAGCCCAACAAAGTTATAGCTCTTTGTATGAAGACCTGCGCGCATCCATAAAAGATAATGTTAATCAGCTGGTGGAACAGCGATGGTTTGATGTACTACGAATCACTCCCCCGAGGTCGACATCTGGGATGTCTTGCAAAGTTAGTCCAAGAACAACGACCAGGAAGACTGTGTGAAGTGATGTTACTCCACTATAAAGCCCGCCCGCATTCTTGTACACTGACAACACCATACAGGAGATAGGTTGGGAAGTCATTCTATATCCTCCTTATTCATCCGATCTTGCACCCTTCGATTTTCAGCTTTTCCGCTCGCTACCGAACAGCCGTCTAGAAACTTCCTTTTCGGATAAAAATGCGCTCCGAAGATGACTGGATGAGTTCTTCGCCTCAAAACCGCGTGATATCTGCAGTCGCGGAATCGAAATGTTACCGCAGCGACTGTCGTAAATAGTCACACAGAATATACTATTGGTGACTAAAGCCGTCTGTTACGTGCGTCTGTTGTGTTTATTAAACTTGTGGAAAAATATTACGAACATTTGCACCAAACTAATAGCTACAAATAGTAGCTTCCAGTCTGGTAATACCATGTTCTTCAGTCAAGAAGACGAATGTCACAACAGTTTATAAAACTAATAAAATTTTAGTGGGATACTGTTTTTAGGATTTTTGGTTGAGTAACGAATAAGATAACAGATATTCCTGCACAAGAATTTATTAATTTTTCCTTCTGCATTATCACATAAAACAGCTCTTTCTTTATTTTTGGGTGGTGTAGATGAACTTATAATTTAAATCTACATCCAAAACTTTTAATTACTTCTCCAGCCAGTAATTCGATAAAAACAAAGAGGGTACGTTTTCACATTCTAACACATATCTAATTTTATTCCTATAAACATGTCTTGTATGGCCTTAACAGCTAGCTCCGTTCCTCCTTGCAATTCTTCTGACCGAGAGCATTCCGGCATTTAATTTTGCATTTTATTTCCTGCATTACACTGTTGTCAAGACATTACACATGTTATTGGGTGTATGTTGACAACTTTTCTCCTACAAATTCTTGTGGAGTTCACATATAGAACTTTTAAGTTTGTCACTTTAGCAAGTGAATGGTCGTTAAACGCAGTTATTTCATCAATTTTAAACTCTGCAAAAGGCTCTTCAGTCGCTAGATGCACAATGTCCAGTCCACCACATGTTGGTACAATACAACCATCCTTTTTAAGCGGATCCACACACCAATGGAGTTTTATAAACAAATTTTTTTGAAGTAAATGCTCTTGAATCCATTACTTCCTGCAAGTACTCCAAATTGTGGTCGCTTTCCATTGCTACTGATGATAGATGCTGATATCTTGTATTCCCCATTCAGATTTCTCCGTGTACTGTGTTTAAAGTAAATTGTATGTCTTGCTTGCACATCGGCAATGACTTGTTCTTCTTCCATTAGCAGTTTGAAGTCTTCCTTCATGGCAGTTGTTTTCATCAAGTAGTCTAGTTTTAGTTCCTCGCTTTTGATCTCTTCCAGTTTTCTTTTTTGTGCACGTAAGACATTAACAGCACTTAAAGCAGTAATTTCTTTATAGGGCACGACTTAAGTCTGTTTTATATATTAGTTCTTTTTCTTACGAACAGTGCAGTCACGTTATTTATGGGAACCAATTCGAATTGGCAACACCTACATCAGGTAGTATTGTACAGAACAATGCTCTACATCAATGTTTCCTCCATAATTTTGGAAATTGTGGTAAGTACCTATGGGACGAAACTGCTGACGTCATCGGTCCCCAGGCATACACACTACTTAATCTTACTTAAACTAACTCAAGCTAAGGACAACGCACACTCCTATGCCCGAGGGAGGACTCGAACCTCCGACGGGGGCAGCCGCGCGAACCGTGGCAAGGCGCCTAAGACCACGCAGCTACCCCGTGCGGCTTTCGTCCATAGTGTCCTTCCATACAGGAATCGTTAGTTAAAAATCCCAGCAAACTCTTGCTCTACATCTACGAGGGTTGAATGAAAAGTAATGCCTCCACCTTCGTTAACTGGGTTTGGATGGGAATATTCGTAATAAATCAAACGCAGAAATAATCGACAGAATGTGATCTCTAATTACCAATGTTCACTTTTCCACATTATCACCAGGCAATTGGATACATTTCTGCCAGCAATGAACAATTTTCGGTAGCCGTCACTGAAGAAGTCGGCACACTGTTTCCACAACCACATTTCTCTCAACATCTTCATCAGAAGCAAATCATGTCCCCGCAGATCGTCTTTCGTTATCGGGAACAGATGGAAGTCAGACGGTGCTAAGTCTGGACTGTACGGAGGATGTCGTACGGTGGTGAGATTTTGTCTCTGAAGTTCTACTGTAGTGGCACGTGAAGTGTATGGTTTGGCATTGTCAGGCTGCAGGAAAATGTGTGACCCTCACGTTCTTGTGAAATGTCGATTGTGCTTGCAGTATCTCTCTGAGTGATGCGACGATCGTCCTGAATCAGTCTATCAACATTTTGCTTGTGAAACTCGGTGGTTGCTGTCACAGGACGTCCAACTCTTTGTTTCTCACGCAGGTCAGATGTTCCCACCTAAACTTACTCGCCCAACTAAGCACACTAGTCACATCAACACAATCACCATAAACTGCTTTCATTCTCTGATGAATCTCCTTTCGGGTGAGACCTTCTGCTGTCAAGAATTCAATGACTGCACGTTGCTTAAATCGCATTGACCGACCGTCTGCGCAGGGTTTCATATTTTACCCAGTAAATGCTGAGGCTTTCCGCCAACTGGAGCTGTAGAGAAGAGGCTACGGAACAATCCAGTACCTGCCGCATACCATTGCTGCCAACTGTTGAAGAGTTACGAAGGTGAAGGCGTTACTTTTAAGTCGACTCTCGTATATCCATAATGTAACAGTCATCTACACGGAGCTGCTGCACTATTCGAGGGTGTTGGTCGATCTATTTTGAATGTCAACGAATTCCACTTTATATGGTGTAGTCACAGGAGTTTTATATCTCCTCAAAATGCTTTACAGTGCTTCCTAGCTGATTTTTTTCCGTTATTGTTCTCTCTGTCATACTGTCATTGTTGTGTAAGAGGAATGATATTTTTATCTTGATGACGTGTCTTGCAGCGACAAACTGGGAGAATTTACTACGTAGATAATTGTCAAATGCACCGCATACTTCCTTCTTTAACATTACAGACCATCCCTCCACTAATTTTTTCTTGGCAGTCCACCTAATTACAGACTTTAAGCACCATAATTTTGTCAGACGATTCCGTAATGTGCGTCAACACATTTAAATTCTTCTTGCTAAGGTGAATCCAATTTTCAGTGTAATTTATTTTACCATTATCGGTATAAGACTGCCCAAGTTCCCGAATAATAAGCATAAACCAAAGCATTTGTGAGACTATACAGCTTCTTGCAGATTTTTCGTCGAGATTACACCAAGCGATTTTTAAGACTAATCTTCAGTCCAATGTAATTAAAAATCGTGTTGCGCTTGTTGACAACTGCAGCTCAATCAGTATCTGAATTGATTATAAGCAAGCATCTCAATTTAAACCACTATATGTAACTGCTCAGAAGTTGTGGATAATTGCTTTCAAGCGTCTTTCCTCTTTTGTTACTCCTGAGATTCGATATGGTAGATTAAATACAAAAATAAAAATCATAATTAATATAATATTAATATAATAATGTCCATTATTTAACTCACCGTCTTTCCTTGTAATCAGAAAATTGCAGGCGCTTCTCAGAACTGGCATGGGAAGATTTAAGTGTTAGTTTTACTCACACACTGTTCGAGAGTACAACAGTAGGGAAATAGTGGAAAGGCAATTTGATTAACCTTCTGCCAGCCGCGTAACTGTGGATTCCTGAGTAGTCATAGTATAAGAACACAGCCTAGAATCTAATACACCACTCAAAGATACAATTCAAGCAATGAAGAAAGAGAAAAAGAAGAAATAAGGTGAATCTCTGCTTAATCACGTTATTAACAAGTTACTCACAGAACTTTGTATGTCTGGCTATTCATACTCCAGAAACAAAGTTGATGAGGATACTAGAAAAAGTGATGGAGTAAACACAGTAGGTGATGCGTGCAAGGGATACATCACTTACGCAATACTCCCAGACGGTTTGTCAGGCGGGCACCGAGCAGACCGGATTCTGGCTGAAAAAGCGTGGTGAAGGGCGAAAGGATAAGGAACTAAGCTCAATGAGAAATTAGTTGGTTTAGTAGTGACTGGTGCAATGAAAGCTAAATTTAAAATGTGCACTGCTTTGAGAAAGAATATCATCAAGAATGAAATGAACATAATAATTAAAGTAGTTCTAGACTGTCTTAAGTATATGACGCCGTTATTAGTACCATAGACAGCTTTTAAAATTGCTTACAAACAGTTCCAGATGTTGCTCCAAAAGAAAATTCAGTCAACAGGGAGCGTGTAACAGACATTTCCAGTACAGGTGGAATACTATCTCCCATTTCAATATTTACTGCTTTATCATCTCTTGGATAACTAACTGGAGATGTAGCAGGGATTGCTGAAGCTGTTAATGATGGAGAAACTGCTTGCAATCAGCTAGCTTAGGTGCAATGACATAATCATGCAATGGAAGCTGTAGCTTTACGTGAAGGGAAAAAACTGTATTTAGGACCAATCAAGAAAAACTATTTTGGATTTTATTTGGCAAAAAAAGTTTTCTTTAAGTAGCTTTCTAACAAGAGCACTTACTAATATCGACTTGAAACACTGTACTACAAAACTGGAAATATCTCATTTTCTGGGGGGATGTAAAGCCAGATACTTTACCAAAGAAAGCCTAAAAGGTATGAGAGTGAGATTATTAATCTCCAGACAGAAAGTGAATCTGTTTCACACTGAGTATCTTACAACTAGAATGATACTGACAAATTATCCACAGAAATTCATATGTCTGGCTACTCATACTCAAGGAACACAGTTAGTGAAAAGACTAAAAAAAGTGATGACAGAGTAAAACCATTAGATTAATCATGCAAGGATATGATGTTGCATAGCGGCAGTGTAGTTTCATGCCGAAGAGAAGGTGGTCACACAAGTTACCGACCACTACCGAACATGCAGGCGAGTAAGCAGGAACAACAAGGAGTTATTTGATTTTTGGCGGCGGAAGGAGTTGGAGGCCGTGAACGTATCGATGGATGAAGGCCGTGTACGGTGAGTACAGTGTGACTCGTGCAAGTGTTGTGGTATGGCGCAAACGATTCTTTGAGGGGCGCGAGTTACTGGAAGACGATGCTCGTCCCGGACAGGCTCATCGTGTCATCACACCGGGAATGGTTGCGGAAGTGAATGCTTTAATTTTGGACAACCGCAGAATCACCGTGGACGAGATCCATCGGTTACTGGGTATTAGCATGGGCACCGCCCACACCATAATGCATCAACACTTAAACTTCCTCAAAATCTGTGCGCAATGGGTTCTCCACCAACTGACCGCCAAACAGCGCAATACTCGGATGGCGCTGTCTTTGTGTCAACTGCAACATTATGAGGAGGGATACGGCTTTCTGTCGCTTATTGTCACAGATGACGAAACATGGTGTCCCCATTTTGAACCGGGAAGCAAGCAGTGGAAACATGTGACTTCACTACCTCCAAAGAAATCAAAGGCCATGCACACCAGTTCTGGTAAGGTCATGATGTCCTTTTTGCACCACAAGGGCCCACTGCTTGCCGAGTTCCTGGAACGGGGAACCATCATCAGCGCTCAGCGTTATCAAGCCACTTTACAGAACCTTAGATGAGCCATCAGGTCGAAACGCCGAGGCATGTTGTCCAACGGCGTTATCCTACTGCACGATAATACCCACCCACACACGGCCAACGAGGTGAAGGCGACATTGCAGCAGTTTCGGCGGGAAACGCTGGAACATCCACCGTACAGCCCCGACCTTTCACCGAGTGACTTTCATGTGTTTGGATCTCTAAAACAAGCTATTCGCGGACATCGATTCGCAATGGATGACGAAATGTGTGTCTGGGTCCAAGCCCGGATCCGATAGAGCCTACTAGCTTCTTCAAGGATGGAATCGACTGGCTAGTGTTGCAATGGGATAAATGTGCCAACAGTTTTGGATAGTATTTTTGAGTATGTGTGCTGTGCATAACTACATTTTTGAGTTAATAAAATCGTAATCGTTACTTTACACTAGTGACCGGGTTTCATTTGAATGCCCCTTATATGACTGAAAAGTGCAGTGACGAGCAAAAACAAAAGAAATTTAGCACAGTTAAAAATAAGCCACTTTAGCAGTGATTGGTGCAATGAAAGCTAAAGTTAAAATAGGGTGGGTGTGAAAAAGGACAGGACAGGACCGATTGTGGATCTTTCGTACAGAGCCCAGTGGTGGGTCTGAATGACATTCAACGACCGTAGAGCCTGCAGATTCCATAGTGCGATGGGGTATCGGGTCCCGCTTAATAGGCAAGGGGTCTATTAGACATCAGAGGTGGCTAGGCGGGTTGCGGGACATGTGTGTCGTGGAGTGGGTGGTTTTTTAGGTTAGAGGCTCTTGGGAAAAACAAAAAGTGCTTCAGCCTCAAAAGGTGCAGGACCAACACAAGATGAGGATAAACTCAGGAACAATATGTTCTTCAGTCGTAAACAGCCGTAGCTGTGTTGCGAAAGAACCAGAACTCCAAATGCTAATAGAAAGCACTGAAGCTCAAATCATCATAGTTACTGAAATCTGGCTAAAGCCACAGATAAGTTCAGCCGTAATTTTTACAAAGGACTTAACGGTGCTCATTCGATACATTTGGTAGTCGGGCTATGGCTGTTGTTAGAAGTAGTATATCTTATGCTGAAACTAATGCAGATAGTTCCCGTGAATTACTGTGGATATAGGTAATACTTGACAAGAGAAATGAATTAATAATTAGTTTCTTTTATCGACACCTCGACTCAGACGATACAGTTTCTCAAAGGTTGAAAGAAACCTTGAGCCTCATTTCAAACGGGCACCCCATTCACGCAATTATAGTTGGTGGTGACCACAATCTACTTTCGAGGCGTTGGCAAACTATATATAAAGTCGGTGATAGGCACCAAACATAGTCCGAAATCGTGTTAAATGCTTTCTCTGAATATTATTTTGGGCAGTTAACTCATGCGCCGCTCTAAGTTGCGAAATCATACTTGACATCTTAGCAATAAACAATCCTCAGCAAACAGAAAGCATCAAGGTGGATACAGTGATTACTAGCCACAAGGTCTCTGTAGCGAGAATGAATACAGTAACACCTATATCCACAAAAAATAAACGTAGAATATATTTCAAAAGGCAGATGAAAATTCGCCTCAAGCTTTCCTACTCCTATCTAGTCCTTCTAAACCATTCTCTACTGCTTTCACACCATGTAAATGTAGACTAGATTTAGCTGAAATTCAAAGAAATAATATCAACGTCAATTGAGATATTGGTACCAAATATGTTAATAATTGACAGAATTGATCTCCAATCGTATACAAAACAGTTAAAGACACGATTGAAGAAGCTACGAAATATGCATTCCAAATTTAAAAGAACATAAAATTTCCTAGATTTTCAATGTTTTAGAAAAGCTCTAAATATATCATGGAATTCAGTGCGAGATGTTTCTATCCACAACGAAAATCTTTCTCGAAAACTGGCAGAAAATCCAAAGATATTCTGGTCGTATGTAACGTACACCGGTGACAAGACGCTATCCCTATGCGAGAGCAATGGCAATGTTACCTATCACAGTGCCGCTAAAGCGGAGTTACTAAAGACTGTTTTTCGAAAACTCGTCACCAAAAAAGATGAAGTAAATATTCTAGAATTCGAATCAACAACAGCTGTGATTATGAGAAAGAAGTCGATACCGTCGGTATACAGGGTGAGGCAGCTAAGTCATAACACCCCTTGTATCTCCCCAACTGTAATAGATACAAAGATATCCCCAACTGTAATAGATACAAAGATACCGTTTGGACAGTGAATTGCAAGGACAGGAGCTACCTGAATACATCGAAGTTCGTGTTTGTGCTATTTTTTACTACAGAGATATGAGGCCATCTTTGGTTTTTTTAAATGGAACACTATATTAAATTTTAGCGTAACATGATGGGCTTAAAAATACGGTTTCAAATATGTGTATATCATAATATTTATGCGAATAGTTTTTGAGACACAGATATGTTCTCGTATCGTGTTCGTTCTTCGAAGCGGCGTTGTCCAATGCGACCTTTCCTGTTGACCCCTGAGGAACTTAACAGGGAAGGCGTTTTTTTCCTGCATCTCGATAACGCCGCAAGGTGACGCACGAGGTAGCTGGAGAGAAGGTATAAATGTGCTGCTGGGGTAATGAGACATCGCATTTCCGTCACAGTTTCTTGGAGCAGACATGTACAGCAACGAAGAAATGTTAGATATGCTTCTAGTGTATGGTGAAATCAGAAGAAATGCTTTTAGAGCAATAAAGCGATATGGAGAGCTATATCCTGATCGTAAGCGTCCTACGCGCCAGTTTCTTGCACGTATTTGCAAGAAACTAGTTGAATCGGAATCATGAAATGCAATACAGAGGACAAGGCAGAAAACTGCAACTGGCGAGGTACATGAAGAGGGCGTTCTAGCGTTGGCGCATAATGACCCTACTGTTTCGTCGCAACGTATCGTCTCGGAATGTGATATAAGTCAGAGAAGTGTTCTACGCATATTGCACCGGCATAGATTTCACCCGTTTCACCCCTCAATACTGAAAGGTGGCTACACTGAGCCACTGCGCCAGAGATTGCGCCAAAGAGTATTATTAAGCCGCCTCCAGAGTGCGTGGGCAGAGCTCGTAGTAGTGAGTGCTTGTCGAGAGCTCGTAGTAGAGTGCCTGTCGAGGTCTCGTGGCAGTCAGTGTTGAGATGTGCGAGTGGGCAAGGCTTGTCGAGATGTTGTAGTAAGGAGTGTTTGTTCCATGTTTTATCCAGTTATTTGATGGGAGAGATAGCAAATGTTATTGTAATGATCAGAGTGCATTTCGTCAATATATATGAAGGTAAAAACCACAATGTTCTTTTATTATTTGTGTGTCTGAAATAATGCGTCATTACAGGTTCAGTCAACAAAGCATCTGGCTTGTGCTCTTGTATTAGAGTGTAATTCTGGTTTTCTTGCGTAATTATAGTTTTTCTAATTTTCTTTTATCACGTCAGTATAATTGGTATTTAAAATTCTTGTCTTGTTGAAGAAGAACCGTGCCAGATGTGCGTTGAGTCATACTACCACATACAGAACAGCTACACTTGTGCTTGTTGGCTTCGTAGATTTTATAGTTGCTGGGGACTTAATTAATTAATTGTGTTAATGAAAATTTTCATTTCATTCTTTGTTGTTGTTCTAAGCAGTCAGATTGCGTAATAATACTAGTCAGGGCCAACCGTTTACGAGACACAGCGTAATCGGACATACAGCTACGAAAAATTTAAAAAGTATTTTCAATCATATTTAATTAAGCCCCCATGCACGTGGCGACCGCTGCTTCGGATCGTCCCTTGGATTCTTCTGATTGTAAAAATAGTAGATGGTAGTATTGTTGCAGTAATTTGTAGTTAGTAATTGTAGTCTATTTTGCATGTGTAGATTTGGTAATTGTCATTCTTCTAATGGTATTTTTTCTCAGAATTTGATTTGTTGTCTTGTTTACGCGTTTGACAATCTAGTGCAATTATGTCAATTGTTTGTTAATCGTGTTTGAGGGAAACATTTCATGTGAATGGTATTGTTGGAGATAAGGAGTCATTGTGTGTAATTTTCGTACAGTGACGAATTTTTTTTATGTTTTGTAAATGATTACGCGATCAATGAAAAAGGCAAGAATGATGAATAGTGAGAATGACGAAATTGTTAACATGGCGAACTCGCCAACGGAGGAAAACAGTGCGATGAATAATGAAGTGGAAACAATGTAATAAGTCGGGAAAATAGTCCGGAACCATTTCAAAATTTTTCTCAATCAGAAAATTCACAGAATACGAGATTAACGATAGAAGATTCTGAAATAGTATCGAACACAGATAGCTTTACAGCTATGACGAAGGAAACTGGTTTTGCGGGAAATGTTAGGGGCGAAAGGAGTTTCGAATCAGTTACTATGGGGCAGTTGATGAGTGCTATATTAAAAATGGAAACACGGTTTGGATCTGAATTAAAAACACAGATGGGAACAATGGAAACATGGATGGGAACAATGGAATCACGGTTAGACTCAGTGGGATCACAGTTAGGATCTGAATTTAAAACAGAGATAGGAAATTTACGATCTGAATTAAAAACTGATATAGGAACAATGGAAACACGGATGGGATCTGAATTTAAAACAGAGATGGGAACTTTGGAAACACGGATAGATTCACGAATAGGGACATGTTTCAAAAATATGAAAGATGAATTAAAGAAAGAAATCAGAGAAGAAGTACAACCAATTTTGAATGCTCACAATAATAGATTAATTGCGGTAGAAATCAGACAAAGGGAACAGGATAGAGAACAGGAAGAAAGAGATCGCGTGATAGTACAGAAATTTTCAGAGTTAAATTTACAACGTGCAAAGGATAAGGAAGAAATATTTGAGAGAATCGAGGAATCCGTGCCAAATGACAGATTAAATAACCTAACACAACAATATGAACAGTTAACTACCAAATGTGTCAGTACTGAAACCCGAGTCGCGACACTTACGGAAGACGTAAATAAACAGAAAGAAAAAATAGGTGACTTATCGGAAAGAGTTGAGGAAATTTCAGATAAACTGACAAATCTTAGTTTACATGGGGACAGAGATTCGGATGATACAGCTCCATTGCCATTTGCAGAAACCGAAGAATACCAGAACATAAATAAGCATGTTGAAAATCAGGGAAAATTTAATGAACGCGTCAAAAGGGAATTTGAGGCATTACGAAAGCAAGTCAAACAAATTGAAGGCGAAATAGTAGGAAAGGACAGTAGAAGGAACTTAGAATCACAGATAGCAGAGGGGTATGAAGAAAGTAAATTGTTTCATTTACGGGATGCAACAAGAGAGCGCCAAGCGCGCGAACTTGACAATAATCGACATTGGGACTGGGACAGACGCGGTAGGTCTTTGTCGCCACGAGGCGAAAACTTTGATTATAAACACTTTTTGACTGTTCGGAAATTTAAGATCTTCCGCAATGCTAAGAATGACATACATCCATGTTCATGGTCAGGTCAATTTGCGTACGCACCTCCGCCAAAGTTGCCATTAAGTCACAAACTAGAAATTATGTGCAGCTATTAAAGTCCTCAGGGGATTCACTACTCTAAGTGAATATGTGCCGTAGCGAGCATAGGGCCCCGAGCTGTAGTGGTGCTATTTCTCTTTTAGTTTTCTGCACCGCTGCCTACTCTTTCACTATTCTTTGCATCTGTCAAACCAACTCTTCGACTATCAATCTATCTAGTGAGTAAGTAAACAATAACCTGATATGACTAATTGTACCCAAAAGTGACTTTGGAATTACCGTTTGGACTTACTATATTTTCTGCAGCATTCATTCCTAGTTTAAACGAAGTTTTACCTGTTTATCTTCGTGACAATATTACTTCATATGTTGACGATATTCTTATTGCTAAACATTCTTGGAGTGAGCACAACAAAATTTTGGATTCATTGTTACGTATCTTTGCAAGAGTTGGCATTACAGTGAACTTAGAAAAATCTGAATTTGGTCGTTCTCAGGTGAAATTTCTCGGTCACATTATTTCTACAGAAGGTATTCTTCCTGATCCAGAGAAATTAGACGCTATTCGTAACTATGCTGTTCCTACCACGAAACGTGATGTTCGTAGCTTCCTTGGTGTCTGTAATTTTCTTAGACGCTTTGTTAGATTGGACGATTTGGCCACCCCTCGTTTATGTGAACTATCTGGAAAGAAATCTAATTGGTGCTGGGATGAGGAAGCTCAGTCAGAATTTGAACAGCTTCGTGATGCTTTAGTTGCTGCTCCACTTCTTTCACATCCGTTTGGTAACGGACTCATCATACAAAGGCCTAGGTGCACATTTATTTCAAGTGATAGAAGAAAACGGCGTTGTAGTACAGAAAACTATGGCATTTGGAAGTCGTGTCCTCTCTAAATCAGAAAAGAATTATTCTATTACGGAACTTGAAGCTTTGGCTGTTGTTTGGGCTTTTACAAAATTTCGGACATTTTGTTTGGTAGACATACGAAGGTTTACACCGATCATCGAGCTCTGGAATTTCTCATGTCGACAAAATTAACTCATGGCAGATTGTCACGATGGGCGTTGTACCTACAGGAATTTGACTTTAGTATTGTTTACATACAGGGTTCTTCAAATATTGTTGCTGATGCTTTATCACGTGCACCTATTGGTTTGAAACAAAGTGCTGAAGAGGACTGCATAGAAAACAATTATTGTTTGATGTATATTCAAGGTGTTGCGTTTGAGAACTTTATTTCGTCTTCGCTCCAGGACATCGCTAAGGAGCAAAATAAGGATCCAATCTGGAAGGACATTAAGGAGAAGTGGAGGAGAAAGGAAAGCGTAGCGATTAGACAGCATTATTTAGTCCGCAATGACATTCTTTTTAAACGAAAATCGGTCGACAACTCCGTTTGGTTAGTTTGTATTCCTGATGAGTGGGTCAATAAATTGATTTGGTATACGCATTTCAGTTATGCACACTTTGGTCCCAGAAAATGCTTTCATAAATTACGAGAAAATTGCTACTTCAGTAATATGGAAAAACGTATTCGATCTGTTCTGGCCAAATGCAAATTATGTCAAAAGGCTAAGTCGCCAACAGTTTCTCACAGAGCACCGTTGTTTCCTATCATTCCAGCGAAATTAAAGGAGATGGCTGCAGTCGATTTGTTCGGTCCAGTGATTCGTTCTACTAATGGTTTTGCGTACATTTTCGTAGCAGTGGAGTTGACGTCAAAATATGTGTGTTTTACACCGTTACGCAAAGCAACAGCTCGTTCAGTATCTAACGCTTTCATCAAACATTTTCTTAAAGAAGATGGTCATGTTGATAAGGTTATATCAGATAATGGATCACAGTTTCGTTCTAAAATTTGGCTTCGTACTCTACAGCGTCATAAAATTAAACCAATCTTCATTTCACTTTTTCACCCACAATCTAACGCTTCAGAGAGATGGATGAAGGAAATCAATAAATTGTGCCGTCTTTATTGTCATCAGAATCACAGAACTTGGGATCAGTATCTTCATATTTTTCAAAACATTCTGAATGAACTCCCTAATGATTCAACTTCTTTACCGCCTATACTGGTATTAAAAAATAAAGCACCGACAAATCGCATTTCTGAAATCGTTCCTTTTCCACCTTCACGGAAACTGCGGCATTCTGAAGTTGTCAACCTGGCTCTACGAAATATTGCATCTGCGGCTGCTAGAAGAGAGAGATCAGCTAAGCGTCCTGGTCGTTCAAAAATCTTGTCAGTTGGTCAAAAAGTGTTAATTAGGTCTCATCGTTTGTCTCACAAAGGAAAAGGCTTGTGTCGCAAATTTTTTCTGTTTTATAACGGTCCATATAGAATTCGCAAAATTATTCGTGATAACGCTGTCGAAGTAGAAACTCTTAAATCTCGACGCTCTAAAGGAATACATCATATATCTAACGTAAAAATTTTTGTGGAATGACATACTTTTGAGAAACCAACAGCTACATGTAAACATGCGGAGAGTACAAGGATACCGCGCTGTGTTTTGGCGGCGGCACATACTCAAAGCAACAGTCAAGTCTGCGCGCCGCACAAGGCAGTCGTTGACCGCGAACAATTGCTTCCGACGTCACGCGCCTACAGCTGATCGAGCGCTCAGTGCGAATGCACTGACAGCCGTAAACAAATACACAGTTTAATTTCTCCGATTAAATTCAGTATACAGCTATAGTGAGTTGATGAATTATGTTATTAACAATCAGTATTTTTCAGGATACGGTTCTATAAAATATTTAAGAACTTCAGGTAAATTCTGTGCGTGTCCGACGTTAAGACGACTTGCTATCGAGAAATTTTCAGAAAGAATGTAATTTCGAAGAAGAAACTAATAAACTAAAAAAGGTAACTATTAATTGAGTTCATTTTTCAGGTAACATATTTCTACTTAGGTACGTACTTTGGACGTAGTTTGCTGCTCGCGATTACGTGATTCATACTTTGTGCTAATTTCATGTTCTATGAATTTACTTGTGATGCGACGTGCTTGCGTACATTAACTAATTTTGACAATGATTATTAATGAACTGGGTTGTAACTTGTGTATATTATGCATCGCTTGGCTGCACTGCTTTTTCACTGATGTCATATTTTTTTAATTATGTGCCTGCTGTGCTTATTTATTTAAATTATAATTGTAACCTGATTAATTGTGCTGACTGTGTTTATGTATGTAGGTTATACTTTGTGATTTATCTGCTTGCGCCTTCATGTTTACTTATTAAGATGACATATGAACATTTATTTGCTTATGCTGATATGATGCTAATGACATGTTTACTGCTTTGCGTATGGATTGCATATTTATACATATCTGTTGTTGTCATAACTACTCTTTAATTTGGTGTATAGAAATGCTGATGTACAGTGTACGAATATAGAGTTTAGGTTACACTATGGTATAGGTTACAGATTGTTCGCTTGGCAGAGCCTCGTTGTAAGGATTGTGCTGCATCCACTTTTTGACATTCTGTTCTCTACTGGTATATTTACTTGCTATTGCTTGTTTTGCTTACGCTAAGTGCCTTATATTTTTAAGATAAGAAAATGAACTGCTATAATTCGACGAACGACATTGGTACAAAGAACTTCGTTGAAGTCACATGAGCTGAGGTTTTATGGAAGCTGTATAAATTTATGCTAATAGGAAGGAAGCTAACGACATGACATACCAAAAATAGGTTTAGACCATTGACAATTATTACACTGCATTTTTCGTGAGCAATTGAAATAGGAAGTGACACTTGATACAAGAAATACTCCACATGTTTGCTTCTGTCTGCCATAATTCTTGAAGTGGTGTACACACTGTGAAATATTATGATCATTCACATTCCGTAATCGTACTTAATTACTGAGAGTTATTCGAACTAAGTCTGTTAGAGGCCATGTATGCATTTCTTTGTTTATAATTCATAATGAGTAGAAGATTTGGGTCAGACGGATTACACAGAGGTTGTGTGTTGACAATGTGTCTTCAGATTGTATGGGATGATGAACTGAAGTTTGCACTAGGATTTTATCTGTACTTGTTCGAGGAGACTGACTAGAGGAAAGAGTTGTGTTGGAAGTGAGATGATATTGGCAATAAGGTTCATATGTATCGACATATTGAAGAGGAATTATTGAGGTATTATTGAGATTATGTGAAGTTGATGATTATTGGAGTTTTGGTGGACAAGAGGTAAGGTAAATGCTATTAATAATAAGGTTTATATGTATCGACGTATTGAAGAGGTATTATTGAGGTATTACTGAGATTGTGTGAAGTTGATGATTATTGGAGTTTTGGTGTATAGGAAGTAACGTAAGTGAGGAGCATTTTTTTTTTTGTTGGTCTTATGGAATAAGGAGGATGAAGATAGCAGACTAGAACACTAAAGTAGAAGGAAGATAGTCTATACACACACTTTGTTAAATCACTAAGCAGTATATACTTTTTTTTGAAGAGAGGAAGTATTTGCATATCTTGGCTCACTGACAGTTGTTCAACAACAGTACATTTGATCTGGCTTGGCAAACATTGGTCTTGACATGATGACTATGACGTTGACCTAACTATTATTGACTGTTATACATTGCTGCCACTACTACTTGATACACATGATGAACATCAAATTTTGACAGAATTGCATTTACACTGTTAACACTATTCAGTTACACAGTAGTACTTAATGTGGATGAAAGATGAGTGAGTGTGTTTTGTGTGTTTTCCTTTCCTAATCCTACCCACCTATCTCCTAAATATTATTTTATTTGTTTGTAGTGGCTTGCACTGACACCCCTAAATATTATAGGTTTACTGATATTTGTGTATTTGTAATAGTTACTATGACAATTATCTGATATCATTTGTGTGTTTATTAGAATTTGTATGTTTAGTGTAAGAGCATTGTAAAAGCATTTGTATGTGTTTTCAAAATTATTGTTCATGCCTGAACTGTCAGATTAGTGATGGTAAATATTATGAACTGTTACCTGCACTTTTCAACGTAATGTGTGACACTAGGACATGTTTAATTTTTGCTGATGAACAGTGTGATTAGTATGTGTATTCAAACTATTGTTCATGCTTGAACAGTGTGATCAGTGATAGTGAATATCATGGACTGCTCTCTGGACCTGCTCATCATTGCTAGGTGCAACTGATGGACTACTTGTATGGAAATGAAGTCACTTCTTGCTGTCTGCACCTACTCAACATTGCTGAGTGCAACTGATGGACTGCTTCTACTGAAATGATGTCACTTGTTGGTGTCTGCACCTGCTCAACATTGCTGGGTGCAACTGATGGACTGCTTCTACTGAAATGATGTCACTTGTTGGTGTCTGCACCTGCTCAACATTGCTGGGTGCAACTGATGGACTGCTTCTGCTGAAACGATGTCACTTGTTGGTGTCTGCACCTGCTCAACATTGCTGGGTGCAACTGATGGACTGCTTCTACTGAAATGATGTCACTTGTTGGTGTCTGCACCTGCTCAACATTGCTGGGTGCAACTGATGGACTGCTTCTACTGAAATGATGTCACTTGTTGGTGTCTGCACCTGCTCAACATTGCTGGGTGCAACTGATGGACTGCTTCTACTGAAATGATGTCACTTGTTGATTTCTGCACCTGCTCAACATTGCTGGGTGCAACTGATGGACTGCTTCTACTGAAATGATGTCACTTGTTGGTGTCTGCACCTGCTCAACATTGCTGGGTGCAACTGATGGACTGCTTCTACTGAAATGATGTCACTTGTTGATTTCTGCACCTCCTCAACATTGCTGGGTGCAACTGATGGACTGCTTCTACTGAAACGATGTCATTTGTTGGTGTTTGCACCTGTTGACCATTGCTGGGCTGGAATTATCAACTATTGGTTTTTTTTTTTTTGAATAATTAAAAGTATTTTATGTGAACATTTGTATAAACTGATTTTTTATGTATTGTGTAAACTATTATGTAAAGCCACATGTATGAAAAGAATTTGTATTGCCTACTGTATTTTATATATTAGGTTATTGAAAGGTCAGTGCAAAGCCAAAATTTTAACTAATTATGTGATATTTAGGTATTAATATTATCTTTTGTTTTGTCTGTATTTTTGTGGACGAATTTGGTGGTATTTTCACCACCAATGCTGGCAAAAATACCATCAAATTCTGGCCTGTGGAGGAGGGGCATATGAAAGGTGGCTACACTGAGCCACTGCGCCAGAGATTGCGCCAAAGAGTATTATTAAGCCGCCTCCAGAGTGCGTGGGCAGAGCTCGTAGTAGTGAGTGCTTGTCGAGAGCTCGTAGTAGAGTGCCTGTCGAGGTCTCGTGGCAGTCAGTGTTGAGATGTGCGAGTGGGCAAGGCTTGTCGAGATGTTGTAGTAAGGAGTGTTTGTTCCATGTTTTATCCAGTTATTTGATGGGAGAGATAGCAGATGTTATTGTAATGATCAGAGTGCATTTCGTCAATATATATGAAGGTAAAAACCACAATGTTCTTTTATTATTTGTGTGTCTGAAATAATGCGTCATTACAGGTTCAGTCAACAAAGCATCTGGCTTGTGCTCTTGTATTAGAGTGTAATTCTGGTTTTCTTGCGTAATTATAGTTTTTCTAATTTTCTTTTATCACGTCAGTATAATTGGTATTTAAAATTCTTGTCTTGTTGAAGAAGAACCGTGCCAGATGTGCGTTAAGTCATACTACCACATACAGAACAGCTACACTTGTGCTTGTTGCCTTCGTAGATTTTATACACTCCTGGAAATGGAAAAAAGAACACATTGACACCGGTGTGTCAGACCCACCATACTTGCTCCGGACACTGCGAGAGGGCTGTACAAGCAATGATCACACGCACGGCACAGCGGACACACCAGGAACCGCGGTGTTGGCCGTCGAATGGCGCTAGCTGCGCAGCATTTATGCACCGCCGCCGTCAGTGTCAGCCAGTTTGCCGTGGCATACGGAGCTCCATCGCAGTCTTTAACACTGGTAGCATGCCGCGACAGCGTGGACGTGAGCCGTATGTGCAGTTGACGGACTTTGAGCGAGGGCGTATAGTGGGCATGCGGGAGGCCGGGTGGACGTACCGCCGAATTGCTCAACACGTGGGTTGTGAGGTCTCCACAGTACATCGATGTTGTCGCCAGTGGTCGGCGGAAGGTGCACGTGCCCGTCGACCTGGGACCGGACCGCAGCGACGCGCGGATGCACGCCAAGACCGTAGGATCCTACACAGTGCCGTAGGGGACCGCACCGCCACTTCCCAGCAAATTAGGGACACTGTTGCTCCTGGGGTATCGGCGAGGACCATTCGCAACCGTCTCCATGAAGCTGGGCTACGGTCCCGCACACCGTTAGGCCGTCTTCCGCTCACGCCCCAACGTCGTGCAGCCCGCCTCCAGTGGTGTCGCGACAGGCGTGAATGGAGGGACGAATGGAGACGTGTCGTCTTCAGCGATGAGAGTCGCTTCTGCCTTGGTGCCAATGATGGTCGTATGCGTGTTTGGCGCCGTGCAGGTGAGCGCCACAATCAGGACTGCATACGACCGAGGCTCACAGGGCCAACACCCGGCATCATGGTGTGGGGAGCGATCTCCTACACTGGCCGTACACCACTGGTGATCGTCGAGGGGACACTGAATAGTGCACGGTACATCCAAACCGTCATCGAACCCATCGTTCTACCATTCCTAGACCGGCAAGGGAACTTGCTGTTCCAACAGGACAATGCACGTCCGCATGTATCCCGTGCCACCCAACGTGCTCTAGAAGGTGTAAGTCAACTACCCTGGCCAGCAAGATCTCCGGATCTGTCCCCCATTGAGCATGTTTGGGACTGGATGAAGCGTCGTCTCACGCGGTCTGCACGTCCAGCACGAACGCTGGTCCAACTGAGGCGCCAGGTGGAAATGGCATGGCAAACCGTTCCGCAGGACTACATCCAGCATCTCTACGATCGTCTCCATGGGAGAATAGCAGCCTGCATTGCTGCGAAAGGTGGATATACACTGTACTAGTGCCGACATTGTGCATGCTCTGTTGCCTGTGTCTATGTGCCTGTGGTTCTGTCAGTGTGATCATGTGATGTATCTGACCCCAGGAATGTGTCAATAAAGTTTCCCCTTCCTGGGACAATGAATTCACGGTGTTCTTATTTCAATTTCCAGGAGTGTAGTTGCTGGGGACTTAATTAATTAATTGTGTTAATGAAAATTTTCATTTCATTCTTTGTTGTTGTTCTAAGCAGTCAGATTGCGTAATAATACTAGTCAGGGCCAACCGTTTACGAGACACAGCGTAATCGGACATACAGCTACGAAAAATTTAAAAAGTATTTTCAATCATATTTAATTAAGCCCCCATGCAATACATCAAGCACTCTCCGGTGTGGATTTCGAACGGCGCCAGGAATTTTGCCGGTTTGCTCTGCAGCTCCTACAAGATGATCCAACGTGTTTTCAAGGGGTGCTTTTTACTGATGAAGCGACTTTCACCAACCACGGTAATGTGAATTTGCATAATATGCATTACTCGTCAATAGCGAGCCCTCATTGGCTTCGACAGATACAGCATCAGCAACCGTGGTGTGTTAACGTGTGGTGCGGCATCGTCAGAAATGTCATTGTGGGCCCGTACGTCATTCCGGGTATACTAAATGGCGTTTCCTGCGAAACGCTCTGCCGATTTTACTGGAAGAGGTACCACTAACTACGCGTCAGTGCATGTGATTCCAACATGACGGCTGTTCTGCTAACTCTTCCCGTGTAGCTATAGAGCTGTTAAATGAATAGCTCCCAGATTGTTGGATAGGACGAGGTGCTGAAGTGAAGTGGCCAGCCCGGTCTCCTGATTTGACCCCTCTTGATTTTTTCTGTGAGGAGCAATCAAATATAAAGTGTATGATCAAATACCAACTACGCCAGACGATATGAAGCAACGAATCATCGAAGCGTGCGCTGATATCTCACGTGACACCCTCGCAGCCGTGCACAAATCATTCGAACGGCGAATACAAATGTGCATTGCACAAGAGGGGAAGCATTTTGAGCACATGATTCAGTAAAGTTTTGTATCATGTACAGTATGTATTTTGCATCTTTGTGTGTATTTGCATCGTATTGTGATCAATAGCAAATATTTTCAAATAAAAAAACAAATGCGTACGAAATAAGTGGGACCAATAAGGGCCTCTTCATTCATATTTGTATTTCTGTTACTTAAAATGTATTAACATCTTGTAGTATTTTAATACTGTCTGTTGTCTACTATTTTGGTATCACAGTTGTCAAATAACTGAACAATATTTGCGCGACATCGTCAGTTAATTTTTGCGCAAAATATCGCAGTATGTATTCCTATTGTCGGGTAAATGGGCGTGTTTGTGTAAGGACGGACTCGCGACGTTTACCATGTACTCTAAACAACAGGGAAGGTCACATTGAACAACGCCGCTTCGAAGGACGAACACAAAACGAGGACATATCTGTGTCTCAAAAACTGTTCGCCTAAATAATATGATATACACATATTTCATACCGTCTTTTTAGCCCATCCTGTTACGCTAAAATTTAACATAAAGTTCCATTTAAAAAAACCAAAGATGTCCTCATATCTCTGTAATAAAAAATAGCACAAACATGAACTGTGATGTATTCAAGTAGCCCCTGTTCCTGCAATTCACTGTCCAAACGGCATCTTTGTATCTGTTACGGTTGGGGAAATACAAGGGGTGTTATGACCTACATGCCTCACCCTGTATAGCGAGGCAACGTAAATCACAAAATAAAGCCAAGTTATCCCTCCCAGATTGTATACCAGTTAGGTCCCTTTCGAAGTACGCTAATATAATATCTCCATAATAAGCAATCATAAACAACTGCTCGCTAGACGACATATCCGTACCTAAACACTAGAATGTTGCATAAGTCACACCAATACAGAAGAAAGGAAACAGAAGTAACCCGCTGAATTACAGACCCATGTACGCAGCAGGATTTTTAAACATACGAGTATACTGTGTTCAAACGTTATAAAGTACCTCGAATAAAACAGATTTTTGACAGTCAGCGTGAATTCAGAAAATGTCGTTATTGCGAAACACAACTAACTCCTTTTTCACATGAAGTAATGAGTGCTATCGACAGGGGATCTCAGATTGATTCCATATTTCCGGATTTGCAGAATGCCTTTGATACTGTTACTCACAAACGGCTTCTAATCAAACTGCATGCCTATGTTCTATCGTCCCAGCTGTGTGACTGGATTCGTGATTTCCTGTATTCGTAGTAATTGTCGGAAAGTCCTTGTGTGAAACTAAATGATATCTGCGTTCCACAAGGAAGTGTTATTGTCCGTGTGCTTCCTACGTATATAAACGGCTTAGGGGACAATCTGAGCAGCCCTATTAGATTTTCTGCAGATGATGCTGCTGTTAACCCCTTAGTAAAGTCATCAGAAGACAAAAACTAACTCCAAAATGATTTAGACATGATATCTGTATAATGCGAGAAGTGGCAAATGACTCTAAACAATGAGAAGTGCGTGATCACGAGTAATAAAAGGAATATGTTAAACCTCTGTTATACAATAAGCCAGATAACTATAAAGGCTGCTATCTCAACTAAATACGTAGGAATTTTAACTACGAATGCCTTTAATTGGAACGGTCACACAGAACATGGTAGACAACCTGGTCCCTGCCGCCCACTAGTTGGCGTTTCAGCTTTCATGATGGGAGGTAGGTGGTATCGGTTTTAAAAGTATTTTCATTAGGTTTTCATAAAAATTTGACAAATTATTTGGTACGTAACTATTATTACATGGTTTAACTTGCTGTAACTCTGCGTTGTAATTTTTATACAGTAAAGTTATTTCCCTACTTTATAAATCACCATAACTGCGGAGCTATCTGTCAGTTAGCACATTTTACTACTAACAGAGATACAAAAGAGGGCGGTAAGTAAAAAAGGTTGACTGCCCCCGACATAGAAAATGTTGTAGGGAAGGAGAACCAAAGACTGCGTTTTGTTGGCAAACACTTGGAAGATGCAACAGAGCTACTAAAGAGTCTGCCTACACTTCGCTTATCCCGAGTATGTTGCATTGCAATCGATCCTTACCAAATAGGATTGACGGAGCACATCGAAAAAGTTCAAAGAGGGGTAGCTCGTTCTGACTATCGCGAAATAGAGGAGACAAGTGTCACGGATACGATACGCGAATTGGGGCAGCAATTGTTAAAACGCGTTTTTGTTACTGCGAAATCTTTTCAGAAAATTTCGATAACCAACTTTCTCCTCTAAATGTGAAAATATTTTGTTGTCGCCCACCTACATAGGAAAAAATGATCGTCGTAATAAAATGATAAAAGAAATCAGAACTCACACGGAAAGATTTAAGCGTCCGTTTTTCTCGCGCGGGAGTGAGCGGTGGAGAATTAGTCTGAACGTGGTTCGATGAACTCTCTGCAAGATACTTAAATGTGAATTGCTGTGTAGTCATGTAGATGTAGTTGTAGATCAAATATCCTGTATTTCTTTGATAATTTCGGCAATTTACAGCCTTCTCCGGAAAGAGTGAGGTACTTAAAAAACAAAACAATTAAGTATTATCACAATGCGTTTCAGTCACCTGAAAGCCAGAGGTTGGTTGGTTGTTTGGTTTGAGGGATTGAAGGGATCAGACTAAAGCCAGAGGTTCGGCCACCTTTGTTTAAAGTTCCTGATCTCTAGATTAATTAGCAGGTCTTTTAGCACATACTGACAGTATCACAATGGATCGCATTGTACATGGTGTAACGTTTAGCCAATCAGGTAAAAATCCGATTATAACTGCTTTATTTAACCCCATGCTAAATTTGTCTGACCACGCGTACGAAATTGACATATTCAACTTATTTATCTAGTATTCCATACTGAATATTACATCAAGAAACAATAACTTCTACCTCTAAAATCGGACAGATATCAGAAAATTCTGTACAGAACTACATGGCATTCTTTCCGTCTTGTTGAGGGACAGATTTACATGTCATCAAAACGAAGTGACGGAGAAAAATGAAAAAATCAATGTAAAACTGAACATCAGTTATAACTGAGCTCCAACGATGCGAGATGTGGAGTAATGTATGCGTTGATTTTAGGCTGGAAAATATTATAGGATTAGTTTTAGGTTTTGAGAGAATGTAACTGAAGAATTAACATTAACGGCCGCTGACGTCTAGTCACTCAGTTTTTAAACATCAGATGAAGAAACACTGTCATTACTAAGCAAGTTGGGTGGAAACAAAATTAAAGTAAGAGACAGCACTCAGGTAACAATTATTGTCCACATCAAGAGCACCAAGTGCTAAAACTCACACAAGATACATCAGACGTAAACGCAGATTGCTGAAAAATAACACTAATGAACAATCTGAGTTCTCACAATCTGAAATTACTGCTGCTCTTAAAACTCTAAAACCTGTAAAGGCACCAGGAAATGATGGAATCCATCCAGAATCTCTTCTGCATAGTGGGAACTATACGAAAAGACGGCTGGCGAATTTCTTCTCTGACATTATGACATGTGGTTCAATCACACAGAAACTGAAACAATCAAAAATCATATCAGTACTCAAGCCCAGCAAAGCGTAGAACGTTGACGTGCCGTGCGTTGACTGTGACAGTCTGCTGCTGCCCCACACACGTTACAGCAGTTATAGCGTGCAGAGCCATCTACTAAATTCACTCACTGACATGCCAGTTGTCGGGAGATACGTTCCAGAATTAAGTATATCAAATAGAGATCAAGATGAAAATCTTGTGGATTTCGACGGAGAAGAAATAACTGTTCGATTACACTTAAGGAAACGTGATGGGTATTGTATACATGCAGCATATTATATCTGAAAGGAAGAGGAAGACGAGAAAGAAGAAGAAGAATGTGAATAAACTCCTCGACAAATACTATCGTTCCTAGGATACACAATGCTGTAAATGCTAGCATCATTCTCTGTTTCTCATTCGAAATTGTGGTGCTTGTAGAAGAAGAGTTACGTACTGAATGTGAGTGTAATAATTCTCGTTGATAACCCTATTATTCAGTTCGAATTTCGTAAGTATAAATCATTTGGCCAACAAGCTTTCAATCACGACGATTCCATGCAGGAGTCGTTTTTATGTAGAAGGAAGACTTCCCGATGAAAAAGGAGTTCTGAAAGCTGCTGACATTAGCTTAAACAAAATTTGTGGATGTAAGCGTAGGCTTCCGCGGCCGTTGTCTTCTTCAATAAAATTCTTCAGGGTATCAGACCGCATCGTCATAATTTTAAAATGTGCCAACGTTTCGGCCAGCGTTGCAGCTAGCCTTCATCAGGGCCTTACGTTAACTGCTAAATGAACACACTTGGATTCCTTAAATAGCTGCACGAGAAAACCGTGTCGTTACTTGATTGGCTGTACTAGGAGGAGGAGGAGGGGTGAAAGGTATGCTTTATTGGTGTTTCCTTTATTATCTGTCATTGGCTGAAATAGCTGTTTTCTATTGGTCTTTATATTAATCCACCCCATTGGAGGAGACGGACGAATAGCGAACAGGTGATGGCTGTGACGTCACACTGTTTCCATGCTGTCCAGAAGCCGGCTGCGGCGTGCCATTGCTTTGTGTGCTCGCGATCACTACTGTGGCTCTCCGCGTGTCCGCATGGGCCGCCACGGCTCGGCCGCCGCTCCGTAGCCCTGCTATTGCAGGCAGCCAAGATCTCGGAAGCTTGTACCCGTCCTCTCTATTCATGTTGGCGGGTCTTTTGGCTATTTCTATCGCCTCTCTAATCTTTCTTTTGAAAGTGAGAGGCTGTTTCGCCAGGACGCGGGCTTCTTGAAAAAATATTGGTTTCCCGCACTCGTCTCGGTGTTCCGCCACTGCTGACTTAGTGTGTTGTTTCAGGCGGATATATCTTTCATGTTCCGAGAGCCTAGTGCTGATCGGACGTCCCGTCTCACCTATGTAAACTAATCCACACGCACAACCAATTTCATACACGCCAGCTGTGTGTAGTTTGTCAACTGCATCCTTGGTAGAACCGAGCATGTCTGATATTTTGTGTCTGCTTCGGAAAATTGGTTTGATGTCGGCTTTTCGTAGAATTTTGCCAATACGTTCGGTGACCCCTTGTACATATGGTAACAGAGCAATGCTCTGTGCCTCCTTCTCCTCTTCCCTATTAGTCTTCTCCCTTGTCGACATGGTGCTGTCTATCATCTGCTTCCCATAGCCATTAGTTCCGAAGATGGACCTGAGGTGTTCAAGTTCTGTCTTCAGATGTTCTTCGTCGCTTATCCTGTACGCTCTCTTCGTTAGCGTGTGCAGGGCGGACTTCTTCTGCGTGGGGTGATGGTGGGAGGAGGCGTGAAGGTACCTGTCCGTATTGGTTGGTTTCCTGTACACTTTGTGGCCAAGTTTACCATCAGGTTTTCGATAAACTCCCACGTCGAGAAAAGGCAGCACCCCATTCTTCTCTGTTTCCATTGTAAACTGGATTTTCCCTTGCTGTTGGTTAAGGTGCTTGTGGAAGTTCTGTAACTCCTCTTCTCCGTGGGGCCAGATGACGAAAGTATCATCGACATAGCGAAGCCAACAATTTGGACGTAATGGTGCGGACTGGAGGGCTGTTTCCTCAAATGCCTCCATGAAAATTTCTGCTGCGATAGGCGATAGGGGTGAGCCCATAGCTACACCGTCAGTTTGTTCATAAAATTGACCTCTCCACCTGAAATAGGTGGTCGTCAGACAGTGGCGCACAGGCTCACATACATCAGGTGCCACGCGTTCTTCTAGGATGTTCACAGTATCTGACACTGGGACATTCGTGAATAGGGATTTGACGTCGAAGCTAACCATCAGATCTTGGTCCGTAACACGCATTTCCTTTAGGAGAGACACGAAGTGAGTGGAATCCTTAACGTAGGACTCGGTTTGATGCACTAGGTGTCGGAGCCTAGGTGCCAGTTCTTTCGCTAGGTAGTAGGTCGGCGAATTTATACTGTTTACTATGGGCCTTAAGGGGAAGTCGGTTTTGTGTACCTGCCACTGTAGTCTTGGACACGACTGATTACAACAAACGAATGGAAGATATTCTCGCAGAACCTATCTACAAGAAACTTCAGGGAGATCCGACGGCCAAGGTAATCAAAACGACGCAGGCACTGCTCAAGCACTCTAGAATCAATTTCGACAAGGCCAGAAGATTCATCCCGCAAGTGACACAGGCACCAAGGATATATGGTGTACCGAAGGTACACAAAACCGACTTCCCCTTAAGGCCCATAGTAAACAGTATAAATTCGCCGACCTACTACCTAGCGAAAGAACTGGCACCTAGGCTCCGACACCTAGTGCATCAAACCGAGTCCTACGTTAAGGATTCCACTCACTTCGTGTCTCTCCTAAAGGAAATGCGTGTTACGGACCAAGATCTGATGGTTAGCTTCGACGTCAAATCCCTATTCACGAATGTCCCTGTGTCAGATACTGTGAACATCCTAGAAGAACGCGTGGCACCTGATGTATGTGAGCTTGTGCGCCACTGTCTGACGACCACCTATTTCAGGTGGAGAGGTCAATTTTATGAACAAACTGACGGTGTAGCTATGGGCTCACCCCTATCGCCTATCGCAGCAGAAATTTTCATGGAGGCATTTGAGGAAACAGCCCTCCAGTCCGCACCATTACGTCCAAATTGTTGGCTTCGCTATGTCGATGATACTTTCGTCATCTGGCCCCACGGAGAAGAGGAGTTACAGAACTTCCACAAGCACCTTAACCAACAGCAAGGGAAAATCCAGTTTACAATGGAAACAGAGAAGAATGGGGTGCTGCCTTTTCTCGACGTGGGAGTTTATCGAAAACCTGATGGTAAACTTGGCCACAAAGCGTACAGGAAACCAACCAATACGGACAGGTACCTTCACGCCTCCTCCCACCATCACCCCACGCAGAAGAAGTCCGCCCTGCACACGCTAACGAAGAGAGCGTACAGGATAAGCGACGAAGAACATCTGAAGACAGAACTTGAACACCTCAGGTCCATCTTCGGAACTAATGGCTATGGGAAGCAGATGATAGACAGCACCATGTCGACAAGGGAGAAGACTAATAGGGAAGAGGAGAAGGAGGCACAGAGCATTGCTCTGTTACCATATGTACAAGGGGTCACCGAACGTATTGGCAAAATTCTACGAAAAGCCGACATCAAACCAATTTTCCGAAGCAGACACAAAATATCAGACATGCTCGGTTCTACCAAGGATGCAGTTGACAAACTACACACAGCTGGCGTGTATGAAATTGGTTGTGCGTGTGGATTAGTTTACATAGGTGAGACGGGACGTCCGATCAGCACTAGGCTCTCGGAACATGAAAGATATATCCGCCTGAAACAACACACTAAGTCAGCAGTGGCGGAACACCGAGACGAGTGCGGGAAACCAATATTTTTTCAAGAAGCCCGCGTCCTGGCGAAACAGCCTCTCACTTTCAAAAGAAAGATTAGAGAGGCGATAGAAATAGCCAAAAGACCCGCCAACATGAATAGAGAGGACGGGTACAAGCTTCCGAGATCTTGGCTGCCTGCAATAGCAGGGCTACGGAGCGGCGGCCGAGCCGTGGCGGCCCATGCGGACACGCGGAGAGCCACAGTAGTGATCGCGAGCACACAAAGCAATGGCACGCCGCAGCCGGCTTCTGGACAGCATGGAAACAGTGTGACGTCACAGCCATCACCTGTTCGCTATTCGTCCGTCTCCTCCAATGGGGTGGATTAATATAAAGACCAATAGAAAACAGCTATTTCAGCCAATGACAGATAATAAAGGAAACACCAATAAAGCATACCTTTCACCCCTCCTCCTCCTCCTAGTACAGCCAATCAAGTAACGACACGGTTTTCTCGTGCAGCTATTTAAGGAATCCAAGTGTGTTCATTTAGCAGTTAACGTAAGGCCCTGATGAAGGCTAGCTGCAACGCTGGCCGAAACGTTGGCACATTTTAAAATTATGACGATGCGGTCTGATACCCTGAAGAATTTTATTGAAGAAAATTTGTGGACATCATTTGTTTTCAGAAATGTAATATCGTTTGAATAACCAAATTATTGATAATGTGCGCAATCTGGCAATTTCAGCTCTAATGGAGAGATTCAGAATGTTGATTGGAGAACGAGAGATAAGGTAACAGCAAATGTTGATAGTGATGGACGTTTCAGCTTCTGCATGTTTATTTTCCCCTCTGCTCAACAGGTCAGGTGTTGAAATATGACCACGTGGATGCAGAACAGCTAGTCTATGCCGACAGGTGCAGCCCACTATGTGGTGCAATGGCAGCCATTCAGAAAACATCAGGTCGTAGAGTTTGCGATGCGTTTGTGGGAAGACTGTTCAAGACAGATAAAAAGGGAGAAACACACTGATTTGTGTACATGTAAAAATATCTGCACTTATACCCGTTACATCCTGTATGTACTTGGGTTCACACAGAACTAGAGGAAGATTACTTTAAAAGCTCCCCATGAACTTGAACTGATTCGCAGCAGACGAGACACTATATCTCGGATAAAGCAGCTGCCACATCGAAAATTGTGCTCGAAAAAATGTACAGAGGAATGCCAGAAATTCGATTGTCCCAGAGATAACAAAAAAATACTTGATAATGATTGAAATCTCATTCTCACATTTCGTCATTTGGATTTAACATAAAGTGTTTCACCAGAAATTAGCACATGTACATGGCAAATTATATTAAATTCAATACAACTCTAGAAACAGCAAGAGACGAAGTTTTATATGTAGAATGTAACAGACTTAAGTGCAGATATTTCTACTCGTGACTGAGGACGGAGTACTGAACAACATTACATCAGTATTTACTTCATTTGGAGACTAATCATTAGAGCTGTCAGGAGCAGCATAATTTGAGGTTGGTTAGTACCCACAGCTACATGTGGCAAGAGCAAACCAATAATGTTTATTTTCCCCTCTGTTCAACAGGTCAGGTGTTGAAATATGACCACGTGGATGCAGAACAGTTAGTGTATGCCGACAGGTGCAGCCCACTAAGTGGTGCAATGGCAGCCACTCAGAAAACATCAGGTCGTAGAGTTGGCGATGCGTTTGTGGGAAGACTGTTCAAGACAGATAAAAAAGGACAAACGCACTGATTTGTGTACATGTAAAAATATCTGCACTTATACCCGTTACATCCTATATGTATAAGTTGTGACAGTACTCACATCTCAGTACTCTTCTCACAACAGCTGTCTGTACGTTGCACCACACAGATATATTAAAAAAGGTAAAGGAAAGTTCTCTCGTGACTCAGAGGGAGTTAGGCTATTTGGCGGTATAAGACTGTTCCCTGCAATGATTATTAATCTAGAGATATGTACAATGTCCTTTTTGCCGGCATCTGTGGCCGAGCAGTTCTAGGCGCTTCAGTCCGGAACCGCGCTCTGCTACGGTCGCAGGTTCGAATTCTGCCTCGGGCATGGATGTGTGTGGTGTCCTTAGGTTAGTTAGGTTTAAGTAGTTCTAAGATCTAGGGGACTGATGACCTTAGAAGTTAAGTCCCATAGTGCTCAGAGCCATTTGAACCAATGTCCTTTTTGATTTCCAAGTATTCCACGCCATAGGAAATCCATTTGCTCCAAAGAAAGTTGCTTTTCAGATGTTATGTGCTGCTGATAGCAGTGTAGCTGCTTCTGATGATTTCATTCTACATTGGTAAAACATCCTACTATGAGCTAGGTATAGCTTGCATGTGTCGGGACTTGACTATGTGCAGATAAGCGAAAAATATGCCTGCTCCAACCTGCATAGCGGACCATTACGCAGTTGTCAGCACCACTGGATCAGAATAATGACATGTCCTATCCATCCTTAGTATGGGAAGCTCTTTGATTGTCTTTTTCATGTTTGTGTCAGCAAAATATCGAGCAGCAATTGGAAGATCTAAAAATGTGTAACAAAACCCGCTTACAAGCTTCGTGATTCGCCTAATTCCAAGAAAGGGACATGAATTAAGAAAGAGTTGAGAAATGTGATTAAATGGCAAAGTACTGAACTGCTGTATGGAGAGCTAATTACATTACATCACAAAAAAACTGAAGTATCCTGAAGGAAAGGACAAAACGAAATGAAACTTCATGGGATGAGAGGGATTGTGATGTTATTTCAGTGATAAGAACATCGAGTCAAATTTACAAAGAACTTGGTAAATGTGCACACTTGCCAGAACGACGTTTCTCCCCGTCTAGCATGGCTCCCACTATTTCGGGGTGTCATGAAGTCGGTGTATCTTCTCCTGAGGAAAGCTGGCTCAAAATTGTTGTAACTGGTCCTTGACGCCCTGGATACTGTGACTCTGCGACGGAGCTGTCATTCGAGCTCCACCCATTTATTTTCTAGCGGTGATATATCTGGGGATCTTTCTGGCCTCACGAGTACCTCAGTATCACGGAGACAGTTCATAGAGACATGTTCCACGTGTAGGTAAGCGTTATCCTCTTGAAAAATGGCACCGCGATATTGTCACGTGAGAGGTAACAGACGAGGACGCAAGATGTCCATGACGTATCATTATAGCGTCAGAGTTCTCTCAGTACTCCTACACCATGACGCCAGAAGTAACATCACTGTGCTACTCCCACGCACTGGAAGAATGGGGCCTCTCCCCCAGTCACCAACATACTCGCCAACAATGATCATCCGAAGTAATGCAGAACCGCAATCCATTCTGTTCATCAGCAGTCAATGATTTCTGTTCACATCACCACTCCAAACAAAGCCATTTTTATTGTGGTATTAACGGCAGCCTATGCGTCAGGTGCTAGTTTCCTAGTCCAGCTGCTACTAAACTCCGACCAAAGGTGCGGGATGACACCATATGTTGCAGGGAGCCCATTAGTTGTTCTTGTATTTCAGGTGCAGACGCGAAGGGGCTACGATATGTTCGCTGCACAATAAGGCAACTCTCCCTTGTGTTTGTCAGACATTGTCAATTGGAACCTTGGTGACTATTATGCATGTCCTCACATTCTTATGCAGTCCAGTACTGGTCCACCTTCACATCAGTTGCCCCATTAATCTGCTTAGTGCTCGAGTCTACTAGCTGGCCAAATGGAGACCCACAATAAAGTCGCTTTAAAACTTTGTCAGGAGCCGATAATGCTGTCTCGTATGCGTACATGGCACTCCTTCACAGTGATCACTCAATACCTGACACTGTTCATGCCCCGTATATACCTTACCAGACCTGGTAACAACACTAATTACGAACAACAGTAATCCACTCTCGGGCTGTTCTACTCATCAGAGAGAACTACAACTCTAATACTTCTACATACCAGCCGGTGGTGCGAACATCTACAAAGTTAGATTGACATCTGATATTGTCATCTTGGTGTTTCACTTTCTTGCCTGGCATTGTGTGTGTTGGCTTAGAAACTCTCTGACTAGCCTACTACCAAAAAAGGGGGTGTGGCTTAGGAAACGGAACAGGGGAGGATAGAAGGGGCATGACTTAGAACTGCGGAAGGAATGGGACGGGATAGAATATGGAGGAGATTTGGTGTGTCAAGGTCAATGTAAAAGATGAAAGGTCATCTTTAGTTCAGAATCGTCACTGCATTCATACTGAGAAGGTACTGAATCGAATTTAAGAGAAAGATAATGTATGGCACAAATTGGTCAAACGAAGGGACAGGAGACGTCCTGAAGCATCAAGGTCTCGTCAGTTAGATAATGGAAGGAAGCATGAGGGGTAACTACTGTAGAGGAAGATCAAACTCTGACTACAGTGAGCACATTCAAACGGATGTAGGTGGCAGTTACTGTGCTGACAGGAAGAGGCTTGCACTGCACAGACTAGATTGGAGGGCTATATCAAGCGACTCTTCAGATTGAAGACCACAATAACAACAACATCGTAGGAGCATTACGTTTCTTGTGTCCTAAGTTGGCAAATACGGATTATTTTTACCTTCCCCTAGTTTGCATCATTAAACAATATACATAATACCTCATTTTCGAAATTAATGGATAACATTTGCAAAGTAAGAAGTGGTCTTGTTTACTTTAGTCGCTAAAACATCCGTTATTCCTACTACCAGTGTCAGGAAACAGCTTTAAGAGATTGGGGCATAAGCGCTGCTCGACACGTGTAAGGAACGAACTCCCACTGTTCGTTTCCTCTGCGATGGCCCTCTAATGATATCCTCTTTGTCGGCGTTCAGAGTAATAAAATAGCGTAGGCCGACCGCGGGAAAGCCTATTTTTGCGGAGACTTGCCGCGCTAATGGAATTGCAGGCTTACCTTTTAATTAACATTGCGTCTTTAGCGGCAGAGGCGTAACCTGTGGGCTGGTTACAAGGGTGGGCGGCAGTAACCCCGGATCGGAGGACTCACAGGTACAAAGCGGGAGGCGGCGAGCCGAAATTTGTTAATGGAGCGCGTGACTCAAACGGCGCGCCGAGCGGCTTCATTACGTGGAGAGCCGCGGCGGACAAACCCGCTCACAGCCGCCGCGCTGCCCAACTGACCCCGAGGGAGTCCAACAAAGCGCGCACCTCATCCCGCGCGTCGCTCGGGATTACACCTCCAGCAGCGGCGTACTAGTCAAAGCGAAAACCCTGCAGCGTGGGTGTGCAGCAAGGCCGGCACTTCCTGTGCCTTGCTACTTTTCTTACGGCCACATCGAGAAGAATTTTTGTCTTGATCATCAGTCGTACATCGAGGCCGAAGGTGAGAAAATCCCGCACCTCGCCTTTGCAAATGACGTGATCCTATTGTCCATGTTGTAAACGCCCGGCTTATGGTGTACATACGGCGTGTGTATGAGTGGTTGCTAATGTTCTGTCCGCAACGAAAATATCATGCCTATAAATATGGTGGTGGTGGTGGTTAGTGTTTAACGTCCCGTCGACAACGAGGTCATTACAGACGGAGCGCAAGCTCGGGTTAGGGAAGGATTGGGAAGGAAATCGGCCGTGCCCTTTCAAAGGAACCATCCCGGCATTTGCCCGAAACGATTTAGGGAAATCACGGAAAACCTAAATCGGGATGGCTGGAGACGGGATTGAACCGTCGTCCTCCCGAATGCCTATAAATAAATTAAAAACAGCGTCCCATTGACAACATACACGTGGAGAAATACATTAGATATCTCCTCGTGAAGATATTCTACTCTAGCTTAATTAGAAGATCGATAATGTTGAACAGATATCCTAGTGGAATGAATACAACTAGATACCGTAAAATTATTTATTTTCAGATAATAGTGAAATGAAATAAATGTATAAAATCAATACAGAATATTAAATCCTACCCTTAATCTAGCTTTGAGATTGGGAGAACATCTATGACTTTCCTCAAAATCGCGCCCCTGTTTATTAGACGGACTCACTGAGTTCGTTGATACTGCTTAGCCCCATGAAACAGAATACTTCCGCCCTGACTAACACTGACAGTAAAGCGCTCAGAGAACAAGAAAATGAAACGCAACACTTTTACTATGATTGTTTCCCTATCTGCCGAGCTGTGGTGCATATACCAGCGACTACAGTACTGGGAGACGTGGTACTTCAGTGTCGATCTGTTCGGTGCAGTTAGTCGACGTGCAGGGGACGTACGTTGAGTAGCTAAAAACTTTGTCTATGTAGTGGACGTAATATACCGTCCACAAACCCTTGAAGCTGAAACTAGTTTGTAACACCCCACCCGTCACTTATCTGGTTTTGGTGTGTGTTCACCCCAGGTAATTGACTAACAGATCAACAGAGAGTGCAAAACTGCCGCAATGTTGGATAACACAAAGAAAGCAATAAGGCCCTGTGACTCCTGATTGAACTGTGGTGGCAGTGTTGACATTAATTGATTCAGAATTGATCCCTTTTAATTAAAAAGGGGTGCACATTGATGTTATATTCAGCTATTGAACACCAGATGCAAATGTTTAACATAAAATTAATTAAGAAGGTGACTTGGGATTTCAACTACTTGATTGAAAACAGATGCAGTCGATTAGCACAGATTTATTTTAACTCACGACCTTCAATCATCACATTACATGACTCTCCTAACAGGGGGTGGTAATAAATTGCGTTTGCGTGGAGTAAAGCGTGATAAATCCAAAGTAATTCCTATCGACTGACCCACGCGTAATGCGAAGTGTGAGAAGAATTCTTCAATACACGGCCCATGAAACCCTCTTGGAAACTTTGCTGACATGATCCAACAAATTAATCAGTGGCCGGAGCGGGCGCAATACCACCGAATTCAGTGTGGCAGAGCGGTGTCCTTGTGCGGACGTCTGCCGACCTCGTGGTGCTGCAAGGCTGTGCTCGTCTCTTCACTCCTAGCTATCTTGCTCAGTACATAGCTGAACCAAAACTTCCTATCTCCAAGCTCAATCGTTCCGTTTGCTAAGTCCTAAACTGCAGAGATGCTCACTCTTTCTCAGGCAAGCTGAGTAAAGAACGCCACATCCATGCTCTAGGCAAGCTGGGAACGAAAGACCTCTACTTCTCGCAGTCCATTCTTCGCCTCAGTTTCCCTTCCAACAAAATCACTTATGCCAATTGCAGCCCAAGTCGCGTTAATTATGCATCGCTTCCCAGTGCCGACCAATGCCTGCTCTGGGAAGTGAACAAATTCCCACAAAATTTCCCTTCCTCTATACTTCTGCTATTTAGCTCCTCCCAGGCCACCCATCAAGGTTAGCGTCTGCAGAAACACCAAGTTTTCCGGAATTCTGACTCCCAGGAGAGTACTTCAAATTCCTTGGTCCTACGTTCCCATTGGAGGCCGGCGTATTTCATTCTGTCGCTCTTCACCTGATTTACTTCAGACTCTGCAGACCGTGAATTCAGCGTGAAGTTGCTATAGTCATGAACACGCATATTTTGACCTCTCTTGACCGCTCCACCGTAGCTTTGCGTGGCTTTCTCGCATGTTTCACTGAAAACGGGACGACGGACATTTATCAACAGGCGTAGAAGTTCTCCGTCTGCTTCCCGGTACACCAGCATGGGATTAACCACCCCCCCCCTCACTGTCACTCATCTTAAGGCAGCTGGAGGCCGCGCCCCGTTACCACTTTCTCAAGAGTTTGAGCCGCCCTAAGCTGCATATTGTCACTTCCCTTCGCCGCTCCCCAGCCGCGTGCTGTGCTCAACTCGAATACTTCCCGGGGTAAACTAGCCTCCAGTAAATCGATGCGTTTCCACAAAGTTTTCATGTCATGTGAATCACTTTAAAACCATCACCCGACATTAATTATTCCAATACGTCCATACTGTACCCTCTACAAGACGCATTGTGCCTAGTCAGTCATTTTTGTTCAGCCCTACTGTTCGCCCAACGTGAGTTAGGTGATCTTTAATGACTTCATGTAAGGGGCATAGTTCTTGCCATCTTACAAGTTTCGTTACGGCACAGAACACGATCAAGATTTCTGTTTGCTCAAAAGCTAGGAATAGAAACTCAAGTAATCGTTTGTGAGAAAAGCACCAAAGTATGCCTCAGACTACACAGACAAGCAAAGAATCGTCACTCTTGCCAGCTATAGCCCCTGTATAACACTGTTCTAGAACATTATAAAACTCCACCTACGACTATGGACACAGCCAATCAAATTCCCGTGTCTATTTTTTTGGCGAGAAACGTCGCTCGCCGTAACTCGTGAGAAGATGTGCAGAAGGTCAACTCGCGTCCATCGCCCGTGATCCCCGTGCATTCCTCCTTATTAAAAGAATGCCTTCTTCCCTTGTAATATGTTATACTTCTCGATCCGCGTATGCTAGAGACAAGATATTGCCGCCTTACAAGGTCTAAAGGAGGTCTGAGGTCTGAAGCAGATGAATGACAGCTTGGAGGCTGCAGCGAGCAAGGTTGGTCTCCTGGCGAATGAATCGAAGACCGAGATCTTATCGAGAACACTAGAAAATTATGGTCCTACTTGCAATCGCAAAGCGGGTCTAACGTTTCTATCCAGTCAATCTTTGAGCAGCCTGATGCGGTAGTTCAAATGGTTCAAATGGCTCTGAGCACTACGGGACTTAACATCTGAGGCCATCAGTCCCCTAGAACGTAGAACTACTTAAACCTAACTGACATCACACACATCCATACCCGAGGCAGGATTCGAACCTGCGATCGTAGCGGTCGCGCGGTTCCAGATTGAAGTGCCTAGAACCGCTGGGCCACACCGGCCGGCGATGCGGTAGTAGAAGATAACAAAAGGAAAGCAGAAGTTTTACATTTGGTATTTAAGAAATCGTTCACACAGTAGAATCGTACAAACATATCGTCGTTTGACAGTCGAACAGGCACCCGTATGGAGGACATAGTAATAGGCATCCCGGGAGTAGAGAAACAATTGAACGAGCAGAAAACAGATAAGTCCAGACGGAATCCCAACTCAGTTTTACAAAGAGAGCTCAGCGGCATTGGGCCCTTACTTGGCTTGCATTTATCGCAAATCTTCGGCCCAGCGCAAAATCCCACGTGACTGGAAAAAAACATAAGTTCGAATGACACGTAAGTAGTACGGAGACTTTTCGGGAAGTGAGGTGAACATACCTGGACGGAAGGAGACATTCTTTTCGAGGAACACAGCTGAGATAATTTAAAGAACAGGCATTTGAGCCAGGCTGCAGAACGAATCTACTGCCGCGCCAACGTACATTTCAGGTAACAAATTTGGGCTCGTACGGAGGCATATAGACAGTCATCTTTCCCTCGCTCTATTTGTGAATGGGACAGGAAAGGACGGCACAGTGGCTTGTGGAATATGTATATAGATGTAGATGCATGAGGCAGAGATCAAAGCAAGATCTACGTCGGATACTGTTCGCACTTCAGTCTCAGGTAGAGTCTCACCGTCTCTAAACGGACATTTCCAATCAAATCTGCAGAGCAGTACTTGGCATAATTTGCCACGCGCGCCACACATAGCCAAGAAGGCGTGGTTTCTAACTGCGGCCATGAGTAAAATTTTGCGTGACGCCACGGAAGCTCCGATGTAAGGACGAGACCACGGTTTCAGTGGTATAATTTGTTAATGAAAGCGAAAGTTCATAAAAAATGTTGTTAAAGGAATTTGTATAGTAAATTTTACGCACTGCTGAGATCTCAAAGAATTCGAAAAGAAACATTAGACGTTGTTGTTGTTGTTGTGGTCTTCAGTCCTGAGACTGGTTTGATGCAGCTCTCCATGCTACTCTATCCTGTGCAAGCTTCTTCATCTCCCAGTACGTACTGCAGCCTACATCCTTCTGAATCTGCTTAGTGTATTCATCTCTTGGTCTCCCTCTACGATTTTTACCCTCCACTCTGCCTTCCAATACTAAATTGGTGATCCCTTGATGCCTCAGAACATGTCCTACCAACCGACCCCTTCTTCTAGTCAAGTTGTGCCACAAACTCCTCTTCTCCCCAATTCTGTTCAATACCTCCTCATTAGTTACGTGATCTATCCATCTAATCTTCAGCATTCTTCTGTAGCACCACATTTCGAAAGCTTCTATTCTTTTCTTGTCCAAACTATTTACCGTCCATGTTTCACTTCCGTACATGGCTACACTCCATACAAATACTTTCAGAAACGACTTCCTGACACTTAAATCTATACTTGATGTTAACAAATTTCTCTTCTTCAGAAACGCTTTTCTTGCCATTGCCAGTCTACATTTTATATCCTCTCTAATTCGACCATCATCAGTTATTTTGCTCCCCAAATAGCAAAACTCATTTACTACTTTAAGTGTCTTATTTCCTAATCTAATTCCCTCAGCATCACCCGACTTAATTCGACTACATTCCATTATCCTCGTTTTGCTTCTGTTGATGTTCATCTTATATCCTCCTTTCAAGACATTGTCCATTCCGTTCAACTGCTCTTCCAAGTCCTTTGCTGTCACTGACAGAATTACAATGTCATCGGCAAACCTCAAAGTTTTTATTTCTTCTCCATGGATTTTAATACCTACTCGGAACTTTTCTTTTGTTTCTTTTACTGTTTGCTCAATATACAGATTGAACAACATCGGGGAGAGGCTACAACCCTGTCTCAGTCCCTTCCCAACCACTGCTTCCTTTTCATGTCCCTCGACTTTTATAACTGAAATCTGGTTTCTGTACAAATTGTAAATAGCCTTTCGCTCCCTGTATTTTACATCTGCCACCTTCAGAATTTGAAAGAGAGTATTCCAGTCAACATTGTCAAAAGCTTTCTCTAAGTCTACAAATGCTAGAAACGTAGGTTTGCCTTTTCTTAATATAGCTTCTAAAATAAGTCGTAGGGTCAGTATTGCCTCACGTGTTCCCATATTTCTACGGAATCCAAACTGATCTTCCCCGAGGTCGGCTTCTACCAGATTGTCCATTCGTCTGTAAAGAATTCGCGTTAGTATTTTGCAGCCGTGACTTATTAAACTGATAGTTCGGTAATTTTCACATCTGTCAATGCCTGCTTTCTTTGGGACTGGAATTATTATATTCTTCTTGGAGTCTGAGGGTATTTCACCTGTCTCATACATTTTGCTCACCAGATGGTACAGTTTTGTTAGGACTGGCTCTCCAAAGGCCGTCAGTAGTTCCAATGGAATATTGTCTACTCCCGGGGCCTTGTTTCGACTTAGGTCTTTCAATGCTCTATCAAACTCTTCGCGCAGTATGATATCTCCCATTTCATCTTCATCTACATCCTCTTCCATTTCCATAACATTGCGCTCAAGTACATCGCCCTTGTATAGACCCTCTATATACTCCTTCCACCTTTCTGCTCTCCCTTCTTTGCTTAGAACTGGGTTTCCATCTGAGCTCTTGATGTTCATACAAGTGGTTCTCTTTACTCCAAAGGTCTCTTTAATTTTCCTGTAGGCAGTATCTATCTTACCCCCAGTGAGACAAGCCTCTACATACTTACATACCGAGCGAGGTGGCGCAGTGGTTAGCACACTGGACTCGCATTCGGGAGGACGACGGTTCAATCCCGTCTCCGGCCATCCTGATTTAGGTTTTCCGTGATTTCTCTAAATCGTTTCAGGCAAATGCCGGGATGGTTCCTTTGAAAGGGCACGGCCGATTCCTTCCCAATCCTTCCCTAATCCGAGCTTGCGCTCCGTCTGTTATGACCTCGTTGTCGACGGGACGTTAAACACTAACCACCACCACCACCACCACCACATCCTTACATTTGTCCTCTAGCCATCCCTGCTTAGACATTTTGCACTTCCTGTCGATCTCATTTTTGAGACGTTTGTATTCCTTTTTGCCTGCTTCATTTACTGCATTTTTATATTTTCTCCTTTCGTCAATTAAATTCAATCTTTCTTCTGTCACCCAAGGATTTCTACTAGCCCTCGTCTTTTTACCTACTTGATCCTCTGCTGCCTTCACTACTTCATCCCTCAAAGCTACCCATTCTTCTTATAGTGTATTTCTTTCCCCCATTCTTGTCAATTGTTCCCTTATGCTCTCCCTGAAGCTCTGTACAACCTCTGGTTTAGTCAGTTTATGCAGGTCCCATCTCCTTAGATTCCCACCTTTTTGCAGTTTCTTCAGTTTTAATCTGCAGTTCTTAACCAATAGATTGTGGTCAGAGTCCACATCTGCCCCTGGAAATGTGTTACAATTTAAAACCTGGTTCCTAAATCTCTGTCTTACCATTATATAATCTATCTGATACCTTTTAGTATCTCCAGGATTCTTCCATGTATACAACCTTCTTTCATGATTCTTGAACCAAGTGTTAGCTATGATTAAGTTGTGCTCTGTGCAAAATTCTATCAGGCGGCTTCCTCTTTCATTTCTTAGCCCCAATCCACATTCACCTACTACGTTTCCTTCTCTTCCTATTTCTACTGTTGAATTCCAGTCACCCATGACTATTAAATTTTCGTCTCCCTTCACTATCTGAATAATTTCCTTTATTTCATCATACATTTCTTCAATTTCTTCGTCATCTGCAGAGCTAGTAGGCATATAGACTTGTACTACTGTCGTAGGCGTTACGACATTTGCCTTCCGGGGACGGGCGTTATCAAGAAGCTGCAGCACCCCTTGGCGCACCATTCCATAACAGTGGTTTTCGCCGTACATGCTGCCCCTTACTCATTCTTCATTCGGCGATGGATGTCTACTGGTGTTTGACCTTCGGCAACCAAGAAAGGAATATTTGGTAATAACGTCGCTATAGTTCACGTTTTCGTATTTACCGCACGCACTTAAGGAAGACACGAATGGCACTCTAATCCCTTGCCTATATGTCGGCGCTTATGTAACAGCACCGTAGTCGCGCTACGTTGCATGTACGCTGTGGTCTGGCTCTCAAACGGAAACTTTTTGATCCCCCCCCCCCTTTTTCTTGGCTTTATGTGTAGTATTGTCCGCCCCTGGTAGCTGAATGCTCAGCGTGACGGATTGTCAATCCTCTGGGCCCGGGTTCGATTCCCGGCTGGGTCGGGGAATTTTCTCCGCCCAGTGACTGTGTTGTGCTGTCCTCATCATCATCCTCATCGACTGCAGGTCGCCGAAGTGGCGTCAAATTGAAAGACCGGCACCCGGCGAACGGTCTGCCCAACGGAGGGTCCTGGCCTCACGATAAAAAAATTTGGAGTACCACGTCTAATGTCCTCCCCCATGAACCATGGACCTTGCCGTTGGTGGGGAGGCTTGCGTGCCTCAGCGATACAGATAGCCGTACCGTAGGTGCAACCACAACGGAGGGGTATCTGTTGAGAGGCCAGACAAACGTGTGGTTCCTGAAGAGGGGCAGCAGCCTTTTCA
Source organism: Schistocerca serialis cubense (assembly GCF_023864345.2). Lineage (NCBI taxonomy): Eukaryota > Metazoa > Arthropoda > Insecta > Orthoptera > Acrididae > Schistocerca > Schistocerca serialis. Next base: position 504,200,280 of record NC_064642.1, on the reverse strand, counting down.
GTAGTTGCAAGGGCCACAGTCTGGATGATTGACTGATCTGGCCTTGTAACACTAACCAAAACGACCTTGCTGTGCTGGTACTGCGAACGGCTGAAAGCAAGGGGAAACTACGGCCGTAATTTTTTTCCCGAGGGCATGAAGCTTTACTGTATGGGTAAATGATGATGGCGTCCTCTTGGGTAAAATATTCCGGAGGTAAAATAGTCCCCCATTCGGATCTCCGGGCGGGGACTACTCAAGAGGACGTCGTTATCAGGAAAAAGAAAACTGGCGTTCTACGGATCGTAGCGTGGAATGTCAGATCCTTTAATCGGGCAGGTAGGTTAGAAAATTTAAAAAGGGAAATGGATAGGTTAAAGTTGGATATAGTGGGAATTAGTGAAGTTCGGTGGCAGGAGAAACAAGACTTTTGGTCAGGTGAATACAGGGATATAAATACAAAATCAAATAGGGGTAATGCAGGAGTAGGTTTAATAATGAATAAAGTAGTAGGAATGCGGGTAAGCTACTACAAACAGCACAGTGAACGCATTGTTGTGGCCAACTCAAGTAGGAGACTTTCGCGCACTCTCCCTATAATGCTAATCTCTCCTCATGTGATTATCAGGCCGTCGGGCCCTTGAAAAATCCCTTGAACTGTTGACAATTCCTGTCGGACGAGGACTGCAGCAGGCAGATATGGATTTCTTCACGCCGCAGGACAAAGTGTTTCACCAAATGGGTACCTTCAACCTGTGCGTCGGTGGGACGATTTACTCGGTGCTCAAGGCGATTTTTGCGTAATTGGCACACCGATTGTGGACTCTGCAGCCTTCTAACGGGAACTTTTTCATCGCTCCTTAAGTAATAAAATTCTCTTAAAATGAATTTTGTATCCGAGTTCGCCGTGGCTGACGAATGAAAACTATTCTGTTCTATGAAACAAAGCAAAGGCTACTTATGTGTTGCCACGCGTGCGGTCAGGAGGGCATATGTACTCGCATGGGCTGAGTCCTGCGTTAACACTGGTGCTGGAATGACACAGTAACAAACCTCAGACGCACACTTTTAAGCAGTCTTATCGAGATGATGCTTTAGGTCGAACGCAGTGTTATGAATCGTTCTTTAGATTCAAAAGTGGCCGCCTATCACTTGAAACTGATCCACGACGAGGAACGTCAACGAACGCAGCTGAACGCGTACACATTCAGAAAATCGCAGAGTGGAGGGCGCCATCCGTCGTCTGCCTGCCAGAGACTTACTTCATGCCATTTTAACTAAAACAATGAAACTCTATGGTTCTGCAGTGATGTATGTTCCTCTATTGACTACCGGAGAGCAGAAGGGACGTAGAGCAAACGATTGCAAGGAACTCCTTGAAAAAGTTTATGATGAAACATTGATGCACAGGACCATTACAAAAGACGACTGTCGTGGTTAACACTACGACACTGACACAAAAGTACATCATTGCGACATGACAACTAAGTGTAATAACCACTACGCATTCTTCATTACCTACATTATACGTGTCTTGATTCAATGCCAAACTGATTGCATTTCATACTTTTCTTTAAAGATCAAACAGTCAACCGCTATTACTAAGAAAGCATTGCGAGAAGTTTGTGTGTTAAAATTCGTATAAACACAGTTGTTGCAAAACAATTCATGACTGCATCATCCTAAAAACGCCTTTGAACACCAGCTTCTTCGTTCACTGAGTTTGTGCAAAAAACCGATGACTGTTCTGTCCAATCAATCAAGTTCTGGGACCTAGCTCCAAGCGATTTTAATTGTTTCGCAGATTAACTGCTGTGTCCAGTGTGGCCAAGAAATGTCACTGTTTAAGACCTGAAAACAGTAGCGTACACGACAACCTGTTCTGACGGATGAACACTGAGTTGAACATCGCTAAGAATTTATAACTGGCACACGTAATGTGTGCCACTGACGATGGTTTATACCCTCGAATACCGGTTTGGCTATTAAACATTTTAAATACAGCTCATGGTGTCTGCAAAATGTCCTTTACAAGCTGTGGAGCACCAAGTATTCAAGATTTATTACATCTGCCATATCGCAACCTTCACAACCAAACGTCGATCTGATGTATCCATCAAGAATATCATACCTTTAACTTAACGTGTGATCCAAGGGTCCACCCTCTCTCAATTTCTATGCACATTTCAGGCTTCTAATATGCCGAGAATCCACTTTCTGCCTCCATCTTTCAGTATACCGGTTACGTGCCATCGTTGCCTTCTATCCAAACATCGAGAAACCTCAACAATCCCTCCGACTACAGCTCAGCTATTAAGGAGCAATCAAAAAGTTTCTGTTCGAATATCATACTGGCACTTTGCCTCAATGTCCGTGCTCACATACTCGCAACGGAGTCGCGCTAGATTGCATGTACGCTGCAGCTACACCCTCAAACGGAAAATTTCTGATCGCCCCTTATGTTTCTACGTTTACTGTTTCACTCTCCAATGGACCGTTTAGTACAATGTCCGCAGAATTTCTGGTTCTATAATCCACTTTAAATGCTGTTTTTTTTTTTTTTTCAACATGATCATCCCCTAGAGGCACCACATGGTGGGGATTCACGTGTGATGTTTGTCAACTATTTTCTGAAGTATTTCACCAATGTCGATAATTGATGGAGATGATTGATGGAGATATCCTGTTACTACTTTTGATCCATCTTGGACTTTTACGGTTACACAAGTAATGTCACATGCTGATTCAATATTTATCTTACAGGATGACGCTTACTGAACTATATGAAATAAAATCGTCGTAGCTTCTGAACGGTTTGCGTTAGGACGATCAAACTGTACGGTTGGCTGCGGGGCATGATGAGAGTTTGTATGCGCATGGTATGCTTCAGTTTAGCGACGAAGCCCACTTTCATTTGGATGAGTTCATCAATAAACAAAATTGGTGCATTTGGGGGACTGAGAATCCGCATTTCGCGATCGAGAAGTCTCTTCACTCTCAACGAGTGACTGTGTGATGTGCAATATCCAGTCACGGGATAATCGGAGCAATATTCTTTGTCGACACGATGACTACCGAACGGTACGTGAAGGTTTTGGAAGACGATTTCATCCCCGTTATCCAAAGTGACCGGATTTCGACAATATGTGATTCTTGCAAGACTGAGATCGACCCCATAGAAGTGCGATAGTGTTTGATGTCCTGGAGGAGCACTTTTGGGATCGCGTTCTGGCTCTGAGGTGCCCAGAAGCTACTGGCATGGGTCTCAATTGGCCGCCAAAGTCTCCGGATCTGAACAAATGCGACTCATTTTTTGTGGTGCTATACTAAAGTCAAAGTGTACAGCAATAACCCCAAAACCAATGCTGAGCTGAAAACAGCCATTCAGGAAGTTATCGACAGCATCGATGTTCCGACACTTCAACGGGTCATGCAGAATTTCGCTATTCGTCTGCGCTACATCATCGCCAACGATGGCAGGTATGCCAACATGCCATAACGTAAATCCATATACCTCTAGTGACGTTTACATGTTGAGTAAAGTGTGTGCACGCCGTAGTTTGTAACTAATTTACGTTTCTTTCATATAATTCAGTAAATAAAGAGCAGACGTTTTCCGGCAATAAATACACAACCATCGTTGGTATGCATCATATCTTTTTGATTTACCGGTTGTAACAAAAATCTGCTGATAGACTTCAAGCGGTTGTAGAGTATGTCTTGAGGAATTTTCCTGCTGAAGGTACGGTCTGGCCACAAGCGATTTCCTCTGTATCTATGACGCCCTGTAGCGTCATTTGCCGTTCCCAGACGTGAGTTCTTAACCTCATTTCTTTCTCAAAATACCCTATTTAATCCATCTGAGTTTGTCGGTATGTTTTTGTTCCGTCATGTATATTCCATTCAGAACTTAAGATTTCACTGTTGCATATTTCCAGTTTTATCCAATTTTTTTGCCACATTTCTAGAGTATGCTTTAATACCAGTAATAATCGAATAAAATTCTGGTGCCTTCCCCTGAATGTTCTTGCAATTAATTAGTATGGTGATGATGAAGTCCCATACTCCTTGAAGAAAGGTAGGGGAACGACGCGGGAGACCCGCGCCGCCGTACTAGGCAAGGTCCTCATGGAGGTGGTTTGCCATTGCCTTCCTCCCACCGTAATGGGGTGAATGTTGATGATAAAGACGACAGAACAACACGCAGCCATCTCGAGGCAGGTGAAAATCCCTGACCCCTGCCGGGATCGAACACGGGACCCCGTGTTCGGGAAGCGAGAACCTTACCCGCGAGACCACGAGCCGCGGACTAATTAGTATAAATTCCCAATTTTTCGGGCTGATACGACATATATTCTTGTCGATAACAAACAAAGGCGAATGACTCAAGATTCTGTGGCGTATGATATTTGACTAATCATCATTCCTACATGTAAGTGCCCATACCCCCCCCCCCCAAAAAAAAAAAACAACACAAAAACGTCATATGCATGCCACATGTACTCTGGTGTCTGCGCTGTTTACTGAATAGGTTCTGTGCCTGACCTTTTCATGAGGACCTTACAGTTCTCTACCGGATGGTGCACATCAATAAATCTGCATCCAATATCATCACAAAGCTGATGTAGCCTCTGGTTTAAGTCTTCGACTCAGTTCCCTATAGTTCTTCACAGACGATCCGATATTTGTGTATCATTAAGAGATTCCTTTCTGTTCCAAGGGTGATGGAAACAATTATTAACAAATTTTCTGTTTACAGCTTATAATCTGTGCACCGGTTCCAGCATCGCAGATAGCTGCTTAATTTTTATGATTTGGCCGCAATGTGGAGCTTACTGTCATCTCTTTCCTCGCACATTTGTATGTCATATTTGACACGTGCTACAATTTAGGTATCGGACCATACATCGAGCTAAATAGATGTACATCTGTATCTACAGCTACATCCATGCTCCGCACGTCACCTTACGGTTTGCGGCTGGGGTGTTCTTCTGGCACGACTACCATTTACTCCTTCATGTTTCATTCAGGAATGGTGGGTGGGAGCAGTACCTGTTGGTAAACCTCTAGATGAACTCTAATTTTATTCTCTTGGTTATACTGTGAGATACGTTTGCGAGGAAATAAAACATTTCCAACTTCTCTTACAACGTATTCCCTCGGAATTTCAACAATAAATCTGTCCATGGTGCACAATGCTTCTCTTACAACGTCTCCCATGGGTGCTTGTTGAACATATCTGTTAACACTCGCGCAGGCGGCCGATGTGGCCGAGCGGTTCTAGGCGCTTCAGTCTGGAACCGCGAGACCGCTACGGTCGCAGTTTCGAATCCTGCCTCGCGCATGGATGTGTGTGATGTCCTTAGGTTAGTTAGGTTTAAGTAGATCGAAGATCTAGGGGACTGATGACCTCAGATGTTGAGTCCCATAGCGCTCAGACCCATTTGAACCATTGAACACTCGCGCTTACAACACAACCTCATGACAAAACTCGCCGGTTTCCATTGGGTCCTATTTGCCTCTTCTATTAATCCAACCGGGTAAGGGTCGAAGCTGATAAGCAATACTCAATAATTGGTCTGAAGTGTGTGTGACAAGCAACTTCTGTCATGGATGAATTATGTTCCATTAAGCGTCTTCCGATGAATCTCAGCCTGCAATTTATTTTTATCTATTCTTAGTCTTATGTAGTAATTCCACTTTAAGTCACTCTAGACAGTTACTCCTAGTGTAAGTAGGCTGTCTAGGTTTTTATGTTGGTAACGTCACGTAGCGCTCTGTATGAAAATCACTGGCTGTGCTGCGTGCAGTCTGTGGCTGGTTGGCATTGTTGGAGTATTCGCTATTATAGTGTTGGGCAGTTGGATGTGAACAGCGCGTACCATTGCGCAGTTGGAGGTGAGCCACCAGCAGTAGTGGATGTGGATTTGTAAAAATTTTTGTGGGGAGTATGGGGCCTATGTAAGTAGGCTGTTTAGGTTTTTATGTTGGTAACGTCACGTAGCGCTCTGTATTAATATCACTGGCTGTGCTGTGTGCAGTCTGTGGCTGGTTGGCATTGTTGGAATATTCGCTATTATAGTGTTGGGCAGTAGGATGTGAACGGCGCGTAGCGTTGCGCAGTTGGAGGTGAGCCGCCAGCAGTGGTGGATGTGGGGAGAGAGATGGCAGAATTCTGAAAGCGGACGATATGGACGTGTGTCCTTCAGAAAAGCGAAATTTGTAAGACAGGATGTCATGAACTTATATATATATAATGACTTTTGAACACTATTAATGTAAATACACTATTTGTTCTCTATCAAAATCTTTCATTTGCTAACTATGCCCATCAGTAGTTCGTGCCTTCAGTAGTTAGAATCCTTTATTTAACTGGCAGTATTGGCGCTCGCTGTATTGCATTAGTTCGAGTAACGAAGATTTTTGTGAGGTAAGTGATTCATGAAAGGTAGAGGTTATTGTTAACCATGGCCATTCTTTTGTAGGGATTATTGAAAGTCAGACTGCGTTGCGCTAAAAATATTGTGTTTCAGTTTAGTGTTGATCAGAATAAGTAAAGAGAGAAATATCTGAGTACGTTCAGTTTTGCTCAGCTGTTTGAAAATCAAATATCGTAGAAGTTTACCAGCACTGCCATCCATAATTTTTAAAAGGGGACGTTTCACTAGTTATTTCACAGATGTTACTGTTTCCAGTGATTTATTTCCAATAGTGTACTCCAACAACGTGGATCTCTTCACTTATTCATGCGCAACGTATTTTATTCATTTACGTTCAGGGCCTCCTGCCAGTCCTCGCTCCAGCCGTTGATTTGCACAGGTCATCCTATAGTTAGTACAGTGTGCGTGTTAGACGGTCAGCACGTTGGAACCTTTTGTTGCCACGAGCCGAAGGGCTTGTGTATTCAAGCTGTAGAAAATTCCTAACTTCAGGTTTTCTGGCCCACCTGCGTGACTGAGCCCGCACAAGGTTTTGCTATCCTGACCGTAACAGCTCTTTTCATCTTGTGATATTATTGTCACGTATTACTAAGCGATGTTGTTTCAGATTCTGCCTCTTTTTCGTGGTTACTTTATTGAGGGTGCTAGACATGGGATTGGGAGGAATGCTTTGCATTTCTCGCACTAGGAAGATGCATTCCCTGTGTGGTCTCAGGGTCCTGTTGGCGGGAGAAGGTAGTCAGTGAATGTCATTAGCACAGGGGAGCCTCCACAGGAGAGTGACAGTCTTTGCAGAAGTGAGGCTGCAGCATACTTCATGATTTTTTGCGCACAGCCAGCACCTAGCATAGCTGAGGACGAACACTGCTGCCCCAGAGCATAGCTGAGTATGACTTTTTGCATTTGCTAGATGAACAACAAAGTCGGACACGCCGCGGCGCCACTCAGACAATGTGGGACAGACGGTTTCTTTCCCTCCAAAACTTTGTTCCACCATCGAATTGAGTCTCCCAGCCATGCTTGGCGTAAGAGTCCGACCACTCGATGCGACACTGCTCTAGGCCAGTACCAATCTTGTGTTTCTTAATGTGTGCTTTGTATGCGAAGAGTTTGAGGTTTCTGCTCGTTGTTCCTGCTTTTCCATGAAACAGACGATATTCTCGTTCGGCAAGTTGCTAACAGCAATGAGCCTTCCCCTGCTCGTACATTTGTTTGAAAGTACACCGAGTTGAGGAGGGAGAACTACGTTTGGTGGAATTCGTGTTCTGGCTGCAGTGTACTTGTCTCTCAGACATCATCTGGTGCTGATGGGCACACGCTTTGCTGATTTTGGGGAATGTAAGTTTCTATTATCTACCGCAGCTACTTATTTGTACTGACGCACAATTTGAGTTGATCATTCGATTTCCGACTTGTCTCATTAACGTTGAATTTGCAAACTTCCCAGATAAGGATAACGTGTTGCATTTTCTCCGTGCATTCTTCTATATAAATTGGTGGGGTAGCTCACGCCCCCCCCCCCCCCCCCCCCCTCCGCACAATGTTAGCGTCATTTTTGTGTGGATTCGATCCAGATTTTTATAAAACTTTACTCTGTGTTAACTACTCGCATGTGGTGTCCAATAATTAGAGCAAATAAAAACCTGATATACTCAGAATTGATTTAAATTAGACGATTCTTTAAACTTGCTGCAGATTTTACATGATTAGAGGACCCGCTAATAATAAATACAACCCTTTGCACACCTTAGTTGGTTGTTCTCACTGGGACAGTGTTATCGTTGTGCACAGTGGCCAAATTCAGTGATCATTCTAGAAGATAACGTCAGATTTGGCATAACGCATCTCACTGATGACGTTGGTGAACATAAGGAAGTCGTAAAAACAGAAAATTGTAGCTAATTTCAAGTAGACCTAAGGAGCCCAAACTCACTGACCACCCTTCTGTTATTCAATGAATGTACCGAACATTACACTCGTTCATCTGTTTAGTGAGTAGGGAGGTCTTTGTCGATTTTCCCTATGTTTGTAAGTTTTCTGTGTTTTGTTTCATGACTATTTGGCTAACAACCTTTCAGTATTCAGACGTAGTAAGCAACAACATTTTGTAGCAACGTCATAGCATAAAGCAGGTCCAGGGTGACTGCTCACACAGGAAGCAAAAATTTTCTTGTTGATCCTTATTCAAGATCTTACCTTTGGTTTCTTTTGATACCCTGCAGTTATGACGGTACAGTGAGACATTTCTTTGCGTGCAGAAAGTTGTAGAAACCATTTTTGTCCCATTCTGTAGCTTACTTATTAATCCGCAGCTGCAGCATATGCTAGCGTGGCGCATGCGAACTGTGTTATTTATATGATCCTTGCATATATTTTGGGGGATTGCATTGGGGAAATTCACATTGTATGTGAAGATTTTTGCATTATGTGTGAAGAAGAACTTGATGTCATTTCTTTTATACATGGACAGGGCCAGTCGGGCGCGATGTAGTTAGGTAGGGAGATATTTTAGACAGGGACGTCGCGTCGGAATTCACTGGGGAGTAGGCAACAGCAACAGTTGCGTTGCTGAAACTCAGAAAACTGCACTGACAACCAAGCGGAGCGAAAGTAGCCCGACTTGTGAGGATACTCCATACTGGGTCAAACAAATGCTAGATAAAGCAGAATCAGATAGGAAAGAAGAGCAGAAGAGAGATAATAAGGCTGAGGAGGCCGTTCAAAAAGTAGAAGAGAAGGACGATAAAGCAGAGGCAGACAGAAACAAAGCGCGGGAGGACAGAAAACGATTTGGGGATGAGATGGCAGCACTACACAGCGAAGTCAATGGCGCGACGACTGAAATCTGTTGACAACAAGCAAGTCAAGGTTTCAAAAGCAGTACATCGGACTCAGATCGTGTCACATTTGAATACAATAGGGGAAACAAACACCTCCTTTTTTTTTCAAAGATTGAAGATTGTAAAGGAAACGGACACCGCAGTATCCCAAAGAATGCAGGTTTTTGAGGAGCAAAATGAATCTGAGGCTACACAACCATTTCAACGCTAAGGAACTGACGAGCTTGTCTCGCTCTGACTGATTTAGAGAAGCTAAGGAAAGAGACTGAGCAACCACGAGTGGAGCAGTTAACCAACGAGCAGGCGCGACTGTGAATAAAGTGCGCGAACCACAAATAACACTGTTTTGTACCGTTACATCATTGTTTTACAATTACGAGCTCGAACCTATTCCTCCGTTATTGCTTCAGCTAACATAGTGATAAGTTGTCTTGTCATGCGTGTAATATAAAGTAAACACTAAGTGTCTCATCTTCGTGTAGAAAGAGCGCCACACGCAATGTCATGTAAGTAATATCTCCTTCACTTTTATTTCGTTGCCTTCTATGCGCATCAAAATACAGCGCGTAACAAGTGGGTTCTTGTGTCACACCGAGATCAAAACTGACCGACAACGAGCTTGAATGGCTACTCAGCAAGGACCCAGCGTTCAACACCGTACCAGACAATGAAAATGATTACATCTCTGATGAAGAAGAGGAACTTTCCCACGAAGTAACCACGATTCAGATTCTGAACAAGTACACGATTCAGATGATGATGATGGTGCCCTGTCACTCTCCATTGGCGATATTTTCAATGGGAGTGATAAAACATGTAAACAGAACAAGATATTTGCTAATGTGACCATAAAAACCGAAAGAAAGAATATAGTAAAAGTATTTCCTGAGCTTAAATGTGTTTCCAGAGATATCACAAGAGAAACATAGATTTTGTGGACAATACGTAGCCTGGAAATGACTGACGAAATAGTAACACCAGCGGAAAAATGCTTCTATCGGAGCACAAAAAATATTAATATGTTCCTGTTTAAAAGTCTCTAGCTCAAAACGGGGCACCAGCTGCCTCATTCTACCTTCCTCAGTACCTTTAAAAATTTTCCTAAGAATTTTAACGCGTGAACACATTCGCGCTCTTTTTAACATTCAACTCACCTCTCAGTCCCACAACCTCCCCTAGCTGTAACTCGCTTACACGCACTACTACATCGCATCGCTGTAAGTCGCTCACGCCCATCCACTCCCACTTGCCCATTCTCACACACTCATTCAACCCACCACATTGTCATTATCTCTTTCTATCTCTTTAACTTGTCACTGTCTACTGTCTGGTAGCCACAGTCTCCTTCGTTCTGTCCTACTGTTGTTGTGTCTTTTCGCTGTCACTGTTTCTCCGCTCTCTTACTGCTACTATCTGATTCATTCCTACCCATTGCTGTGTCTCTTCTCACCCTCACTATCTCACAGACTCTGTCTCTCATTATCACGGTCTTTCACTCACTTCCACTCTCTCTTTCTTCCTCTTCCACTGGCACTACTTCCTTCAGTTTTTTCCTACCACTACTCTGTCACTGTCAGCTATGTTCCACTGCCACTGTGTCCTTCTGTTTCTCTCACACTGCCACTGTCTCCTTCACTCTTCCTGTACCACAACCCTGTCTACTATCTTTCAGTAGAGTACTTACTACTTTTCCTTCTCTTTCCCAATCCCACTATCTTCTTCTCTCTGAGCATAAAAAAGTGTAAACATGTTCGCATGTCAAAATTTTTGGAAATGTTTTTAAAGGAGCTGAGGAAGGTAGAATGAAACATATGGTGCCCCATTTTTCAACCAGAGTCTTTTAAACAGGAGCATATTCGCCTTTTTTGTGCTCCGATAGGAGATTTTTCTGCTGGTTTCCATCTTTTCCCGGCACAGCAGGGCGTGCAACTCACGTGAAAAGAACTTCTGGGTCGGTAAAAATTTGATAGTTTACTTACGTAAACTGAAATAAAGAAAAACTACTTTTACAATTCCGACTGGATTTTACGTGCACAAAAATCTTTCACGTGCTTCACTACTACAACGTGGGGTTCCCAGATAACGGAGACACTTTACAGCATATTTCTCCGTGTTACGTTACTTCATAAACTACGTCTTCACTTCATACCTCATTTGACAAGCGTATTTTGCATATACAAGCAGGGTAACTTTGAACCTTGGAAACGGATAAAGATACATAGAAAATTTTCAATTGTTATCGGGATCTTAGAAATACACCGTAAAAATTACAGCCATTTGCTGTGCATAGCCCTCTCGAAATCCGAGGCTGGGATTTGGTATCCGAAAGACATGTTTTTGGGGAGTTTCTCGATAATGTATGCAGATTTTTGAAAACAGGGAGATGGCTCTTCTAGAGAAATTCCTAGAGAAGACACCGTACAAACTTGAGTAAGTTTCTGCGGTTATTTATTATTTAAATTTCCACTCATACTGGATTTTACCTGTAGAAGTAGGGCAACTTTGAATCTCTGTACTTTGCAAACGGATGAATATATCTGGAAAATTTTCAAGGTTGTTCGAGCTCGGGATCTTAAAAATATACTGTAAAAATTTAATCCATTTGCTGTGCATAGTCGTCTTGGAATCCTCAGTTGGGATTTGGTCCACTGGTAAAGGCGAAATAATGATAGCAAAAAAAACTTTTGTGGGGTATCCAGAAACCGCCCACAAGTACCATCAAGCCCACCGTAGACAACATCAAATGCAAAAAGAACCTACCAATTTGCTCCATTTTCCTAAGCAGGAGGAAGTGTATAATATTCGTACTTTGACCCTGTACTGTATTATAGCGCCACTAAGACTATCCTTCTGTTGATGTACAAGAGGTCTCTAGTCCATGGGTTATGCAGAACGCTTGACCTTATCTTTTTATCATCAATAGAACAAGAGATATGAGCAGAGGAAAATACCGTTTTTATGCGCGGCGTCTTGAAATACACTCCTGGAAATTGAAATAAGAACACCGTGAATTCATTGTCCCAGGAAGGGGAAACTTTATTGACACATTCCTGTGGTCAGATACATCACATGATCACACTGACAGAACCACAGGCACATAGACACAGGCAACAGAGCATGCACAATGTCGGCACTAGTACAGTGTATATCCACCTTTCGCAGCAATGCAGGCTGCTATTCTCCCATGGAGACGATCGTAGAGATGCTGGATGTAGTCCTGTGGAACGGCTTGCCATGCCATTTCCACCTGGCGCCTCAGTTGGACCAGCGTTCGTGCTGGACGTGCAGACCGCGTGAGACGACGCTTCATCCAGTCCCAAACATGCTCAATGGGGGACAGATCCGGAGATCTTGCTGGCCAGGGTAGTTGACGTACACCTTCTAGAGCACGTTGGGTGGCACGGGATACATGCGGACGTGCATTGTCCTGTTGGAACAGCAAGTTCCCTTGCCGGTCTAGGAATGGTAGAACGATGGGTTCGATGACGGTTTGGATGTACCGTGCACTATTCAGTGCCCCTCGACGATCACCAGTGGTGTACGGCCAGTGTAGGAGATCGCTCCCCACACCATAATGCCGGGTGTTGGCCCTGTGTGCCTCGGTCGTATGTAGTCCTGATTGTGGCGCTCACCTGCACGGCGCCAAACACGCATACGACCATCATTGGCACCAAGGCAGAAGCGACTCTCATCGCTGAAGACGAAACGTCTCCATTCGTCCCTCCATTCACGCCTGTCGCGACACCACTGGAGGCGGGCTGCACGATGTTGGGGCGTGAGCAGAAGACGGCCTAACGGTGTGCGGGACCGTAGCCCAGCTTCATGGAGACGGTTGCGAATGGTCCTCGCCGATACCCCAGGAGCAACAGTGTCCCTAATTTGCTGGGAAGTGGCGGTGCGGTCCCCTACGGCACTGCGTAGGATCCTACGGTCTTGGCGTGCATCCGTGCGTCGCTGCGGTCCGGTCCCAGGTCGACGGGCACGTGCACCTTCCGCCGACCACTGGTGACAACATCGATGTACTGTGGAGACCTCACGCCCCACGTGTTGAGCAATTCGGCGGTACGTCCACCCGGCCTCCCGCGTGCCCACTATACGCCCTCGCTCAAAGTCCGTCAACTGCATATACGGTTCACGTCCACGCTGTCACGGCATGCTACCAGTGTTAAAGACTGCGATGGAGCTCCGTATGCCACGGCAAACTGGCTGACACTGGCGGCGGCGGTGCACAAATGCTGCGCAGCTACCGCCATTCGACGGCCAACACCGCGGTTCCTGGTGTGTCCGCTGTGCCGTGCGTGTGATCATTGCTTGTACAGCCCTCTCGCAGTGTCCGGAGCAAGTATGGTGGGTCTGACACACCGGTGTCAATGTGTTCTTTTTTCCATTTCCAGGAGTGTATATTAGGTATACACGAACTTATATATTCAGTCTACGAGAAAAAATCTACAATATTCCTGAGAAAGGGTTGCTAAAGAAGTGTGAAATAATGTCATTGCCGAGAATGCTGAGTCTCTCTGGGACTAAGAAAGCAAACCACTTTAATATCACTGAATTGTGGACAGCAGATGGCATAGGTCTGGAGACTACGAGAGCTGCAATAAGCCAATGAAGATTTCTGTTTCTTTTCCGTTCCAGCCGTTTTTACCACAAGAGCATAAGAAAAGAAAGAAGAATAGCTGATAAATTTGCTGCAATAAGGCAAATATTAAACGACTTAGCGGTGAACTGCAAGAACACTTAGAATAGAAAAAATTGTAACAATAGACGAAAAGTTGCAAACTTTCCGTGGCTGCTGATCTTTTGTGCAGTACATCCGAACAAATCGGTGAAGTACGGTTTAAAGAGTTTTGTTTTAGCAGATGCTAATACGTTATTCACAAGTAATATTGAAGCGTATTGTGGACGACAACCTACAGGACCATACGATGCTTCCAGTACTCCCTGTGATGTTGTAGGAAGGCTTGTTATTCATAATGAAGGCTTCGCAAGAAACATCACAATGAATAACTAGTATACCAGCAATTGCTGAAAAAGATGCTAACATGCATCGGTGCGTTGATAGAAAACAAGCACGAGATACCACACTATGCCGCGCGGGATTAGCCGAGCGGCCTTAGGCGCTGCAGTCATGGACTGGTCCCGGCGGAGGTTCGAGTCCTCCCTCGGGCATGCGTGTGTGTGTTTGTCCTTAGGTTAATTTAGGTTAAGTAGTGTGTAAGCTTAGGGACTGATGACCTTAGCAGTTAAGTCCCATAAGATTTCACACACATTTGAACATTTGATACCACAATGATTTCTGTCCGAGAAACGTAGGGCGGTCCTCTGTTTCGTTTCCAGAATGATATGACGTTAGTGTCGTATGTATAGAAAGAAAGGCAGTTTTGCTGCTTTCAACTATGCATGATTTTGAAACCGTTAACTAACCTACAAGTAAACCAGAGGTCTGTCTACACAAAGAGAAGGGTCGACGAAGTCGATCAACTGGGAGGTGCGTATTCTTTTCCACAGGTGAGAAGAAGATGGCAACTGGCTCTGCGACGGTTAACACAAGCAGGACTCAATGCTCAAATAATTTACATGCAAATGAGGTAAATACGAAATAAAGAGAAGGATTATCTTGAAAGACTTAGCCTCTTCCCTTATGAAGCCTCAGCTAGTGGAAGGAGCTAAAATTCCTTCACTTTCTGCAGAGATAACAACTTGACTCGAGAAATACAAAGAACGACTGGTTGAAAGAACTGATGAGCCTGCCAATAAGAAAAGAGGGCAGTGTGCGACATTTGGACGACAGAAAACACCTCTTCTACCAGAAGGTGTGACTCATGCCATAGCTTTGTAAAGGACATGTGAAAACCATGAATACATGTGAGACGAGTCAAGCAGTTCTCGAAAATGAGCAGGACAATTAACAGTGCAGGTACAGAGAAATTTCTGATAACTGATACTGCCCCAACATAGAAGCTTATGGCACTTTACACTGGAATGGAAGAATCTAGTTGTACAGTGTGTGCTTAAGAAAAGTGTTAGGCTACATTGATATACAGGGGGCGGGCAAAATAATATGAACGCCGTGCAATGGAGTACATCTTGTTGCAAGTTGGCCCCATTGCGTACGTGTAAATATTGCGACGTGGCTGCAGTGCACAAATGACGTGCCAAGTCTTGGAGGTTATCTTTCAGTGTATTACATACTTTGCTCTGCGACGGTTAACACAAGCGATAGGTGAAATGTGTGACCTTTCAGACTTCAATAAATGGCAACACGTTGGTTCGTGGTTAGCCTGAGCACATGTGACGCGAACGGCTGAACTGCTTAAAGCTACACTGTTCCTCTTCGCCGATGATGTTTTACCATGTTTTGTGTATGCTGTGGTGGCAGAAATTACAGCAAACACAAAACATGCTAAAACATCAACGGCGAAGAGGAACAGTGGGCCAAACCCAAGTCAACTGACCACAGAAAACGCCGAGCATAGTGTTGTGACCAGGAAACATAAAACTACGGCGACAAAAGTAACATCAGAATTAAATGCTCACGTGTGTAATACTGTGTTGACAAAAAAATACAGTGGATGCTTAGCAAGGCTAACATTCATGGAAGTGCTGCAATTGCGAAACTGTTAATAACGGAAGCCAATGCAAAGCTGCGAAGGAAGTGGTGTCACGATCATAAAACCTGGATACTTGTTGACTGGAAGAATGTGGTACGGTCTGATGTATCACCGTTTACATTGTTTCCTACAATCGGCCGGGTTTATGTATAGAGAACCCCAACAGAAACCCATGATGCGGCCTGCCTGCTTCCTACGGTCAATTATGGGGGACGTTCCGTTATGATTTGGGCGACTATATCGTGGTATTCACTTGGTTCTATCATTACCCTCACTGCCCGGATTGCTGACAATGAATATCTCTTCATCTTCGGCAGTGAAGTGCTTACTATGACTAGCATATTAATGCCAAATACTGTCATATTCCAAGATGATAATACGGTCATACACACATTCATTCTTGGTATCTGGAGCATCGGAATATCATCAAATATCTTCCATGAACACCATAGCCGCCAGGCATCAACATCTTCGAAACGTTATGGGGAGAGAGCAGAGAGTGAGGAGCACATTTCCAGCTCCGACATCGTTGAAGCAATTGGAGGATGTTTTTGGTACACGATCAGGACAACATTCTGTTGGAAACTATTCAGTCGATCTTCAAACTCATTCGGTGAAGAACTGCGGCTGTTTCCGAACCCAATGGCTGCCCAACTCCTTACTAATGAATAAATATTGTGTAAATGTCAGGTGTTGAATGTTACATACGAGTTGTTTATTCTTTAGAACAGTCATCACACACGAGCACAATACACTGATGACCACTTCCTTAGCAGCATGCTAGTCCCCCTTTACAACACAGTAAAGCAGTAATTCTGCATGACACCTGCGCGACAAGTCCTTGGTTGCTTTTCTGGAGGTATGGGGCTCCAGAAGTCTTCACACAAGTCACGCAATTGGGCCTCTGGATGCTGGGCGCATAACAGCGTCCCAGATAGGGCCTATGTTCCATTGAGTTCAGATCAGGTGATTCTGGTGGCCAAGACATCCAAGTGAGTATCATGTTCGTTAAGCCACCGCAGCACGATTCTGGCCTTGTAACAGGGACTCTTATACTGCTGAAAAATTCCATCGCCGTCAGTGAAAACATCAAGCATGGAGGGATGCGGGTGGTCTGCAATGACATTCACGTGGTTCACGACTATTATGGTAGTGACCCGCGCGCGGCTCGCGGTCATGCCGTTTATTGCTCGTCATCTTGTTTTTATGGTTCTGTTGCCTCTATCTTATTCAATTTTTTTGGCGCCACTAAGTTGCTGGTTTGCTTGCCCGTGAGTGGCAGCAGCAGCGCTTATCGATAAGTGCACTGTCGTACTATCACTGGAGCGACCGTTAATGTTTCCGGGTCGTCGTCCGTCGAGTTCAGTCGGGGACGGAGCGCCAGTGAGGCGCGGACAGCCAGTATTTGCTGACCGCTGGCCACACACGTGTACTGTCCGACGGAAGGACACTGGAGCGGGAACGACCGTTGCTTGGTTTTTTCGGTCGGTCGTCTCATCGGGCGACGTGTATTTGGTCTTTTGACCGTTTCTGGGCCTCGTCAGTTAGTCATCTTGCTGGACGTGGGTCGCTTCCTTCCTTGTGCAGAGATGTCGAGGTGGCTAATGGGCAAGTGCCACATCTGCATGGTTGGGTCCGAGCTAGTGTGTCCGGGTTGCCGTGTCTCCGAGCTCCGAACGGACATCGAGTTGAGTCGAGTTGGAGCTGCAGTGAGCTCCAGACAGCCAAGAGTCACCCGACCGTTGTCGACACTCATAACTTGAGTGGGGACGACTTTGGTTGATCGCTCGGTCCGTCGTCTCATCGGACGCCGTGTATTTGGTCGCCGACCGCTTATGGAAAATGTTCAAATGTGTGTGAAATCTTATGGGACTTAATGCTAAGGTCATCAGTCCCTAAGCTTACACACTACTTAACCTAAATTATCCTAAGGACAGACACACACATCCATGCCCGAGGGAGGACTCGAACCTCCGCCGGGACCAGCCGCACAGTCCATGACTAAAGCGCTTATGGAAACTCTGTGTGTATGTGACTTGTTATTTCTCCTTGTTATTCCACGGTGATTGGTTTTAGGATTGTCGGAGTTCTTAGTGCAAGTGTTTACGTGGAACTGTGGGTAGCTTCCTTGATTTCCACTGAGCTTATCAGTGCTGCCTGCGTACTGGAGTAGCCAGTCGGAACGGTTGCGACAGAGAATAGCGTGTGTATGTTTCCTCGCCGTGTTGATGTTGTCCGGCACGGCGTGTAGTTCAACAGTCTTGTCTTTTTTCATATTTGTCAGTGTTTATGGTGCCTTGGCTGTATTTAGATGCCCATATTTGAAGACGTAGTGCTGCTCGTATCTTTGTCCTCCCTGTCCTGTTCGGTTGTCGTGCCGTTGGTCGGCGGAAGTGAACTGATTAGGTTGTTGGTCGTTTTTTCAGCCGTCCCTGGGTCGGGCTGCAATCCGTTTATTTAGTATTACGCTTGGCTGTCTGTCTCACCTATACTTAAGTTAGAGTTACTAGGCCGACCCTTGGAACACTTCTGAGCACCACTGTTCTGTTGTTTGTGATTGTGATTTTCTTTCGTCGCAAGTACTGTGCCAGGTCTTCAGCCGTGTATTACTTTTGTCTGCTCAGTATATAGCCTTCAGCCGAACCTTATGTGAAGTATTTTACGATTAGGCCTTCAGCCGTGTTTTATTTAAAATTCTTGGTTGCTCTATATTTAGGCCTTCAGCAGCATTTGTTTTATAATTTGTGGCTTTCAGTCATAATGTGTAAATTCCTGACTGTAAGGTTTATCTTTAATACCGTGAATTCTTAAAATGGCGTTCAGCCATTCTGTGTAAATGATTGTCTTAAGGTTTGTCTTTAATTATTTTGAATAATTGTTTTGGTCTTCAGCCGTTAAGATATTTCAAGTTTTCTTAAGACGGTTTTCTGTTGTATAGTGTAAATGCTTTTCTTTAAAGGTTGCCTTTTGTTATGTTGAAATATTATTGGGCTTTCATCCGAGGAATTAATTCAAATTTTCCTTAATATGGCTTTTAGCCGAAGTTGGTAAATGCTGCCTTTTAAAGAATTTCCTTTGTTGATCTGAAATATTATTCGGGCCTTTAGCCGAGAAGATATTTTAATTTTACTTAAGTAAGGCCTTCAGCCGTTCGTCTAAATTTTTGTGCCTTAAACGGAAATATTTAAGGATATTTTAATTTTACTAAAGTAAGGCCTTCAGCCGTTTCTCTAAATCCTTGTGTTTTAAAAGGAATAATTTAAACCTTATTATTGAGAAGTTACTTCGACCCTCAGCCCTGAATTGATCCTTGTTGTTTTAAAGAGAAAAATGTGCATTGTGTTTTCGAGGAATAAAGTTCTGTGTTGTTGTGTAACTAACAGTACTTGATCTTGGCCCCTTTCCACAACCTGATCCGCTTTTTCCTGCGATTTCGGATTTCAGGTACATTTGACTACTATCACAGGTCCCATGGAATCCCATGTTAACGTTCCCAGAGCATTCAGCCCCCACTAACCAAATGACACGTTACTATTGACCTATGGCCAAATCAAAATCATCCCACGTCCGCTGAAATCATAACTGAAGGTGTCAATTCCTTCGGTCAACATGAGAACACGTCGGGGGTCCTCTACTGCAGAGTTCCATGATCAACAATGCTTCCTCAACAGTGAGCTCTGAAATATTTGTGTTTTCACCAGCACTAAACTCAGTCGTCACATCTGCCACAAATCAGCGACTATCCTGCTTAACAGAGCGGGCAACTCTCCGACTTCCACGTCCTGTGATGAGGCATGGACGTTCGAACACATCGTCTTCTACTTACATTTTCTCTGTCCTTCAACCGTTTTAGACTGATCCTCGTGACAGAAGCACGCGAACAGTCGACCAGCTTCGTCGTTTCTGAGATATTCGTTCCCAAGTGCCTGCCCTGTGTAAAAGTCGAATATATTAGCGGATTTCCTCATTTTCGGCCCTTATCATCACTAGAATGGTTTTCCATTTCCTCTGCATGACTGTTGAACTTCCCTTACCATGTGACGTGCCTGCAACGCTCTCAATTGTCATTCAGTCTCGTCGTGGGCACTGCCCATGATGCTTTGTCTCTTTAATACATATGCCTTAATGCTATCAGAAATTTTTGCAGGGTGACAGTTTTACACTTCTTGACATCCGTCTCCCGACCCTTCTTATACATTGGAATGATCTGCGTCTTTTCCAGTCCCGTGACAATCTCCGTTGTTCAGCGAGGGGTCGGCGGGTCGTAATGTGACTGCTTACAATTTACCCACTGCGTTGTTCCATTCATCCAAATATCATAACTTATAGATGAACCTATATGCTTCAAAATATAAAGAGAGAAATATTAGTTGTAGTTCACATATGTTGACAGAAATTCAACGTGCTTCGATGGGCGTAGTGCCTAACTATCCCGATCCAGAAGTCACTAGGTGGTTGCGCGTTGGTGTAAGTAATTGTTACTGGCAGAATTTGGGCTTCTAGAAGCGAAGGGATACTAGGATACAATTCCTGATTACGTATCAATGTGACAGGTTCTTTGTCATCGCTCCTGGACACTGGACATAAGAGTCCGTTGATCCGATTGGAGATTTTAATTCCGCTACCACTTCCAAGAGTTTTATTTATTTTTTTATTTCAGTAGCTGGTTAGTTGTTGTGTCAGAAACTGCGCTCCATGTTCCTCTTGCTGAATAACACTGGCGCATGACAAAAGCGATGGACATTATTCTACATATATTGACTGCAGACACGCCCTATGAGCAACAGAGTGAGTTAGGACGATGGCTGAGGTAGTGACTCGTATTTGAAAGGAACGAAGTCCAAATCACTAACTAGCGTTCTCGACATAAGATTTTCGTGGCCTTTCTCAATTATTCAGAGCAATTTATCAGATAGATCGTGAAGTGATAGTATATTCCTACCAAAGCCATTTTTAAAAAGCAAACTAACGAGAGGTTGATCATCTAAGCCATACTAGCGTAACGTACCTGACCCGTAAACCAGCGAATACGCTCGCTGAGTCTTAGCAAGGTCCACACTTAATTCGACCAGTTTACACACCAGGTGCAGTACCGAAATGTGACCTGTAAGATCGATCCGCATTTCGTTAGTTGTACAACACTAACTTCTTTATAATCCTCCAGCTAACATGCCGACGGAAATTACAAGTGAGCATTCTAACAGAATTTATATAAAGCACATGTCCCGTTAATGACCCCCTCTCTGGGGCTCATAATCAGTTATGTAGATTGTTACGGGCTAAGCTGCTTGTGACGTTAGGAATTGAAATGCAGCTGTTGTGTTACGCTTGCGCGTGAGGATTCCGTAACCTGTAAAATCCAGAGGATCGAGGTCTTCTTTGTATTACTTAAGTGCAATTGACCCCCGCCTATATCTTCACCTCTGTGTCCTGTTACACAGTGGATACATCCAACATTCTGCATGAAGCCTGTGCAGCAACCGACCTTCTTTGATTATATGTGTTGAATTTGGGAATTAATTTTATATTAAATAGGACATACATAATTGAAATGCAGGGCTATGATTCGTTGGTTCCGTCTTTTTACGGACTCGGCATTCTTTAGACGTGGAAGGCCAGCTGGACAATGGACTCCCACCCCCAGGTCGTCAGTGGTTATGCCAGGTGCTGCCTCATCTACGAAATCTCATTTCATTCACATAGGAATATTCTGTTCTTCCCTTGCTGGGCCTAGTTGGCGTACTCTCCACTCCGGTATTAGCCCTCACGTCGCTTTTGAGCGCACGCGTAGCACCTGACATTAAGTATGCTGCCTCCTTAAAGATGGTGTTAAAAAAAAGTATTCCATATTAGGTGGTAGTATGGACCCAACAAGACAAAAATATCCATTAGCCACGAAGTCTGAAATGCGTATCTCAAGAGCTATAATTAGTTGTTCATCTTTGTTACAATGAAACACATCTACTCTACTGCAACCTCTACAGAATCCAGTAAACAAATAAGGATGAAAGGTGGAACGCCACTCTCTCAATTTAACTACACTGTTGATCAGATTAATTTTCATATTGTAGGTCACGATCTCCGTGTTCCCCAGTACTATATTTGGTATGTGTGGTTCATGACTTTTTCACACGAGGAAATTGTGGGCAGAATGTTCATATAACCCGAGGGGCCATAGTGGAAGTGACGGAGAACAGGAAGAAGGATGGAATGTAGGCCATAAATGTTGTGTCCAGCGACCTGGCTGTGCGAGTTGTTGAGGGAGACAGCGCACTATGAATTGCACCTGCAGGAGAACTTCAGGCTGTGGCACTCCACTCTTCCCACTTAATGCCAGAACAGGAGGGTGCCAGCTCATAAAACATCTTACGTGGGCCAGGCGACAGACCGTCGCAAAGGCAGCCAGTTGGCGGAAAGTGGGTGGAGGAGGCCATTTAAGAGAGACTGCTGTAATCTGAGCTTATCTGCAAATGGCAGGAGGGTCATAAAACTACAAACATTCTCATGTTAGAAGCTGGGACGATACGAAGAGAGCAGCTTGTGCACATGTTTAGTGGAGACGAGACTGTAACTCCCCTAACGCCAGGAACTTACCAGGATCTTTGAGCAAGCGGCAAAAACAAATATTTCATGGGCACGCCTGTCTGGGAAGCTTAACAGCCTTCTTTCAGAAATTGGAAATGGTCGCCCTGGAAAGATTACATCTCTCCATAAACGAGGGACTGTGTCCCATCTAGGCAGCCATTTTTGGTTGAAACATGGCCATGCTTACTTACCATGAGAATGACGCCTCATGCTTAGCATGAGAATGACGCCTGCCTAGCTAAAAATCTTCTTTTTTCAGACAAGAGAAATCCTGAGTCGCTGATTGGCTCCCCTCAGGATATGAAAAGCAGAGGCTTTCTCCCCCAGCATGGGGACCACAGTGTTACCAGGCCAGCAGATCAGTCAAGAAGAGAGATTCAATTAGTGGAGGATAATTCGATTGGTTTGTACAACGTGGGGACGGGTTTTCTCTGCTAATTCGACTCACGTACCAGGGCTTGGTGAAAACTGATTGTGACTCCTTGCCTTCTTCGCCTTCTGGTCCTCCCCTGGTGGAAAATTTCAGGTCTTTCCCTAGTGGGTGCGACTGTAGCTTGTGGCGGACTAAGAGCCAGTGGCAGTTTCCAACTGTACGAACAGTGGAACTGTATATAGTCTCTGGCATATCGTATGACACAGCTCCTCCCGAACAGGCCATGAAGGCCCAAAGGTACCGCCGTGTCACCCTCAGCCCACAGGCGTCACTGGATGCGGATATGTAGGGGCATGTGGTCAGCACACCGCTCTCCTGGCCGTATGTCAGTTTACGAGACCGGAGCCGCTACTTGTCAATCAAGTAGCTCCTCAGTTTGCCTCACAAGGGCTGAGTGCAACCCGCTTGCCAACAGCGCTCGCCGGACCGGATGGTCACCCATCCCAGTGCTAGCCCAGTCCGACAGCGCTTAACTTCGGTGGTGTGACGGGAACCGGTGTTACCACTGCGGCAAGGCCGTTGGGTCGTGTGTCACAAAGAGTGAATTTATTCATCCTGAGTCGGCCATCTGACGTTTGAAAATTCCAGCACACACAGTGGTGTCTGTGAGTCAAATTGGTTGGTCAGACCGGCGAACAGGTGCACCTCACACTGAAATCTGCCGGGATTTCAGGGTTCTGATAGGGAAGTTTCCCGAGTTCTAGTAATCAGAAATCAGTCTACATAGTTTGTAAGTATTTATAGACGCATCACAACATTACAGCTGCCGCCGCGCTCCGCTTCTCACCCACAGCATGCCGTTTTCTGCTGCCGCTTGAATCAAGGTGAAAGGTCGAAGTATTGCTGCGCCAGTGTAGGCTTGTTAAATGGTATTCGCAATTCCCTAATCTCCTTGAACCATAGATTGTGGTGTACCTAGTCGTAGTTGATTCCATTTGAACAGAATTCGGTCTCACAGTGGATTCATGTAAACAAAATCTGATTGCGTTGTAAAATGGGATCAATTCAAGGGAGAATCTGTATAATCTCCACCCCAAAGAATACTTCGACAATCAAGCCCCATCCCTTTCCTGATTTATGTTTGTCATTTTTTGTAAGATTTATCAGCTGGGTTATAGCTATAAAAAGATGATTAAATACTTGTCATTATTTTTGTAAACTTAAATACGCCACTGCTCTCATTCACACTCCCCCAGCCATTCACTTTTTTATTTTATCGTGGTGGTACATGGATACACCAGCAATTCAGAATGCAATCGTACTAAATTAATTAGTTTGATAACTGGAGTTCTGAAAGCGATCGCAGACATAGACAAAACATGCGCCATGAGTAAATTCACTAAACAAAAATTAAGGGTCCTGCTACCGATCCGAAAATTGTTGAGAAGATAATACTTTTCTTTATGTAAAGATTATAACATTTAGCATCACTTGGACATATTTTTATGATTAAAGGAAGCAAACACTTTCAAAGACATATTTCTCGGTTATTGCTCATGAGTGTACCATGTTGTAAAATACCTGCTAGTGTTGTTTCTGTAAACCGTATTCGTAGCTCTGGGCAAGGGCAGGTCATATATCAGTTTTAATGGGACGAGTCTGTGTTTTGATAAGTTTGACAAATGCTTTTACATTATAGTTTTATCTTTGCACTTACAGCATAATGTAAGCCTATTGTATCATATGGGAAATGGCAAACACCATATTGTGTTGTGATCTGGTAAAGGAAACCAATTGTCGAACCCATGTCTTGTACACTGAGGTGACGAAAGTCATGGGATACCTCCTAATATCGTGTCGGACCTCCTTTTGCCTGACGTAGTGCAGCATCTCCATGTGGAACGGACTCAACAAGTCGTTGGAAGTCACCTGCAGAAATATCGACCCATGCTTCCTCTACAGCCATTCATCTACATCTACGTCTAAGTCTACATGGATGCTCCGCAAATCACATTTAAGTGTCTGCCAGGGGGTTCATCAGTCCACCTTCACAATAATTCTCTACTAGTCGAACAGCGCACGGAAAAAACGATCACCTGTATCTTTCCGTGCGAGCTCTGATTTACCTTATTTTATTATAATCATCGATTCTCCCTATGTAGGTTCGGGTCAAAAACACGTTTTCGCCTTCAGAGTAGAAAGTTGGTGATTGAAATTTCGTGAAAAAACTCTGCCGCAACGAAAAACGGCTTTGTTTTAATGGTGTACATTCAGAATCCCGTATCATGTCCCTGACACTCTCTTCCCTATTTCATAATAATACAAAACGTGCTGCTCTTCTTTGAACTTCCTAGATGTACTCCGATTTACTCGATGTACTCCGCCCCTGGTAGTTGAGTGGTCAGCGCGACGGAAGGTTATACCTAACGACCCGGGTTCGATTCCCGACAGGGTCGGAAATTTTCCCGCTCAGGGACTGGTTGTTGTGTTGTCCTTATCATCATCATTTCATCCCCATCGACACGCAAGTCGCCGAAGTGGCGTCAGAATGGTTCAAACGGCTCTCTGAGAGCCCCCTAGAACCTAGAACTACTTAAAACTAACTAACCTAAAGACATCACACACATCCATGCCCGAGCAGGATTCGTAGCGGTCGCGCGGTTCCAGACTGAAGCGCCTAGAACCGCTCGGCCACAATGATCGGCAAGTGGCGTCAACTTGAAAGCCTTGCACCAGGCGAACGGTCTACCCGACGAGAGGCCCTAACCACACGGCTTTTTTTTTTATCTTATCTGGTAAGGATCCCAGGCCGCGCAGCAGTACTCAAAAAGAGAACGGACAAGCGCACTGTAGGTAGTCTCTTTAGTAGATCTGTTGCATTTTGTAAATATTCTGCCAATAAAACTCAGTCTCTGGTTTGCCTTCCCCACAATATTTTCTATGTGTTCTTTACAATTTAAATTGTTCGTAATAAATCCGAAACTTTGTAGGTGCAGGATTTTGTGCACTAACTGACCTCCCTATTACGTCCCAAAAATGTTTGATGGTATTCACGTCGGGCGAACTGCGTGGCTAGATCATTCGCTCGAATTATCCAGAACAGTCTTCAAACCAATAGCGAACAACTGTGGCCAACGACCTGGCGCATCGTCATCCGCACAAAGTCCATCGCTGTTTGGGGACATGAAGTCCATGAATGGCTGCAAATGGCCTGTAAGTGGCCGAACATGACCATTTCCAGTCAATGATCGCTTCAGTTGGACCAGACGACCCAGTCCATTCCATGCAGAAACAGTACACATTATCAGGGAGCCACCACCAGCTTGCTCAGTGCCCTGGTGACAAGTTCGTCCCATGGCTTCGTGGAGTCTGCGCCACACTCGAACCCCACCATCAGCTCTTACCAACTGAAATCGGGACTCATATGACGAGGCCACGGTTTTCCAGTCCTCTAGGATCCAACCGATATGGTCACGAGCCCACGAGGTGCGTTGCGGGCGATGTCGAGCAAAAACATTCACGTCGGTCGTCTGCTGAAATAGCCCATTAAAGCCAAATTTCGCCGCACTGTCCTAACGGACACGATCTCCGTACGTCCCAATTGATTACTGCGGTTATTTCACGCAGTCTTGCTTGTCTGTTAGCGCTGACAACTCTAGCAAACACTGCTGCTCTCGGTCGTTAAGTGAAGGCTGTCAACTACTGCGTTGTCTGTGGTGAGAGGCAATGCGTGAAATTTGGTATTCTCGGCACACACTTGACACTGTGGTTCTCTGATTCCCTAACGATTTCCGGAATGAAATGTCCCACGCTCTAGCTACAACTACGTTCCCCGATCAATGTCCGCTAATTCCCTTCGTGCGACGACAACAACGTCGGAAACCTTTACATATGAATCATCTGAGTACAAATGACAGCTCCGCCAACCTTGTGTGCGCTGTACTACCGCCATTTGTGTCACATTGGTATTCTATGACTTTTGTTACGTCAATGTATGTTGAAAAATATACGTAAAGCATAAATATTCAGTCGTCTTTTCCAGCGACTGGTAGACTCTGGCTCCGACGCTTCTATCACGGTGGACCTCGACAGACCTACTCCATTCGTGGTCCTGTTGTGGAGGAGCGAGTATTGCAACAAGTGGAAGAAGAACCTGGAACTAGTAATAGATGATCTTTTGTTGCACAGTTACAGAATGTGTTCTCATTTGCTTACTGCCTTCTATAGATCGTTCGTAATAGCAAAGAGCTTGCAGTTAAAGATTTGTGTTTCTCAGTAGCGAAGATGAACAAGTGCTATCAGCACTTAAGGTATGCTTCGTACAGCCCATATTTAATGGACATTTTTTCATTTGTTCCATACTATACCACCTCAAAATATGGAATACCTCTTTTTTAACGGCCTGTATATATGATCTATTCCATTAAAAGATCGAGAGCAATTCACGTGTAACTGAAGCTACCCTTTTGTTCGATATACAGTCACGGTGTAGTTGTTAACCCCAGTAGGTAAAGGAAGTTAAAAACTAAAGTGACAAACTTAACTGAAAGAGCAAATGTTTGTTCGGTGTTATAATCCACACATATTACAAAAATGTATGGATGTATTAGGTTGGTGCATAAGTTCATTGTTGTTTTGCATATTGGTATTCCGAATGCTATGGAGTTATTTATCGATGTCGTTTTTTATTTGTAGTTCTCTGTTGCCATTTAAGTTTACATATTGTCCTTTCTGTCATTTGGAAATACTGAGTGGAGGAGTGGACGCTAAAACTGGAGTGCCAAGTGGAAAAACCGGAACATTTGCGACAGATTCTTCTGTCTTTCAGTAGAGGGGTGACAGTAGCGAAGGCAACCAGAAACATTTGCGTCATGTATGGGGTAATGCCATTGTGCATAACACAGCAATAAAATGGTTTTCTCGTTTTAAGGAGGAACATTTCCACATTAGTGACTCTCCACGATCAGGAGGACCTTCGAAGTTTGATGAAGATCGTTTAAACGCGTTAATCCACAATGATCCATGCCAGTGCTCCCGAGAACGGGCATGTTTGATGAACTGTGATCATTTCACCATTGTGGGGCATTTGCAAGCAGTGGGGAAGATTCAGAAATCGGGTGTATGGCTACCGCACGCTCTAAACCAAAATCACAAAAATCGGCGATTGGCCATCTGTGCAGCTCTGCTTGCTCGTATCAGCTGGATTATGAACAGCCAACCGTTCCAATACTGTATCGTTACTAATGACAAGAAATTGTGTCTTTATGCTAAAAGTAGAAGAAAGTAAAAGAAAGAAATGGCTGAGCTCAAAGAAGCAGGAACTCCCTGTACAAAAACCTACACACGTACACAAATAATAATGTTTTGCATCTGGTGGAACAACGATGGTATGGTGTACTACGAATTGCTTCCTTGAGGTGTAACCATAACTGCTGACATTTATTGTAAACAACTGAGATGTCTTGCAGACACAACCCAACAACAACGACCAGGAAGTCTGCGTGAAATGGTGGTACTCCACGATAACGGCCGCCCGCATTCTGCTAGACTGACTAAAAACACTCTACTGGATTTGAGTTGGGAAGTCATTCCATACTCATCTCATTCACCTGTGCCGACCTCTGTGGCCGAGCGGTTCTAGGCGCTTCAGTCCGGAACCGCGCTGCTGCTATGGTAGCAGTTCGAATCCTGCCTCGGGCATGGATGTGCGTGATGTTCTTAGGTTAGTTAGGTTTAAGTAGTTCTAAGTCTAGGGCACTGATGACCTCAGATGTTAAGTCCCATAGTGCTTAGAGCCATTTGAACCATGTTTTCACCTTTTCGTGCACGTCAGATTTTCATCTTCTCCGCTGTCTGTCGAACAACCTTCAAAGAATGAGATTTTCACTCTGCAGCGGAGTGTGCGCTGATATGAAACTTCCTGGCAGATTAAAACTGTGTGCCGGACCGAGACTCGAACTCGGGACCTTTGCCTTTCGGGGATAAGTGCTCTACCAACTGAGCTACTCAAGCACGACTCACGAGCCCTCCCCACAGCTTCAATTCTTCCAGTACCTCGTCTCCTACCTTCCATTCGAAAGGCAAATGTCTCGAGTTCGAGTCACGGTCCGGCACACAGTTTTAATCTGCCAGGAAGTTTCAACCTTCAAAGAACTTACTTTCCGGTTGAAATTGCGCTCCGAACGTGGCTCCCCGAGTCCTTCGCCTCAAAACCACGTGGTTTCTACAGTCGTGGAAGCGAAAAGGTACCGCAGCTTTGACACACTGTTGTAAATAGCGAACGAGAGTATAATATTGATGACTAAAGTCTTTGTTATGTGTATGTTACTGAAAACGCCAAAACTTATACACCCACCATAAATGTTTCACATCTCCTCCTAAACAACTGACCGATTCAACCAAACTTAGTACAGATATCACTTAGCGTCTGCAAAGAATCGCTTTCGGCGTAAGAACCACATATTTATCAAAGGAGTGAGGATGGGGGTGAAAAATCAGTGAAGAACATGACGCACGAATACCCATAAGCCGGCCGGTGTGGCCGTGCGGTTCTAGGCGCTTCAGTTTGGTACCGCGTGACCGCTACGGTCGCAGGTTCGAATCCTGCCTCGGGCATGGATGTGTGTGATGTCCTTAGGTTAGTTAGGTTTAAGTAGTTCTACGTTCTAGGGGACTGATGACCACAGATGTTAAGTCCCATAGTGCTCAGAGCCATTTGAACCATTTTGAATACCCATTACTGCATTCACTTAAGAATGAGCGCACTTAGTGACTAATAATAAACATCATATATAATTTTAAACCTTTACGAAACCTTTCCTCCCTAACATACTCCACAAAGTTATGAAATGAAAAAGGTATACTGCTTACTAAATTTTCGCTGTTCATGCATATGCAGTAAAAAAGCCTTATGAACAATGACGTTTTAATTTACATGGTGCATGACGTTTAAATTTATTACTTCTTTCCCACTAACTCTATTCGCAACGCATTTTGCAGACTGTATCCACATATTCTGCCGAAAGTACTTTCGAAAATACATCATCATACGACACATAGTTCAGGAGACATGACGTCTAATACTAATATGTGCGAAAAACTGCCGCATCGTGCATGGCGTTTTAGTGTATGAACTTCCAGCATGCGGGAATAATTATAGGTGAACAGCTTCTGTCAATCACTACAATGGAAAACCAGACAAAGTTGTTGATTTCACTTTTTTATCTACCTGATGACTAGGTTCGGGCCGGACCCATTTTCAGTTCATGCTACAGGACAGAAGACCAAATTTACATTCACGTACCATACAGGT
Organism: Schistocerca serialis cubense; assembly: GCF_023864345.2. NCBI lineage: Eukaryota > Metazoa > Arthropoda > Insecta > Orthoptera > Acrididae > Schistocerca > Schistocerca serialis. Next base: position 504,170,137 of record NC_064642.1, on the reverse strand, counting down.
ATCACAAAATTTTTAAGTGCACGCCAAAAATACAGAACGCATTGTCCCAAGATTTATGTACCAAATTGTCAGAATGTTACTTCCAAAAATGCAAGAACCATGTCAAGATAAATATTATGAAATGCAAATGAACGGTTACAGCGCACACAGATAACTGCAGTCTACTCCTCCCTATCAGGATTTAGGAAACGTTTTGTATTTGTTAAAGTATTCTCCAAGAATCAAAAATACAACAATTAATACAATAACAGTACAACGGGACAATAAAATTAATACTTTTAAAAGCTTTACCAAAAACAATCAAATACTCAAAATCGCTGAACAGTAAAACACAGTAGCGCTACATACGCCGCTTGTGACAATGTTGTATGCCATTTTGGCACGTAAAATTAATTAATGTAAAGCATAACATTAGAATTAAAAATAAAACAACAAGGAGGGCATTAAATAATCTTTATCATTTCCAGCCCTTTACAAACGTAAAACCTTACCATAACATACTTTACAAAATTATATGAATATAAAACAATTTTTTCTGACATGTCCGAGGTCAGAACAGACATTATACCAATAACATGTTTTTCACAAAGCATCACAAATGTTGTTGCCACCCTGGGTGGAAGATAACAACATAAAACCACTTATCGGTGTATGGGGTGAGAGTGGGGTTGTAGAGGGAGGGGGGACGAAGAGGAGATAGGGGGATGATGGAGGGCTATGAAACGGGGAGGGGCATGGAAAGGGGGTCAAGTGGGAAATATGGCAAGAATGTAAGTAGTATATTATCAGTGGTACTGAAATGCAATGATCGAATGGCATTGTTGGCCGGGAGGCCCCATGCGGGGAAGTTCGGCCGCCGTATTGCAAGTCCTTTTTAGCTGACGCCACTTCGGCGACTTGCGAGTCAATGATGATGAAGAACACACAACACCCAGTTATCGCAAGGCAGAGAAAAATCTCTGACCCGCCGGGAATCGAACCCGGGACCCCGTTCGCCAGAAGCGAGAACGCTTCCGCAAGACAACGAGCTGCGGACATCAGTGGGGGGGGGGGGGGGGAGAGTTGTTTCTGGTACAGTTTCAGTAAGTGGATCAGTGGTACTAATAAACACTTGAAACACTTGCTGAAACTGTACCAGAAACAACTATTTTTCCTTTTTTTTAAACAAATAAGTAAGAAATACCATAGACTAACTGATTCAATAGAGAAACCATACAACCATACATATATTTAATCAAGAGTAATATTTGCTGACAAAAAATAACCAAAACAATTTTTTTAAATAATTTAGTGGTGCAGACCACATAAACAATCGGTAAACCGAGTTTCACAATCTGTCATACGCGTCATACAACATATGCTGCGTAAAGCACAACAAACACAGAAACTTTATTATGCAACCAGGAGAAACCAATGGGCGCCACTGACAATAGTGCATACTGAAATCAGAAGTTGTACTCCTCAGTATATCGGCAATGGAACACAGTAATGACCGGGAGCACATGACGAACCAATGGTAATTGCAAGCACAGATTTACAGACGGTATAATGTGCAATGTATTTTTATACAATGGGGAATGGAAGATGGAAGGGGCGAGCCGGAGGGGGGGGGGGGGGGTGGCAAACCCAAAGGTACGAAGAAGGGGGGGAGGGGGGGGGGCACGAGTTGCGGCCGCAGTCAGATTGGTGAAAGAGCCGAGAACTGAACTCAGTACATGACAGTCAACCTGCGGAACAAATACTCATTACGAGAATATTAGGAAAGGGAGAGGTGGGGGAGGGAGAAGGGAGAGAAGACATGGGAGGGAGTGGAAGTAAACGGGGTACATAGGAGCTTGTGATCAAGGGATTGGCGAAAATGACAACGGGGACGGTGGTAGGGGAAGAGAGTATGAATTATACTTGCCCGCGAAAGGCAACGGTCCCGGGTTCGAGTCTTGGTCCGGCACACAGTTTTAATCTGCCAGGAAGTTTCATATCAGCGCACACTCCGCTGCAAAATGGAAATCTAATTCTGGAATTATACATCATTTTGGAATAAAGCAAAGACCCGACTAAACAGAAAATCGACTTCGTCTTCAAAACTTTATCCGGATCTATTATTTTGCTCTTAATATCTCAAGTTCCTCCAAAATATCTAACTGCATACCTCTCGATACATGACGCAAAACCTTCAGAGTGTTATCTATAATACCAATTCTGTTTTTTAAATGCTGTCCAAACGCAGTCCTATTAGACCAACATGTTCTTCAAAACGGGTGACAAAACTTCATCCCGTTTCTTCAATAAAAAATGATTCACAGGATACTCATCGTATCGTCTGATAGATTTTATTTACCTTCCCCCTAACCCCTCCCCGATTTCCGAGCCTATGTTTCAACTTATATCTTAGTTGTCCTCTCGTAGAAGTGTTTATGGACAGGAGTGGGCCAACTTTTCAGAGACTGATCCTGTATATTGTAACATAAGGTTAGCATCTGTCCATGGTGGTTTCGCCTGCCAATGCTTTATATACAATTCGTAAACCATCTATTGCTTCTAGCCATCACAACTCGCATCAAAATGTTTTAATCTTTATTAATTTCGTCCTCATTTAGAGACAAACTCAACAGTCGTGCTACCATGGTACTTAATCTTCGGATGCTGCTCTATGAATACATTGAAAATGGACACAAGCTTATCATAAGTATCCCTTCACAATCATGAAAACGCCTTCAACATATCTTTTATAAAAAAAAAACAATGTCATCACAGATATCCTGATTCAGATTAAAAGTTCTACTCTGCAAATTATTAATGAAAATACACTCCTGGAAATTGAAATAAGAACACCGTGAATTCATTGTCCCAGGAAGGGGAAACTTTATTGACACATTCCTGGGGTCAGATACATCACATGATCACACTGGCAGAACCACAGGCACATAGACACAGGCAACAGAGCATGCACAATGTCGGCACTAGTACAGTGTATATCCACCTTTCGCAGCAATGCAGGCTGCTATTCTCCCATGGAGACGATCGTAGAGATGCTGGATGTAGTCCTGTGGAACGGCTTGCCATGCCATTTCCACCTGGCGCCTCAGTTGGACCAGCGTTCGTGCTGGACGTGCAGACCGCGTGAGACGACGCTTCATCCAGTCCCAAACATGCTCAATGGGGGACAGATCCGGAGATCTTGCTGGCCAGGATAGTTGACTTACACCTTCTAGAGCACGTTGGGTGGCACGGGATACATGCGGACGTGCATTGTCCTGTTGGAACAGCAAGTTCCCTTGCCGGCCTAGGAATGGTAGAACGATGGGTTCGATGACGGTTTGGATGTACCGTGCACTATTCAGTGTCCCCTCGACGATCACCAGTGGTGTACGGCCAGTGTAGGAGATCGCTCCCCACACCATGATGCCGGGTGTTGGCCCTGTGTGCCTCGGTCGTATGCAGTCCTGATTGTGGCGCTCACCTGCACGGCGCCAAACACGCATACGACCATCATTGGCACCAAGGCAGAAGCGACTCTCATCGCTGAAGACGACATATCTCCATTCGTCCCTCCATTCATGCCTGTCGCGACACCACTGGAGGCGGGCTGCACGATGTTGGGGCGTGAGCGGAAGACGGCCTAACGGTGTGCGGGACCGTAGCCCAGCTTCATGGAGACGGTTGCGAATGGTCCTCGCCGATACCCCAGGAGCAACAGTGTCCCTAATTTGCTGGGAAGTGGCGGTGCGGTCCCCTACGGCACTGCGTAGGATCCTACGGTCTTGGCGTGCATCCGTGCGTCGCTGCGGTCCGGGCCAGGTCGACGGGCACGTGCACCTTCCGCCGACCACTGGCGACAACATCGATGTACTGTGGAGACCTCACGCCCTACGTGTTGAGCAATTCGGCGGTACGTCCACCCGGCCTCCCGCATGCCCACTATACGCCCTCGCTCAAAGTCCGTCAACTGCACATAAGATTCACGTCCACGCTGTCGCGGCATGCTACCAGTGTTAAAGACTGCGATGGAGCTCCGTATGCCACGGCAAACTGGCTGACACTGACGGCGGCGGTGCACAAATGCTGCGCAGCTAGCGCCATTCGACGGCCAACACCGCGGTTCCTGGTGTGTCCGCTGTGCCGTGCGTGTGATCATTGCTTGTACAGCCCTCTCGCAGTGTCCGGAGCAAGTATGGTGGGTCTGACACACCGGTGTCAATGTGTTCTTTTTTCCATTTCCAGGAGTGTATCAACCAGTAGCTCGGACGGGGAATTGCCCATAGCAATGCCATCTGGCTGTTGGTAGACCTTATTATCCAAACTTAGGTAATTATATGATAGACTGAACCGGAGGACATCAAGAAACTCAATTAGCTCCCCATTACTCATAGCAGCATTATGCAAAATATTATTCTTGATGAGGGAAAGAATTTCATCGAATGGGATATTGATGTACAAATTCACAATATCATGTGACATTTTAAGTTTCTGGCATTCAGCCGCAAAAACTACACTATTTAGTACGCTATAATTACTTGGGAACTTATACACCCCTATCAGTTTCCGAAAAAGAAACCTGTCCAGAGCGTAAGTGGAGAACCTCTGCTGTTAATTATAACACTCATACGTTTTTCACTTTTGTGTACCTTCATCTGTACTTTAAGAGCAGCCAAATTGGGATTCATATAAATCAGTCCCCGTTTCTTCCCTAGCGTCGTCAAGAACTCCAAACCATCAATTTTCTTTTTTAAAGTTATAATCACATACTTTGTTGACTCTTTATCAATCTGTCGCATACATTTATTTGTCAAAAAATCCAGGTCAGGACCTTTTCCCTGTACTTTACCTCCGACAAAACGGCTAACGGATTTCCTTTATGCTGTAGTTCCCATTAATGATTTTTATGTGCAAATGTGGCATACAGCGTTGTCATACGCGCCGTATGTGGCGCTGCTGTGCTTTAAAGTTAAGTTTTTGGTAAAGATTTTAAAAGCATTAATTATATTTTTGACTTGTACTGTTATTGTATTAATTGTTGTATTTTTTATGATCGGATACTGTTGTAATAATTGCAAAATATTTCGTGTATCCTGATAGTGGTTTCCTTACGGCAGTTGGAGGACTGGACTGCCAGTTATCTGTATGCGCTGTAGCTGTTCATTTGCACTTCATAATAAGTTTATATCTACCTGGACGTGGTTCTCGTATTTTTAGAAATACCGTTTTGACTACCTGCTACATAAATCTTGAAACGACACGTTCTGTATTTTCGGTGGTGGCTTAAAAATTTGGTAATGCCTCTATTGTACATGATTCCAAATTTTGTTTTCTGTCCTGTAGTATGATTTGAAAATAGATCTCGGTCCGAAACTAGTCATAAAGTACATGAAAATAGTGATATTTGCAACTTTGGCTGGTCTCCCGTTGTACCGTTTTTATTTATTACTTCGTTACGTCTACCTCTATTCGCAACACATTTCTCAGACAGTATCAACATACAGGCTGTTAGCGATATAAGTGTATTTCAGGAGATATGACATCATAAACATTGAGCTGAGTGAAAATGAAACATGAGGACGAAATTCTCTATAGATATAGGTGAAATGTGTGGACAAATACGTGTGAAATATTTTAAATAGATGTGAAATATATTTGAGATGTACGTGTGCGAGAAAAGCCACAGATAAAAAGTTCATCCTAAACCCCTGGAAATATTTCAGTCAAATTTGATAGACATTTTAGTGACAATCAGGAAAGAAATACTGTGGGTGATAAGAACCACCTACAGTCTGGAACCGCGTGACCGCTACGGTCGCAGGCTCGAATTCTGCCTCGGGCATGGATGTGTGTGATGTCCTTATGTTAGTTAGGTTTAAGTAGTTCTAAATTCTAGGGGATTGGTGACCTCAGAAGTTAAGTCCCATAGTGCTCAGAGCCATTTGAACCATAAGAACCACCACCCTCCTATTAGAGTGGGGGTGATAACGTGGAGAGAGAAAGAGAAGGAGGAAACAGAAGGCTGAGAGGGAGAAGAAGGGGAGGAACGGAGATAGGGGGAGGAGCTGGACAGAGGAAGGGGAAGGGGGAAATAGAGAGGAGCGACAGGAGGAGATAGCCAGAAAATAAAAGAGGAGTAGATGGACAAAGGGAGAGGGAGAGGAGGAGATGGGCAGAAGGGGGACGAGGAGGTACATAGAGGGTGAAGGAGCTGATAGACACAGGGGAGAGAAGCAGATGGACAGAGAGAGGGGGAGAAGCTGGTGGACAGAGAGAGGGGAAGCGGAGAAGGACAGAGAGAGGGACAGGACGAGTTGGAAAGAGAATGAGGCGGTGGAAGAAGTGGACAGAGAGATGGGGTGGGGGAGACGGAAAGAGAGCGGTGGAAGGAGAAGACGGACAGAGAGAAGTGAAAAGAAGAGAAGGACTAACAGAAAATTGGACTAAATAGACATAGCTGCAATGCTGGGTAATGAGCTAGTAATGAATAAAAGGTTTTTCTATATTTCTGCAAGTTCCTTCCAATTCGTTGTGTTTGATTGCCTAATTTCCTGAATAATTTCCCTCTTGTTGAGTTTCAGGTATTCTGGATCAATTCTGAACGTTTTATTCACTTTTGGTTATTTTTGTTAGATTGAAATCTAATCTTTATTTGCAACAAATGGTAGTCTGACTCAAAAAACCCGTTTTCTTGTTCACATGTTGAGTACTTCTTTCGTATTCTTATTGGGTATAGCAGCATGGTCTATCTCAAACTCACCCAAAGTCGAAATTGGTGATTTCCATGTTGTAAGTTTGTTTGCAGGTTTAGGGAATTATGTGGACATGGTTTTATTTTAAGATCAAAATTTTCGCAGAAGTTGATTAGTTTCTCACGATTTTTATTTGTTCTCTTGTGAGGCCTGTGAATTTCTGTTGTTTTCCTGATTTTTTTTCTCTTTTCCGAGTCGTCCATTGAAGGTTCAAATGGGTCAAATGGCTCTAAGCACTATGGGACTTAACATCTGAGGTCTTCAGTCCCCTAGACTTAGAGCTACTTAAACCTAACTAACCTAAGGACATCACACACGTTCATGCCCGAGGCAGGATTCGAACGTGAGACCGCATCAGCCTGGTGGTTCCACACTGAAGCGCCTACAACCGCTCGGCCACCGCTAACGCCTCGTCCATTGAAGTCTCCTAACAGAATTTTCACGTGATGTGCAGGGACGTGGATTGAGATTTCCTCCAGTAGTTCCCAGAAGTCGTCCATTACCTGCGAATCTCTTCTATTGTAGTCATTTGAAGGAGCATGTGCATTTCTCCCTGTGTATGCCTTGTTTTCAGATTTTATTGGGAATGTGGAGATTCTTTCTCATGTTGAGTGTAAGTTTGTTACTGAATCCGTAATTGATTTGTGCACAACGAAAGCTGCGACAAATTATTTGGGTCCCTTATTCAGCTGCACTGCAGGTTTTCCTTTGTAGATTCTGAAGTTTCCTGAACCAAAATTAGTTTCCTCGATAAATCGTGTTTCTTGAATCGCAGAATCGCAAGGATTTTTATGTGGAATTTTTCCATCGTATTTGTGAGCAGTTTGAGTTTAATTGCTCTGGAGAGAGCGTCTGTGTTGACACTTTCTATGATGTTTTTCTGTTTTGGTCGTAGAGATTTTGAGAAGCTCCGACTCTTCTATGTATGATGTTCCTGGTTCCCCAAAATCCGATGAGCAGGAAAATTCAGTCTAGAGATTGATGCCTGGAGAAGTTCGTTCCATCATGCCTATTCAAGTTGAAACTTGTTTTGCGATGATCTTCTGTGAGGGTCACATATCTACGATTTGATTGTTGAGATCAAGAAAAGCACGTATCAGCCGCACCAACTAGGTGAACAGACGATGACCACTAACCGCTGGATACCGGAACAAGCTAGTGGACCTGAGCTCTTCCGCCAGTTCCGATGTACCGATGATCTTCATCTCCGCCTTCACTGCCGTTGAGGTCTCCATTGATACCCTGGCAAAGAGCCCTCACAAGGTACTATCACCTGGGCCAGGTGAACCAAGGTGAACAACGAGGCGTTGCTCCTCCCCCTCCTTTTTTCTCACCCAGGCTTGGGACCAGCTATAGCAGAAAACACTATGAGATTACGCAAACCGTCAAGAAAAACACAGGTGATGGGACAGTGCATGAGATCAACCAATAGAAGAGAGAATACAGGCTTGAAAAACTTTGAGCAGCAACAAAAC